>NC_080594.1:113141911-113760411 GCF_027887145.1 Ammospiza caudacuta
TGCTTTGCTGTATCCTTCCAAAGCAAATGAGACAAATAGTGAATTGTCCTTGCTTTCTGACTGACTTTTCTCAAATAAGACATCCCTTCTACAGGGTTTTCCTCATTTTCTTCCAATCCTGTCCTTAACAATTTCAGATTTCAACCCTGAACACCCTTTCCCTGGCTTGGAAGGCACAGCGTGAGGTCAGAGAAGGAAGCTCAGGTGAGCATTTAATATTCCATGCTGAATTTCAAGAGACAAACCATTGAATCTCAGCAGTGTGTGATCCCTCAATCTGGGACTGGGAGGAGAGCATTCTGTAGTTGTTCCTAGCTCTGCATGCAATTTGGGCCAAACCTTATTTCTTTAAGCCACAGACTCCTCTCTCATGGCTGGACAGCAGACCATCTCCCACCACAGAGATGTACAGTGCTTATCATAAGGAAACCTTGGCTGATATAACACAACTAATCACACATTTCCAGACAGGTGCATAACAACTTTTTACTCTCATACTTCCTACATTATTTTGGGACTCTTTTCTTTTGCTGAGATGTGAGCTTTTGGGATTGGCTTGTTTGTTTTGGTAAGCCTTCTTATCTGGGCGCCGAGCCTAGCATTAATTTGTTTGTGTACTTTGTAGCATGCCTGGTTCTGTACCTGGAGATAGGCATCTATCTATTATTTAAATAAATGCCTACACTCTGCATGTGGAATAAGTCACTATGAACAGAAATATTAAATAGGTGAGCTAGATGCAGCGAGAAAATGCTCCCTTACTGTTTTCTTTTTCTTTCCTTTCTGTGCCTGGTTACAATTAAGTAGCAAATTGCTGCTTCTTTGAATCACGGTAGGTTTAATCAACAACACTGTAGCAAGGCCATTTTTTCCTGGCTCAGTCGTGGTATGTGGGGCTATTTCCCCAGCAGAAGTACCTTCCAGTTTAGATCCTGTCATGCAGAAAGCCTTTTCTTCATGTACACTCTCCCTCTGTGGTTTCCACAAGAGCTCTGCCCTCCAGCTTTTCCAATTCAGCATTCACGGTATGAACTTGTGTGTTTGGGAAGCTGCCAGGGGATGGGGAGCTGAGGCAGCAGCCAGTGCCATGTGGAACTGTTGTGTTTTTTATTTCCTTTGAGCAGTTAATCTCCATTAGATTGCCCAGCTTCTGTTCTGCATCTCTGATAGGGATAAAGGTCTGGGTAGCAAATGCTGTCATTAAGAAATTGCCCTTCCTGTTAGTGCTGCTTATTAAGGTCTGAATGCTTGAACACTTCAGATATATCAAGTAGTGGCTCTAAAACCATTTAATTTTTTTTAATTTTTTTTTTAATCCTGCAGCATTTCTGATTATGTTTTGAAACAGATGCATTTCTGATTATGTTTTGGTCTATCCCAAACACTAACTTGCCTGCTTCCAGCTCCTTCCAGTTTCCCCTGGATGGGGAAACAACCCAAATAGGAAACAACCTATATTGTCCAGTGCCCAGCAGAAGTATTGCTGCATCAGAAAGTCCAGCAAAGCCAGTGTTTATCCTGTCCAGAGCTGTCCCAAAAATCTCCCCAGTGGTCAGTTTTTGCACCCTGTGCCTCACTGCCTGCTCCTGCCCTGCCATTCATCCTCCCAGCTCTCTGTTCCACTGACACATGCCCATGGCACTGTACCCTGGATGGCCTGGGGAGAGCTGCCCCCTCTCTTCACTGTGCTGGCCAGAAGGGCTGGGCTTTTACTGGGGAAATGGGATGCAGGCATGTCTCCAACAGCCTTGTCCTTGTCCCCTCTCAGCTCAGCAGCTGAGGAGGGTGAGCCAGCCCTCACAAGGAGGGAACACTTCCACCTTAGTTGCAGAATGAGGTCCCAGTCTGGCTTCCAAGTACCCCAAAGCCAACAGCAGCCAGAGCGGGGAGAGCAAGGAGGAAAAACAAAGGCTTGGTAGCTTTTCCCAAGCACTTCTCCCTTTCTCTCCCCATCTTCAACTCCGCTTCTGCCCTCTGGAGTCACCTGCCCCCAATTTGGGACCCATGCCATCAGAATGACTCCACAGAAGGAAGTGCTGGCCTGAGCACCAGGGCAGAGTGGCTGGATGCCTGGAGGAGCCCTCCTGCTCCCTCAGCATCCCCAGTTGTGAGCTGCATGTACAAGTCCCACATCACTGGGCACTTTTCAAATTCAGCAGAGAGGTGCAAGGCATTTTCTGAAGCAATTTGCACACTCTCCTCCTGAATGTTATTTCCCTTCAGCAGGGACATCTAACCAAGCCCTCTGTGGATCAGGGCTCAGCCTTGGCAGGCAGGGGAGGAGCTACACTTGGCCTGGATGTTCATTCAGGCAGGCAGGTCCTCCTACATCCCTTCATTCCCTCCCTCTGGCAAGGGAATGAGACGCCTCACACTCCAAGATCTGCCCCCAGATTCCCTTTCTTTTCAGTTTCCCTTTCATTTCAATCCCTCTTCTCTGTCATTGTCTGTCATTTGCCCACTACCCACGCACAAGGCTGCCCTTTCCTCAGCCTCCTCAGCCCTCCTGTCTCCCCTTTGGAGTCCCAGCCACCCTACTCCTCCCCATGCCCTGTGCCTCCCCAAAGTCCCTTTTCCTGTTTGGAACCCTTTGTTCTTACACTTGTCTGTCAGCTAGGCCTTCATTTTGAAAGCAAATCAAAGACAGTCTGCTGTGAGAAAATGGAGAAGTGGTGAAATAACTGGGGATAGGAGAAAGCTGGGATTAGAAAAGCCCCATTTTGTTCTCTCTTTCCTTTTCTGGTTTTGGCAAAGGTAGTGCCAGAGCTGCAAGCTGTATAAATTCTTCTTTTCTTATCCTAGGAAAGGCCAGTTCCTGTTTTATCACAGAGGAAAATCATTCCAGCAAAAAAATGGGAGCATGCTATATATTTTGATTGTAAAAATGCTGCATTAGAGGAACTCGTACAAATTTCAATGCTGAGCTGAAGATTTCAACGAAATACAAGGCAGCAATTGCTGGAAATCATAATTAATAATTAGTTATTATCCTATAACTATCACAATAATTAATGTGCAGTGTTTCGCTTCACTAGTTTTTTTCAAAATATTTGATTATTTCTGCCTCCACGGTGCGAATTTCAGGTGCTGAAAATGAGTTGCTTTGCACCAGTAGATCTCCTGAATATGCAATGAAGAAACCTGCAGCAGCCAGAGCCCCAGCCAAGGCAGGAGCTGGGAAACAAAGGTGAAGGAGAGAAGCAATGAAAGTGAAGCGTTCCGTACAATAGCTAAAATAGGAATCTCTGGAGGCCTGGAGATATTGCAGGAACATCAATTTCCATGGCCATTGTCTAAGCAGCGCTGGAGCCGCCGCCCCCCTTCCTCTGGGCGAGGGGAGCAAATCAGGGAATGGCATAATTGAATCAGCTCCAGCGTATGACAAGGCTTCAAACCCACCCAGAGGAGGCTCTGGACTGACCACACAAATCTCAGGCACCTTGGCTCCCTCCCCTGCCAAATCACTTCTGTGAGGAAGGTGAGCAGGGTTTGAGCCGCAGCAGGAGATGGTCCAGTCGTGGATTTCATTAGTGGTCTCTCTGGCCATCTGGGAGAGTTTATGACCAAGAAGCTGCATGAAACTGCTTGCTAGAAACTTTCTTCTAGCAGGAAAAGATGCCAAGTCATGATGCTGTTTACAGAGAGTTTGGTTTGTATTTAGAATTAAAACAAAATGCCAGTTTTGCCACTGAGATAACACACGAGAGTCAGGACATGCTGCTGCAGGTCCCATTCCCATTCCTCTCTCCCTTCCCTTTCACCCCTACATAAAAGTTGACAATTAGTTTTTACTGCACATACATGAAGGGAGATACATGCTTTGGCCTCTATGTGAGAGTAATAATTCTCTTAAATTGATGTGTCAGCGAACTAAAACTCAATTTTTTTTTTTTTTTTGCACGGTGTATTTTGCAGTCAGAGGACCTTCACTAATCGGAATAAAGCAATTTGGCTCCCTGTCATTGCTCACTGAAAACATATGAGCTGGTTGGCACATATGGCCTCCTAGATTTATCAGTGTCTCCCATCTAGTGCATGGGAGGTTCAGGGCTGCAGCTCAGAGAGGAGTGAATTTTTATGAATGCTTGTTCCCCTCCCCGAGAATTCCCAGAGCTAGATTTATTCCTTAGTTTCAGAAATATATTATTTATTATCCATATTCTATATCGTCTTAAGGTCAAATCAAAGTCATATTTTACATGTTTTTCTTTGCATTACTATGTCTTCATAGCTTTGTTCATGGAAATAAAAAGCACAACAATCCAAAATTTGGGAGAATTACTGTTCCCATAGCTCTTCTTTTTTTTTCTGGAGAGTAGTGCAATGTGACCATACACAGCTGTTCCTTCCAGCAGGACCTGTGTGAAATGGATTTGCTGCATCTTGCATGAGGTTCATGGAAGGCCAGCTGTGGTGTCATGTCTTTGTCCTGCTGTCCCCAAGGAAGGCCTCACCTCACTCCCAGCTGAGCTGGTGCCATTTACACTGATGCTGTGCTGGGGTAGGTGGGATAGCCATGTTTTAGCAGTCAGCCTTTGCAGCTTGATTACACCAGAAAATGCCCTTTTGCCTCACTGACTCTGTGCCTTGTAGTCCCCACTCTCTTCTCCCACAGCTCCAGGGATTGCTCCTTGCCAGCTCTTCAACTTGTGCTTTAGACTGGAGGAGCTTTTCTCAGCCTTCAGAGAATGTGAACCACAAAACCTTGCTGGGATCCCGCTGCAAACTCCTCCTCACACCTCTGGTTACAAAGAGTGTTCTGCATGGGGTATGGCAGGTGTTAGTGGGCAATCACCTCAAAGCTGTGCCAAGGAAAATGAATGTTTGGGGTTGGAGAACTGTTTGAGTGTCCAGGCAACCCTTCCAGAGCTCGCTCATGACAGAAGGGGCAGCCCAGTCAGGGGCAGCCTTCAATGGGGAGAAGGAGAGTGGCTGGATTCCCACCCTGAGCTCATGCACAGCCTGGCACAGGGCTGGGACCAGGCTGTTGGTAGCACCACAGTGACAATCCCATGTCCATGGTGACAGTATCCAAGGCCTTGTTCCTGTCCCCTGTTGTCACCATCATATTTTCTGAAAAATCCTCCTTGCCCAGGATTTCTTCTCCTGGGAAGGTGAGAAGCCTCAGAGAAAAAGGAAAACAATATTATCCCATTTGCTTCTCCTGTGTTTTGCTCCTTTGGAATGTGGTTTGTAAATTTTTTTATCCAACAGGTGTTTGTTTGATTGGTTTCATGTGAATTGTTTAACTTAATGACCACTCATGGTTGGGCTGTGTCAGACTCCGGAGACAGTCACGAGTTTTCATTATCATTCTTTGTAGCCTTCTGTCTGCATTCTTTCTCTATTCTTTAGTATAGTTTTAGTATAGCATCATATCATATCATATCATATATCATATATCATATTATAAAATAATAAATTAGCCATCTAAGAACTTGGAGTCAGATTCATCTTTCCTCCCCACAATGGGGGACCCCAAAAATACCACACTCTGTAAATGACCTTAGGGCCAGATGGGACCCAAATCACAAACAGTTCTTCTGTGGGAACCAGGAGGAGATATTTTTAATAATAGATGAAAAAGTTTTGCAATGTATGTGTTTGAGGAGTTTATTTCTTACTAACTACTCTCCTAAAATCCCTCTTCTCTTGGCCATTCTCACATGAAATCAGAATTATTTTGAAGGCTGGCTGCCTGGTTGGTGTGGTAAGAGGCACATGGGCACTGCTGGTTATGGACTTCTGCTTGCCCACAAGAGGACATCAGCTGGCTCCTGGCCCATGCAGGAGTCTGAACCATCCAGGCCAAGCCTTCAGCTGGGCCATGCCAGTCTGGAAAGTGGCAGCTTGGTCTGTCCCACCCATGAGACCTGACACCTGCGCTTGAGACACAAAGGGTCAGTTCTGTGCCTCCCTTCCAGCCTTTCCCTGCAGGTCACCTGCTGTCTCAGCAGCTGGGGGAGGACGTGCTGTCTTTGGCTTCTCCTGCTTTTATTCCCATCTACCCTTGGCATGTGGTGGAGGGAACACTAAGAAAATTGGTTAATAACCAGAGAAAAATATCTCAAGCCTTTGTAAGCCCATTTCCCCTTTTAATCACACTCTCTCTAATGAACTGTATTTTTCTTACTTATAATTTCCTTTGTTCATGCCCATTACAGAGTTACTCACAATTTCAGTTCAAACAATACCTGTTAAATAAGGGGATAGTATTAAGTGCATCAGCACAAGGAAGGGAAGCTGATTTTAGAAACCAAAAGTACTGCTTGATTTCCGCTTTCAAAGCATTTAATTTCACCTGGTCCACACTTTTAATATTTTCCAATAAAATAACTAGATGGGGGCACATTAAAATGGTCTCAGTTGAGCTGTTTTAATAAAAGGAGAAAGTTTAAAGAGCTCGGCCATGGATGAAAATCTATTTAAAACAGGCAGGTTGGGTATTTCTGGCATGGATGCATGAGGTATCTGTCTCCACCTCCAATTAAAAGGTCTGTATTGTTCAGTTCTACAGCACTCCACATGACAGACATGTGAAGCACCCAAGGGGCCACCACGTTGTCCTGTGCTGCACTTCACTCTCAGAATGGCCTCATACATATGTGTACAATTTATCCTGCCTTGGAAACTTGGGGTCTGGATCTTTGTGCCTCACAGTCCTGTCAGCCTGGCAGGGTGGTTACAGCTTGTGGAAGTGAATCATTCCAGGTAACAATGAGCTCCTGGAAAAATGACTCAATCTTCTGCAGCACAGGTAGAACTACAGAGTCCAGAACTGAGAACAGTGTTAATGGCATGAAGAAAACTTGCTTTATTCTGCATCCTTCCCTGCAAAATGTTCACATTGGCATTTCAGGGGGATTTACTCCAAGAAAAAAAGCAACTGGGTGCTTTTCCTGCAGTTGTTGGCCTGCCAGAACTACCAGGGAAATGGACTCGCTAGAATGGGGAGCTATCATTGTCTATCTGAGCAATTCCCAGTCTGTGGGAATCTGGCAAAACCAAAGGCAAAGGGGCTTTCCAGTGAGTGGATACACTGGAAACCCAAACAAAATATTCACACATCACCCTTGGTGCTATCCAGTGGGTGAACATACCAGAAACCCATACAAAATAGCCACACATCAGCCTTGGTGCAATCCACTGGGTGAATACACTGAAAATCCATACAGAATACTTACACATCAGCCTTGGTGTTATCCAGTGGGTGAATACACTGGAAATCCATACAGAATACTCACACATCAGCCTTGGTGTTATCCAGTGGGTGAATACACTGGAAATCCATACAGAATACTCACACATCAGCCTTGGTGCTATCCAGTGGGTGAATACACTGGAAATCCATACAGAATACTCACACATCAGCCTTAGTTCTAGCTGTGCCTTGCAATGCCTCAATGCTTCATAACACGATGCCACATTTGTAAGCCATGAAACATCTAGAATGCTCTCTGACAACTCTCATATCTGAATAAAGGAAAAGCAAAAAATTATCTTTCTTTCTTTTTGAGATTCTGGCTTAAACAGGCTGTACATAATGAACAGTTTTCTATTTTGCCATGCACGACTGTTGTGTACCAACAGGAGGATGGTGAACATCTTGCTTTGGATGTCTCAAAGTGCAGAGGCACAGGTTTTGCTGAATTTGGCCAGAGAGAGAAATGAGTGACTATAAACCAGGGTGAAATTCCCTTAAGAATCCAGCAGCAAATACATTTTCATCAAGGGTTTCTTGGTGAGGAACAGCCCCCAGAAGGATCATTCTTCTCCTGTGTAAACATCCAATGCAAACCATGATGCTGTTTGTAGGTGACAACACATCCATTGTGCAACTGCACAGAAACTGTGTTAGTATCCCTATAAAATGTATTTACTGTCTGCAAAGAATGCTCAGATGGCAACAGCAGCATTAGAATTCCTCGTACACAAAAGAACTAATTAATTCTGAAATCACATAAAGAGAGTGGGAAGTTAAATGCTCTAAACCCCATTTCACAGCTAGGTGTTGGAGCAAGAAGAACTGGGTGCATAAGTAATATTATGGAAAGAATGGTCAAGTGACCTGTGTGACATTCAATAACCAAGGGAGCAGCAGAGGCAAGGATTTATCCAGTTTGAGATTCCAGGTTGATCTTCTGTTTATTAGATCATATTAGATCTTGAAGGCTTTGTGGATATTGGTATGCTTTTATTGGCCATTTTTACTGCATGTAATTTCCCCATGGTTTTCAATCTTATCCTTTAAGACCAACATTTGTTGTCAAAGATTATAACCGTGTACAACAGATTACATTTTAATGGAGGATTCTGAAATAATGAGGTACATTTTCCTCTCTGCCTCTGGTCTCATGGTTTCCAGTGTGATCTCCTCCAGGACAAGGACACTGGAAGTGTTAACAGACAAAATGCTGTTGGGATTTGAACCACACCACCAAGTAGCAGTGCCAGACACCTTTTTCTGTGTTTGCATCTCTGAGAGAGCTGCATTGGTGTGGAAACTGTGGAAAAATATCTTCGAAAGGGATGCAGGAGGGAGTGGAGGGAGAGGAAGGGCGGAATCAAAGAATGGTTGAATCAGGAAGGCACCTCTAGAGCTTGGCTAGTCTTACCCCCTTGGTCAGAGGTCACTCACAGCAGGTTGCTCAGAGAATGCCCAGTCAGGTCTGATACACCTGCAGACATGGACACACCACACTCTCTGGACAACCTGCTGCATGTTCAAACAGTCTTATAGTAAAATGGTTTTTTATCATGTTTAAATGGAATTCTCTCTTATCCACATTATCATACAACCCTTCCTTGTCATCCTGTTCCACCAATTCTTCACTCTCCCCTGCCAACCCTACTGTACCACACTCCTTACCAGGCTGACCAGCCTATTGACAAAACTTCTTTGTCCCCCTTGATCATCTTTTCCTACCAGTCCTTGATGCACAGAGAGAGCCCCACAATGATAAAAGCTGAATATCTGCTCTTGGTGTTATTTGCACAACCAGATGTTGACACACGGAGTCTGTTTTTTCTTCTCAAGTCCAACCCCATCACTGACAGGGTTGAAGGCAAAACCAGTTTAATACATGTGGGGGTCCCAGTTGTGGGTTTCTCTGGGTCAGGATTGAAGGCACTTGAGACCATAGTTCATGTTTGGACTCAGGTGTTTATTATTTCTTATCAGTAAAGCAGTCTCACTACTGTGAGTTTGGCAGCTTGTCATTAGAAGGCACAAAATGGCAACAATCTCTTGGTACAAGGTCTTTTAAAGCTAAACTATCCAATAAAGAGCTGACACCTGGATTATTTTCCCTTTTAACCCAATAACTGATCCCAAAGAGCTGCAATGAGGACTTTTCTGCCCAATTACAAAATGCCACCCAAACCCATGGAGAAGAAGGAAGAAGAAGCATGAAAAAGAAACCCAGGACAACACCCTGTGCCCTACATCTTGCTTCCATCCACAACATACTAAAAACCCCAAAACCTCAATTTCTCACCAAGTGATACACCTACACTGCTCTCTATAATCTATTTCCCACTTTTGTGGATTCTGGTCTATCTTGAAGTCTGGGAAACTTTTTCCATGAATGAGGGTGAAAGTCAGTGCTCCCCTGGGGGTCAGGGCACCCCAGAGCAGACACAGAAATATTCCTGGTGCCCTGGGTTTCCACAAATACACTGTAGGTTTCCCATGGTGTACACTGGGGGACACAGCAATTTACCTGAGTCTAGTGAGGCTTGGCAGGGGACCTGGGTGGTGTCCAGTGTGAAATGACAGCTGCAGTGGAAGAATGCTCCTTGTGTTTTTCCTTTGCATGATATGAAATAAACAATCTCAGGAACTCTGGCAAGACAGTCACTGAGTTTGGGAGTCTTTTTTCTCTTGTCATTTTGCCTGCTGAAGAGAAACTGCTGCAAAACAACCAATGTCAATACCCATAGCTCTTGAATTTTCCAAGGCAGCCTCTCCTCCATCTGGAAGTGCCTCATGCTGCTTGCTTTGAGATCTCATGAAATCACGCTCGCGGGTGGTATGATTGTTCCTTGAGATGCAACATGAGGGAGGGCACCATCCCCTCCTGTACTTGCTGCATATTCCTTGTTGCCTTAGTTCTTTGCTCCATTTAGTGATGTGAAAGGTAGGAATGGAAGTGCTTTGAACAAGTCCCAGGGGCCTCAGAACAGAAAAAGGAATATATGTGAGGAAGGGGAGAGTATCTGAGAAGAGAGGAGTTATCAGCATGAGAGACCTCAAGCTGAGTGACTGAGAGTTGACATTCCTTCTATTTATTTATAAAATTTGTAACTGTGAAAATTAGCCTTAGAAGTTGTAGCCCCATTACTGTTAGTTTTATCATTCTTCTAAGACATACCCTGAGGCATTCCTAGAGATTGGATCCTACTGTACTTTGCAATAAGGCCGTAATTGATTATGCTATGGAGCTTTAATATGGGTTGAGAAATGGAATCCAGAGTAAATACATTCAGAATTTTGCTAGCAGACCAGATTTAAAACTGGTTTTCTGAACCTACCAGGATTATTCCTTCTCAGCTCATGATTTAATTTGAACTAGCCACCCTGAGATGTGCAGAGTGTCTGGCCTATCTGCTTGCTGAGCTTTTCTAAAGAAGTTTATCCTGTACACTTCATCTGTAAATTTGTAAAGATAGTATTAGATCCTAATATTATTCAGTAGAGGACACTTCAGGTTCCATCTAGAGCTTTATTCAGTAAAGTCAGTCAACAATCTCATCACACACTAATTTGCTGATTTCTTTCATTTCTGAAAAACAAGCACATAAAAAAGGGAGAAATTAATTAGGTGCTGGTGGTCATTTGTCATTGTATTTCTCAATTTTAAAATATAGCCCATGTAACCTCCTAGACTTCCTTTTTTTTTTTCCCCTGGTTCACGTATTTGATAAAAATCTATCCTTTCTAAGTGAAGTTTGTTCATTTTGCTCAAAAATTGAGGAATGAGGTGTTGGGGTCTTTCATTAGAAATGTTCCCCTCTCCTTTCCCCAGGTGCTAAGGACCATGTTATTTCCTTTCCTATGCAGGTGGCTCCTGCTGACTGTAGCTAATTCCAGAACTGAAAGTGGGCTAACTTGTAGACCTGATAGAAACTGAAGTTTCTTAAAGCACACCATTAGCTGTCTAGGATGCATCCTAAACAAGCAAATCCTATGATGTTGGTACAAACAAAAGGAATTTTGTTCAGAAATTACAGAATTAGCACTGTTTTCTGACCATTTTAAATTCTGGATTTGTTTCTGGACCATGAGTCTCCACAGAAAAATTTGCTTTGAGATTCAGACTTCTGAGTTGGTTTGAGGTGGGAAGTTTTTGATTCACAACATATTTTTATTCAAAACTACCCTTCATGAAACAGTGTTATTGTCTCTGTGTGATCTTAGGGGAAAAATAATTTGTTTCATATTTCCCACTTGAAAAGAACTCTCTCTCTTTCTCACTCTCTCTTTTTCTCTCCTTTCTCATCAATAGCTACAAAATTGGTTAATTTCCTCAGAACCACTACACCACTGGTTGTGCTCCATTAAGAAATCATGCACGTGGATTGTGTGTTTCTATGGATAATGTGCTAATTCTGATTAAGTCTCCTTTCATGTGTTCTGGCCAAATGTTATGATACTGTATTTTTGTTTCCTATGACCAAGCAAGTGGAACAAATGCAAGGTAAAGAGACAAAAATCCGTCACGCTAAATTGGAGTGAGATGCAATGAAAGAGCAAAATTATTTCGTGGTTTGAGCTCTTCCTTACTCATCTCCACTGTTAAAGGGCACATGATACCTTTCACACACAATGTTTGCAGCTTCATATAGGTCAAGATGCAGCAAAAGTCATTTGGGAAGGCAAGGCATAGGTCATGAGGTGTACATAAAAAGTTAAGCTTATTTTATTTGGCTAAGGATACTTTATTTAGATCAAGCTTTGAATCAACTGTCAAGTTAAATTGAAAGAAAAGGGAATATTTGATAAATTTTTTAAAGACCTGTTCCTCCAAACACTGACCATGGTAAAAATCTAGAAGTGCATGCTTAATATTATGTAATAAACTTGAATTTTTACATTATCATTTCTCACCTTTTATCTGCACTTTCATTGCTCCAGGGAGGCCTTGCATGTAAACCACCTAATTTTTGCTCTGGCACTGGGAGGTACCTACCCCTACATACAATAGCTCTCTGCAAAGCATTGATATACATACAAAAATGTTTATCCCCATTTGAAAACACCACTTAGAGCTGTTGGAAACAGGAGTAGGTGATGTGATCATTAAAACCTGAGGGTTTCATGTCTGCTAAGGGAGTTTTGTTTCTGCTATAAAGGAGGGTTGACTGCAGAGCTTCTGGCAGGAAGGGCTTGGTGGTGTGAGCAGATGTAAACCAAAATGTAAAATCATTGTCATAGGTTTTGTATGGAGGAAGAACTTGGATTTGGAGGGCAGAACCTAGCAAAACTGTTCCTTGTAAGCTATAATGCTTTGTTGGATAGAGGGACAAAACTCTGCATGGAGGTGAGAGGTCAGTGATTTATTGGGCCAAGAACCGCTCAAGAAATGGAGCTGATATCCTCTAGGAGATGGCTCTCCTGGTTTCTTTCATACAGACCCATTTTAACTTTCCAAAAAATTGAAATTGCATTGATTCTGCTGCTTGATGGTGTTGATACCTGTTACCAAAGTGGACAGTCCTCCACTTTTCCCCACTGTCCTTCCAACACAAAAGGAGATAGAAATTACCTCAGCAGTTGTCTTGTTTGTGGAGGAAGGTGATTCCCTACCTTGCAAAACTCATACAGGGACAAGAAACTGTTAATAGGCTGATAGACTGTACTGCTCCTCCCTGTGAGAAGCACTCTCAGACCTCAGGAGTTACCTGCACACACAGGGTTATCTGTGTGCAAGTATGTATGTCTGTCTTTAAAATGCACAAATTTGGAGGGACTGTGAGTAGATTCTACTCCTTGATATGTTTTTGTGGGCATCTCCAAGGATTGTCAGCATCTTCTTTAGCATTAAAGAGGAGATCTCTTGATTTTGAAATTGAGGATTTACTGCTAAGGACTCAGATTCTCATTCTCATTTGTAACCTGACATATCTCCCCTCCCCTTATTTGCTTGAAGTGGGAAAAAAAAACTGATGAAAAAGCCTGTGTTAGAATGACATCATCCCCCCACCCCCACACATCTTATTGTACTACATCAGTGTATTTATGAGGTCTTTATTAGACAGGACAAATTTATTTTTCATTTGTGCTAAATTGTTTATGCCCTTTTAAAAGTGCACTGTATCCTCAGCACTGGGATTTTGGTTTTCTGCCTGACAATGATGAAGTGTTATGTTCTAACAAGTGCATTAAGATCCTGTCCTGGTGCATATTCTGTGCTATTTGTGAAATGACAGTGATAAGGAGAGACAGACAGACATGGAATGGATAAGGTGTGCATATATCTTAATTTTTAGTAAACTCAAGCCAGTTCAAATTGGTGGTGACCATTGATTATTGTCTCCTTTGAAAAAACCAGAATCCCCAAAGGAGTTTCCTCCCATTTAGATGATTAAATTGGGGTCATATTTGTGAGAGAACTCGTTGCCAATTTACAAATTATGCTTATGAAGATCTGCTTGCTTATTTTGGTGCCTGGGTGACAGCTGATTGATCCAATGA
The DNA here is from genome assembly GCF_027887145.1 of Ammospiza caudacuta. Classification (NCBI taxonomy): domain Eukaryota; kingdom Metazoa; phylum Chordata; class Aves; order Passeriformes; family Passerellidae; genus Ammospiza; species Ammospiza caudacuta. The sequence continues at coordinate 113,155,608 of NC_080594.1, forward strand.
GAAGGCTGCTACCAGCCCTATTGTTAATAAAGTTATTACTTTACCAGCAAGTAGCTTCTAATTAGTATGCCGAGTCTGGAGTGAATTAATTCACGTTAGGCATGCTGGTCATGTTCCTGGGCTTGTGTGTTCTGGCTAGCCTCTGGCTAGCCTGGGAATCCAAGAGGTGCCTTGCCAGCATGCTGCAGCTTTTCCAAGGGAATTTGTAGGAGTAATTAACAAAAGCCTCTCTCTGCCTGCTCCGGCAGGACCTGCGCTATTCCAAGCTTCTCATGCTTGATGAAAAGTCACTTACCACTATCCTCATTTAGGGCAAATTTGTTAGAGAATCTCCAAAAGGCAGCCCCTCCAGAAAGCAAACCCACATGCCCCCCCCTCCCCCAACCGGGTTGGGAAGGATTCCTCGGAGAGAAGTGGAAAGAACCTGTTTATTTAACAGGCACAGCACCCCCAGCACACAAAATGAACAGTACTGAATGGCACCACTCTTTTACTCCTCTGACAAAGATGACAAATTCAGAAAGTCTCTCTTGGGGGTGGTCACTCTGTTCTCAGTCCCTCCGGTGCTAGGGCAGCTGCTGCCCAGAGTAGGCCCCGCTGGGCCACAGGGTGCAAACTCTCGGTGCTCCCAGGGCCCAGTCTGGAGCAGGCTCGAGTAGGTCCAGAAAAAGGAAAGGAGAAACAGTCCAGGAAGAAATTTGGACTGTTTAGCTAAACTAGATAATGAGCAGAAGAAAGAGCAAGCAGAAGCAAAGCAGAAGCAAGAGCAAGAGAGCAAAGCAAAAAGCAAAAGCAAAAAGCAAAAGCAGCACCATCTACTCCCTTGTCTCTGTGTCCCACCAGCCGTGGGGGAGCAGCTGATGAGAAACCAAAACAAAACTTTCAGAGCCAGTCTTGAAGGCACAGAACATAATATCCAGCATAAACAGAACACATGAATGGGGATACAAGTATCACAACGTCACCCTGGGACAACCACAGAGGCCACGAGCTCAGCAAAGGGCTGGGGGATGCCTTTCTGGGCAGGAGAGCACAGCCCAGCCCTGCCTATGCCCTAAAGTACAGGCCAGCCATGGCAGGAGAGTCCTTGGGAAGGGGCAGGGCTGTGTCTGAGCTCTCAAGTCTCGAGTGGCATCACACAACACAGGTGGGGAAAAAAATCACTGCTGTGTGCCAGTTTCACAGTGTCAGCCCTGCAAATGCTGCTTGTGAATAGCTCTTCCTCTGGGAGGTAGAGGAAAACCTCTGTGCCTCCTAGGGGAATTTCCACTTTGTCTCCCTTAGGAAAATGAGTCCTTTAATTCAGGGTAAGGATGGCAGCAAAAAGTGTCTGTGAACTGTAGTCCTGTGGCCACTTGAGGTTCTCAGATTAGCTGGTCTTGATGGATGGATCAGATCTGATTTTAAATGAGAGAATAAGTAGCTATTGATGTTTGTCAGCTATGTATATTTTTTCTCTCAAACCTTCCAAGAAACAAGGCTATTTTGAATCTTTTCTCCATGTTAATGAATACAGCCTCAGGATTTTTTCTCACCCAGTTCCACACTTTGCCTTGTCATCATATTATGATGAGTGGCACAGCATGGAGAAGAAGTAGAAGAAATCTCACTATATGAAGAACACGACGGGAGAGTGACACAGGCTAAGAGGTGTCTATCAAATCAGCTCATTGTCACTGAGGGGGAAGGGAGACACATGGCCATTAATCTGGGGAAAAAATAGATGTCATTTCCCACTCTGATAGAATGCTTGGGTTTTTTGGGTTTTTTCAGCAAACACTCCATGGTTGCAGGGAAATTTGTTTGGCTTTACAGCAGAGGAAGGAGGGGAAAAATTGAGGCCATTGTGTTTAAAACTCATCTGATGCAGCTATTGATCAGATACTCATTTTATTGCTAGATTTTGCCTTTTCCTTCTCTGTGTGTGCTTTTCCCTGGAAATGTGCCAAAGGAAACTGCCTGACTAGCTGAGAACACAGGTGACTTTCCCTGGACCCATATTAGAGGGTCTGTGCTGTTTGTGATGCTGCAGGTAGAAAGAGTCAAGCCTATCCTGCCTTCCCAGCTCCTGTGTCCAAACCACAAAGGGAGAACAGCAGCAAAAGGGAGGAGGTCTCTTTCAAAAAACTCACCAGAGCTCCAGATTTTTTAGCTGTCAGCCTGGTGGAGAGTTAATGCCAGCTTGTGATTACTTAGGGTATTGTATTTATGGCAAAGTGACACATGAAGCAGGACTTGACACCTCTGAGTTTGTCAGTGAGATAACTGAGATCCTTAAGGGCTCTGATGGCTGAACTGTGGGGTCATCATCCTTCTGATTACCTGTGGAGAGCTGGGATGGGGATCTGATGCCCTAAAGAGGACACCTTGTGTCTTACCCCCTTGGAGTCTGGAAATTCTGCCTTTCAGCTGCCTTGGCAGAATCTCATGTGGCCAGAGCATAATTGAAAAATTTGGTTCCAGGGCAAATTTGAAAATTAAACAAGGACTTGAGGGAGTGGCCCCTATGGAAACCATGTCAAGGAACAAACAGCATCAGAGGATTTCAGTGATGTTTGTATGAGGAGGATAATGTTTGCTTGATTCTTGCGGGCTTTAACTGTCTGCCATCCTTCTACAGAAAAGCAAAAGAAATTAATTGAAAGGAACCAAAACCAAACAGAGGTGTGATAAGTTATTTGAAATTTGAAATTTGAGTTATATGGCACAGTTTTGATAGGCTACATCATGTCACATGGAAGATTTCTGTTTGTTATTGGAGCAGTGCAATTTTGAGAAGGTAATTTCCATTGCAGACACTTTAGTTTGCCTGCTGAGAACTCATTGCTGGAAGAGAAGTTTGTTAAAAATGAGCAAAAGTGGTAGATTTCTATTCTAAGATTTCTAATTTCTTTTCAACTCAAGCTACTAGCAAAGCTTTGGGATCATTCAGTTAAAAGAATTTTTAAATCAAGTTTTTCCCTAGATGCAATCCCTTTAGAGGGACCACACAAACACTGTGTTCCCAAGGGAGTCACACAACAGTCTGTTCTTTGCCAAACTTCCGAGCCCTTTTCAAGAGTCTAAGCATCAGTTCTCTCAGATATTTCTCAGGGTCCTACCATCAGCAGTTCTGTGTCCACCTTTGAAGTTTTCTTTCTGTTTCCTTCTTTTTTTTCTCTCTGTAGTTATACCTTTTTCTTTCTCTCGTGCTTTTGTGTACATACAGCCACAGAGCCCTCTCTTAAAACTACACCCAGCACACTCCATCCTTCCATGCCACTGAGGCTCCTTATAAAAAAGCTCCACACATTTTCATTTGGGCCTTGATGTGAGCCCATGTTTTGGATGGAGGGTGCTATTGCTTCAGCAAGCTAATTTAATAAAAGAGCTGATGACTTCTCACACCTTAAATGAAGGGTAGGTGCTTCACCAAAATATGTTTAATCCAACAGAATGCCATTGCAAGTTTAAATACCTTTTCTGATTAAACTGTAGCATTGGAAATGGAGATTACCTCTCCTTCCTTGGAGGTACAGCGTCTGGGACAAGGGGACCTTGGTCCCATTTCCAGTACACAGGTGCTGTTTGTACCACTGCACAATGTGAGTGGTGATAATGCATTCTGAAATGTTTTTCCAGGTAGAGACTGGGACACACAGTCCTTCCAAAGGAGAAAGCTCTTATGGCTGTACTTCATGCCTATTCTCCATGAGCCTGGACTCAGAAGGCAGATGGAAAAATGTCAGAAATTCCCAACAGAGAAAACTTTACATAAAGGAAAGCAAAATATTAAAGAGGCAGTGGGAGAAGTTTCACAGCAGGAGCCTCCACTTCCACTCAGGCAACACCAAGGGCTGATCCCCATCCCAAAATCCAACTGCAGCTTCTCCTGGTCCTCTTTGAGCAGATCACTTGCAGCACTGTTCTGGCTGTGCATGGCCATGTGTCACTGAGCTACCGTGAGCATTTTCCAGGATTAACTCTGCTCTGCTCCTCAATTGGTTTCAAGGGGTTTAGCAAGCCTTTTTTTAGCCAGCGTGGAGAAGTTAATGCTCTTACTTATCAAGCTTTTTAAAAAGTGCATGAAGCCAGATCATCCCCTCCCAGTTTTGCTACAGAATGGATGCAGCTAGCTGAAAGCCTCCAAAGATAGTTTGAAATCTTTTCCAGGGAAAGGAATGGGGCTTAAGAGACATCAGGTTCCAACCTCCTTGTCCTCAACACTGCAGTGTGGGTGAAGGGCTCTGTCAAATCCCAGAAATTTGCACAGGACTGTCCCATTCCCTGGAAACATGGGGCCAAATAGCTCAGAAAACACAGGATTCACAGTGAAACAAATTTTCTGTGTGGACTGTCTTGAATTCAAGACATTTAGGAAGACCTTTCCAAGAGTAGAGGGTAAATCAGCCCCCACCTTCTCACAGAGACCTGAATTCCTGGTAACTTGTGTGAATGCCAGGCTGGGCTGTGGCTGACACAAGTGGTCATGCTGGACTCTGAGCAGAAGGACAAGGCTCCAGCTATGGAGATGGACAGCAATATTTTACTGTTCTAAGGTGATGGACAACATTCAGCATTTTTCTCTTCCTGCCTCTCCCAGGTGACCACTTGAAGACAGGGGTGAGAGAGGAGAAGCCCCTTGGATTGCAGCCGGCATTTGGGAGGGGAATGCCTGAGAGATACATTACTGTCCTACACCAGGGCTGTGTGCTCCTTCCAGCACAGTGGGACAGACAGAAGGCCTCCTGGATCCTGTTCTGGTGCTTTATTCATGGATAAGGTAGAGTTATTTGTTTGGATGGCTTCAGTGAAATTGTCACTAAACACTTTTTCTTTCTTAAGAGTTGAAAGAAGTCAGGCACAGTTCTGCTAGGTGCAGCACAAGGACCCTCAAGAGTTGCCCTGAAAAGCTCATGAGATAAATGAGGTTCATGTGAGGCTGGGGTGTTTCTTTTCTTGATTTTGAGGTTTTTTGAGTGTGTTCTGAGGCTCTTTGTCCCCTCACAGGAGACAAAGCAAAAGCACATTCAGAGGGGAAAAAGTTTTGTTTCCAAAGCCATACTCCTCACCAGGAGCACTGCTGAGTTGGGTCATTCAAAAACTTCTGCAAGACAGAGGGGGAATCACCACTGACTGTGGCCAGTCCTCAGTAGAAAGAGTTTTCTGATGTCAGCTTGGCTTCTATGTAATTTTAACTATCACGAAGATTTGGAGGAAGACTGGATGACTCACACACCTCCTTACCCCTTTTTAGGCAAAAACCCCTTAATGGCTAGTTTAAGAGCTAAGTAATGACTGGTTATATAACCTTGTTAAGTACATGGCAGAGCTATGGAAAATGGCTTTCCATTTTGGCTTTCCACTGACTCAGAGATTTTCTGTTTGTCAAATCAGGCTATTACATAGCAGCAATGGAAGAACTAATGTAAACTAATTTTGAGCTGCTGGAGCAGCTGGTCTTCCTATTTTCCTGCTGCAGGCTGGTCACACCAAGCTCTCTGTGCTGCCCTGTTCAAGGGGGAGTAGGATTGTGTTTTCATAAATGCTAATCTCAGATGGAGGCTTGAATCCATGTGAAGAGTTCAACATGTGTATAGAATCTGAACGGTCTGCAAAATGAAAAAAGTAGAATTCTCCAGAGGCAATTTTGTTAGAAAACACCTGCTGAAAGCATTTGTTAGGTGGGGTTGGGTGTTTTTTTTTTTTGGTTTTTTTTTTTTTAACTAGAAACATTTTAAAAATATTCCCCTATTTCATAATTTCTGTTCTTTGTGTGTTTGTTGATTGTGGTTTCTTGACGTCCAAGTGCAGGTTTATCTTTTCCATTATCCCAACAGGAGGAAGAGTGAGTCACATGAACTGAATGAAACTTTTCCACAAAGCTCAGAGAGCTCAGAGAATTCAGCTGAAGTCTGGATATTGGGCTTAGGGCTGTAGGAGGGTTTTCTGGAAGGTTTGCTATTTCAGGATTATTCCAGATTGCAACTTTTCAGAAAGGACCAGAACTGAGTGCAGAGCAGCTTTGAATCTGGAAGTCCATTGTCAGAATTTTGTCTATCTGAGTACAAGGGATGCTGGAGAGAAACTGATGTGATCTGCTTCATGTGAAACTGCCTCAGGCCTTCCTGCTCCAGAGCAGAGTCTCATGGACAGAGGTGTACATTCACCTTTGCATTGTGAGCTTCTGAGCGTTGTCTTTGAAAGAGGAACACACAAACATATATATATATAAATATTCTTTCCATGCACCCAAAAGAAAAGATTCCTATCTTATTAACTGATAAAAGACTAAATATTGGAAAGCCCACAGCCCTCCACCTGGCATCTGCTTGGTATCAAGGGAAGTGATCCATCCATCCATCCATCCATCCATCCATCCATCCATCCATCCATCTATCCATTCATCCATCCCACACCTGCAGACCCTCCTTCCCCTACAGCCCAACCACTGCCTGCTCCATCACAGCTGGGCTCTCCTCCTTGCCAGATTTACTTCTTGAACACTGGGTGACAAGACCAGCACTCAAATGAGAGGAGTCAGAAGCACAGGTTTTGCTCACCTGCATGTAGAATTCCTGTCAAAACTGCGGAACTTAGGCCAGAGATTCCCAGTGGCATTTTCTGCCCCCCCAGTACTTCCAGCAGCAGGGACCAACAGCAGTGGCAGCCCCCAAATATTTATTGGGCCATTCAGCACTTTGAAGAGGTTCTGTTATGCACAGTGGAAGTCAGAAGCACCACAGTTTCAATGTTCATTATTTTTTTAAAATGGTTAGTACCTTAGAAAGTTTCTCAAGCTGCTTCCCCATCGAAATAGGGTCACCTTCCCTTGCATGGGTGACTCATGAAAGATCCACAGCACCCCCAGCAGCACTGGGGTATACAGGAGAGTATGTCTGGAGGAAATCTGGATTTCCTCTCATGGATTTCATTTTCATTTTAAGACTGAAATTGAAACAACTGTATTCATGGAAACGAATGTGCTCATCATGATTATTTCAACTTTTTTTTGCCCTCATTTATTATTAATATCAGGGCACAGTTTCATATTCCTATATAGCAAAAAGAAATCAGAGTTTAAATAAAATTAATTGTCAAGGTTTAAATAAATGTAATTGCCTGGTAGAAAGTGATAAAGGCAAGGAATTCTCTGCCCCTCTCCCAGCTGCCTCAGCCTCTAACAGGGTGATGCCTTAGGTCCTCCCTGGCAAAAAATTTCTGGGAAGGGTGTACTGAGAAAGGTCTTTCCCAGCACACATTTTCACTATTTCCATGTAACTAAGACTAAAAAATGTTCCATAACTTTAATAAAACTCTTTTCCTTCAGTGAGATTCTTAGTTTTGCATTGTCAGTGTTTTCTGAGCTGGGTTTCCCTTTTACTGTCAGTAAATTTTAAAATGAATGTGTCTTATGTGGGGATCACTCATCCATGCATGCAATCCACAGCAAAGAACTGTTTGAGAAAACTGGCATAACTTCATCATAGAAATTACAAGGACAAAATTTGGTCCAGCATTCTTTTTTTTTTTTTCTTTTTTTCTAAATTTGCCACTTTTTTGAGAAGGGAAAGGTAATTTAGAAAAAAAAAAAAGTTTGTTGTTTGACCTCCTGCATTCTAAAATATTTGCATATATAGTGGCAGGCTTGTCATCTACCTTTAGCTAAAAAGTACTGTGAATTTTGTGTGCAAGGTATTTTTCACTGATGCACAGTGGCTACAAGTCCAGGCAGGCACCTTTATTTTTCTGTCTTGCACCAAGGTAAATCTGGAGGGTTTTGTTTCCCCAAATCACCTCTGGATTTAGGTGAGCACAGTTGAATATTGAATCTACCACACAGTCTTCTCAGCACAAAGGCTCTGAAGTGGATTTGTGAGTCTTAAATCAGTCCCTGGGGCATCCTAATCCACACTGTAAAACCTCCCTATGTAAATTGTCACCATCAAATAAGTTGCTGAGGAGGGAGAACAGGATGGGAGCTGGAAGTTACTCTTGTTACTCTTGCTGGGTTTCAGACAGGGCTGCCCTTCCAGTTCAGAAGTCTCTGAAATGCAAGGGAGGAGATTGTGTCACTGCCATATGGACTGTGTGTGCCAGATGGGGAGCTTGCCTCCCTTGCTCCCACATTCTGCCAAGAAACAGAAATAAAAAGTGAAACTTTAAACCTCAGCCCCTTTCCAATACAGAAACAGTGTGGAAGAGGAGAACAGGCCCTCCTTCCAGAGTATTTGTCTGATAATTCATTAGCTGGTGTTCCCCATTTTTCATCTCTTCAGGGAAGTCTGCTCAGAATTTATTGCTGACACATTAATGAATTTTTAAGCTGTCAGGGAGCAACATAAATAAGTAGTATCCTGGATTGTTACACAGCCATTATCAGGTCAAAATGAATGCACAGGGACTGTTCCTTCAAGCAAAGGGTAAATCTTAACATGGAGTTACAAGGAGGCGCTGAGTCCCTCACAGGAATCCCTGCTTGGCCCTGTTCAGTGAGAGTCCAGCTGTCTCCCCAATCCTTTTCCCCTCTGAGGGCTGAAACAGCATCCCCTAAGGAAAATATTTTGATTTTCAAGCTCGGCCTCAACAATAGTATCTTGATTGTGACAGAAGGAAAAGCATAATGAAAAAGTGAAAGTTCCCTTGGCCTTGTCTTTCCCTTCCACTGGCCAGGCAGGCAAGGTTTACTTGTATGGCTGTGAATATTTCTATTAATTTTAATAGAACTGCTGACTGCCTGTATAAACATAGGGAAAAATGAAACAGCAGATTTTATGATGAGAGCAATTCTAAGAAAACTTGTCTCCAGTGCTAGGATTTGTTCAGCACAAGGGGATTATTTGTTTGCTTTTTACTCTGCAGAGGAGAAAAAACCCTTTCCCGTTCCAAAATAGATTATCGTGCATGAAAACCAGACATGTTAAATATCACAAGCAAGGATTCACATGCCCTGGTGCCTCAAGTCCAAAAAAAAAGAGTCACATTAATGTCAATGTGCTTTGGATCATTAGCTCTTAAGCCTCTAATGATGTTCCCTAATGACTCTGCTGCTCTTCCTCCTCCATCAGGCTCTCTCCAACCTGCAGAAGGTGTGCTAACTTTGCAGGGTTTTGCTAGGAGAGCCTTGAAAGGACACGTGAGTATCCCAGTAATATATGAGACTTTACCTGTCGGGCGTCCAAAATGTCATTTACAGGAGGCTGTATCCACAGTATCCATTAAAGGAAGGCTCAAGTTCTCACTCATTTTTTATTTCATTCATTTATTTTGCTGCAGGAGTGAGAATAAAAAGGAACACCTGTCCCATGATTAAGACAACTTGCCATTAATTTAAAACTGCAATATAGATACTGGCTACAGAATTGTCTCCTCCCTCCTCTCCTCACACACATTTCCATATACTAACCCAAAGTAACCATTTTCCCCTGGTCAGGTCCAAGGCTGGGGCAGACCAGCATCATGATACTGCCTTCAGCTTTCTCTGTGTGAGGCTTCTCACCCATGTGCTTTGTTCTGCATGGGTAGAAAGCTCCCTTCTCTGCAAAGCCACAGCTTTGTACTCTGACTTTGTTCTCAGTCTGTCCACACAGTTTATTTTGCTTTCCAAAGCTAAGGGTGAGCAGGGCCTCACATTGCAGCCCCACTAGGACAATGAGAGTTATCCCTGCCCATGTCCTCCAGGCATGGGTACAGCCCAAGGGGTTCTTAGTCAGCCACTCTTCTCTGCTTGCACCTTCTCTGCCTCTCAGAGAAGTTCTCAGTTTAAGAGGGAGGAGGACTTGACCCTCCAGGATAGCTGTAATTGCAAAAACATTGGGAAAATTGGTAAGCCACCTGCAGAATGTAGGAAATGGTGCTTTCCATCAAAATGTGCAGCAAGGAGTCCTCAGGATGCTCAGAGGGTTTATAACTTAGCTGTTTTCTAGGTCCAAAAATACCAAAATAGTACAGAGGTTGCCAGATCTTCCACACTTGGGCAAAATCTCTAGCCTCACCACTTGCCCATCTGATCTCTTCTTATGTTTTTTTTTCATGCAAAGAGCACCAGAAAAACCACAATTATTTTGGTAGGCAGATCTACCTTGCTGCCTTTTGACACTGCTGCTGCTCATGGTTTGAGAGCCTGGGAACAAAACTTTCCCAGCCCATGTATCAGAGAAAGCAGCACCAAGGCAATCCTCCCGCTCCTCACACTGACAGAAAAGGTGCAAGAAAATTCTTCATAGGGAAAAACCTGGAGGAAAGCACTGCTGGCTGGGCAGGCACATTTTTGCTGGCTAACTGGAGAGAAATGCAGCATCCCCTGTGCAGTCTGGGCACAGTCACCTTGGGGAGGTTTGGGCTCCTTGACTGCAGCACCTGGAGCGGGGCCGGAGCCTCCTGCGCTGCAATCCATGGGATGAATTGCCCTCTAGAGGTACTCTGCTCTCTCTCTCTGAACTTCCTGGAAATCGGACACTCCCTTGGATTTGAGCCTTTAAGGAGCTATTAAACAGCCACAGTTCAGCGAGGTGGCTGCTCCATAAATCCCCAGAACTCCCTTTCCTAAGAGGGAATTCACCCCTTTAGGATCATCCGTCCTCCCTCCCCGTCGCCGTGGTTGGGCACGGCAGGAATCATTGTGCAATCAATATTATTAATACAGCAAACCAGCACTGCCTCTAAATATTCACACACCGAGCAAACAAATCGAAACAGCAAAGGAGGTTTTTGTGGTAGCGCAGCTTCAAAGCTGAGGCTGTAATCACACAGAAGCTAAGGAATGCAAATGTGTGGTAATCAGAGTATTGTAACTCATCCATCCAAATGTTAATAGTATTTTCTCACCATATATTACATTAGCATTAATGGCTTAGGTTCAAATTCTGCACTGTTTTCTACAATTATGACTCATTTTTCAGCTAAGGGGACTATCCATGGTAATAAGCATAGCAGCAGCAGGATTTTTAAAGGCTTATGTGAGCACTCCGTGTGTGTGATTCTCCCTGTAATAACTTCTGAAACCCTCTGGCCAAAGCCAACAAAATGCAAAAGCACAGAAGGATTGCTTAGGTGATTCAGCTCCTACAAGTCTGTGAAAATAGGGAATTGTGAAGAGAAGAGAGCTGCCACTTGCCAGGATGCTGTGCTGCAGAATGAGCTCAGCCACTGCTGGACACTGGAGACCTCCCAAACCAAGGGAGAAACTCCTCATCTCTCAGCTGTCCGTGCATTTTGCTCCTCTCAGTGCCAATGTCCACAGAACTGCTCGTTAATTCAATGGTGCCTTAAAGCAAGTGAGAGGACACATTACAACACATATTTTAGTATTCTGTATTCTGCACCTGTCCTAAAAGAAAGATAAAATAAACATCTGAGTTCCTGTGGGTGTACAATCTGACTGCTGCCCTCCCAAACAAAAACACCATCACAGAGACACAAGGCTCTGGTGCACCCAGGCTCCTACACCCAAACTCTTCTCTGAATAATAATAATAATAAAAATAAAATAAAAATAAAAATAATATAACAAACAACAATAACAACAGTGCCTAGATAAAATCCCTTCACATGGAAAGCAGCAGCAGGCTAGATAACCCCTTTGCCTTGCATCATGCAGGGAATCTTGTTCCATCATGCTTTCCCCACCTGCTCTGGATCTTCCTCAGGTATAAGGTGCATGCAAAGAGTAAATTCTTAAGCCAGTATGAATTCTGTTACCTGAAAACACAACAGCCAATATCAAAGGATTTCATTCTGAGCGTAGCTCGAACGGACTTGCTTTCCCTAACCTAAAAGAGGAGTACAGAATAAAAGCATGATTGATTCTGTGTCACAACTACAGTGATTATTAAGGTGTTATAAGCCAGAGAGAATTGCCTTTATTTTATTGGAAACAGTCCTAGAAATTAAGTTTATTCCTATCTTGATAAAATCAAGTCTGTCTCCCATCCATCTCCTCCTCCTACACAACACTCAGGCGTGGTTGTGCAAGATAGCTTGGTTGATGCTTGCTCCTAATTCCCTGCTGCACTTTGCATATGTAAATCCCCAATCACTCAGAGCAAACACACACAAAGCAGGGAACATCCCCATGTGGTGAGGATGTTTCAGTCTCTTCACTTCAGAAGTGGCTAAAAGGAAGTATGGCAAGAAGGAGTGGTGTGGCTTGTCCCTGAGCCAGCTGGTGATGGAACCAAAACCAGAACACAGGAATTCCCATGCTGGGAACCCTCCTTTATTGCTCTCATCTGAACCCTCAGGAGAATGACCCAGCCACTGTGGGCTCTGCATATATTTATGGACACTAAAACCAATCCTGCTCTGGTTTTGGCATTCATGGGTTTTTTTTTCAATGACATTGAACTTTGAGCTGAACTTCACCTGCTCTTTTCCCTAATCATCAGCTTCCCTTTGCTTATGCTCTTAAGCATGGATGAGAGTGGATGGCAGGTCGCTGGGTTAATCTGCATCTAATCCACAGCTCAGTCACGATGAGGAACAGAAACCGTGTTTAGCTCCCTGCTGTGAGCAGCTCTCCTGCCTGCTGGGGGTGGGAAATCCAGCGGGTTGATGCACTTCCACTGCTTTTCCACTACACAGCCTGTAACAACAAGGCTTCAGCTCTGAATGGGACTGTTTCTGTGTCTAGACAGGAGCAAGCTTTCATGGTCTTTTGTGGGCAGACAAGACTGTTTCCTTCTTGAATTTTTAGTCAGCTGTACCCCAAGAAACACTTTTTGTCCTGCTGTTTTTGCAGAGCATTTGGAGACGAGAACAAGGTAGGCAACCCTGCTCATCAGACTCGCTGTCTATTTTCTGATCTCAGGCTTGTATTCTCTCCAGCCTGAGTCAGTGCTGCTGGCGTGGCCCAGTTTTGCTACCCTCACCCCCTGCTCTCCCAGTGACAAGGAGGATGAGGAGGATGACTGTGCAGCGGCAATGCCGGGCTGCAGGATGCTGCCTTTGTGAAAGCCTTCTTTTGTGTTTTGACATTTGTGAATGTTCTCATCCTTTAACAACAGGCAGAGCCTAAATTTCAAAGGTAATCACTGCCTGCAGTGACAGTGTCAGGTGATGAATATGGGTCCTGTGTTTTATCCCTTCAGGCCCCCAGGTAAATAACATGGGGGTGGCAGGAATGACGGACACACAACCCAGGCTTCAACCTCATTTTTAGCCTGCTGTCCAAAGGAGAGGAGCTTCCTGCAATTCTGTGGTAGTTCATTCAACCTTCCCATAATTTCAGAGCCTATTAGCAGATTTCCACTGAATTTGAGAGACAGATGTCCCAAATATAATTAGGTCTCTGAGTCTTTTTAGACCAGGCAACTGAAGAGAGACTTTACAAATTCTCCAGTGAGGGAGAGGCTGCTGTATGATTCAGTCTGCCACAGCCATTAACAAATCCAGGGCTTTGCTTCTCAAAAGACACAAACTGATGGCAAACCAGACCTCTTTATGTCACTTATGCCCAAAACAAAGTTGTGTCCTAAGTCATGAGCCCTTTATGAGCCTGAGTTCATGAGCCTTCCCATGAACCTTTATACAAGTGAGTGGGTTTGTTCTCACAGGCAATCCTACCCCTGGGCATGGAGCAAGGAGTGCCAAGACATCCTGCCTCTGCTGTGGAGGCACTGGCTTGCATGACTTCTTTATCTGGGGAAACTCCAGCCTGGAGAGCTGCAGTTCTCAGGCTGCTGCAGAAAAGGAAAGATGATACGTGGTTTTGCCAGTTCTTGGAGGGGCAGGAGCAGAATCACCTCAGTATTGGATGAACTTGAAAAAAAAAAAAAGTTGGATTCACTAATTCACTGAAGGTGGCCAGGGAAACATAGAAATTATTTTCAAAAATCCCTTAGGTCAATAACCAGTCTGCTTTTGGAGAGACACAAGGGTTCAGGGGGTGTAAGTTTAATTAAGCCAGCCAAAAACTGAAGGGAAAATTAGAAACCATTTCCAACAATGCTTTACAAAAGCTTCCCATTGAAACAGACACATTAATTGAATAGGAGCTGAGCTGGACTTTGATACATGAGCCCCAGCCCAGGGTGCCTCCTGCTGCAGAGAGCAGCATTGTGAGGTTTCATTCAGAAGCAGCAATCTCTCACCGTTATCCTTTCCTTTCCTCGTTGGCAAACATCAGCTCCCTCCCTCTTTCTTTTTTTTTTTTCTCCCTTCAATTAGATGTTTAATTAAAGTACCATGACTCTCTTTCATTTGGAAAAGTAATTGAAGACCCCAGTGCGTAAAAAAGAGGCTGAGAAGCGAGCTGGAGAAGAGCACAGAGCATCAGCAAGGCCCACAAAAATGTAGCCCTTAATTTGCCTTGGTGCCACATCGAATTGAGGCGATGGTGAGGTGATACAGCTGCAGGAACATCTGGAAGGGGCTGATAAAGATGGCTTGGGTTAGGTCTGAAGAAAGCACTGAGTGCAGCTTGCTCTGTTTTTTGCATCCTGAACGGTCAGCTCAGCACAGCTGGGGGAGAAAAATGATGTTCACAATAAACATTTTCTGCTCAGTTTCCATGCAGTGATTCAGGAGAGCTTGTTGAGCTGCTTGATAAGCAGACTGGGGCCTAATAAGGATTTTCTGGTGTATCTTGTAGATCAGTCTTTGTCAGGTTATATGGTGGCTCATCACCCTGACACGTTCCAGGAGCAGGGACATCTCTGCTCTGGCTGCACAGCTCTTTTCCCCAGTATCTTTAAGAAACCTTAGCAGAAATTTGTGGTTACACAGATTATCTGGGCAGCCCATTTCCAGCTAGTGGCTGGAAGATGCCCTGGTTAGCTCTGACAGTTTGGTTTTCTCAAACAGGCTTAAAAAGCAGAACATGAGTTCCTGCTTTCCTATGGAAATTCCTGTGGAATTCCACAGAGCTTTTTATGCCTTCTGTATTTTCCATGCCAATAGCGTTACATTTCTCTTCACACATTTTTATTAGAAGATTCTTGAGTTTGGATAATTTTTCTCACCATGTTTAATTGCTGCCTCATGCCTCTGACACACCTGTGCACACCAAAACATTTCTGCTCTCTGGTGAACTGCTGCAATGGGGAGTTTCTCCCCACAGGCTGTGCTTGAGGCTGTTTTCCCCTGTTATTTCCAACCTAGATGAATGTTTGTGTGGCACACAGTCTTGCTTGATTGATTGAGGCCAAGAACAAGGCAGCTTGATTCATTACTGGAACAGTGTATGTGCATGTCTGATTGATAGGGGAGGGCTTGGAAATGAACCTGGGTCAACAGTCAGGCGCAGGGCTATCTGGAGGAGCAGGCATAAAATAAAGCCTAATGGCCACCCCTGCACACAGTGGCTCAGGGTGCAGCATTCTGAGGCTGCGACTGGCTTCCCAAAATCCCCAGCCTGAGGAAGTCAGTGCTAAAGGCCTCCCAAAATCCCCAGCCCTGCTCTGCCCACACCTGAAGAAGTCAGTGCTGACTGCTGTGGGAGCTTTGCTGTCAGGCTGGGTGAGTTTTCTCCCCAGGTTTCTCTGGCTGCTCCTTGGGCAGATGGACGGGGCTGCAGCTGAGAGCTGCTGCAGTGTGCACAGTGTGAAAAACGACAATCACTTGTTTTTAAAATTTTAAAAGTTTAATAGTAATAAAATGGTTGCAAAAATAGTAATACAATTAGAGTAATAATAATTGGACAATGTGAATTAGAACAATATGAGACAATAAATACAAAGAGTTACGGACGTCCAGGTACCTTTTTCTGGGCAGCACGAGCCCAAAGAGCCCAAAAAAGGACACTCGTTAACAGAGGATTAACCCTTAAAAACAACAGCCTGTTGCATATTCATACACTTCATACATGATGCATAAATTCCATTCAAATACAGGATTCTGTCCGATCATTGTTAACTTCTTCCTCTGAATCCTAACAGCACCTTCGAGGTGGGAAGAAGTTCCTTTCTTCTGATAATGGAGCAATAAATTCTCTTTCTCTGAAAGATTCAGATGTCCTGTGGCTGCTGTCTTGCTGAGAGTCCTTTCTTTAAAAAAAGTATCCTACATAGCATCGTTTCTATTTTAACATTTTTTATAACCTAAAACTATATTTAACACACTACTTAAAAGAATTAATACAGCATTACTTTCTAACACAACACATATCATATTCATTTTAATATTTGCAAAAAGCCAATCATAAAATACGCATTTTTCACAACAGTACAGCCAGTCAGCAATTCTCTGGCATGCTCCTCTGGCACTGCAAAATCTAATACACCAGCATGGAAACCCACTGGAAACGTGTCAGTTTTGATGAGATCCTCCCAGAAACCAGGCAGATGCAGAATGACACCCTCCTTGCCAAGCAATTTTTGAAAGTTTCCCTGCCTTCCTGCCCAGCAGCCCTCCTGGCAGGCTGGTGGGGAGGTGGCAGGCATGGGATGGGGTCTGCCAAGCCCCAGGCTCCTGGCTCCTTGGCAGAGGGACTTCCCAGATCTTCCTGGCTGCTGGCCCTCCTGGCCTGCCTTGGAGCCCTGGAAGTGCCCTGGAGAGAGCAGAGGACAGCTAGACTGCTCAGCGAAGTCTCAGGGAATTCCTACTTCAGCCCTGCAGTAGAGACACAGGTTTCTGTGGTTTTCCCTCTCTTAATGTTTTCCCTCTCTTTTGGAGTCAAATTTGATTGAGGCTTGTTTCTTTGGCTGGGTTTTTAATTTTGTTGTTTCCCTCATTTTTGAATACAGAATTTCCCAGGGCACAGGAAGAGCAGTTTCCAGTCATCTCTTCTGTGAATAACTTTTGTTAAGAGGATACTGGCATCTTACAGGAATTTTTTTCCTCCTGTAATGCTTGTCCTCCTTGGGTCAAGCAGAGCACTGGAGTCAAAGACGTAAGGTGACAGTGGGTGGAATGTGCATTTCTCTTTCTTTCCCTGCACCTTCTAACTTCAGAAAATCAGTTGATCAGGTACCTAATGATCCCTTCTCTTTTTTTTGTTTCTTTTTTTTCTTACTGCAGCTTTACCAGAGTGACTTCACCTCAAAAGGTCACTCACTTGCTGGAGATTGAGCAGTCAGAGGGACTGCAAACAGCATCCTGGTGTCGCAGATCCCTGCCCTGCCTCTGCCAGGCAGTGTCATGAAGAACCACCCTGGCTCTAGGGCACATGTGGTCACAACCACAGGGCTCTGCACAGGTTGGGAGGAGGCACAGGAGGGTCTGTGGTGAGATCTGGGCTGTTCCCGTCTCAAGCTCTCCTTAGCTGATGTTATTGTCCTCATGCTGGCCCGCTTCTCCTGGCAGATCCAGCCTGACGTGGTGCGGGCAAGGTGACACTCGTGTGACCATGGTGTCCTATGGCCAGACAAAGCAAGGAGTTTTCACAGGCAGTGATCCAACATGCGACTCACAGGCACTCCCAGGCAATTTGGTACAGATCACTTGGTGGATTTTGAGGATTTTAGTTGAGGGGAAATACTTGAAGACAGCTCTGAGGCATTCCCCTGTTCAAGAGTCTGCAGCATGCGTCAGCATGTCCTGCCTGCTCTGTCCCAAGGGATGGAGGGGAGGCCAAAGAGGGGAGTGAAAGATCAGTTTCCCAAGCTGGGAGGCAGAGAGTCCTGCCTGAACAGTGTCAGACCCAGCAGAGATGTCAGCAGGATCCCCCTGCAGTGAGCAGTAACCCCTCAGGGGTCATTCGGTGACATTTCCTTTTGGGCACAGCTGCAGACACAGTCTGTGCCTCTGCTTTGCTCTGCTGGTGTTGTTTTCCCACTGACTTCAGTGTTGATCTAACATGAGCACTGCATCTCATTCCCATCCTAGGGTGAGGTACAATGTGAAGGAGGCCTGTTTTTCATTACTGCTGAACTTGCAGCACAGGAACTTTGTGTGACGCAGCTCACAAGGGGGTGAGGGCTGGGAGGGAGGGTTGGTTATTGCCTCTGCTTCCTCTGCTGGAGCATGGGCTTCTCTATCGAGCTCTGACATCTCTCTCAGGGGCCAGGAACTAGTTCCTCCATACCCCTGCACACTGGATCCTCTCTTTATAAGAGACTTCCAATCATGACAAATTATCTCTGCTGATTTTGTGGCATGAACTGTTACCCATTAGGGAATGAACTGGCATCAATAAATTCATTTCACTTACAACCTCACACTGTGCATGAATTGAAGTTCTAGAGGTGAAAGACATAAATTTACCAGGTGGGCAGGCACACAGCTTCCCCCTAAGACTGTGCACTTCACCTTTGCTACGTGTGCTGCTTCTGCTGGGCCAGCCCAACATTAATTTTGCATAGAGTAGATTTCTCCTGTTCCATATGATTTATACCTGCCTCAAGTAGCTGTGTGAATAGCCTCATCACAGGACAAAAACCTGGTTGTGCTTTTACCAAAAAACCATGCCAACTTCAAACCAAACACAGCCTTTTGCTTTACAAGATAAGAGCTAGTATTTAACTAACATCTTCTGATTTCCAGGCTATGCAGACTCAGTAATTAATGAGTTCTCCCATTGCCCTGGTGGGGCAAGTGAGACAGCATTATTTATTAGGCAGAAAGGAGTTCCCATCCGTGTGGATCTACATCTTATTCATTCTGATGGTAAATTCATCAAATTGTTCCAGCAGATAAGGCTTTCCTTCTCCCCAAACACTCTTGTCAGTCAAGTGGCTGAAAATTTCACTCATTTAACCAAATGGAAATCTCACAGTCCCTGGGACAAATAGAAACTTCCAATCATTTAGTTAAAAGCCTCTTGTCATGTACGTCATCAGAGAAGGGACTAAAACAAAAAAAGAAAAGAAAAAAAAAAGAAGAAAGAAGAAAGAAGAAAAGGCTGTCCTCAAAAGGGGCACACAGAAGTACACACAGAGGTGGAGAGGAATGTAGTTGTCTTTGTTCCTCCACTCTCCTGAGAGCTCCTGATGATGACAGGGATCCTGTTAGATTGTGCACTGTGGCCACCAAGTGAAGGCAGCCCTCAGCCTGGAGCACTCCCTGACCTTGTCCCCCTGCCTGAATGTTTGGAATGGCTGTTTTGGAATAAATGGACATGACATAAAATAGGGGAGTTGAGGCTGAGATCTCTCCTTTCCTTTTCTTGGAAAGAATTAGACATGGTCATGTCTGACAGAGTTGTAAACAGATATTAAAGGAAAGGAGCAGACAGGGATGTGCCCTCCATCACCCTAACACACCTGCAGGTGCAGGTGTTGTGGGATGGATGGAGGCAGTGGAGTCACACAGGGTGTTTAGGTTCACATTCTCTCCTTAAATTGCCTAAGACAGAGCACTGGGCATGACAGGCTGCTCGTCTGACCCAGTGAGGCATTTTTGTGTTCTTATGTTAAAAGGGAAGACTGAAATCTGCCTTTAGAATCCATAGGAAGGGAGGAATAGTTTTGTTGGGTCTTCCAAATGCAGTAAGCACTGGAAACACCTCCGGGGTTTTTGCTGGCTGAGCTGCTTCCTTTTTGCTTTCATGCAGCAATCACACACTTTCCCATCTCTCTGAGGACCAGGCCTACCCCCAGCAGCAGCATACAAAGGTCACAATTCTTATGAATGTGCAGGAAAATCTGAACAGTGCCTGGGCAATGAGTCTGGCCAGGAAATAGCCCCTTTTATGTTGTTTTCTTGAATTCTAGGGGTTGGGAGGGGGTTCAGCTTTTGGCAAAAACATCAAGTATAGTGATTTGGGAATACTGTAAATGCATCACAGTGCTTGCTGTTAAAAGTTTCAGTCCTCTCTTCACTTGTATATTCTGTGCTCCCTGCTTCAACTACATTAATTCAATGAACTGAATCTCATTTTTGGTAAGCATCCTGTTGACCTCTCTGTAGCCACAGGAAACTCTTCACCAGAAACATTGTCTCTCTCTAGTCATAGCTTGTCAGTTCCAAAGAAGAGAGGTTGTGGTCCCCTCTCTGCCTGGAAAGGGTTTGTCTTGCTTTCATAAATAATTGGGACAGGCTGGGAATGGACAATTTGCCCAGGAGGGTTTCTGGGGGAGAGATCAAACCCTAGACACACCTCTGAATGCCTATTTCCCCAGAGACTCTACGCTGCTCATGGGAGGAAGAGCCACATTTCAGCTCCTTCCCTGCTCACTCCCCACGCAGAGCAGCAGGACCCCAGCCCTTCCTTTGGGTTGTTGTGATGCTCTCCCCTCCAAGGACCCCTAAAGCAGCCATAGAATCACAGAATACTCTGAGGTGGTCACTCCCAGGGGCACCATGCCATGACCAGCCATGCTGCCACTCCCTGCTCCATCCTCCCACCTCCCTATTACTGCGACCTGTGTGGGTCGCAGCTGGTGAGAGAGAGACGGTGAATCTTGTATCTTGAATCAGAAGGCTTGATTTATTAATATATGATATAATGCATTATAGTTATACTAAAAGAATATAGAGAGAGGTTTGCAGAGTTGCTAGCTAAGCTAAGAATAGATAGAAAAGAACCCACAACAAAGTTGTGGCCAAGGACTTAGTCCCCTGGCTTGAACTGATGATTGGCTCTTAATTATAAACATAGAAAATGAGCCAATCAAGGTGAATCCTATTGCATTCCACAGCAGCTGATAACAATTGTTTACCTTCTCTTCGGGGGCCTCTGGCCTCCCGAAGACACAGAAATCCAAAAGGAAGGATTTCTGTGGAGAAATGTCTGCGACACCTCCCCAGTGCCCAACCTTCTCCCAGCCCATCTCCCATGCTCAGAGGGCCTGGAAGGCCTTTAGGGTCAGAGACAGGCAAACTGAAAGTGAGAGAGGTCCCAAGGAGGGAGAAGGCAGGGAAACCCACATTACTTCATAACATCAGCAGCAGGCAGGACCTGTTCTTGTTGAAGCTCCGGTGCATGAAGAATTATACTCCAGTCTGATTGTTTTATAAAAATCTGCTCCAGCACCTGTCCAGAGCCATGATCACATCTTCAGTCATGTGGCCAAATGCCTTTTAGTTTTAATCATTTGATCAAATGCCCCAGTGAAGCAGCCATTTGTTCAAATGATTGAAAGTTTGTCATTTGACCAAATTACCAATCTGGCAGGATGACTAACGCGTCATGCCACCACGTTAAATTCTATTAATGTCACCTGGGAGAGACAAGTGAGGAAAGGAAGGGTTAAGGGGGGAATTTGTAGAAGTGTTTATTCCCTTGCCATGTACACCTACATGTATACAGGTGTGTCCCAAGGAACAAGGTCTGGAATCACCAGGATGGCTCCACATCCACCTGGGCATGTCGGTGGCTAGAAGTGCTCCACGTGGACATCCCTCAAAACTTGGGGAGAACAATTTATGTCACTGAAGGAGCCCAGGGCTGCTCTATCAGAGTACAAAACTGGATCTGGAATCTACACTCACACTTCAGATGAGGACTGCCACTGCTGGGACGTGCTGGAGGAGAGAACCTGGCCAAACCATGAGCCAGGAGCCACAGCTCAGTGAGAGCAGTCCCAGACATTACTAATGGTGTTACTACACCTGCACTGCCTGGATCAGCTGGAGACACTGGCATCATTTCCTCCCTCCTTCCCTCTCATGTTCCTGGAGCTGCATTTCTGGGATGGAGGAGAGGAGGGAGTGGAAGGAGAAGGAGTAAAATGTAGCTTCTAGAGCAAGTAAGAACTGACAGCAGCCATATAAGGGGGCATTAACCTTTCATAAACCTGCTCTCTGGCCTGTGACTGGAACCAGGAAATAAATATAATTCTTGAGGTAGGTGTTCTGGTGCAGCATGGCTGTTCCAGCATACAGTGCCTTCCTGTGAATTGCAGTTATATTTACAGGGTGTTGGTAGAAAGGTGAGATGGATTTTTCTTACATTAAAGAAGCAGCAGACTCCAAGCAAGAGGCCAGCACTGCGGAACCAACATGTGTCATTTTTTGGGGAGGATTTGCCATGGACATTCCTGGTGAGTGACGATGTCCTTAAAAAATTCACACATCCTGTATGGCCCTGTCCCCACATAGGCAGGTGGGTCCTATGGTGTAACCAGCAGTTCCAGACCTCTGGGAGTGCTGGCAGGAGGAGGTGCTGGAACCAATTTCTGCCCCTTCCCTCTCAGCTGCCCATGGTTTGCTTCAAGCAAGACAAACACGGGATGGTGTGCCACCACTTCCCATCCAGATGCACAATTGTTTTCTCTGATTACAGAGCACTGCCACATGAGCACAGCCACTGAACCCTACACTAAGTCAAACATAGTAACAACAGCCTGATTATCTGACTTGAACTCCTGCCCTGCAGATGAGACACACAGCATGCACAGGAGGTGTCTGTGTGCATGACCATGTGCACACACAGGAGCGTGATCTCTGCCTCCCCAGGCCTGCTCCACTGCTGCTCCCTGCAGCTCCTGGCCCAGGCACAGCCCTCTCCACCTCATCATGAACCGTCTCACTGTGCAGTGAATGATGGCTGAAGTCATTTGTGCTGTCTGTCCCAGACTGGATCAGCACTCCTGATCAGCATGTCAGGGCAATGAGCCCTGGAGGTGCTGCCTTGCAGTGCCTGGCTCAGCACTGTGTGCGCCAGGGCACGGTGTCAGGTGCAATGACAGGGCAGTGACTGTAGGAGTATCAGGGGGTAGGACGGTCAGGACAGACAGAGACCAGAGATCTCTGCAGCCAGGTCGTGGAATTGCGGTTTATTGCAAAGGGCCTGGGTGCAGGGCCCTGCTGGGATTTCGGGTTTATTGCAAAGGGCCTGGGTGCAGGGCCCTGCTGGGAGCTGCCAGCCACAGCTCAGAGCAGGCTGAGAGAACAGAGGGGCAGAAAGGATGAGAGAGAGAGGATGAGAGGGTAAGAGGGTAAGAGAGTAAGAGGGCCAAGTTCCTGTTACAATACCTTAAATCTTCTTCTCTGTTGAATATTCTAATTCTCACTAACCAATCTAGTACAAGATACAAATCCTATAGCATTTACATACAGCCTATAAGAATCATTACATTACCATGCCGTGCTACATTTTAAACCCTAAAAACTACTCTTTGGACCCCTTCTGCCAAGCTAGTAGGGTCTGCTCAGACCCTTGGGCCTGTCTGCAGGCAGAGGGAATTGTTTCCTCAAAAGGGGATTACCTTCAGCTGGCCACACCATTGTTTTCCAGTTGTTCAGTAACTAAGATATCTCAAAGCTTGCTTTCATTTCAATCTCGCTTATAGTTTCCATATTCTCAAAATCTTTTGCCAGGCAATCATATTTATAAGGCTTTCCTGTTTCATCTTCCCCAACAAGTGGCCTTGTCTGTCCGTCCTGGAGTCACTGCATCTTTCCTCTCCTCGTGACTAGACCTGGAGTGCCTGAGATTTCTCTGGTCAGTGTGGTTCCTGCTGCTGACTCTCATCCCTATCCTAAGCTCTCAGACAAAGTTGATTGGAATTGCAGCCTATGCCCTGTCTTTCCTTTCCATTTCTTCCAGCTGGCTTGTGTTCCTCTTCATTTCAGCCTTCTGCCCACAGGCTCTGGCTGCATGAGCCCCTTCCACAGCTGACTCCAGAGCCTGTCATGTAAGAGGGGTGTTATGTACCCTTTGCACATCTACATACTGTCCAGGACAGTCTGTACTGGACCTGAAAAATGATATACACACAAGCATGGAGGAGGCTGCAAAGAACTATATTGGTCATAAAAAGATCGCCAGTTTAGCCTCAGCTTGAGGTAAATGTCTCAAGCAAA
The DNA here is from genome assembly GCF_027887145.1 of Ammospiza caudacuta. Classification (NCBI taxonomy): domain Eukaryota; kingdom Metazoa; phylum Chordata; class Aves; order Passeriformes; family Passerellidae; genus Ammospiza; species Ammospiza caudacuta. The sequence continues at coordinate 113,179,211 of NC_080594.1, forward strand.
CCCATTACATATTCTGTGTATACACAATGGGCTGGATTTGAGATGTATTTATGCTCAAGAATATTATGTATTCTCTTTATACACCATGCAAGGTTAAATTTTTTTGAAAATTTATATTTGCTTTTTATCATACATACGATTTATGGTCAGACCTCCTGAATCTATTTGAAAGTGTCCATTTATTATCCTTTAACTCTAAAAGTGCTGGAGATCACAAATTCACTTGCTGCTATTAATGTATTTAGGAGCTAGACTCAAAAAACTTTAACTAAACTTTTCTAGAGGAAACTGAGAATCCAGATTTGACCTGTTACAGATAGGGTCGATGTTAAAATTCAGCTTTATATTGGAATTTCTGATTGGGGGCATTTAGATTTATGGCAGTGATTTGGACCAGTCCCTAATCAATTCCTAGATAGTACTTTTTCATCAGCTGATCTGACAGCAGGAAGAAGGTCAGGATCATAAATTTCCCCTTCCTGACTGCCAGGAGAGGAGGTGGGAAGTGCACCCCCCTACAGTGAGCATCAAGCCAAGAGCAGGGCCAGGACTCCTGCCTCCAGCTGTCTGGCCTCCTGGCAGCACTGGGTGCCTGCCACCACCCTCTCAGGAGCTCAGCCTGCCTGAGGACATTGCAAAGGGTGACCACACACTTTCCACAGCTGGCTGGGTCAGCTGGCAGTGGGTTGTCAGCCTGGGATGTCAGCACAATTCTCCTTCACCCAATATATATCTCCTCCTGTTCTTGCCCCTTCCCATTTTCCTTACCATGGCCTCCCATGCTTCCAAAACATCTGAGGGATCCCATGCAAGCCAGGCCAAGATGTCCTTTGAGGGAGAGTGTGAGCAGAGAAAACGCTGCTGCTGGAGCGCACGGTGTGATCTCCGCAGCAAGGTGCCCTGGGGTTGGACACTCATCACCCTAAATTTAGCCATCTGCACAAGGCATCTGATCCTCAGCATTGGGGAGTTTGGGTTTAGCTTTACACAAGCTTAGCTAACACTGTGTGGGTGGGTTTGAGCTGCAAAGTGCTCAGGTTTGGACTCAGTCTCTAAGCCAAGAAGAGGAGACTGCTTTTTAGCTGTGGGATACCTCTGTGGCTCCTTCCCTTCCCAGGTGCCATGTTGCTTTCAGCAAATCCTTTTCCTCACACTCTGTCTCCTAAAGCTAAAGTCCTGGTCCCCTCCCATCTCCTTCTGCTTCTCAGTGTCACCTTTTCCTCCTTGCTCCTGTGCTTGTTCCTGCCATGATCCTACATCCCTCTTGTACACTGCACCATCAATCCTCTCCCACTCCACATACGAGCAACAAAGGCTTTGGGTGTTTGTGTGTTTGTTTGTCCAGACCCTCCCTCCACAGCTCTGTGAAGCCTTTGCTGGAGGAGGAGCATCAGCAGGGAAGTGTGGTGCCACCTCAGAAATACCTGAAGCACTCATAGCCAGAGTAGGAGGCCATGACCTCTGCTTGCCTCGGCTGCTGCAGGCTGCCATTCCTTCTCCTTTAGGATGGTGATCTGACTCTGCTCTGTGATGGAAGCCTCCATTTTCCCACTAAGTACAGAGAATGCTGTAAGAAACCAAATTCACTCATCCCCTGGAGGCTGGAAGGAACCAGAAACTATATATGCATCAATATTTAGGTAATGATATTTGCCTTTAATGTCCTACAGCTCCAGTTGCAGCTGTCTGAACTCCTGCAAAATGTGGGAAGGAAGAGCAAATGTCAGTAAAATTGTTTTGTTTCCTTCAGACCAACATCACATCAATTGTCTCAAGAGCAAACCCATGCCATCTCCTTCCCCCCTGGTTCCTATAGGAAGGTTTTATTCAATAAATAGGCCTTTCCTGTTGGATTTTTGGAAAAGATTTAAGACTCACCCATGCTAGGTGGCAAGGTTCCCACGTCCACCAGTGATAAAGTTTGCATCTCCTCAGCTTCATTGGTGTGACCTTTTGTGACTTTGCTGGATCTGCATTGCACCCTGAACACTTGGGCCCCAAAACAACAGTGTAGCAGCACATTTCTTAAGATTGAGTTTCAGATTCTTCAGATTGAAGGCCAAATAAAAACACCCAAGGATCTCTGATTCCCATGGGATGAGAAGGTGACCACCTCTTGTAGCCACGTTTCACAGAGAAAAGCAAGGCACAACTTCCCAAGGATTTTCTGAGCCTGGATCTCAACCTCCTTGAGCATTGAAATATTCAGAAATAGATTTTGTTGACATGAAGGAATCATGACCTCTTATTCAATACAAAATCTGAAATTTCTGAAATTGCCAAGAGAGATTTTTAATGAGTCTTAGCTCAGTGTGGTTTTCCAGATCAGCAGCATGGGCATCTCTGGGAAGTGATGTAATATTTGGCTTTTATCTAGCAAATTAACACTGCTGATTCTCTGAACAAGAAATTAAGGGGAAGGGCTTGTGATTTTGATATATACAATATTCTCTTTTTTTTGTCTTGGTTTCTCTCTTTCCAGGTATCTGTTATCACACTACAGGTAGAGCAGCAGACCGTAGGAATTATATGCCTGTAGGAATAATGCCTGTAGGAATAATGCCTGTAGGAATAATATAGGATGTAGGGAAAGGAATAAAGCATTAGAAGTCATGCGATCAGTCTGGGAAATCAACTGGGGAATGCACAAAAAACAGCTTCGTTTTATCAAATATTACTTTTAAAGGACATGGACAAGAGAGGATACTGAGGAAATCTCCTCCAAAGCATTAAAAATCCATGCTAGAGAACAGCTGGCCAATGAAACACATAGTAAATAAAAATGCAAATCCTAAAACACAATATAAAACTCCATACAGCTCCAAGACTGAGAAAGGTCACCGTTTTGGGAACAGCATAATCTTCCAAGTAATTGAGGCAAGGTGGAGCCCCAGCATGTGGGTAAACACTTACTGCAGCTCCTGAGAGAGCCTTGTCAGCGTGGAAACCCCAAAGGCACTTCTGGAAAGAAAGGCTGGGACTGGGGGAGGGCTTCTTGGTAAATATTAGCCTAAACAAACATAATAATGAGACCAGAATCAACCCAGAAAGTTCCGAAAAACAGATCCAAAAGGCAAATAGGACCCCCAATCTCCATCTAATCACACATGCCCAGCCTCATCCATGAGCAGAGTCTGGCTGGATCGGGCATGGTGGGAGGGAGCCACAATCCCATCCACCAGCTAGCTGCTCTCCTGAAGTCTGGCCTGCATTCAGAATAATCTTTTAAATCCCTCTTCTCATCTCTTTGTCTGCAGCTGTGGTGAGCAATCCCAAAATGACTGAGCTTTCCGCTCGCCCTCCATTTGTTCAGTGCGCTGACCTAATCCTCTTTCTAGGGCTCCTGGGGTACAGCAGCCCAACCACTCAGCCACCTTCCCAAGGACCTTCCTCCACCATGGACCCCAGGATTAGTCCTGAAACATGAGACCTACCAGAGCCCTCTGCTTGGCATGCTCCTAGCTGATTTTCCAGGGCCAGCAACCTCATCAAGGGGAATTTCCTTTGACGCTTCCAGTGGGGAAGAAAATGCTTTCAAGAGGGCTTTAAAAGCAAAGTTGCTGCTGGCTGATTCACTTGCAGCAATCCAAGGCAGCAGAGGAGCTCACAACTGTGGCAGCAAATAGGTTTTTGGACCAGGGATGTTCACATGGTGTAGACAGGGGCATGGGAGGCACTTTAGGATGGGGCTCAGCAGCCTGGCAGTTCAGGGAAAGAAATTAAGACTATGGCAAGGAAAGCCAGCAAGCAGGAGCTGGCACAGGATTTTCTGAATGTTATCTAGTGTCTGGGAGAGAGACTGAACAGAGAACAATCCAAAACAGCCCCCTGGGCTTGCAGCAGCAGGGACAGCACCTCACACCCCAGAATGAAGGGTCGGCAGGCTGGCTGTGTGGGAGCAGGGTGCTCCCACAGATTGCTGGGGAAAAGTTGAGACAGGTTGCTGGGGAAAAGTTGAGACAGGAGAGGAGAAAAGAGCCTTGTGTGCAAAACAGAAGCTCAAAGTGCAAAAGTAAGACAAGGAAATATTTTACGTCCTTTATTAACCCACTTGAAACAGCAGGACAGAGAGCAGTATTGATAAATAGTCGTACTGGGAAAATTTGCAGACCTTTCCTTCTGGCACCACTCCACCCCTGGCAGCCATGCAGATGAATTAACAGCTCCGGTATCTAACCCTGCTCGTTGCTGTAGCAATTTGGAAAACAAAGCTCTGGGTGTCCTGGCTGCCTCTCAGTTGTACAATAACCCGCCACATCCCAGACCCGACACCTACACCTTTGACTCCCTCTTGCTTTATAAGGAAAAAAGGCCAGTGCCCTGACCTTTGCAGCACTTTCCTGGCTGCCTGCCTGGTCGTAGTGGCTCTGTGGAAAGGTTACTTGGGGTTGGAGGAGTGATGGTGGATTCGAGAGAGAAGTTCAGACGCTCCTGTGCCTGGTTTTCCCTTCTCTGCCTGTTCCTACCGAGGCTGCTGCAGCAGAGTGTGGGAGTATCTCAGCACACAGGGCAGGTTTTTTGGAGTGAGAGGTATTTTGGATGAGCAGGAGCACTGGATGAACCTGTCTGTTGGGCAGTGAAGGCAGTGTGTGAGTGGGAGGTCACTGCTCTGCTCATCAGGGCTGGTCTGGTTTTGGTGAGTGTTCCACTCAGTGGTGCCCAGCACCGTTCCTGTGTCACGCGGTGCCCATAACTCACAGAAATAAAGCATGTCCAACACCCCTCTGAGACATGTATTCTATATGAAAATTTGGTTTATTACTGTCAGACCCACAAATCTGGATCCGCTGTGTAATTCTACCAGCGTCCATCAGTCAGACAGACACATTTAATGAGAATGAGAATTTATACTGCTACTTCCTATATTGGCTGCTGCTGAAGTGCAATCGACAGTCAAGATCTTCCCTTGCCAAGAAAATTGTTCCTGAAAGAGTGCTGGCATTTTAACGTTTCAGGAGAGCAAACCCACAGATCTAGGGGTGCCTCTTTGCTGGATGCAATTCTCCTGTGCTGGATACAAACTAGGGCATCTGTCCTGTCTGGGCACAGGGGGGATGTGCAGGCAGTTGGTTGAATAGATAGAAATGTATAATGGATGATCTTGCTCAGCACTTGGGAATGTATATTCCCTGGTCTTTTTAGGAAGCAGCATGTTTGATTTCCTTCAGCTAATTTTTTAAGGGCTATGTTGTGAATATTGACATGTTCAGGTGTATTTGCATTGGCTGTTGCTGTGGGGGCAGGGGAGGCTTCTCCACATGCATGTGGCAAGTCACATGCCTGCCTCTTCTAGGATAGTGCTGCTGAAAATCCCTTTTTCTCTTTATCTTTCTTTCCTTTTCTTTAGAAACCTTTGCCACCATTCTGGCTGCTGCAGAGAAGTCAGTCAGGGCTGGAAGGAAGAGGTTTCATGGCACCCCAGCATTTGGCAATGCCTTCTGTTTGTCAGAGACACATCCACAGCCCAGGTCTTCCCCTGCACAGGGTTGCACTACATTTGTGCTCTGGGGTTGCCCCATTATTGAACTAAAGCCTCCAGCTCCCTGTCACTGCACATTCTCAGGTACAACTTCCAGCCACGAGCAGGAAATCAGGAAACCCTCATGCTGTGGTTACATGGAGTGCACCAGCAGTGGGGTGCATCTCCCCTGAGCTGAACCCTGGTGGCAATTTGTGTTTCAGGAGGCAAAGTTCTCAGCAGTGATTTCGTTTCTGCATTAAATGCTTCCTTCTTTTAAAATCAGGTATCTTGCACTTCAACTCAAAACTCAAAAACTGAAATGGGGATGAGAGTTTTCCTTCTGAAAATATCCCAGTTTTACTTTTTGACTGAATTTAGTAACAGTTTCTCTGGAGCAAAGAAATTTTCACTGACTGGATTTTGAGCCAGGCAAGAGACCAAGAAAACAACCTTTCCTTCCAAAGTCAATTTGGACCAAGATCATTTTCTTTCCTCTGACAGACAGGATTTCCAGCTTAGAGCAAGATACTTCTCATGCACTCTTCCTGCTTTACTGAGGAGTACAGGTCAAGGGAACCAAAAACCAAAAGCTGCATTGGATAAGACCTGTCAACACCTACTGCTTAATCTGATGCTGAGCCACTACCCTGCACATAATGTTGTTGGCAAAACCCTCTCATGCATGGCCCTGCAGAGAAAATGGTGCTGCAGTTTTTACAGCTCAGAAAGTGTGTGTTGTGGGTGGTGCCTAGCCTCAGCCTTCTTCTCCACAGCACCAGCTCTCCACCACAAGAGACCACAACCCATGGTTGTCATGGCTCTCTTAGTGAAATGCCACTGGTGAAATGCTGAAATGCCAAAAAAGCCCTGAAAGTGCTGAGCATCCTCATTTCCCTTTGATTTAAATGGGAGCTGGAGGCACACAGCACTTTGCAGGATTTGGCTGTGTTTCAGCAGATGCTGGCTGAGAAGGGCAGGAAGGAGGATCTTGGGAACTACAGACCAGTCAGCTTCACTTCAGTGCCTGGAAAAGCTCTGGAGATTATTCTGGGAGGTGCTGAAAAACACCCAAAAGACATTGCAGTCACTGGTCACAGCCAGCACTACTTCATGAGAGGAAATCCCTGCTTATCCAACCTGATTTCCTATTATAACAAGATAACCCACCTAGCTGACCAAGGGAAGCCAGCTGATGTGATGTTTTTGGATTTCGGTAAAATTTTCAGTACTGTCTCCAACAGAAACCTTCTGGACAAAGTGTCCAGCACACAGCAGGATAAACACATCATGTGGTGTGTGAGCAGCTGGCTCACAGGCTGGGCACAAAGGGTTGTAGGGAATAGTGACAGAGTGGTGACCTGTCACAGGTGGGGCTCTGCAGGGCTCCATCCTCAGCCCTGTGCTCTTCAACATCTTCATAAACGACCTGGATGCAGGACTGGAAGGGATGCTGAGCAAGTTTGCAGATAATACAGAACTGAGAGGAGCTGTTGATGCCCTGAAGGGCAGGGAGGCCTTGCAGAGGTCTCAGCAAATGAGAGGAGTGGGCAATCACCAACCATACAGAGTTCAACAAGGGCTGGTGCCAGATTCTGCACCTGGGGTGGGGCAACCCTGGATGTACAGACAAATTTAGGAATGAGATGCTGGAAAACAGTGAAACAAAAATCTTTGATTCTGTGACTGTCAAAACTATCCTTTTTGCCTCATTTTTTTCTCCACTTATTTCGGATTTCCACTTTGCAAAGGCAAACTAAGGCAAAGCTATTCTGGAGGCAGAGAAGAGTAACTGCAGTTCCCTTTCTCTTTTCACATTTGCAGCTATAAGGGTCCATTTTAAGTGACTAGGAAAAAAATTGTGATGCTGTTCCAACAGTGGAGCGAATTATTCTTCACAAACACAGCTAATCGAGGCTGCGGGGTTGCAATCATTCATTATAGATGGGCACTGGAGGAGAATAAAATGTGTCTTCCAGCCAGCTGCTAACCCCAGAATCAGAGGAGCCAAGAACAAGAACTGAAGCTTCCTGTCTCCAGAAGAAGGGTCCTGGTTCAGAGTGAGGGGGAGATTCCATCCTCTGGGTTCCTTTTGCAGATCAGCATCCCTCCTGTTTGGTCCTTGCCATCCATTCTCATAATGTTTAGCACCACCACCCTGGTCAGATTTTGGCTGCAGCAAACAGGAGTCAGGCACACACAAATCAGAGACGTGCATGTTGGGGTCTCTAGCTGGTCAGAGTGACCCTGAGAAATGTTAGAAAGTCTCTTTTCCCTGCCCAGCGCTTGAAGAAGGAGTCAGAGCTCTTCATTTCTCGTTCTCAAGGTTGTTTATTGCGTCTTATCTATAAAAAATGTTCTCCTGTTCAGCTGAGGTCCACTCAGCAGGACAGTTCCAGGCACTCTCCCTGCCCCTGGGGCAGTGTTATGTCTTTATACTAAAAACTACGTGCACAATATTTACAATTACTTTCCAATACCTATCACCTATAGATAGACAGTGAGCTTCTACTCTAAACCAAGCCAAAAGTGCCAACATCACAGCAGAAGATGGAGGCCAAGAAGAAGAAGGAGAAAGGCTGGACATGCCCAGTTCCTTCCATCTTGTCTCCTGAACCCCCATTCCAGAAACCCCAAAATCTACTTTTCCACCCTGTGATAACTTCACTATTATTCTGCCTAAACTGTTGTGGCTTGCTGGTCTTCATATAAGGTTGGTAATTTGCTCCATGGGTCATAATCAAACCCACAGGTGTTTTGGGCTCCGTGCCAGGGTCTCTGAGCCCCCTGGCAGGGGTCTTGGCCGTCCTGCACAGCCAGAGGGATGTCCTGGGTTCCCACAGTGCATGAGGAGGGTGATGCTACCACAGCCCTGGTTTGTGAAAGCACCAAGCTCTGAAACACCAGGTTGCCAGGGGTACACCAGCAATTTTCAAACCTGTGAGCTGTTCTCATCAGATGATAGAGCCTGGTTTCACTGCTCTCCCCTGGGAAATCCCCTGAGGCAGGCAGGAGGTTGAAGTACCGTGGTTATAACTTTGATATCTGAATGAATATCTGCTAGCCTCAGGCAACCGGGCTTCTGTTAATTTTGACCAGGGAGCATGATACACTGTGGCAAGCCGTGTCACTTAGGATTGTATCTGCTTAGACATGATGCCTCTGAGTAATGTAATTTATATTTCATGCACAATTGAAGCAGCTAATGGTATAATTCTCCAAGGGGGAAACAAGTTGTTACAGCATTAATTACATTGCAGTTGCCATTTTTTTCTCTTTTCACCCTGAGCCGAGCACTTTGGAGTCATCAGTCCAAAGGCAGCAGTAGCTGGTGTCACTTCAGAGGGTCTCTGGCTCTGCAGCCCCAGGGCAGGGAGGCTGGGGCTGCTTCCCTTAAGGGGTGGGATTGGGTGGCCTCGGCTGCTGAGGGCAGGCAGCCCAAAACTGCAGCCTGGCACTGCGAGATGGGGTCTGGAGAGGCAGCCAGAGCACAAACAGAGCTGGGAGGTCAATCCTGGGCATCCCAAGGCGTGGGGAATGCTGAAGTACCCGAGGGTTTGGAGGAGGGATGGATGAGGGCTGTGTGTCTGCACCCAAGGATAATGCAAGAAGTGTGTGAAAAGTGGAGGGAAGTTTAAAAAGCATCTGATGCCCCTGCTAGCCCAGCTTTCCCCTCTGCACAGCAGTCACAGAGAGGGTGCCATGCCTGACGAGATGAGCACAGACCTGCAGAAGCACAGCTATCCCAGCTATTCCAAGGAGGGGATTTGTCAGCAAAGGGATTTGGGGACCCCCAGGCACTGGGAGCCGGGCTCAGGGGGACAATGCTGACCAGGCTGGAGGGCAGCAATGCTGTAGGACAGCCCTGTGACCATGGCTGAGCTATAGAGGCAGCCTGGGGCAGGCAGAGAGGCCAAAGCAGCCTCAGGCAGGGCTTTGGGAGCTGCTGGCTCTGGGTGGCTCTGGGCTACAAGGGGTGCTTGTTTCTGCAGTTTGCATACAGCATCAAAAACCACAGAGCCAGCAGCTGAGCCAGGAGGAGGCGTAAAAATAGAGCCACTGGTACATAGCACAGTGTGCTCAGGCTGGGTGTAACCCGAGCACGCACTGGTGTCAAAAAAAGAGAGAAGGGGAAAGGGAAGGGCAGAGTTACACAAGTTTGGCTGCTAGGAAAAGCTCTGAATTAAAAATAAAACTCAGTGTGTGTGTTTTGGCCCAATGGCATGTCTCAGAGGGAACTGCCAAGTGTGAGGCCGGGATCAAGAGGAACATCTGTGTCCAGAGCTTCTGCGCTGCCAGGAGAGTGGCAGGGTGGTGGGGATGCCATCTCTGGTCAGGAGGAGAGGCAGGGCGTTGTGACAGGGTTGGAGGAGGGGGCTGGCCTCTGCCTGTGCTGAGAGCACTCCCCACAGCAGCACACCAAGAGGCAGAAGCTCCTTGTGGTGAGAGCTGGTGGCCCAGATCACAGTGCTGCAGCGTCCCAGGGGGGTGCTGGGAATGTTCACACTCCCTTTCCTCAGGCACTAATTTCGTGCAATCGTTTATGCCAAACGATAAAGGAGCTGATTGCAGATCCATATGGAAAATGATGCCGTGCATCTCTGCAGAGATATTCCAAGCATACCATGGGACATAAGATCTGAAGGAGGGAGAACTGGAAAATTATTTATTCACAGAGAAACGCAGCTTGTAGGAAGCCAAGATTATTCAGTTCAGTTGAAGTTTAAACTAGAAAACAGCTTTGGCAAGAAAAAAGTATGCAGAAATAGTTTCTAAAAAAATTCATTAATATCTGTCTGTTTCATAGAGTCACTTCCATGAAGAAACATCTCCATGGGGAAGGGAAATTCAAGTATCATTTGCTGGAGGACTCAAGGACCATTCTCCAAGGGGAGGAGCACAAATGCCCTCAAAGTGGTTAAATATAAACCAGTGATTAAATAATATTAGCATATTAGCTATTCGTTCATGTGGGGACTCCACATCCCCAAGTGATGCTCTCCTCCTAAAACTGTCAAATCCCTCATAGTCTGTGCCTGATTCTGTGGGGATGCTGCTATTTACACAGGAGCAGAGTAACCTCCATCCCTGTGGGATGTGCTCCAATAGCTGCGCACCATCCAGCAGGATGGAAAAATGTGTTTCAGTCTCTTTCTGCAGCAAACCCACAACTGAGCTCCACACTGTAATGTTTTAGCAAGCCACCTTCAGCCTGGAAGCCAGATAGCCACAGGCCAGTTTGGGCCAGTTCCAGGCTCATGGGGACCAGGACACTGGGGCAGTGTCTGAGCCAGCCCCAAACATCCACCCAGCAATCCTGGAAATCCCTCTCAGCTCTGACACTGACCCAAGGTGCTGGTCACCAGCTGAGACCCACTGGACCTGCTACTGAATAAAATTTGCATACTTTGTGATCAGCCTCTGAAAGACTTTTTTCCTTTTTTTTTTTTTAACAGATAATTCATGTCAGGTTGGGTGACCTTCTGCAACTCATCACCTTGGGAAATCAGGTTAGTGATGTGGAGAACTTCCACATGGCCTGAGGTTGCTGGCTTTAGGCATTAGGAATTTTTTTTGCTGTTTGTTTAAAATCAGAGCTGGGAGCCACCGTTTCGAGCTGGAGTTGAATTTCTGCTTAATCTCCACTTGCAAGAAAAGTGTGTCATTTTTTCTTTCCTTTAGCAGTGAGGTAATTAAAGGAGGAAGAAGGCAGATTTGCCATTCTGGGAGCTGTTGCTGTATATCTGGGCTTCCACAGAGAAGGCTGGGTACCATTATGAAGCTGTTACAGAAGAAATGTCAGAAATATGCTTTTACTGATGAATAGGAAGAAGCCACGCTTTCAGATAGGAATATTTACCTGCCCTGCCATACACCCCAGCTGCTGCTATGTCCAATATATAATAATCCAATCCATTTTAATAACCTGCTGCTCTGCAATAGCCAGGATTCTCTCCATTTGGAAGAAAAGGGCCACATTAACATTCAGACTGTAATCCACACATCCTAAGAATGTTTGCAGCTGCTGCCATATACCCATGGACCTGGATCAGGGCTGGATTCCACATCCCCTCAGGCTGCCCCAAAATTCAGAGGTGCTTGATTCCAGGATCTTCCAGGGGCTCCATTGTTCAAGTCTTGCACGCTGGTCTGAGCCAAGTGTCTGTGAGATGTTTTGTGCTGCAGCCTGCCTGCTGTGCTGGGAGCATCCTTTGAGGGATGCCTCAGGGGCAGCTGGACATCGAGCTGAGCACCTTGTGGGAAATGGCCTGGGAGCAGGGGACAGGGCTGTGGCACTGCCCTTGGAGCATGAGCTGCAGCGGGGAGTCACTCACAAAGCTGAGACCCAGCAGAGCTTCTGGCAACAGGCGCTGCTGCATGGCCTGGTGTCACCATGATATTTTCTGGAAAATCCTCTTTGCCCGGGATTTTCTCCTGGGAAGCTGAGAGGCCTCAGAAAATAATGAAAACAATAATTATCTGATTTCTTGGGAATATGGTCTGGAGGTCATTTACCAACGGGTGCATCTTTGATTGGTTCCATGTGAATTGTTTTTAATTAATGACCAATCACCATTGGAATCTGAGGACTCAGTCACAAGCTTTCATTATCATTCTTGTTAAAACTTCTGATGTATCCCTTCTCTTTCTTTAGTATAGTTTTAGTATAGCATTTCTTATAATATAATATAATTTATATTATTTTATATTACATTATATTATATTATATTATATTATATTATATTATATTATATTATATTATATTATATTACATTACATTATATTATATTATTATACCCTATGCTCCTAACTATCCTAGCTATCCTCTCAGCAGCCGTAGGAGGATGAATGGGTCTCAACCAAACACAAATCTGAAAAATTCTGGCCTTTTCTTCCATCTCCCACCTTGGCTGAATAGAAATCATTATCATCTACAACCCTAAACTCACCCTTCTCAACTTCTACCTATATGCTGTAATAACTGCAACCGTTTTCCTCACCCTAAACACAATCAAAGTCCTAAAGCTATCTACCCTAATAACTGCATGAACCAAAATTCCATCCTTGAATGCAATACTGCTCCTAACCCTGCTCTCCCTGCTCTATTATGTAATAATAAATCAGCCTTCTGAGAACATGGAGTCAGATTCTCATCTCTCACCTCATCCTGGGGACCTCACAACACCACAGCCTGGCACCCCCTTCCCATCCTCGTGTGAGCAACCACAGGTCAGTTCCAAACAGGTTCAGAGCAGAGTGAACAGACTGCTGCTTTATCCAAGGCTCCAATGACCTGTCTGTGCCCTTTACACTCTTCAGGCACTCTGAAGAACAGCCTGGTCTGCATGTGTAACCATCTTTGTAACTCCTCCATGGCAGTGAAGGCATCTCAGGCATTTAAACCCAGTTCCTCCAGCAAGCCATGTCCCCTTGTTCTCTGCCCCACCACACAATGCCATTCCGGCTTCAGCAGCGCAGCATTGCCAGCCACCAGCTGGAGAGGTGCCAGGAACATGGAGGGAGCTCTGCTCACATCTGGGAAGGCTGAAAAAGAGCAGCCAGAAATAGCCAGAGTTTCGTAAGAAAGGGCTGGCGCCGCGGCCTCGCGCTGCAAACCAGCGGAGTTCTGATAAGCTTTGACAAAGCATCCAAATCCACTTTTAATTTCAGCCTTTTCTCACCTCTGGCTCGGCACCAGCCTTTCAGGAGACACAGCAGAGGGGATGAGTGTGCCAGGTGAAGAGAAAACCTACTCCTTTACATGTGGTGAAATTATTTTTGCCCCAGCTTCCGATCCCGTTGTGAGACAAATGTTCATGTCTGCAAATGCTGGAAAGTAAATGGTGACAAATTTTAGTCTAGCCAGCAAAAACTTTCACCCAGGCTCTCAAAGTTAAGCAGGTTTTGTTATGCTTACAAGTGCAAGCCCCCAGGAAGGGAGGGGCTGACCCTGCCAGGGTTAGGTGCAGGTCAGGTACAGGCTGGTCCTGCCACCCTCAGTGATGATCTGATCGTGTGACAACTCATCTTCCTGTGACATTGGTTTCTTTAATTAGAAGCTGTGGTGTGGCAAAGGAAGGAGTCAAAAAATATTTGCTTTATATCCCATCAGAAGGATGGGATTGGGTCAAACATGCCATAAAATCCAGGAGTGCGCCAGCTTGGCCACCAGGAAACAGAGTGAAAGCCAGGGGCAAGCAGCCTTTGGCAGCTACTGAGAGTGAATTCATCAGGCATGTAGGACAAGCCGGAAGCCTGAATGCCTAAACCTACTCAGATCTGCTACCATGTTCTAAACCTACCCAGTTCTTCCACAGTGGTGTAAAATGTGTAGTTGGCTTGCAAGTAAAAACTATTGGTCAAGAAGTACCCTAAACTCACACAGTCATTTCACAAGAAAAGCCCCAGATTTTGGATGGTCTTTTAATTCTTGCCAGGTATATGAGCTCTCCTTCTTGTGGCTCAAATGGAAGTAAAGCTTTGGACTGGCTACCTAGAAGCCTGTTGCTGAGATTATCTGATGCCACAGCAGAAACAGAAAAGTGAGACTCCAGCAGAGGTTCCTGAAGCTCTGGCCAGGTCTCCATCAGTGTTGGACTGGCTGGGCACATGTGTGGGTTCACAGAGCTGTGGCCAGTTCAGGAAAAAGCACCTATGAGCCACATGAGCACATGCAGGAGGGCTTGGAGCACCTCTGCAGAGAGATGTGAGACCAGACCAGCAATTCACTGGGAAAAAACTCTTGGGGAAAAAAAATAGAAAAGTACCGAAAAAAATAGAAAAGTACGAAAAAAATCCCTCCTGTGTCCCAGAACTGGTCCCAGGTGAGTCTCTTTTTAGAGCAATCACCTTATGCTGCATCACCAAGGAGGCAGCCCCGGCTGGCGCACAAGCAGAAGGCAATCCTTCCAGATTTAATGCAACAGCCACATGCAATGACACACACAGTTCATCACAGAGGCAGGTAGCAGGGCCCTCTGCTCTCATTCATATGAATATAATGCCTACAGCAATGCAAGGCATCAACATTTTTAGAGCCAACAGTTTGACTTTCATTGCCGCGTTATTTTTAATCGTTTTAATCTGTGCTTTTAGCATTCCGCTTCTTGTCTTTTTTTACTCCCAAACAAGACAAAAAGTATGCAGCAGCTAATACCTCTGGTTTTAATGGCTTGAAAAACAATGAAGGAACATTAAGCAGTTCCCAAGCCTTCCGGAGGACTGGTATTTTTAAAGATGAGATTGATCAAAGAGGCTGTGAGCTGCAGTGGAGATGGATTGGCTCAGCACTGTAGCACCAGCATGGAGGCTGCTTCAGCCTGGATCCCAGCCTTTCCCTTTCATCTGCTTAGTGCTCCAGTGGCCAAAGCTTCTTTGCTGAAACAAGACTCAGCCAAGTACCAAAACATCCCACATTTCTTCTAAAAGTTCAGGGATGGGAAATTAATTAATTAATTTTGGTACCAGTTGATTGTTTTTACCACTGGTTCACTTCAAGCAGGGAACAGAAAAATCCTCTCCCCGAGGCTGCTCTCACATGTGTGAGCTATCCCAGCCTGAGAGCAGCAGCTCAGCAGCACAGGAGGAAGGAGAGGAGATTTTAGTCCATTTATTGCCACCTGAAACACACCCCTGCCTCTGCCTGGTGTCCCCAGAGGGTCTGGGCAGTGTGTGCTGTGGGGATGGCAAACACCCAGCACAGCTCCTGAGCCCACCTTGGTGCTGGTGTAAGGAGAGGCCAGTGAGGGATCTGTCTTGCCACCAGCACTGGGGAGCACTGCTCACCTTGCTGCTGCTGCCTCCTCCTCAGCTGAGCACTCAGAGGATTGTGGAGGAATGCCTTGGCTCTTTCTGGCTGCTTGCTGAAAGGAGAAGAAGTTTCCTAAAGGTTTTGGGTCTGTTTTCCTTTTTTCTTTTTGTTTTCTGTTTTCTTTTTTGGGGGAGGTGGGGGGAAGATCAGAGGGGCATGGCAAAATGGCAAAGGGACCCATCAGTTTAACAGCAGCCTGTCAATCCAGTGGTACACTGGACACCCCTGATCTCAGACATCCTATATTTGCCAGAACCAAAGGTATGAGTCCTGTGTGTTGAATGAGGTGAAAGCCACTCATTCCTCATTTCCAGGCAGTCCCAGGACTTTGACAGGGACAATTGCTTTGGCAGGGGACCCAGCATCTGCTGGCCCTGACTCTGCATCTGCTGCCTCTTTAAAACGTTCTCTGCTGTATTTCCCTGTGGCAGTGATGTTGCTTTCTCCTCCTTGGGTAAATCTGGAGGAGCTTTGGGGTGCAGAGCAGGATGAGAAGGTGTGGAACAGCAACTGGCAGTAAGATCTTATTTTGGTGGGAGAGTAAGGAGCAGCTCATGATGTACACACAGCACCCTGCATGCAGTGGCACATGTTTTCTATAGCAGGAGATTGGATCTGAGAGTTTGAAAAGCCAGGTGAGAGGCCCAGAGACAGGCTGAGACACTGGGGGCAGCCATCAGCCCTCCTGCAGCTCTGAAGCAGTTATGAACAAAATCCACACCGAGCCCTGATGGCCAAGGGCCTCTCCACCCACCAAGGAGGGCACTCTGGGAAACTACTCTCCAGATTTTCCCCATTGGCAGAGTATCCACACCAAAGCAGAGCTGCAAAACCTCCACTGAAAATATCCCATCCCCTGAAAATATGCTGCTGCTTCCCCATATCTCCCAAGTCTGTAAACCTTGTCTGAGGACAGCCTTTACTCTCTAGATTTAAGGCAGTGTAGTGACTATAAATATTGTGCTTTGAGTAAAAGAGTTGTGAATACTAGATGAGTCCATCTATTGTTAAATGTCATATTTAAATGTTTCAACACTTAGAGTCCCAGGTGCTGCACCAGCAGGTGAGACCACACAGCCCCTCCCCAACCATTTCACTGTCAGTGTGGCTCAGGTGGGACAAGGAGGCCACAGAGTGAGGAGGTGGTTGTGATGCTTTAAAGTTTTGCCAGCACAGCCATGTCGCACATGAATGTGAAGAAAGCACCCTCCTGGCTCAGCATGGTACCAGCACAGCCTTTGGACAGGTCCACACCCTTCTGACACACCAAACCTTGCACCAGCAGAGTCCTGGCTGGCCTGGGGTCTCCTCACACTGATGCTCACCCTTCACCAGTGCTAATTATGTCAGCGGCGATGGGGAGGTTGTACCTGCCTGCCTAATTAAGCCACAGTGGAAAACTCATCAGCTGCTCTGCTCCTGCTCCTTCATTTTGCCTTAGTACCTTGTTATCACAATGGCAGTGCTTCATTACTGCCATCAGTTTTTCTCATTTTGGAGGGTAGTGATTTATTTATTTTATTTTTGCTCTGCTTTTACAACTCCTGCTCTTTTCCTTCTCAAGTGCTTCCACACTTCTGAGCATGGAAGGCAAGATTTAATGCATTGGAACATCACAATTAGCCCCATCATGCTAATAACTTAAAGGAAACAAATAAATAGTAGAAATGGTGGCACTTTGGAAATTCCCCTGTGCTGCAGGAAGAAGGCCTGCTGGTCAGGACACATTGATTTTTTTCTGAATCCATCCATGCAGGATTCAAGGACAGGACAAAACACTATTAAGTCAGCAAGCAGAATGCAGTAAATAATGAGGGAGCTGGAGAGGGCTGAGGCTGTGTGCTGACTGAGCCCAGATATAAATTCTGGTGAGCTGTGCAGGCATCACCATGGCACTGCCTCTGGAGCAGCAGGGAAACCCAGACAGGGAACAGGAGCTGGAAAAGCCCCTTGGTACTCCACAAGTTTTGCATGTTGTGTTTGTTGTGGGGGCAGAAATAAACTCCTTCCCATCACCCACAGGATTCCTTGCTGCTCTGGAGACCTGTGTGGGAAAATACAACCTCTTCTGCTGGAGTGCAGTGTGTCTGAGCCAGATGAAGGCTTTTGCTCAGGAAGTGGGGATTCTTCCAGCAGGGTTTAACTGGTACAGCTGTGTCAAAGCACTCTGCCATCATCCCATTGCTGCTGTAGCTCTGCTGCTGGAGCACTTTTCCCCATGCAGAGATGCTCTCTGGCCTGAGGCTTGTTTGTGAAGGAAGGAGAGGGGAGAGTCCAAGAGATAAAAGCTTTCCACAGAGCAGCAGGAGGGAGAGGGCAACCCATTAGCTTTTCCACTTCTTTGTTTGCCTTTGTCGTCTCCAAGCCTCGGCGCGGCGCGCAGCTTCCCTCAGAGTTCAGGGGAGCTCATCAAGGACGTGAAGAGCTCTGTGCAATCGAGTATTTGCAGGGCTGGCTCCTGGTTAAGTGATGTCGGGAAAACAGAAAGGAGATGAGATCCTTGCCTGAAAACTCAGCCCTGCTTTGACGACTCCCTGCTTCTCATGCTTTGGCCCACACAGAGCTGCAACACTGCCACGCCTTCAGGAGGGTGATTCATGGCATCCCTGCAGAGAGCCAGGCACTGCTTGTGACTCATGGTTGTCAATTCTTGCGATTTAATCACCAGTCCTGTGCTCCGCTGTGGTTTTCCTTCCGAAAGTACTGATGGGCAGCAAGAAATCGGCTTTCCTTTGCTGGGAGAGAATTCTGTCTTGCCATCCCTGTTACAAAGAAAAACCTAAAAGAGATGGGCCAGAAATCTGTGAACGGATGTGTTGGGGAGGATGAAACAGGAAAGCCTTATAAATATGATTGCCAGGCAAAAGATTTTGAGAATATGGAAACTATAAGGGAGACTGAAATGAAAGCAAGCTTTGAGATACCTCAGTTACTGAACAACTGCAAAACAATGGTGTGGCTGGCTGAAGGTAATCCCCTTTTGATGAAACAATACCCTCTGCTTGCAGACAGATTCAAGACCAGAGCAGACCCCACCAGCTTGGCAGAAGGGGTCCAAAGAGGAGTTTTTAGGGTTTAAAATGTAACACAGTATGGTAATGTAGTGATTCTTACAGGCTGTATGTAAATGCTATCGGATTTGTATATTGTACTAGATTGGTTAGAGAGAAATAGAATATTCAATACAGAAGAAGATTTATGGTATTGTAACGGGAACCTCGCTCTCTTACTCTTCCTCGCTGTCTCCTCCTCTTCACCACGCTCTTGCCTTCTCTCTCTTTACCTCTCCCTCTTTGGGGCCTGTTCTGAGCTGTGGCTGGCAGCCCCCAGCAGGGGCCTGCACCCAGGCCCTTGGCAATAAACTGAATAAACTGCAACTTCCCAGACCTGCCTGCAGAGATCTCTCGTCTCTGTCCATTCCAACCATCCTACCCCCATCGCTCCTACCCTGGTGATCACAGAAAGCAGCTTTCTAAAAAAGTCTCATGATGTGTTAGCTGATTTCATGGTTTGGGATGCTGAGATGTGACACTTGGGCCCTGGGATGGACTGACAACATTGAAAGACTAAGGTGTCTAATGCATTTGAAAGAAAGTTGTGTTTATTCACATTGGAAACATTAAAAAGGAGCGAGTCTGGAAGTAAATTGGAAAAAATCTTCTCTCAATTTACATTAGCTCTGTAAAATAGTGGTGGTCACTGGCCTAGATGGGCAAAGGGCTCTTCAGTGATGCCACTGAGAATACACCAGTGCCAAAGTTACATGGCAGCCTGAGATGAGCTGTTCCTCTGAATGGAGGAGACTGCAACTCCTCCTGCCTTGAAGCCACCTTTACTCACTTTGTCCTTTCTTACCTCCAACTTTTATGCTCTTCAGTGCCCTTGCCAGCACATGCAGCCCCTCTGCTGGGGTTACTGTCAGCAATATCAATACCTGGTGGGGAGGGGAGGTTGGACTGAATGTGACCCCCTCTGAGCCCCAGGGCTCCTCTGGGTGCCATCCACCCTTTAGCCTGCCCTGCCTCTGCCTTGCACTCTTTAGCCTGGCCCATGTGCTCTCAGGGAAGGTGGCTGGGCTTTAACTGGCAGGGAACAGGACAGGCTCTCCTGGACTTGCACCCAGGTCCCACCTTCCTCCTTGCCATGGTGTGGGAACCCAGAACATCCCTCTGTCTGTCCAGGACAGCCAAGACTCCTGCCAGGGGGCTCAGAGACCCTGGCACGGAGCCCAGAACACCTGTGGGTTTGATTATGACCCATGGAGCAAATTACCAACCTTATATGAAGACCAGCAAGCCACAACAGTTTAGGTAGAATAATAATGAAGTTATCAAGGGGTGGAAAAGAAGATTTTGGAGTTTCTGGTATGGGGGTTCAGGAGGCAAGATGGAAGGAACTGGGCATGTCCAGTCTTTCTCCTTCTTCTTCTTGGCCTCCATCTTCTGCTGTGATGGTGGCACTTTTAGACTGGTTTAGAGTAGAAGCTCACTGTCTAACATAGGTGATAGGTATTGGAAAGTAATTGTAAACATTGTGCACGTAGTTTTTAGTATAAAGACATAACACCGCCCTGGAGGCAGGCAGAGTGCCTGGACTGTTCTGCTGGATGGACCTCAGCAGGGCAGGAGAAAGAATTTTATAGATAAGATACAATAAACAACCTTGAGACTGAGAAATGAAGAGCTCTGACTCCTTCTTCAAGCGCTGGGCTGGGAAAAGAGATTTTCAAACTCTTCTTGGGGTCACTCTGAGCAGCAAGAGACCCTGACACCATGGGACACTGCTGACACTGGTGACAGATGGCCTGGCCCCCAGCATTGCCTTGGGATCTTTTAAGCCCCTTTCCTCCTTTGGTGGAGAAATAGGAGGGCAGGGGCCAGCAGGTGCCATTTGGCTTTGGTCCATCTCTCACAGAGGACAAGAAACTGCCCTCTCCTGTGACAATGTCCTAAGGATGTCACCCAGCTGTGTCCAGTTGTTTCACCTGGTTTCATTTCAGGGAACTTTCTAAATCTTTCTGCTTAATTCTTGTCATGTTTGCAAGCTGGTCATTATCTTGGTGCCTCCTCTGGGGAGGCACAACAGAGCCACCCCCCAAGTCCACAACAGAGACACCCCCCATGTCCTACATTTTGAAAATTAAGTTGTGGAAAGTCAAATCCCAGCACATCTACAGCAGTATACTGCAGCCAAGTGTATTTTGTTTTGTTTTGTTTTGTTTCATCTATAATGTTTGAAGTATAAAAGAAGGGCAGCAGCATGCAAAAATAAATCCCAAAAGAGTAGAATAACACACACCATGAAGTGGCCATGACAGGCCTTGAGAGGGCAGCTTCAGGAGTGTTAAAGTGGGAGGTGTGGGACTTCTCACCCACACCTCCACAGTGTGGGATCTCATCTCCCACACTGGTCTTACACTGTCAGGAACGACTGCTACAAGCCACCACTGAGGTCTTCTCCTGCAATGCCAATGCTACAAGCCCTCACTCTTCTAAGGAAAGGTGAGCAGTTGGGTGACAGGTCATGGGGCTGCCACTTCACCATGGAGGGAGGTGGATCACCAAGCTGAAAGAGGAGCCAGTCCTGGGCTTCAGAGCTGGGAATGTCCCCATTTTCCTGGGCTTCAGGGCTGGGAATGTCCCCATTGTCCTGGGCTTCAGGGCTGGGAATGTCCCCATTTCACAGGAAGCTGTGGAAATGATCTGTTATCTCAGCTTTACTCTCCTCTTCCAGATGATGCTGTTCAAGTCTTCTGTACATCAGTGTTTCCATCAGACTTCACTCTCCAGTCCTTTCTTCTCAGGTATTTCTGAGCAGGAAAGGTCAGTTCCTACCCTATGGACTGCAGCAACGGGACACCAAGCATTTGGACTCAGAGGAAGTTATTTGTTGGCCCATTCAAACACCAAACCCAAGTGAGCTGTCCAGATATGCTGCAGCTGGGCTCTCCTGGTGATAACCAGCACTGAAGGAAGCTCTGGCACTTGCAAAATCAGCTTGAAGAGGAGCACATGGCCCCCATCTCCCTGCGTGCCAGACCAGGAACATTTTCTGGACCAGGAAATTTCCCCACTGTATTTTCAGGCATTTCTTGCAATGCAGTTATCCTCTCGTGCATTTTGGCCATCTCTGCTTGCACAGGCTCTGCTTTTCCTCAGTGCTGGCTTGTAACAAGTCAGCCTTTTTACATTTAATTCTCAGAAATGCAAATGATTACCAAACCCCTTCTGTGTTGTGATGTTAGGGGCATAATTGTTAAACTGCATTTGGAAAAAGTAAGGTGATAATTCTCATGATCCAGTGATTTCCTGCTCTAGTGAAAGGGGCACGTGGTGGGACTATCACTGAGAAAAGGATAGGATTAAGGAACTCCTTGCTTATCCAATCAGAAATCCCTGTACAAAAGAGAGCAACATAGGAAGGAGGGAGTCAAGAGTGGTGGCTTGACCCTGGCTGGATGCCAGGTGCCCAGAGCTGCTCTGTCACTCCCCTGCTCAGCTGGAAAATCTGAGAAGTCCCTAAGAGGTTTACCAGCTTCTTGAGGGTCTAAGTTGAATGTGAGTGCCTCCAAATCAGATAGTCAGGGCCATTCCTTAATGGATTTGAGCAGAACTGGGTCTGAACTGCGAAAGCAGACCTCAAGCTGTTTTCTTAATCACAGCTGGATCTGCAACTCTCCTCAAGACCTCAAAACATTTTTCCTTTTTACTTGCTGAGAAAGAGGAAATGAAAGCTTTGAGATGTCAATATTTTCATGCCCAAATCAATCCCATCCTGTTCCCTGCCCAGCTCCATGACCTGGCTGTGGATGGACAGCTCTGTACATTCCCAACAGCCCCAATTTTGGATGCTGCATGGGATGTGTGCATGGAAGGTGCTCACTATGCATCTCCTGTCCCACACTGCACATTTCCAAGTCCCACAGAATGCCAGCCAGCACCTCCCTTCCTCTCAGCTACCCTTTTCCTAGAACTCACTGACATAGAGCTATGCACAGAAAGTCATTGCTGTCTTTGTCCTGCTTGGAGGCTCAACCCCTTAACCTCTGCCCCTTGTTTATTCCAGGCAGGGGGACTCCTGCCCAGGTTAAATACCTGCTTGCAGAGGTGGTTGAACTGGTAGTGCAACATCTCCTTGTCCCTGTTCTCTTGCTGGTGAGGCAAAGCTCTCCTGCACCTGTGGTGTGTCACAGTTCTACATTCCAGCTTGACCACATCATTGGAGCTCTCTCCATCCCAAAATACACCCAGCAGCATCCTCCTGCTTGGGCTGTTGAAGACTGCAATGCAAGATGTTTTCTACTACCATCTGTATGGCAGTTGTCTTTCGTCAAGTGGGCAGTTTGCCTTATCTCTTTCTCTGAGTGACCACCATCACACCTCTCTTGGGAGGGGACATTTGCTGATAACAGACTATTGAATGTCCCTGCATGACTGATAAGAACTTTAACAGCCCATTGTGAGATGCTCCGCCCAGAGGGAGGAGCCAAGCATTCCTACCCAGATATAATCCAGAGGTTTTGAGACACCAGCACGGCTTTCTCCACGGGATTCCCCAGAGGAACAGCAGCTGCCTCTTCTTCCACTGGATCTTCAGAGGAAGAATGCAACTTTCTACAGGACCCCCTTGCTCCAACAGAACCACCCCTGACACTCCAGGTGGGCTGCAGCCACATTTCCAATGGGACTGTCACCAACACCCCAACCCATAGGGTGTCAGGTTGGGTTCTGACTGTCAGTGTTGTTCTAGTGTACTGTATTGTTTATTTTATCTTTTATTTTTTTCTTTTCCCTATTAAAGAACTGTTATTTCCTGTTCCCATATTTTTGCCCTTAATTTAAAATTTATAGCAATTTGGAGGGGTGAGGAGGGTTTTACATTCTCCATTTCAGGGGAGGCTCCTGCCTTCCTTGGCAGACTCCTGTCCTTCCAAACCAAGACATGGGCTTGCCCCAGTCCTAACCCTAACCCTAACCCTGGCCTCCAGCCAGTCCTTTGCATCCTCTCCTGTCTCCCCATCCCAGCCAGCTGTCCTTGGCATCCCTCTAGACAGCTGATGCTCCCACACAGAGAGCAGCAGAAAATGGGGCAGCACTGAGCTGGATCTAAACCTCTCTGTGGGAGTACGGGAGCACCAGAGGGTGCAGACCCACAGTGCCACAGACTTGCACACTAAGCAGCCCAGGGCACATTGTGTGGCCAGCACAGCCCTGTTCCTCCGCTCCTGCTGGAGCCCTGTCTGAGGGAGAAGCCCTCAGCCTGGCTGCTAATGCTGCTGCACATGCATTTTGGGTTTTTTGAGCTGTTGCTCACAAACAAAAGTGTTTGGATGAAAAATAAACCTCTTAAAAATCCCAGCCTATTCACTCCTGGCAGTCTGGTATTCCTTCAAACTGTCAGACTTAGCAGATTGTTTACTGGAAACGGTTCAATTGGCAGGACCTTCTGCTGTGCAGATGAAATTTTAAAATCCTGTTTCTTGTTGCGCTCAAAGTCTCTCTTTCCACTACATGGCTTCACAGAATTATTATTCACTTGTTTCCCATTGAATCGAAAAATACCCTCTCTCTTTCATTTCTATGGTAAAATTGTGGGGGGATATCAGCCCTCATGCTTTAGGACGCAAGCCAGGAGCTAAGTGCCTGGGCTGCAGGGAGAAGTTTCCCTGAGGAACACAGTAATGCAGAATGGTCGATTATCCCCAAAGATCCCAGCTGGCTGAGATGGGATCACACTGTTCTGCTGGACAGACAAGTGGGGCACAGCATGGCACTCTCTGGGGACACCCAAGGGTCTCCTCACCTAGGGAAATCTTGTTCTAATAAAGAGAAGCTCCTGTAACTCCTAATCTTGCAGATTCTGGTATTTCCCTTCCTGTGCACAAGTACAGAAAGAGCTGTAACCTGCTCTCCCAGGTCCTGTTGCTGCCTTTGCTGCCTGTGAATAGCTAAACCCATGGGGCCAGGACCTCCTGCTTTGGGTGAAATGTTCTGCTGCCTTTTCCCTCTGGTCAGATCAATGCCTGCAGCAGGAAAGAGTATCTCAGCCAAGCCTGTAAACTTTGTTAAGGCTTAAGGCAGAAGGACCTGCTGTGAAACAGGCATATTCTCTGTCCAACCTCCCCATGGCAGAAGGTATCACAGCCCAGGGATCCTGCAAGGAGACTTGATTGTTACAGTTTCAATGTCCATTGGTTAAAGAGATGATTGCAGTGCTGATCAACCAAAGGTAGGAAAAAACCCCCAAAACACCAAGTTCAACAGGTTAATACACACTCAGGTTAAGGTAGGAATGCCCAGGTACCTCCCCTGGGTGGGGAGCTTTCAGTCCTTTGGTGGAAAGCCTCAGAAATTAGTCTGGGAGTGCTTTGGGCATCTTTGATGGTTTATGAGCCCTTCTAAGACATGACAGCTGCCTCTCACAGTAGGGAACCAGTTATGCCCCAACAGAAGGAATGAATCAGGACCTTTCCCAGGGGGAGTTTTACAGCTGAGTGAATTGTAAGGGAGGACAACTGTGAGGATAAAAAGCAGCATCCTGCCTTCACAGGGTCTGCTTTTAATCTGGCACAATGGCCTGGCTTGTAGCCTCAGTGGTGGGTGCTCACCTCCTCTGTCTTATGCACACCAGAGGCTTTACCACCTCATACCCATAAACACCTCCTACCACCCAGGGGTGCAAACCCAGCCTGAGCCAGGCACCCCCTGCCTTCACAAATGGTCCTTGGTTAATGAGTCATTAATGACTGACATGCCAGTCTCTCACAGTGGTGTCAAAACAAGTCATTCTAGTAAAGTTTCTCATGAAATAATGAAATTACCTCCAGAGGTGGGTCTGATGTGCCATTCCCAGCCACGTTACCATGTCCCATATTCACTCTGTCAGTAGGTGGAGCAACTTCCTTTATCCTCACCTCCTCAGCATTAACCCAACCAGAGATCCTGTTCCCTCTGCTTACAGCTACATTTCACAACAGAATAGATCAAACCCTGCAGCCTCAACCCCACTGTGCTGAGCCTTTGTGGGCACCTAAAATTCCTGTACACCCCGAGATTCATGCTGCTGCTGTCCCACACATATGGGAACTCTGTCCCAAAGCTGGCCTTTCAGTTTGATGGACACTTTGTCATGTCAATAAAACAAAAGCACAGCAGCACAAACAGGCAGAATCAAAAGGGGAAAAACACAAATCTCAATTAGCACATACAGCCCTGAGTCTCTAACTTTACTTCTCCCTCCTGTCACATTCCTTCTCCCAGCACTTTCTCCTGGGGGACACAGGTTCAGTGAGTGAGCATTTGATTTGTATGGAAAATAAAATGGGGACCAAGAAGCATAAAATGCCAAGTCCTGCAACTTTCCAGCCTCTGCACATTGATGAGACTGAGCTGGGGAGTTTGGATATTTCCCACTGAACCAGGGATGTGGATGGAGCTGAAATAGTGGTTGGTTTCTCATACTGCAGAGCAGAAGAGAGCAACAGGAGACAGATAAAAACCGACTGGGAGGGCATCACTGGCAAAGCTGCCTGCTGCCAGGGAGAGACACAGACCAGGGGGGCCCTGGGAGCCCCCTGCCCTGTGCTGGAGGATGGCTGGGCCTGCTCCCAGAGGCTCACCAGAACCGTGCAGGCACACCTCTTGTTCTTGCTAAAGTAGCACAGACTCTTTTATAAATTTTTTTTTTTTTTTAAAGCCATGCTTTCAAGTGAGAGCGCTGTGTTAGCCAACAATTTGTAAATCTTCTTGGGTAAAGGTGGTTTTTATTTTAGCTTCCACTCAAAGAGCTGCCCACTGATTTGCGTGTAGCCCCCTCCTCCCCCATTCAGACTTCCCTAAACACCTCTGGGGAGGTGTTTCCTACCTGTGGGGCAGAAAAGGAGCGCTGGCACGGGTCCTTACCCCGTCTCTCTGTGGGGGGATGCGCTGGGAAGGGACGCGCTCAGCCCGCAGCAGAGCCGTGCGCTGCATTTACAACAAACCCAGGATCTGCTCTCTCCCAGTGTTGCGGTGTGATGTAATAGCCTGTGCATCCCGGTTCTTTCCCCAGGTGTGCAACCTCTCCCTTCCCCTCTGCTGAGAGCTGTCCCTCAATCTTGGCATTCCAGCAAGGGCGTGGTGTGATTGGTGAAGTTCAAAAGATGCCTCTCAGCCCTGGGGACATTGGGCCATCCAGGTGTCATTTGTCCCCTGAGACTTCCCCCCCCTTACCTGGTTGGTGGGATCCCTATTCCTTCCCTCCCCTCTCCCTGGGGTTAAAAGACACAGCAACCTCGTGGTTTGTGGTTCTGTTGGAGCTGTTGCTGCATTCAGAGGCCTGTGGGCCAGGAACAAATCTCTGGATCAAAACCCTCCAGCAGGACCTGTCTCCTTTCCTTCACTTCACCTACAGCCTCTCCACCAGAGGTAAACCTGAGATCCTGCATGCCTGGACTTGTCCCAAGCACCAGCTGCAGCATCCAGCTGGCCAAAGGTGTCTCTGAGGTGAAACCACCACAGCTGCCGCCTTTGGTCAAGCAGCAAGGTCCAGACAAGCCCAGGCACGTTCCATCCGGCAATATTGGTGTCTAATTCCAATATCCCAGCAGAGCGAGGCGTTTGGCAGCGATATTCCCCGATGGTGGCAAGGCCGGTGTCACCATCTGATGGATGTGGCGGTGTCAGAGGTCACTGCCACGGGCTTTGTCCTGCCCCTCCTGCCCCGCTGCCAGGCCGGGCGTCACGCATGATGTACATCACAACTGCCTGTAGGATAGTGCCTTGCTCTGGAATAACAGCTGATTCCCGGCTAATAGATTCAGTAATCTGACACCCGGGCTGTAATAATTGTATCTGAACAAGGCAGGCTCCAGCCTCTGCCAGCCTTATTAGAATGAGTGATTGTTTCCATCAGGGATGGAGCTCCGGTGCATTCACCTTTCCCGGGCTCTGAAATACAAATTGAGCTTCTGACCTTGGCAGATACGACAGCTGACCTGTTTTCTCCTTTTTAAATAAGGAGAAAACAGGCTTTGGAGAGAAAGTGCTTGCTTTCTTCAGGCCTCCTTCTACCAAGCTCCTCGCTACCATGAGATCTTAGTTAAATATTTGGCTTGCTGTTATTAGCCAGGATGACAGGCTGCCTAAACTGCCGAGTGAGGCACAGAGGTACAGTCTTCTCTTCCTGCTGGGTTTGGATTTATTCCTAACTTCTCTGCTCCCCAGCATGTCATGGCTGTCAAAGGCAGCCCCTTTTCACTGCGATGTGCAGACAAGCCATCCCAGCAGCTGCGATCCGGGGCTGTTTGTAACCAGGGAATGGCACCAGGGACAGGGCTCAAAGCTGCACCGCTGCTGAGCTGTGGCCCAGCCATCCTTTCCCTGCTTTGGGGCTCAGGCAGCCCCCGAGGGGCTCTCCCTGCTGGTGGGGCACTGAGGCTGATGCTGGTGGGTTTGGAGCAGCAGCCAGGCTTGTCCTGCCAGGAGAAGGAGAAGCTGCCACCTGTGCTCGCAGCAACAGCGTGGGAAATGCGGGATCAGGAGGGGACGACTCCCAGCGGATTTTCCCTGGGGGCTGCAGCGCCATGCACTGAAATAAAACCACCTCCTGCCCCCAGCCAGGAGCCCTCCTGCTGCCTCCTTTAGTCAGCAAGTCAACAGGCCTCGGCTGCCGATCCTAAATTTCCCTGGTGATGTGCCGTGCGAGGCGCGTTTTCCAATGGGCTGCAGGCGCATGCTGTGGCTGTAAATATAGCTGGGAGGAAGATTTAGCCATGGTCCCCCCTCTCTTCCTTATATTGCTTTTCCTGAGGTTAAATGTCAAACGTGTCTAAAATATCACTCGGGTCTGCAGCCCGTGTGCACTTCAGGAGGGGCCAGCCGGGCTCCCTGGGGGCTCTGTGCTGATTTATGGAGGTGTGGGGCACAGGGCTGTAAATCGGGGCACGCACCAGATAACGTCATGGGAGAGCTGCGTGCCTCTTTTCAGAGCTGGGACACTCACACGGGCAGGGGTAGGAGCAGGGACAGCCCCGGGGCATGCAGCTTGCTGCTCTTCCTCCATCAAAGATGGTGAGAAAAAAGCCGTCCCGCCTTGGTGCCTGCGCAAAAGAAATTGTGCCTCAGCTCATCAGCGGAGGCACTTGTCACGTCCTGGGAGATTCCTGGTGGTTCACTCTTCTGCTCCTCTCTAAGTGAAGAGGAGGGCTGGCTCATGGACCTCAGGCAGGTCCTGTAGGTCTGGAGGTTTGGCACAAAGAGGGAGCCAGGCAGGGCGTTCGAGTGGCAGGAAGGAGATTTATGTCTTTTACTGTCCATCTGCAAAGCAAAACAAAAATAGCTGAAACACCGGTTTTCTGCTTTATCGGCTCTGTGAATAAGCATATAAATTTCTATGACATTTCTGGAGGCCTGCTGAAGGGGAAAAAAATTCATCCCTTAGGATCTGGCCGGCAGCAGTGGCAGCATATGGTCTGCTGAAATCGGTGGCTGAGCGCGTTTTGTGTGTGTTAGCATTAAAAAGGTGACTTTGCGAGTAATTTCAGAAGAAAGGAGGGGTTTTCTCTCTTTTCCCTTTTTTTTCCCTCTCCTTTTTTTTAATCCTGTCTAAGCTGATGCAGCTGTCACAGCCAATAACTCTCGAATAAGGGAGCTGGCTTGCGTTTCCTTGACTGGGAAGCACGAAGGGGTGCTGGCTCTCTGCCGCCCTGTGGAAGCAGGTTCGGCCTCTTCCTTGGAGGCACAGGGGAGAAAAGCAAAGTACCCGGCACAGGCAAAGAGAGGAGTCGGGGGTGTTCTATGTTTCCCAGCAGCTGCAGTTCCTTCTGAGAAGGAGTCGAGGCCCTGGGAGCTCGTGGGAAAGCGGCTTCTGCAAGAGGATGGCGGGGGAGCGTCGCTTCAGAGATGGAACTCATTGGGGGGAAAAAAACAAATACAAATAGGCAACTGTTCATGGTAGATAAAGTGTGGCTTTTCCTCTTTCATCGTTGACTAAAACCTCGTGTTCTTTGCGGCGAGGGAGGCAGGAGCCGCGATGCGCTGTCAGGAAGATGTCTTTCAGCCAGGCAGCACCTCTGGATGTTTATCTCCCTGCCATTGTGCTCCGGCGCTTTGAAATGTAAAGGGAAGACGCTGCTAATCACACTGTTGCTTAAAGATCAACAGCCAGGCGAGATGTACTTTGTCACAATTTCTCTTTGGTGTCTCTTTTTCTGTAATGCAAACGGTGACATTCATTCGGGCTTGCACACACGCCAGCATGGCGGTGGGGTTTTAATGAATCGCTCCTGCCCTTTGCCGGGGCTCTGACGGAGGAGAACAGCCGGAGCTGCCTCTGGAGTATCCCGATTGACACCGGAGATGCAGATCCAGCCACTGGGAGAGCATCTTCTCTGAAGAAACCAGTGTCTTGGTATCACATCTGGTTTCCTCTGCTTTGGGTCAAATCCATCCCGTGTTTGAGGCATATTGTTGAAGCCAGAGAGGATGCAAGACATAAGCAAAGTCTGAAAGGCAAAATTTTGATGTCGGATTTCTTATTAGTGGGAGAACAGAGAGCTGGTAATGAAAAAAAAATTTAAAGTGTGGAATAAAGGAAATAAGTGCTTATCTGTGGAAAGAATTAAAACTCAATATACAAGATACCTCTTCCTCCTGTCCTGATCTAGGCTTGTAAATAACAGAGAAGAAAGGATGAAGTAAGCATGGAAAGCTGGAGCAATAGAGTATTGAAATGATGTGGCTGAGGGAGAGGGATATTTTTATTTTAAGACAGGAATTTCCCATGCTCCTATTTTCTTCACTGTGAGATTAACACAGAGGTCTCCACTTCCACGTTCCACTATATCCTGCATGTGGGGAAAATGCAGCAAATCGAAGTTGTACAAAGAGCATAAGAAGGAGAGAAATTCAGCTCTTCTAATGCTGATTAAGAAGAGCAAACAAAGAGAAGCACAGAAATGTGAACCACCAGTTATTTTCCAGCAAAGGCTCCACTGAGTCCTATTAGAGGAATATATTAGAAGCAGTATGATAATTTCCATCTTTTGCCTGCCCAATGCCAAGGCAAGATCATCAGCCAGCAGTGAGAAGTCTGGGATGCACAGCAGATAACGCAGAGTAACTGGAAAAATGAATCAGCAGGCTGTGTATATGTGTGTGACAGGCACGGAAACACCACACCCACACCAGTCCTATTGGCTTTCCCTGAGCCTTTCTTGCCCCCTTCCCATTCTCCTCTGGGAACAGCAGGCTAAAAGTGCTTAAGTGCTTCCTTGGAGCACAGTGAGGGCAAAGCTCGTGCACAAGTCACAGTTCCTGGACAGGCAGGAGACACGATGAATTTTTTGCGTGGCACCAACCAGCTTTTGCTCTGTGGACAGTTTCTGTCACTGCCATGAGTTCGGGGTGCCCACTGCAGGTCTGCAGATGGCTCAAGGATGCCAGTGGAGCTGTGGGTACCTCGAGGTGTGTGTGGTGTTCGCAGAGAGAGCAGCTCACCAGCTGCTGAACTGAGCAAAGAACACTCACCAGTGTGTCCCCAGCCAAGAGCACTCACCAGCCCATCCATAGCAGGATAAAACTGAGGGGTGAGCTCTCCTTGTGACAGTCAGGCTGCCTGTGTGAAGCTGACACAAGGACAAGGGGCTACATGGTGCTAAGCACTGCTTGCCTTCAGGGCCCCTTCCTACATGATAAATACTTATTTAGATGGTGCCCTGCAATGTGCCGTTGTACACGACCCATAAATCCTGGTGTTAAATCGGGAAAATAAAAACCCAGTGCTGCGTCAGCTCGGCCTTTTGAGAAGCCAAAGCTGATAAATAGGGTTTGATTGGCTCTTTCTACACCGATGCCCCAGAGCAACACCCTCTGCACGAGTGTGATATTGCTGCAAGCTGACAGTACAAAGGACAGGCGCCTGCCCGTGCCAGCCATTGAGCCGGCTGCCTGGATTAACCCTGATTTCCTTCCCTGACACTCCTTTCTTCTGCCGAGGAGGGAAGCCAGGCGTAAGAGCGAGTCCCTTTGGCTGTCATGCTGAGAACGTGGTGCTGGCAGCGTAATGCAGCGTGCTAAGCCCGGCTCTCCCCTCCCTGGTGCCTGCTCTGCGGTGGTCTGTCTCCATGAAAGCAGAGGATTTACACCGTCTTACACAAGTGGCGTGAGAAGGATCAGGCTGTGAGAGTCCTGACTCCCAGCATCTTGGGAAAGGCAGAGAACAGCTGCCTTTCAGCTCTCCTTGCATCCCTTGGGCTCTCTCTATCGATAAGGATTTCCTAGGGTGTGGGTGAGGGGAGGAAATGTGGGACAGCATCTCACATGCACCTTTTCAGGTTTGGCCTAAATGCCTGTGGGAGGAGTGGCACCATCTCCAGCAGCAGAGCAGCCAGCTCACACCCCTCTAGCCACCCCAGCACCTCTGTTGATATGACAAACAAGCAATAAATACAAATCTTGTCTGTCTAATAAGGTGAGTTCCCCGTGCAGCAGGAAGGAGCCTCTCCATCCAGATGGTATCTGTACAACCCAGGTGAAACCCTGGACTCAGCACAGACTCACCAGGGAAGGGAAAAGCAAGAGCCAGCCACGCTTTTCCCACTGCCTTTTGGTGTGTGCCCAGGCTAGCCTGGCTGGTGGCAGTGCCAGGAGTGGTACCTGCCCAAAAGGAGCCTCAGCTCTCAGAGGATGCTCTGCTCCTCCCTGCCGTCTGTGCCCTTGCTAGTGGCCAGGCTGACAAGATGCCAGGGATCAGGTGCCAAAGTACAAAGCCACTACACTGCTTTGCTGCTGATCCCCACTCCCCACAAGGGCTTGCAAGAAACCAGCCCTGACAGGGAGGCCAGCTGCCCAGAGCTGCCCAGGAATGAAGGGGAAGATGCTGGCTGCTGGAGAGAGGCATCTCCAAGCCCCTCACTGCCCCTGGGCTTCCCCACAGACAGGCAGCCCCAGCTCAGGGCTGCATCACTCAGCTGCCTGGCTGGGGATGCTCTCCACCATCTCCAGTTGGCCTGAGGACACTGCATCCTAGTGGGCAATGACCTGTGTCATGTGTTCATCAGCACTAAATGAAAGAGATGTGACTTTCCTGGGCATGAGCTGACTGGAAATGTTGTGTAGGTCAGAAGTAGACACTCCCAGAACTGGCTTCTTCTCCAGGTGCTGGCATCCCAAAACACGTCAAGTCCAGATCAGGGATGGCTGTATCCACTGCAGGATATGGAGTGGGAGTTGGCATACAGCCATTCCCACTGACTGTGGAAGCACAGTGTAGGGCTGACAAGGTCTCTGGTGTTGAGATGACCCCAAGGTGTTAGAAAGTCTCTTTTTCCCAGCCCTGAGACCAAAGAAGAAGACAGGATTCCTCAGCTCTGGTTTTCAAGGTTGTTTATTTGCTCTTATCTAATACATTGTCTTTCTGACCCACCAAGGTCTGTGCAGCAGGTTGGGTTGCGCCACACTGACCACCCTTGGGGTGGTGTTATCTTTTTATGCTAAAAACTGCATGTACATTGTTTACAATTCTTTTCCAATACCTGTCACCTATGTTACACAGTCTGTCTCTACTCTAAACCAATCCAAAAGTGCCACCATCACAGCAGAAGATGGAGGACAAGAAGGAGAAAGACAGGACATGTCCAGATTCCTCCATCTTGCCTCTTGAACCCCCATTCTAAAACCCCAAAATTCTACTTTTCCTGTGGTAAATTCACTATCATTCTATTCAAACACCTGTGGCTTGTAACTCCTCAAACAAAGCTGGTAATTGTTTCCATGGGTTAAAACCAAAGGCACAGGTATCTTTGACTCTGTGCCAAGGTCTCTGAGCCCCCTGCCAGGGTCTCAAATCCTCCGGGGCAGCCAGAGGAATGTCCTGGGTTCCAACATAGAGCTAAAGCACAGGCCAGGCATCTGTACTTCAGTATATGCTGCTTGTAAGCAAAGAATAAAGCCATAGCAGCATTTCAGTTTTCACTGATTCACCCCCCCCCCAAATGGAAAAACTGAAGGTGAGGGAAAGGAAGGATATGTCCTTCAGACTCTGCCCAGTAAGCAGGGCTTTTACTCAGCTCCTTCAGGGGAAAGGAGATACAAGCAAGTTTGGAAGCAAGACAAGATTAAAATAAAGATGCAGAATATTTGGAATTACAAAATGGTTTGAGTTTTAAAACTGTCTCCTCGTGTCTGACCGTTGGTTAAAGTCAGCACAAGTAAGTAAACTTCCATCTGCAAAAATCTCAGCCAGGGCTAAGATGCTGCATAATAGACTGGAGCTGGGCAGGTGTGGGACCAAATGTCTCTGCTAAATGAGAGAGATGTGCAGACAATGCTCTGGTTAAAACATCTGCCAGTAAATAGGCTCTCTTTTGCTATTTTTCCATCTAAGATCATACTATTAAAAAAAACCTGTGCAGATCACCCTTGAATCAGTAATTTTCTCTATGTCTATATGCCTATTTTTTTAATAAAGAAAATGGTCTGCATCTCAAATCCAAAATTTTCAGCCTGCTCAGTTAGAGCAGAATATTGGAGTCTTCAGATAAATTTTCTCTCTTATTGCTGAAATTTCAGCTGAGAAAGAAATCATCTTGTGCTCCTTTCTCGCACATCTAAATTCTGAAGCATCAGCTGTTTTGAGGGGGAGGGATAATAACTCCCTGTTTTTAACATCCAGCTCAATAGGTTTGTGAAAGGGATTATACAGCACCTCGTCCACCCACGGCAAGGATTGAATGTGATGACCAGGGAGGGCACCTCCGCTCTCATGTTTAATTCAGGTGATGTTTTCTCTCTCAAAGGCAGGGAAAGTGAGCAAGGCATTTCCTTAAATTGGAATGGGAGGTCGGATTGAAGTTTGAGCCAGCTCGACTCGGCCACCTGCAGTGTTGTCCTGGTCATCACTAGAGAAGAGCTTGGGATCAAGGCCAGGCTGGATGGAGCTCTGAACAATCTGCTGCAGGGAAAGGTGCCCCTGCCCATGGCAAGGGGGCTGGAACTAGGGGATCTTTAAGGTCACTTCCAATGCAATGACTCAGTGATTCTACACGCTATGTTCTGCCCTTGGTGTTTCTTCCTACCCTCAAACACTGGACCAAAGTAGACTGTGGCACTGCCCCCATTTTAGAGAGTGCAAGAACAAGGTACTGGAGACAAGAACCCTTGTCAAAAGCAACCAGAGTGGTGAGAGCAGGACAGGGGTGCAAACAGCCTTCTGCTTCCTAATCATGGTCTCCTGTGGAGATGGTGGGAGGATCATGTGTGTGATCTGGGTACCTTTGTTTCCACAGGCTTCTAGTTTGAATCAGCAAAAAACCTAAAGAAATAACTCCCAGGTGCTGGTGGGACCTGGCAGGCTGAGAGATTTCTCTACCAGCACAACATAACCTGCAGCAGAGGCAGTGGCCAGGTGTCCTAGTACAGGACATGGGGAAGAAGGCATGTGAAGGGCTGGCGGGGTGGTGGAAAGAGGGGAAATGAAACAATTATGAAAAGGATCAAGAAATGGCATAAGGAAAGAGAGAAGATTTCCTGAGGACACAGAACACAAAGGCAAATAATGGTAGTAATGGAATGGTGGTGAGCATGAAGAAAACAGAAAGGAGTGAAAAACAACGGGAGAAAATGAGAGCAGAACTGGAAAAGGAGAAGCAGAGGAGAAAGCAACCATCCTGCCAGCCTCCGTGATGGCTGTTATTTGCAGATAGGAAATGCTGCCTGCAGAAAAGCTGATTGAGGCTGATTGAGGGAAAGAATGAGCCACATGTGACAGATGTTAGTCACTTCACGTAATGCCCTGCTGGAAGGCACTTGGATTCTGCAGGGATGACAGCACTCCAAGGAGCTGCATGGAGCACAGCAGCCCTGGGAGCAGACGGCAAGGAAGATGAATGGCAGCAGCGCTTGAATGCCCTGATCTCAAAAAGGGAAGAAAAGCAGAGAGAGGCGAGTGGCAGCCTCTGCCTTTGACGTGTTTCCTGCCTCCCTCCATGCTCGTGGCTCCCTCATCCAGAGCCAGGCAGAGCCCCAGAGCAGATGGGAACTTGCATTCCCTCCTGTAGGCAGCAGGGTCCCCTCCTGCCCCGTCAGCACCCAGGCAAATTGTTTCTAAAACAGTCTCTCAAACATATCATTTACTCAGGTAGTTTGGGCAAGAAAAAGAGCCAAAATGATAGATTAATTGTGCTTTTGTGCCCTCATGTCTGTCAGAGGTAATTTTTCCTTATTTTCAATATTTAAAAAAAATCAGCAGCAAATGGCACATGGGGTTTTTTGTGTGTAAGGCCCTTGTGGTTGCAAGCCTTTTCTTTAACTCCTTTGCCCCACCTTTAAAAATGCAAGGGAAAAGCAGAACTTCTCAGGGACTACTTTACCTTCAGTGTTTGCAGAGTAGCAGCTGCCATATTAGATCATATTCAAATAGAGCCCCAAAGAGGTCGGGAGCAGCGTATTAGCTGAACTGTTTATCTGCAGCCAGCCAAGGGGGGATGGTGCTGCTCAAATCAATTTTCTATGCTCCGACTGGCCCATCTTCTTGACACTTAGATGTCACTGTACCATTGGTGATAAAAAGGCCTGCCAAAAAAGGATGGATTTGGATTCACGCAGGGTCCTACAGAGCCAAATGAGAATTGACAATATTAGTCTTTAGGACAATTTTACAGATAAAATTAACCAGAAGAATAAATTTTCAACAGTTCACTTAATCTAATCTGCTTTCCATTGCGCTGAATCTTGCTCCCATCCACAGTTGCCATTTTAATACTTGCAAGCAATGTTGGCTTTTTTTCCTTTTTTTGTTTCATGGAAAAAAGATCAGGCACATAAACCAGGATACACATCACCATGAAATGCCAGTCAAAAACTAACCCACATCTGGTTTCTGTAAAAAGGAGGAGGAAGTCCCTCACATAGTTTAAAAGCAAGGAGAAAAAGTATCAGCATGTTAAATTTGGGCCTGAAGTACAGTCATTGATATGATCTGAACCTTAACTTTCCCTAAGTTCATCTGGCTTTGGTCTTAATTTTATTATTTGGATAACTAAACAGCAAAGGCTGAATCTCAGTCCCAGATCTGGTTTTGAATTAAAAATAACTGACAGAAAGTTCAAAATTATCCATATTCTATCTTACCTTTGTTATAAAGTATGCGAGCCCTTGTACATCTGTGACTATCGCTCATGGTAGTAGAAATCAGAAACTCTCTGAGTTAATAATAACACATAACACATGTGGAACACTCTTCATTTCAGTGCTGCACAAATGACCAAGTGTCACAACGAGCCTCTGGAATGCTTTCCCTGTGGCAGGGATGGTGCCACTTCATCCAGAGGCTGTGCTGGTCAGGGATGCCCAGACTGAGCCGGTTGGGGCTGAGGGGCAGAGCCAGGGCAGGTGGGGATGGCTGCCCTGAACACTGCACTGCACATCAGAATCCTTGCATGCTTTGCTTTTTCGTGTTTGTACCAAAGTTTTCCACACCTCTGGCTGAACATTTAGGGAAGCATTTCAAAAACTGATTCAGCTGGCTCTCCAAATGGATTTGTAAGAAAATACTTGGGATTTGGCTAGGCTGAAACTATTCTGCCAGCACCTCCTTTGAGCACATTTTCAGGGCTTCAGTCAGTAATCTCAGCACTTGCCAGGGAAAAAGGAATAATTTTGTGCTGGCCCTGTGCAAATTTACTCCCATGCAGGTCTGCTCTAACCCTCTGAAGGACAACCTTCATTCCTGACCCAGCACAGCCCAGGGCAAGTGGTGGCCACAGCCAGGCTGCTCTTGGCCCCAGAGCAGTGGCAGCAGAGCCAGATTTTCCCTGGACTTTCTCCTCTGGGATCTCAAAGGCAGCAAAGGAGCTGGAGATGTAAACATTGACAGGATGACACAGGTTTTCAGTGCCAGCCTCCTCCTGGCATTGCCTGGGTAGAAATGGGAAGTGCCCAGCACCAGCAGAGAGCAGAGGCAAGAGAAGCCCCAGGCTGGGATGGATGAAGCAGAGCATTCAGGGAGCAGATGAAGATGAAAGTCACAGCATTCACCCCAGGGGACAGAGGGCATTTACCACCTGTTAAGAGGCCATAGTCACCTCTTGACCCTGACAATGTCTCTGGATGCTGGGTGAAGAGTGGTTTGCTGCAGCTACCAGCCGCACCATCAGCTCAGCTGGTGGAGATCACAGCCAAAAGCTCTGCAGGGCCAAAGCACCATTTATAGGTTGG
The DNA here is from genome assembly GCF_027887145.1 of Ammospiza caudacuta. Classification (NCBI taxonomy): domain Eukaryota; kingdom Metazoa; phylum Chordata; class Aves; order Passeriformes; family Passerellidae; genus Ammospiza; species Ammospiza caudacuta. Next base: position 113,216,673 of record NC_080594.1, read on the forward strand.
CAGCCATTCTTCTGCTTGTCTCTTTGCTTGCAGCGGGGTTTTTCCCTTTTTCCAAAAGCTGCTGACAGTACATTTGGAAAAAGGAGCAACTTGGACCATGTTGAGGATACAAAAGGAAGTGCTGTCATTGAGTGACCTGTGCAGCTGCATTTGGTGCCTCTGGGTACCAACACTAAACCAGCTGCCAGGGGCTGGGGTGAAGTGTGGGGCACAGGAGCACATTCACTGATGGATTTTACCTCTGCTCCTTGACTCTGACGCAGAGCAGGTGACAAACACTGCAGCAGCCTGGGCTCCTCTGCTATCCCCACTATCTATCTCCAGTGCTGCCCCAGCAAACCTGAGGCCTTTAAGCTGTACCTCATGCTATGCCATAAATTTTCATACCATAAAAGTCAGCTCTGGTGTGCTGCAACACAGCCCTCCCATTACTTCAGTTGCCTTAAACTGGAAAAAAAAATGTGCAAGGGGTCACAGTCATATTTTAGGACCACAGGGCCTTTGGGCCCAGAGAAGACCCAAGGCTGTATTATTTATGCACAGCCCCTCTGCTTTACAGGAAATACCAACATACAAACTATTTAGTGTCCCTTGTCTTGGGGACATGAATCAGCTCCTGAACTATTTTATTTAGCAATACTGACCCATGCTTCATTTCTGGATTACAATACTGGGAAAGCAGGAAAGGCAGGCAGACCTCCTCATCCTCCTCAGGCCCTGTGGCTGGGGGCTGGGCTGGGTTCATGTCCTTCCTCAGCACCATGCAGAGAGGCAGCAGGCAGAGAAACAGAGGGAGGGCAGGCACTGCTATCTGAATCCCATTTATAGAGCCAGCAGTCAAACCACAGGCACTTCCAAGAAGCAAAAACCCGATTTTTGGCCCAGAACTGAACATGTGTTCATTTCTGCCCTTGAAAAGAAATGCTGCTGTTAAGGGAAAAAAAAAAAACTTAAAAGCCACTGTCAAACAGTTGTCATCCCCTAGTGCTCAAATGGACAGTGCTAGAGGAGGCATAAGGGTTTGTGCAGAGAATTAGGCTGTTGCTAATTAATGAGGGCTGCTGCATCCTTCAGTGCCCAAAGTGGCCATTGGTAGTGAGGATGACAGAAGGAGGCCTCACAGTGGGATTAAGGCAAAAGGCTTGACACACTGATTTGTATCCTTCACCACCACAGAGCTCAGAGTGGATGTTAGGAATTGTGTTAACACAAAATTTGTACAGGTTGTCAGGACCTGGACCAGGAGTCCTGCCTTGTAGAGTACCAAGGTTGTGAGATGAGGGGTTAAATTGGTGGGAAGCAGGGGAGCTGTAGTGTGGACATACAAAGGAAAAACAAAACAAGCCACCCGAAAATAGAGACAAAATTTTCAAGTTTTGTCTCCTTTTTCTGCCCTGTACTCAGCACTTTCCAAAGAGAGTCAGTAATCCCTGTGGGGCTCAGCCTCTGGCTGCCAGCAAAAGGTTTGGGAGCTGATGTGCTGAGCAGCCTGGCTTTCCTCAGGGACAGAGAGAGATGCTGCCCACCAAGTGACCATCCCACAGCCATTCCCAGCAGCACCCACTGATGCATGATAAGGAACCAAACCAGGAAGCAGAGAGAGCTGAAAGCAAGAGGTTCCCTTGAAAACATGGCAGAAAAAGGAAGAAAATACCCTTTGCAGTGGATGGAAGCAATTGCAGTGAGTGGGCTGGACAGGCTCTCACTTGCTGCTAGCTCCAAATTGACTTTCCTGCCTTTGCTCTGCCAAGGAGCAGCACAGCACCAGGCTCCTGCACTGCTCAAATGAAGAGTTTGCTTGTCATGGATTGCTTTTCCTGGTGCTTTTTCCTCCTTCTTCTGCCAGCATGTTTTTCCCCTAAACTGGAGTTCCTCACAGGCTTTGGCAGCACAGATCACCCCTGGAGGGCTTCACCTGTCCTGGTAGGAGCAGTCAGAGGCTTCCTGGGTTGGCAGCTCTCCTGGTACCAGTGTTTTTGGGAAGGGCTCAGCTGGCATCCAGCAGTTCCCTTCTCCTTATTGCACTTCCAGCTTCCACCTCCCAATTTCCACCCCTGCCTTCACAGAGCCAGAGCCAGGACAGACAAAAATCAAGTCAGGGAGCATGGTCCTCTGTTGGAGCTCAGGACATCCCTCTGGCTGTCCTGGATTGCCTGAACCCTGCCAGGGGGCTCAGAGACCTTGGCACAGAGCCCAAAACACCTGTGACTTTGATTATGACCCATGGAAAAAATTACCAACCTCATATGAGGATCTGCAAGCCATGAAAGTCTAAGTAGAATAATAATTAGTTTGTCACAGATTTTTGGGGTTTTTAGAATGGGGGTTCAGGGGCAAGATGGAGGAATCTGGGCATGTCCAGCCTTTCTCCTTCTTCTTCTTGGCCTCCATCTTCTGCTGTGATGTTGGCACTTTTGGATTGGTTTAGAGTAGAAGCTCACTGTCTAACACAGGTGATAGGTATTGGGAAGTTATGGTAATGTACACATAGTTTTTGTATAAAAAGATAACACTCCCCCAAGGGCGGCCAGTGTGCCTCTGTCTGACCTGCTGAACGGATCTTGGCAGGCCAGAGAAAGAATTTTATAGATAAGAAACAATAAACAACCTTGAGAACGAGAACTGAAGAGTTCTGACTCCTTCTTCAACAGCTGGGCTGGGAAAAGAAACTTTCTAACGCATCTCAGGGACCAGCAGAAGTCCCAAGAGCCCTCCTGTAGCAGTTCAGTGTCTGTGCCTCCCATCTTGGGAACAGGGGCAGGACCATCACAGGCATCCCAGGTGCTGCATCACTTGCTTGTTTTGCTTGCCAGCTTCCCAACACAACTTCCCAAAATGCATCTGCATGTCCAAGGTCCCAACAGGCAGTGTCTGCACGTGGTCAGAGCTCGGAATAAACTGCAAGAAAAATGCATTCAGGCTGGAATAGGCCCCTCACACTTTGACAGGGCCAGCTGGGCACTCAGCCTCTCTTATTTTTCTCTCCTGCAGCCCATGTTAATGCTCAGGTAGAGTCAGAGCCTGCCCTCAGAGAAATCTCTGCATGGCTTGTTGATTTGAAAGACATCAGCATTTCCTCGGGGACAGGAGGGAAAGAGCTGCCACCCAGCTGTACCTTTATTAGTGCAATTTTCTGTTCTTTCCCTCCTGAAAGAGATCTTCTGTCTGTCAGAATAACCCCAAAGTGCTTATATTTAGCAATCCTGACAGGAGTTCATGCCCCCACACTTTGCCCCACTTTCTGGTTTCCAGCAAGACTCCAGGCTTAAATCAGTGCATGGCAGTGGATGAGGAGTCAGTGCTGCAGTGGGAAGGGGATGGAGACTCCAGAACATGGACCACAGAGAGAACAAGGACATGAGGAGATGCACAAATGGAAAATTAGCAGGTGGCACATCTGGTTTCTGAGGAAAAACTCAGTATTTTCACAAGGAAGAAGACATTTCTGGTGAAAAATATTCAGGCAGAAACCAAAATATCCAATGACATCCAGGCTTGCCAACTGATTCCCACCAATCCTAACCCAATGTTATGCTTTTTAGAGAAATTTCAGGAAATTTCAATCCCAGTTTCATGGTATCACATCAGCCTGGAAGTTTAGGCTACACCAAGCTTTTCTCAGACCTGGCTGCTTGCAGGGCAAGCTCTTGGAGAAACCACAACCATTGCACCCTTAGGGGTGCCTAGGTCTTTGTTTTAAACAAAGCCTGAATTGTGATAAGTGTTCTTGGGGGACCCAAATCCTTGCCAGGATTATCAACAAGGAGGGTGTGTTAAGACAAAGGAGTTATTTGCTTCACTTCATGAAAGATATGGTATTAAACAAGACACACTGTGTTGTCAACATGGAATATTAATGGCAGAAATGTGGGATATTTTTAAAAACATATATTTAGGCAGACTTCTCTTTTTTCTTTGGTCTTAATTATATGAATGCTGTTTAAAGCATAGGTAGAAGCTATTACAGAGTGGGGCAATCTGTAAAGGAAAAATCTTTAGGCAAGGCAGTGGAAATAGTGTTAGAAGTCCTGTCAGAGGTGAAAAAGAAGACTAAATAAAGGGATGACCACAGAAGGATGGAAAAAGCAGAAGAGAGGAATGGTGCAGTGAGGGGAAATGACAACCAGACAGTGTTGCAAGGCTGCAAGTTGGTCTGGAGGCACTGTAGTCCCAGCCTGATTTACACAGGGTTTTTGAAAGGCCACCACCAGTTAATGGCTCACCTTAGAAGCCAAGCTTGACCCACTGCTGTCATAGGCAACAGCAGAATTACAATCCAAACCTAGATCCCATTCCCAATTTTGGAGGTGTTCAGATGTGAGTTTTATTTAAAGGCTCCCTTTTAATGAAAAAGTGGGCAAACTGTGATCAAGGGGAAGGAATTGTCTCTATTTCCATGATTTTTCTCCTGGCACCCACAAGATATGCATTTCCATGCTCTGATCTGTGCCTCTGTGAAGGACACAGCTGAGAACAGAGCAGGGAGCTGCCGGCTAAACAGCGAGAGAAAGAAAGAAAGGAGAACGCAGTCGCATTTTATTCTTCCTAACATTTTGTTAAATTGGTTCAGCAAGCATCCCTGAGTCCGTTGAGCTGGGAAGGGGAGGCAGAGAAACTTCATTAAGTGAAAGATTCTCAGAAATAATTGGGGGGCTAGGGATAATAGTGGCAGCCGTCATTGTGCTGGGAAAGGAGGACACTTGCTTCGTGTTTGTTAATTGAAGAAGCCAAGAGCGTCTTTCTGCGGGGCCAGGGCTCGGGCTGCAAGGCTGTATATTTTTTCTGGTTTAAATAGACATTAGGGGGCTCCATTTTTTAAAAAATAAGCCTCTGAGTTGCTTTGGCAGCCGATCCAAACGAGCGCGAGCTGCAGGATCTGAATCCCTGATTCCTCCCCCACCCTTCGCTCTGCTCTGGGGCTTACTCGGCAAAACGCTTCAGCCAGGGGAGGTGGGGACGCAGCCAGGATGAGGTGGGTTCTGGGAGGATAGGGACAGGGAGGGAGGGATGGAGAAGGAGCTGCACAGCAGAGTAGAGGCACAAGGAATCTTAGGGAGACACGGCGTCACTGGTCACTGCTTGCCGATTTTGGAAATTCAATTCTCCCCACAGTGCAAGTTTGCAGCTCTATCACACAGACTTCAGAGCTTTGTTAAATAAGTTTGCACTTCTGCTCACTGTGGAATAGATGGAAATCGGGCATCTTTCTAAAGATGGTCTTTTCTTGCAAATACCTCTGTGCCTGGTGATATTATTTGCACATTTATCCACTTGGGCCCTAAAAGTATTCAGATAAAAAGAATCTATATCTGGTTAATTAAAAATCATTCACATCGTAATGTCTTATTAGTTTTATGAATACTGCCTTGCCTTCCTTGACTTTTCTGTGCAAATTAGAAATATTTTGGGTCTGATTCTCATTTGCCCTAAGGCCCATTTGCTCCATGCAGGAAAAGTCAATCAGCCTCACAAGGAGAGCAAGTGAGGGCTGCACCCACTGCAGGCCTTTCCAGCTCTTGGTGTGGCATAGAGAAATTTTAGCATAAAAAAGGGAACCCAATTCTTGAACATGCTATGCTGTGCAATGGTCTGGGCCCCACAAACTGCCCAGGAAAATGTTTTTGCATTATCAGTTATTGCTCCCCCACAAACCACCCATATCCTTAGGTCCATTGTGACAATTAGTGACAAATCACTGCTGGGAGTTTGGGACATCCACTGGAAAACCTCCAAACAGCCAGTTACCAGGAGAGTGCCAGCACACACAGCAACATTGTGCTTCATATTCTCTCTATTTTGAATGGTGAGGGAGGAGGGTAACATTTTAGTTCTGCATATACTGTGTCAGGGTAAAATAATGTTCTTTTCTGGCAGCACTGAATCAGCACACATCCAAAATTTGCCTTCTTCCGCTGCAGATGCTGCCCCCATGGAAATCAGTGAAAGCCTCAAACAGACATACAAGGGCAGGATTTAGCCCATAAATCACAACCCAGATCATAAATACATGCTTGAACCCTCCCTTAATATGATTCATTAAGAAGGAGCTTTTACGGTTGGGGTGGTTTTAATTATCATTGTGTAATTTTATTGTTATTGTTTCCATTAAACATTAACAAACATTCCTTATTTTTAGTTAACAAATATCTTTCTTAGATTGCACAGTAGTTAATGAAAACCACATAAACACATGCAGAAAGATACCAGGACTCTCATTCAATTAAATATAAAACTCAGAGTAGAAGATCTATAAAAATCCAGATTGTAATGAATCATAAATAAATATGGAAAACTAACAATTGCCTTGGGTAGAGCAGTGAATTTATAGCCCAAAGATTTGCATTTTTAAGGTCTGCGTTGCTGTCTGTGTTGTGCTCACAGAAGATGCACATCCTCAGTGCCAGAGCCCCTGGCCTCAGCTCATTTTCTTGGCTTCTCAAGGCAAGTTCTGCAAATGCCATCATGCCCTGAGCTAAATCTGCCTTTGCCCAGAGTGACCTCTGAGCCTCTGAACCTGAACTGAAGCCACTTTCTGATCACTGAGTGAGAACCCACAAGCACACTGGGTTTCCCAGGTGTTTGGCATCTGGTGGGATGGAGATAAATCCAGCAAAGCTGTCCCCACGTACACTGTGGGGATGCACCCCCAGGCAACACTCTCCTCCTAGACATGTTGGAGGGGGAGAAATGCAGGGAGAACAGCTGGTTCCTCATTCTTGGCTTGTCCCACACCAGCAGAGGGGTCTTCAATCATTTGTTAGGCTGAGGTTGCTCTGGTTTTCCATATTGGTTTGGAAAGATCTGCCTGTAATTTCCAGCCAGTGACTGGCAGTGGTAAGAAATGAGATGGATAAAATGCTGCTTTGACTACTGACACACAGTCCCTGAACCCACTGTACATCCAAATGAATTGTTGTTGAGAGACATGAAGGGAAAAGGGTTTAGCTATGTTAAAATAAACCTATAGTTGGGTTTTACAGTTGGAAAATCCCATAAGGACCATTACTCTTGGGATAACTATCAAAGCCAAAGCACATCCATGGACTCCTGCCCATTGAATGCTGTTGAGCCACTAGTTACCAACCTCAAAACTCATATTCCAGCCTCTTTTAAATTTAACCTTCACATTTTAGCTTTGCAAGAAAAATAAAAAATGTGAACGTCCTTCCAGTCCCTCTCTAAGCAACAGCAAAGCAAACTGCTCTCCAGACCAACCAGAGGCTTTGCTGGAGACACAGGAATGTCAGCATTGAAAGAGAAGTAAAAATATTTCATAATGGCAAAAACTTTGAGGCATCTGCTCCAGTGCTATGGGTGTGTGTCGGTCTGTCTGACACAGCTGTTGCCATGGTGGCAGAGTTCACCCAAAAAACACAAAAAGAGGACAAGCCAGAGGAAAACTCAGGAGAAGGGAGATGGCTGCAGAGTAACATGACTAGGCCTTTGTAGGTGGGGCTTGGTGCTGATACTGGGGGCCAACTAATGAAATAATGAGTCTCGTGAACTCCATGGTCTTCCAGCTGGACAGACGTTCCAGGGGCTGGAGCCAGCTGTAGGAAAAAATGGAAATCCCTGGGAGTTTCACCCAGCCTAACCCCATTCCCGCTGCTCCAAGGAGCACAGCATGATGCAGAGAACTGCTGCCTGCAGTGCTCACAGGGATGGCTGTAGAGAGCCTTGAGAAACAAGGCTTTCCCAGGCAGCCCAAGGTTTTGACAAATGTGTCTGTGTGCTTGCTGCAGCTGTTTGGACAAGCAGGGGTCTAGATGTGGCTGTTAAACAAGGAAGCCCCTCAGCTGCTGGCAGCCCTGGGAGGGAAGGGCTGGGAGCCCCAGGCACACCAGGACCTGGGGCCACACATGTTTGCAAAGCCCAAGGGGGACCAAGACTGGGCATGCTGGGCAAGCAGGGAGGGGTGTACACAGCTTTGGCCTGAAGGGGCTTGGAGGAATGGCTTCGGGAAGTCTAGGGGGAGAGAAGTTGGATGGGAGCAATGGGAACAAAGTGGGGAGAATTTGGGGTATTTGGACCCCAGAGCAGGAGGGAGAAGGACTGGAGGGACTGTGGGTCATAGGTTGCTGCAGTTCCTGAAGACAGTTGTCACTCAGGCCCTTGAGATGCTGCTCCATACAAACATCCAAGGAACTCCTAAGCTGGGGCTACTTCAGCACTGGCAAAGCCTCACTTGACCTGATGCTGGCATGGGAAGGCTGTGGAGTCAGATGGGGGATTTGTGGCACCAGAAGAGGAGGAGATCTGACTTCCAACACACTGAATCACCTGCCTTCCAACACATTGGATCACCAACCCTGTGCCAAATCAGGCCACCAAGGGGGCTTTAAGCAGGAGGCAACTCACACAACACAGTCGGGTTCTGCTGCACTGGGGTTTGCACATCTCATAGCATGCAGTTTTCAGTATGTTTGCCTTTCACTCCATCTCATCCCTCTGGAAAGAGGAACTCATGGCTCGGTGTTCCCAAGGAAGCAGGCTGCTGCAAACAGGGAGCTGCAAATGTGACCGAGGGTGTTTTCTCTTCCAGATCCAACAGGAGCACTGAGTGCTGAGCCACATGAAGCTGCTCAGGCTCTGCTGGCTGGGCTGCAGCTCCTGGCACCAGCACACAGCTTGTGTCATTCCAGCACGGCCAGCGAGAATTACAGAACAAGTCAGAAGTATGCTCAGCAAACCACAGGCTTAAAAATAAGGGAAAACATATTTCCTCTCCTCACCAAGGTGGGAGAAGATAGTGTTTCCTCAGGCATCACTCTGCTAGCACAGTGAGGTGGGCCCTAGCTGGTGTTTAAAGTGAAGCCAAAGCCAAACAGCCTCATTTGGGAGGGCACGCTGGGGCCACCCACACAGAGACACCTTTGTGCTCACAAGCAGCAGGTCAGGAGCAGGCTGGACACACAGGTGAGTATTTTCATGGGTCTGATACACACCTGCCACATTGTGACAATTAACACTTTTGTACCAATTTTTTCTCCTGTTCTTCTACCTTTTGATCAGGTGAAATAATTTCCTAGTCCTGTTACTTTCCTACTATGCAAAGAGTTAATAAAAGTTACCTTGGATGTTTTGCAAACGATGTTTTAAGTGTTTTCTGTTTTTCAATCCAGACCTTCAGCACCAAAAGGGGACAACACTACAAGGATAAGTGGTTTATATGCCAAGAGCCTTTTTTTTTAATTGATAGACTATTAGGTTCTGAAGGATTGTTTACAGATTATTTATCACAGTCTCTGGTGTCCAATTCCAGTATCAGGAAGATGGACTGCAAATCCTTAATTATACTTGCATGTCCTTTATGTGTTAAGAACCCATAAAACAAAGCACATGCATGCTTCAGGCTTGTAATGGTTTGATGAAGATTTCTAAATTTTTCAAGCTGCCAATCCATTTCAAAAGATGGATTACTTCTCTTAGGATTTCATCTACCTGATTATTTCTGTCCTGATTATGTAACCACCTCATATTTTTCCTGCTGCCCCTGAGTAGCACCCAGAGTTCAAGGGAGATGTGTTACTGCTTAGCACGCAGGTGGCAGCAGCAATGGCTGAGCTGTGCCTGCAGGAAGATGCCCTTAGGGAGGGACATGGTGCACAAAGCCCAGGGACACCCTCACAGCCCCAGTGTTTGTGCAGATGGCAGGTAGACACAAGCACAGAAAGGTGTCCAGCCAGGTGGATTTCAGACTAAGATTTTGCAGCCCAAAGCTGTTGTGTGGCAGGAAGGACAAAAAGATAACATGACAGCAGGTATCACTGTGCTTAGGGTGTCTACAGCACCTAGTTGCAGGAAAGTCACCTATTTGATTACAGAACCACTTAGGTTGGAAAAGACCTTTCAGGTCATCGAGCATAACCACTAACCCAGCATTGCCAAGCCCACCCCTAAATCATGTCCCTCAGCACAACATCTACATGGCTTTTAAATACCTCCAGGGATGCTGATTCAGCCACAACTCCCTGAGGTTCCACAGCCCTCATTTTTCAGCCGGACTCTGCAGGAATGATGGGCAGCATTTCAAGTGAGACTTGGGAGCAGAAAGCTGTGCACCAGTTTGAAACCAGCCAAGGAAGCTGGGAATGTCCAAGCAAGAGAGCTGCTCCACAGCACAGATGCAGCTCAAATAAATCAGCAGGGTGATCTGAGCAGGTCTTGCAGCTGGCAGCCTCTGGCTCCAGGCTTGAAGGCACACAGATGTGTGAATCTCAAGGAGGGTTTTGTCTGGATTGAGAGGAGGACGAGTGCTTTCTCCTCTGGATCCCTGAAAATCTGCATGGCAGATTTGGAACAACTGTCCCCAGGTTCCAGCTGCCAGCAGGGCTCCCCTGACAGAAAGTTTCACACCAACTCCAAAGTTCCCATGTGATAAAGCAAAATATTAAAAAAAAAATTATTAGTATTAGTATTTATTAGAACTTTTTACTAGTACAACCCTGCAGCTGAGATAAACTTCACTTTTGATAAACATAGCCAGGGTTCTCAGTATTTTTTGCAGGAAGAAAAATTAGCCCTAACTACCATGCTTTTCCTCCTGTAGCAAGCCATGACATGGATTAAACAACAGAGTGTTTTAAGATTCCCTTTTCCCCCTTTCCCTCCCTGCCAATGAGTGGCCTTTATCAGCATTACAGCTGTGTAACTCCCCTATTCCACCAGAGTCCACACCTGACATTCATTTTGGGAGGAAGGAGGAGTTACAGCAGTTGAAGCTTCCTGGCTGGGGGTGTGCTGGCTGCTACTCTTGCACCTTTCACCAGGACCAGCACAAGCTGCCCACAGGTGGGAGGCTGAGCTGCCCACACTCAGAGGGGGTGATGGCTGCTCCTCCTGGCTGCTCCTCCTGGCTGCTGTGGTGCAGAAGGCAAAGGGAGCAGCTCAGGGTGCACTGGTACATCCTGGTGTAGGTTTGATGCGTTAAGATACAGCCAATCCAAACATCAGGGGCAAAAAGGGAGTTCAGATGGACACAGGTGCCCTGTTCTGATGGAGAGATGGGGATGACTGAGCTGGATCAGAAGCCAAATTTATTGAGAATACAAAGGGTTTATATATGGTTCCATGGGTATGGTACTTACATATGATTTATTTTTGGTAACAATTTCCCATTGGTTACAAATACTTCATGACATCAGTACCTGGTAATCATTACAAAGTTTCACATGTGTCTTGGTCACATATCTGTGTCTGTCTCTCCCATGGTTTCTGTTTGATTAGGCCTAAGTTATCAGGCCCCTCTATCAGTTCCATTGTACCTCTATCTTATCTCCCACAGTGCCCCACCCACATGGTGCTCTTTGAGGACAGCTTTTGGGACCCAGTGGGTGGAAGTGCCTGCCTGGACCCTACACCTGCCCTGTCTGGGCACCCTGCACTGCAGACATGCTGCACTTTGGCTGCTCCTGCAGCCTGGAGCACAGCCAGGACCTCCTCCACGGGCCTTTGGAACCCCTGCCCTCCCAGCACAAGGAGAGGCCTTAAGGCAGTCAGGAATGGGGAATGGAGGGGAGAGCACAGCAGAGGAGCAAGGGGAGAGCAGGAGGGGAAGAACACTCCTCACTGTCCAAGCCACAGGGTCCCCTCCTCCTCTTCCACCCTGCCAGAAAGTATTGTTTGTTTCCAGTGGATGAATTGCAGCCCCTGCACCTGTGCTTATCAGCTTCAATACATTTTAAATTTAACCTGCATCATCTATTTATACATCCAGCAGAGAAATACAGTTTTCTCCAGCCTCAGGGCGGGGGCAGCAGCCCAGGAGAGGGAAGCAGGGTTGGCTGGGGAAGCTTTACAGCCAGGCTGATGTTCCAATTAAGTCAACAAAGCGCCCCAGTGATGTGATCTGAGGGTTCAGGAGCTGGGAGTAAAGAGGGAGCTGTGGCAGAAGGCAAAGCCAAGCAAACATATGGAATAAGTTACAGGGGAGACGGTTGAGGCAAAGTGCAGAAATGAGTTCAAGAGATGCCTGGGCTTTTCTCAAGAGAAGGAAAAGGATTCGAGGGGGTCTGCTTGAAAAAGCAGGAAGGGGGGATTAAGATAAAGCCCAAAGATGGAAGCCTGCTGTGCTGCCTGGCCTTCGCTTGTTCCCAGAGCGCATTTTTTGCCTTCTTTTTTTCTCTGCCTTTTCATTTGACTGCAGCAGGTATTAATGTAATTAAAAGATGCAGGAACTACTAGAGAGATCAGCAGTAAGTTAAGGGCACACAGAAGGGAGTAGGAGTGGGAGCTACCTAGCAACCAACGTACAGGAGCCAGCAAAATGTACAGAGAGGCAACATCCAGGGGAAGGAAAACAAAGCCCAGAGCCATGAAAGACAAGCTCAGATATTGCATCCCCAAGGTCCTGCAGTGGTGTGAGCAGGAGAATTGATGGCCATGCAGTGAGCTGAAGGATGTCCAACCAGCCCCAGGGTTCTGACACACATTCTAACCTTCTCCCAGCTCTCTGCTGCAGTGGCCTCAAGCCACAGCTTGGCCATCTCTGAGTGCTGGGCAGTGCCTCTGTAGTGCCTGGGTGAGGGCTCAGCTCCCCTGGCTCACCTGGCTGGGATGGTGGTGGCAGGGGAAGGAGCTGAGAACACAAGTGGGTGGCTGACAGGGCAGCAGGAGTGAGACCTGGGAAAAACCCTGTCTATAAGTAGAAGGGCTATTTTGGCCTCTGTGCAATCCTCAGGGTTTACAGCCCCAGGAGAAGCCTGTCTGGTGGCTCCAAACCCCACCTCAGTGGAGGTGAGCTGTAGAAGGAGAGGAAGCTGGTCTGCAGAGTGTCCCTGCTATGCTCTGACCTGTTTAAGAGCTTTTTATAAAACTTATTTACAGTTAGAGCCATGCGACCTTTTATTTCAGGCAAGACCTCATGTTTGATCCTGTAATTGTGGCAAGATTTGTATTTTAAGGAATACAGTGTTACAGAAAATGACACTGGAGAAGTGCTCATCCTTTGTCTCACTGTGCTTTTGGGAAAGACAGGAGCCTTTCTCCAGCAAGCCAACCCACTGTTTCCTTTTTAAACCTTAAGTTCATGTTTTTATTATTTGATGTAAAACTTGTTTGGCTTCAAAGCATGGTGAATTTTCCCAAAAGGTCGAGCAAAACTGGACAAGTTGTCTTTTATGTCACCAAGCTTTAAAAAAATATCACTTACCCACTTTGAAAACTTGCCTTGTGTATCCTCTCTTTGATGTGGGACTTTGTTTACTTGACTGTCGTTACTGTGCTACAGAGTTTTTCACCCAGGTGAAAAGAGTTGAGAAAATATTTCTGAAAAAATATGGCATAATTAAAGAGTTGAGGGGCAAAGAGAAAGAAGTTTTAGCCCTCCTGAGGGTAGTTGCTGCTGCTGTCTCTCCCCGTGACACATGTCACCTTGCCATGGGCTCTCTCCCAGCCCTAGGCAGAAGCAGCTGTGGGACTGAAAATGAGGGCTAGAGCTCCAATGCACGTTTCAGGGCTTGACCCCACCCTTATTTTTATTTATTTATTTATAGGTGTTTATATATTTTTATTTCTATATTTTGCATGCTGCTCCATATTAACACTGCTAGCTTCTGCCTTGACTCCCCCTTGGTACTGTTGCATCGTTAAAAATAAGTGCATTCATACTTGCAAGATCAGGGACTTGTTTTGAAGTAATGGATTTGTTGCAGAATTATAGCTAACTAGCTGTGCCTTCTGCAAAAAAAAAAAAAAATTTAAAAAATTTGGTTATGCTGGTTTTTGAGTTTCAGGCCATTAAAAATTACCCAGAATGTACAGTCACTCAGTAGCAGCTTCATAGATAAGGATTTAATTATAAGCCCTGCACTCACTTATACTCTTTGAATACCAAATGTATTTTGTGATTGCTTTCAGAGCACAGTATTTTTTTTCCCCAGAAATTTGAAGGCAATTGAGCAATTTTACAGTCTGGAGTCCTGATTCAGCAGCCTTCCCTGTTCAGCAAAGAAATGATGTGCTTAATTCCAATGGGACTTGGGCATATGCCTAATTGGGACCAATGTTTAAGATCACATTAAAATTAATATCTTGATTTTTGTACCATTTTTGTGCCCCTGTGTGGAACACAATTTGCTTCCATGACTCAAACTTTTATAGGAAGAGAGTTTTGTTAAATCTCCACTTGGTTGCAGATGTTCTTGCAGGTACTGCACAAAGCCCAGAAGGTTTAATGGAAACAGTAGTTGGTATGTAAAACACTTTGAATATGTCCTGTGTATTACAGCTTATGTATGTATGTATGATGTTTGAATACCATGTATGTATTCAAAGGAGGAGGAAGAGAAAAGGAGACTTTGGAGATGCCCTTGGGGGGTTTAGCTGAACAGTTCAGCACAAGGATAGCTGAGAGCAGGCTCGTAGCTGGAAATTTTCCCTGGTTATGACAGCTTCCAGCCTCTCTCTGTTGTAGGGGTGTTGTGTTTTGGGTTTTTTCCTCTGTGTGTGCATGTGTTTTTGGGGTTATGTTTGGGTGGGGTATTTTTGCTTTTGTTTTTGCAACGTGCCTTGCTTTCTTTTGCCTTCTCTGTCTCACACCACAATTCTTGGAGTTAGCACTCACTAACTGTGTTGGAGACCCAGGTTCCATCCTTTTCTCGATGAAAGTTTATAGCAGCTGCTGTTCTTCTGGGGAACAAATCAGAGCTGATGAGCTTGCACTGTCTCATGGAAAAGCCATTTTATTCAAAAATTTCTAAGCAAGCCAGAGTCAGCACGCTGGGCTTCATCCCAGAGCTCTGGGTGATGCATGATCTGCAGGCTGGGGACTGTGCTGGGCTGCCAACACCCTCTGACCTGGGGGTGACTGCAGAGCCCCATCCCTGAGATCTGCCCTTTTTCCTGCTTTCTCATCCAGGGGGATCAGGAGAGGAGTGATGGTAAACAGCTCCTGGAGAATATGTGGGGAGCTTTGTGATCATTTAGCCAGGATGGGTTAAACAAACACCAGTGTGCCAAGCCCCCAGTGCTGCTGGTACAATTTTGGGGCACTAATAAAGTTGTGGGGTGTGCAGAGAGTGCACATGGCAAATGGCTCCAGCAGTTCTGTCCTGCTTCCATCAGCTCTTCACCTTCACTGGAAAAAGGGTGACCAGCCAAGGGATGGACTCTTGTTACAGGTATGGTCAAGAGGGAGAGTGCAGCAGGTAAGAGGACCTCCTGTTAGACTGGAGCTGTGGTCTTGCACACCTGCATATTAAAGGGCAGATAAACTTCACCTGCATTTTCCCCAGCAGGATTTTTTATTACTTTTTTCACCAGTGTGAAAGATAACTCCCCCTAAATCTTGACTTTGTTACACCAAAATGGTTATGGGCCATTTCAAATTGCAGGTTCCTTTGTGCCTCTGTTGTTTGTGACTTGCCACAAAGAGAAGGATGAGGACAGGACTCTGGAAGGGCCGGATCCCTCTGATCCTGAAGTGCCTCACCTGCAGAACTTCACTCCATGTGCGTTCATCCTTCCCTTGCTGTTGGGGCACCAGCAAACTGAGCTGAAGTTCTGTGAGACTTCCCCTGTGGGAACCACAGCTCTGAACCCACACATCACCCCAGAGCCACAACATCCTCATCCTGTGTGCTGCAAGTGCCAATGCACAGCCCAGCATGTCTCATGTGCAAATTTGCTGTGCACTGGGTCTTGGGCTCTTTCAGAGCACCCTGCTCACTGAAGGCCATGCCATTAGGCCCCTAAATCACAGAGCATCTCCCCAGCAGCTGCCCAGATCAGGAGAGTGCACTGCTGCCCAGCTCATTTAATGCCTCTTCCCCTGGAGAACTTCAGACTTTGAGGGGCTGGACATGTGGCAGTCCCCATGGAAGTACCCAAGGTGAACTCCTCTCCATTCCAGCCCCTTGGTGAAAGCACAGTTGGGAACAGCAATGGATGAAAGGGCAGCTTTTCTTTGGGGAAGTTATTGCCAGCACGTTCTACTCTGCTGTACTGCAAGGCAGTACCTGAATATTAAATAAAGAGTATGGAGGTTTCCTCAACATTACAATAACACTGCAAACTGCTGTGTTATTTATTGTAATATCATTTTTTGCCAAGGGTTTAGCTCATCTATTGGTCGTTAGAAGCAGAAGCGTTTGCAAAACAGTTTAAAAAAAAAAACATCTTGCACTGTTATTCCTCAGCTTCTATTTCCAAGCACTCTACCTCAGGAGCACGGTGAGGCTGCCTGCACACAAAACACTGCCAGATGTAGAGAGCAAACAAGCTGAGAAAACGAAATGCTTTTTATCATTTCTTTCAGCTGGAGTAATAGTATGTGTTACTCAGAACAATTGCAGGAATGAAATTTTCAGACAGAAGTGTGGTTTAGCTGAATTTCAAATTCCCTTTTTCTCCTTCAAATTCCTTTTTGCCTGGAATCTTGTTTTAGTGGTGGTGGGGGGGGTTCACACTAGCTGGAAGTTGTGCATGTGGATAGTCATCCTGGGAGATCTCTTGGGCTTCCATGGAATGAACAACCCCAAAACACTAGCTCTGCCCGTCACCCACTTTCTTCTTTAGCAGCAGCCTGTGCCACAGCCGCTGAGAGCAAACAGCTACAGCGTGCCGTCATTCACGGTGTGTTTGCTCCTCTCCCCCCCCAGCAATTGATGTGTAATTGCAGAATATTTGGAGAAAGGGCAGAAATGAGGGTCAGGACCCCACAGCCCACGCCGGCCAGCTGGCCCTGCCGCTCTTACGTGACGTGAATCAGCAGCGAGCCTGGCCGTGAAAGGCGTGGGATGGATGGATGGATGGATGGATGGATGGATGGATGGATGGATGGATGGATGGATGGATGGATGGATGGATGGATGGGGAGCAATCCCCGCGGATGGCGCTCCCAGGGCAGCGGGATCTCAGCTGAGCAAGGCCAGCACAAGGCTGCCTGGCCCCTCTGTCTGTCAGCAGCCACTGGCTACCGGCTTTTGTCATTCAGATGATGCTGTCCCTGTGCTCACACCGTTATTGGGCTCTTAATATTTAGCAGCCTGTCAGGCAGCTTTAATTAGTTTTTCCCTAGAGTGGTCTGTGGGTTGGGGGCTGCTGCAAGAGGCATTGCAGAGATTCAAATGCAAGGCAGTTCAGGCTTAAATGCGCGGGATCGTGGGATTAAAAGCAGTGTTAAAATGTGCCCTTTGTGATACGCCTGGCAGCTCCAGGGGCCGCGAGCAGAGCGCTGATGAATGCACACAGCTGATCGAGGGAAGCAGCAGAGCTGCAGCAGCACACACAGCTGAGCAGGGGATGCCCCTCAACCCCTGTGTCCCCATACTGTGTAAGCCCCCAAGTTCCCACACACACAGGCAGGAAATCTAGGAAATCTCCCCAAACCACACTTGGGCTCCAGATGCAGATCAAACACCCAGCTCTGCCCCAGAGAGGACACTCAGACCCCAGACCAGCACCCTGGCATTGCTCTGCCTCACAGAGGACATTCAGACCCCAGACCAGCGTCCTGGCATTGCTCTGCCCCACAGAGGACACTCAGACCCCAGACCAGCGTCCTGGCATTGTTTTACCCCTTTGCTTGCTTCCCCCTGCCCAATCATCAGCTTCCCCACCTCACTCCATGTGCTCTCCACTCCCCAGTCCCCCAGCCCAGTGCCCCTTTCACTGGCCTCAAGAACAGCCAGGATAACTCCTTAAAATCCATTTCCCTAATTTTGTCTGTTCCCAATCTACCATAAACTTTGCACACACCAATCCGCCACCCCTGACATGTCCTATATATCCTGTATGTCCCATCTATTCCAGACCAATGACATTGGGGACAGTGGCCATGTGCTTGTGCAGAACCCAGGAATAATCCTGCCACGACCTAGGGTGGACGTGTGAGCCAGAAATAATAATTCCAAATATTTTAATCAGCCAGAGGAGACTGGCTGAGATAAAATGTCGTGGGGAATTCCCTGCCAGCACAAACAATGTGAATTACAGAATCAGTAACACAAAGTATCATTAACTGTTCTGGCCCTGCAAAAATAGGCTGGGTCTCAGCAGTCCAAAGGCAGCACAGGGTGGTTTGAGAAGGGCAAGACTGGTGGCACAGGGGTACAGCTGAAAAGAAGCCAATTAGTGGTTTTGTTCATGGCTTTTGTGGTGTTTCATGACCTCCCTGGTGGTGCATATTCTTCAGGGGTCAGACTGACCTGGATGGCCGGGATTCAGATGTTAATTTTACTTTCCATGGGATGGAAGAAGTGGCCAGCCTGGCCTTTGGGAACAGCATTGCTCCTCAGCAGGTCAGAAAGACAGTCTGGCACTCAAGGAAACACGTGGCCTGGCCTGGCTGTTTCGAAACTTAAGGCAAGCTAACAGTGGCCAGGGTAGCTAATTACATCAGATTTTGAATATTTAATGAAAAAAAAAATCCTGGTATGGAGCAGCTCTGGATTTCCTCATGTTTCTCAGTCCATGTTCATTCCTGTGCCATGAAATTCCCACTCTGCCAGACTGAGGATCATTTGTATGGGCTGGCTTCTCAGTCAGCAGAGGTGAAAGCTGCACAGATATTTAACAGGAATAACCCCCACATTCGAGCACTTTGCAGGTATTTACTGCAGGCAGCAAAATCTCAGTTCTACAGATAGAGAGTTTAACAGAGACAAGGATAACCTGAATTGCCCAAGGTCCCAGAGGAGAAGTATGGTAGGATACCAGAGCTGCAGGTCTAGTATCCTTTACCTTACAGATCCATGCAAATCCTGTTAGACAAAACCTTTCTACACTGAGAGAAGTCTCTCTTTGGGAGAAACCAGTGATCCAGCTCCTGTCCTGTGTCCATTTGGCAAATCGCTTCTCACACCCTATGAACTCCTTTTGAAATCTGTCCTGAACACCCATGGTTCTAAATGCTTATCAGTTCCAGGTGACCGCCAGTCAGAAGTATTTTTAAAACTCGTCAGGAATGAAGAGTTTATTTTTAAAATGGAATATTCAACAAGATAAACCCCATTTGCTTAGAGACTTCTTGTGCAGCTAATCAGCTCAGTAATGCATCGTTTTGATAGAAAGCTCTCCCCTCTTTGCTTGGTAAACATGGCATACATTATTCCTTTCTGCTCACTGATGTTAAATAAGGGAAATGTGCTGCAGACAGAGTGGTTTCCTGTGCTGCTGATTTCATTCAGGCAGTTTTCAGATGGCAAGATCTGAGATCCAGGAGGGATGTAGTGATTACCTGTAGGTGTTACCAGCAGTCCTGCCTCTGCCTGCCTTGATGTCCTTGGTCTCACCACTTGGTTCATTGATTTTAGGCTTCAGGAAGGCTGTGGGGTTTACAGATTAGGCTTTCTATGCGACTCCCATTCTGTGGGAAATGGTCAACACCAGCAAAATCATGTGTGGACCCACCAAGCTTCTGGACTTGTAACACAGAGGCAAACAGAGGGGATCCAGGCAGGCAGGGTTAGCCTGCAAACACACCCAGTTGTGATGTAGGAAGAGCAAGAGGACGGGAGTTTGTAAGCGAACACGCTGGCACAGCTCAATCAGATGTTCATTCCAAGGAGGGAAGGAGCTGGCTGCAGCCTGCAAAGGATGCTGGCAGCAAGGAGAGGCAGGGATCCACTCCCCAATCTGCTCTGCAGAGAGCCAGGATGTGATTTGGGGTGTAAAGCTGTATTAGTGTCCAAAGTGCTGCTTGGCTCACACAGGAATCCTTTGTGTCCTTAATGAAGGGAAAAAGCAGGGCTTTATTCTGAAGCTTTGTGTATAATAAGATGCCATGTTGTAAGGCTCTGGAAAACACACCAGAAATAATAATTGGGAGGAAATAAAAGGTTTAGTTCAAAACAGTGTGTGATTTAAATAAGAAGTGAAAAAGAAAGTGCGCAGGATTTGAGCATCGAAGAATGAACTTTTAATTCATTTGCATTGAGATTACAGGGGGAGGGGCAGCATTTAAACTGGTATAAAAAACTAGTTTAGATGTAAATGAGAGATAATGGTCTTTGGTAAGGAAATAAGCAGGGGAATGAACTTTGGCCATCAGGAGCCCGAAGAAAGTCCTGGCGTTGTCGCTGGAGCTGGAAGCCCCAGATGCAGTAATTAGCAATGAGTCTGCAGATCTCAGCACCGGTGGAACAAAAGGGCATCGCTGTGGAGCTGGGCTGACAGCTGGGAGAAGGGGAGGTGAGCTGGCATGCCACAAGGGTTCATTACCCAGCAGTTTGCAGAGGGAAAAAGAAAAGATCCAAGGCTGCAGCCTGGGGCAGACATAAAAGCAATCTAGGGTTTGTGGGGTTTAACAGTTCCCAGAGCCCTGGCATTTTCAGCTGAAAAATTCCCTCAGCAACTGAGCCAAAGGGTCAGGATTTTTCAATAGGTCTTGCAATGCCCATGGAGACAAGTTCTGCTATTCTTTAACCCTTAGAGGTTCAGTTGATTAGTTTGGAGCAGGGAGGCACACTGTTGGAGAGATGTGATTTGGTTTGTAATCATGCCATGGCGCCTGTGCTCACCTCCTCCAGAAGGAAGGAGGAGTAGGAAACAGATCACAAGCCCCTGCCTGCTGCAGCCACACTGCTTCTTTCTCCCCTCAGCCCAGGACAGCATTTTCTGCACAGGCAAAGTTACAGCCGTGTCCATCCAGCCCACGTGCATCCCACATCCTGCACGGGTGTCATAGACTAAGTTTGGCCAGAGATCTGAGGTTTGTATCTATTGGAGAAGAGCTGGTCCCAGTTTGCTCTGGGAAAAGCCCAGTCGTCCCTGCAGGGTCCTTCAGC
Source organism: Ammospiza caudacuta (assembly GCF_027887145.1). NCBI lineage: Eukaryota > Metazoa > Chordata > Aves > Passeriformes > Passerellidae > Ammospiza > Ammospiza caudacuta. Next base: position 113,237,399 of record NC_080594.1, read on the forward strand.
TCATGGAGGGATTGATTGATCTGCTTATTACCATCATGTTGTTATTATTATTTAATTGCTCTCAAGGATTGGCCTCCCTGGAATGCAGTGTTTGTTTCTGCTGAGGCCATCACGGCCTAAATCCTCCAACCCACGATGGCAGCTCCTGGCATAGCAACCCTCCTGCTTGAGAAAGAATGTGCCTCTGCTCCCTTCCCTGTGAGTGCTGCAGAGCCTTCACTGCAGGCACAGCTGATGAATGCTGCTTGTTGCCAACCCTCCATGGCCCGCCTAATCCCAGCCAGATTTGTTACAGATTTACATGCTGAGTGACCTGGTTTCTGGGTCCTGTCAGGGAAAAAATAACTGTTGTCATCTGAGTGATGCATGAGGCAGGCAGCCCCCAGGTCAGGCCCAGGCTTCACGTTCCCAGGACTGGTGGAAGAATGAGAATTAGCCTCCTGCTCCTGTGCCACTGCACTTAACGCCCCTTATGGCACCTAAACACAGCTGGGGATTCCACCAGCCAAAGGTTCCAAACCCTTACAACATCACTGAGCCAGTCCTCCTCCCTCAGGCCAGGCTTTCACTCATGTCTTATAGGTGCCACTCTTTTATTTTAGTTTCTTACCAACATGTGTCAAGCAAAGTCCTGAAGCCCACCACAAGGATCACTTCTGTCCCTTCCTCCCTTCCCCATTCTAGTCCCATTTCTCTGCAGCACTGCCCTGCAGCTCCTCTGCCCATGCTGTGCCCTCACCCACTGCCACACTGCTCTGAGGTCATTGCTCCTGCCCCAGAGTGTCCATGAGCCCATGTGTAAGCAAGAGGGAAAGGAAATAGGCTTGCTGCAGTCTTCTGCAAGTTGCTCAGGGCTCCAAGCAGCTCTGGCTTTGCAACATGGGTACCAGGGTCCCATCTCTTGCTGATAGACACCAGAAAGCATTTCTGTGTCTCTGCAAAAGGCATGGAGTGCCCTGGCAGGGGTGTCCCCAGGGGGAGGAGGAGCAAAGGATGAATCTTTCCTCTCTCCTGTACACCTTACCAAACCTGGACTGGGAGATAGCTCAGTTCAAACCTGGGGCTGGAGCCCAGGCCCCAGAATGGTGTAGGTCACATCCAGCAGAGGGGAGCTCCACCCCTATGGCTTCAGGAGAGCCCAGTGTGGGAGCCACAGGCTGCAGCACTGTGATTTCAGTGGAGTGTGAGGAGGAGGCATAAGGTCAGAGCTGGGGAGTGCTTTTCCAGATAAGCAGTCCCTCCCCTGACACCCATGTCCCAGCATGTGCCTGAGCAAGCTGTTTGCTCTCTGAGGCTGGAAGTGTGCCATATGGCACCCTTGGCCTTGGGGAGAGAGATGTCTCTGGTTCAGCCCAGGGTTTGCGAGCAAGCTGCTAGCTGAAAACACAGAAGGGGATGGAGAATGGATATGTGAAATGCAGAGGTGAGTGGAGGAAAAGCATGAGAGAATCCCTCCTGGAAAGAGCAACATGCTAACATGGGCAGCAACCATCTGTCCTCCATGCTGGCTGGCCTGCTCCAGGCAGCGTGCAGCTGGCACTGCCAGGGGGCACAGCTCCACTGTGCCGTGTCAGGCTGGGATTTTTTAAGTTCCCTTTTATTGAAGAAACTGCAGACTGCTCCCAGCCAGATTCACTGCTGGCATCGCCCTGAGCCACACAGCTAGAGCAATGCCAGGAGCAGAGTCAGCTCCAGGATTTGACTGTCTTCCAAAATGTGGATGGGCACTGGGAAAAGCCACTGAGGTGGGATCCACCTGGTGTGGAGCACTGCAAGCTATTGCACTACTCACACTACTGCACCAGAGCTGTCCACAGCTGGGGGAAGGGAAAGGCCATGGATGAGAGTAGAAGGGAGTTTAGGCAGGGGAGGGCAGTGCATCCTGCAGAGCTGTTTGTAATTACCACTCCTAAAATGCTGCATTGTATGGATTGGGATTGCAGGTGTTTCTCATACCTGTCATGTAAAGCTCTGCTAATTTGGCAACATTATAATCGGCTTTTTCTCCCTCACTTTGCTTTTCCCAGCAAGAGAATTCTGGATCAGCAGACCCAGTTTACATGACACTTCACACCCCTCCCTGTGAGCATTTGGGAAGAGCAGGCAATATTCAGGCTGGGAGACAGAGCTTGTTTGGAACCTGTGTCTAATTCCCAGAAACCCAGAGCTGAGCACCCACTGCCCAAGCTCAGGAGAGGCTTGCATCAAGATGGGACATGCTGCATTTGTTGACCTCTGTCCCCCTCCTAGTACCCTCTCTCATTGCCCAGGGTTTTTAGGCAATTGAGAAGTGCTTTGTCATCCAGCAGGTCAGAGGAGACCAGTCCTTTGTGGCTGAGAAATCTCAGAGCCGTTGGAACTCTCAGCCCAGTTTCTCCCCTCACTCCAGCACAGGTCTTGTCCCTCACTGCTCAGAGGACAGTGACTCACTCAGATTTGTCCAGCTCTGGGGCAGGGCAGCCCCTGCCTCCCACTGACCTCTTTGCCCATCAGTGATTTTCATTTCCAAGCTGTCTCTTGATTGCCAGTTTAAAAATTCCCCACAGCCATTTCTAATGCGTCTCAGGTATAATCTCCCTGGGGAGGTTGCGCCCCCTCGCCACACACTCCCTGTGCTCCTGGAAAGGCTGGGCTGATTGCATTCATGCATCACTGTGCAAGCCTACAGACTGCCACTTCCCTCCTGGGAGGATTGCTCTGTCTGCAGGAGGGTCCCTGAGAAGAGGAGGGCAGGGGAGGGATGTGGCAGGGGAACGGCGGTGTCACCCCTGGCTGCTGGGGGCATGTGCAAGGCTGCTGGAGCAAAGGACACACTGAGGAAAGAGGAGAAAAAACAAGTAAAAAGGAAACAGCTCAGGTCCTTTTTTCATGTCTCAAGTGGGCTACATCACCTATCCACATCCCAGGTGAGTGCACACCTGGCCACACTTGGCATTATATATATATGTAAAAAATAGACAAATCTCTTGCATGTCTCTACCCTGCCTGGGGGTGAGAGCATATCTGCCAGCACACAGTTTCCATGGAGGCTGGGGCAGAAAGGGAACCTGTGGCCATCTCTGTTGGGGGCACATCAGGGCAACAAAGCTCTACATAACCTCCAGAACTCAGGGCCTCGCAGTAAACTCCCCTCCTGCTCCAAAGGCAGCATGGGCACCATTTGGAGGCTCTGCAGCCACCTCAAAACACCTCCAAGGCATCCCCCCACCACAGCTGCACATCCATTCCCACTCCCAGCACAGGCACATGCCCTGGCTGCTCCCATCCTGCTCCTCAATTTTTATCCAACATCAACAGCTGCTCTGCCACGCAGGAGTGAGCTGGGGGAACTGCTGCCTTTAAACTGGCTCCTGGAGAGACCTCCCAGCTTGTAAATTTTCCAGCTAATCGTGTCCCAGTAGAGAGGACACTCAAAATCACCTCTCTGGAGCAGCACAACCCCCTATGGGTACGAGTAATCCTTCAGAAGAGCATCCAGGGGAGAGGAGGGAGCTTTTCCCTGTGTTCTCAGTTTGCCAACGCCGGCCTGTGATGGCTCTTCCAGCGCCACTGTTATCACCATTCCTTTTCCAGAGGCAATTAGCCTGCTTCCCCTGCTGTTTGCACAGGCCTCTCAGGCAGCAATAGGGAAGCTGAAAGATGGGAAGTTAAACACGACTGCAGAGCTACAAAATCAACAGCAGGACAGCAGGGGCTGGGTGTTGCCTGAAATGGGATGTAAAGCCCGTTTTCTTTCATTCAGCGATGGATTGATTCCCTGCCCAGGGAGAGCTGCTGGCTGTAGGTCAAATGGCACATTGTCTGCTCACCATTGGGCTTTTGCTCTGCCAAAACCAGCTTTTATCAAGAGTGATGACAGACCTCCTGGGTCTGGAAAGCAGCAGTCCTGTGACATTGCTCCCCTCCAGGACACAGGTGATGGTACCCCCCACACTTGTGGAACATGGGGCAGTGCTGACCATCCCCTGCCCAAGGGCCATTGGATTCCATGGCATGGGGCTGTGCTGTCAGATTGCAGCACATGCTGCCCTTAGGCACTCTGTACCTTCCCAGTCAAAATGTCCCTCCAGTCCCTCTGTCTTTCTTCTAGGATGTAGGTGGGTTTTATGCAGTGCTGGACCAGCAGGAGAAGGCCAGCACAGTGATGGGTTGACTCTTAGCACTTTTGTTTTCTGGTTTGCTACATTTTGTTTTCGTGCTGTCATCCTGCATTGCCACAACCTATAAAATGCAAGAAACTACCTGGATCCATGCTGATTCCATCCCAGTCCCACTCTCACTGTAAGCAGCAGTAGGATGTAAATGCTGAGTTTTGTCTGAAATTTAAAATTATTCCTTGGTTTTGTTAGGCTTCTCCAGCAAAACCAGGGGAAGATTCTAATTTCTTCCAGCACCCAAGGACCACTTCAGATCCAGGCTGGGACAGTTCTGCCACTTGTCCCACCCCAAGCCCTCGGCAGCCTAACTCCTGCAAGGAGCCCAGAGATGCCCACTGCCTCATGAGGAGCCCTTGCACCAGGGCTCCTGTCCTTGCTGCCACAAGACCAAAAGGGAAAGTAGCCTTTGCATTAACCCTTTGCATCCACCATGGCTGGCTATGAAGGTCCAGCCTGACACCCACTTCCCATCATCCATCACCTGCCTCCAGGTGCTGGTTTGGGCTGGGCACAACCCTCAGCACCTCCCCTGGATGCCAAGACTCGCAGAGTGCAGTGCAGGCAAATCAGGCTCAATCCTGGCTGTATTCCAAGCTTGGGTTCCTATGCCATTCCCCTCTGAGACCTCAGGCATGGCTTGTCCTTGCACAAACACTTTTAGGGACCAAACTCTTATGCCAGGATGCTGCTGTCTCCTCCCCCTGTAAAAGGACTTCACCTTTTCTTCCAGTGCAGAGGCTGAGGAGCATCTGATCCCAGACAGGCAGCAGGCCACTGAGGAGGGGATCCCTCTTTTCCACTGCTCTCTTGGTCCCTCTCCCCAGGCAGGCAGAGGAAGATGTGAATGCACTCCTGCCTGAGCCCACACTCACGTGCTCTCTGTGGGGATTGTCCCTTGGCAAGGGGAGGCAAGTCTCCTCCTGTTCTGCAAGGTTAGAGCTGCTGGGACATTCCCGTCTCCTCCTGCCAAAAGCAGTGCTGCTGAAATCTCACTGCTGCAAATAAAACCATCTCCTGGCTAATTACTGGGGAACAGTTCGCCTTCTATTTTTAGACCAGCTTGTAAGCTTGCACTGAAGATTACCCTGTTCCTGTTTTTCTGTCCCTGCCTCTTTGCTGTACGTGTTTCTCTTCCTTTCTCTCCCTTGCTGCAAATCGTGCTGAACCAAGCTTGGCTTCCCGTGTGGTGGGGGAGCAGGGGACAGCCTCCTGCCTGCACGCCAAAAACAGTCATTCAACAGCCATTGACACCAATTGTTTTAGCTTTAGGTGGAGAGGGAGCAGCGTTTCACAGAGCCAGGAGCTTCTTAGCTTGCCATGCCCAGCCTCTGCCTGCTGAGTGCTCCCTCCACCTGGCCACAGCCTGGGACCTGCTTCCATCTGCTCCACACGCTGTTCAAACAGCCCTGTCCAAGTTCTGCACTCTAGCAAGACAAGAGGGACTGATAAAGAAAGGAAAGGCCCTGTCAGAGCCTGGCCTGCAGAGCAACCAGAGCATAACAGGGAAGCAGAGGGCAGGAGGAGGGGTGTGAAGGGAGGGCCACACAGGCTGTAAATCCTGCTCTGAGCTGTGTGCCAGCCGCAGGAAGGCACGGCCATGCCACCTCTGCTTGGCACAGAGACTCTCACCCTGCTGTGCCCCTGCCTGCAGCAAAGAGCTGAGGCTGCCTCATCTGCCTGCTGAGCGGGACCGGCTGGTGACACAGCGGTGCCCAAGCTGCCTTGGGGTGACAGTGTCCCCTGCCAGGAGACCTTAGCTAACACGGCCTCCAGAGAGCAGGGGTGACACGTCCAAAGTGATTCTGGCCTAGAGAGAGCAGGGGTGACACGCCCAAAGGTGCTCCAGCTTTGAGAGAGCAGGGGTGACACGTCCAAAGGCCCTGCAACCTCCAGAGAGCAGGGGTGACATGTCCAAAGGCACTCTGGCCTAGAGAGAGCAGGGGTGACACATCCAAAGGAACTGTGGCCTCCAGAGAGCAGGGGTGACGTGTCCAAAGGCACTCTGGCCTAGAGAGAGCAGGGGTGACATGTCCAAAGGCACTCTGGCCTAGAGAGAGCAGGGCTGACGCGTCCAAAGCCACTTCAGCCTCCAGAGAGCAGGGGTGACATGTCCAAAGGCCCTGCATCCTCCAGAGAGCAGGGGTGACATGTCAAAGGTAGTCCAGCCTCCAGAGAGCAGGGGTGACACATCCAAAGGCCCTGCTGAGCCCACAGCTGCAGGAGGCAGAGCCCAGCCAGAGGCAGAGCCCAGCCTGCCTGCCGGGGTTAACCTCGGTCCCCAAAGCCGGTTAGGCAAATTAGCACGGCAGCGTTCTCCCCGAGCTAATTAACTTCCCTCACAGCAGGACTAATGAGCTCCAGCTCAGCACTCGGCTGTGACAGCCCAGGAGAGGGGATGGCCTCCGGGGCTCGGGGCTGGCTGCAGCCTGCGGCATCGGCTGGGATCGGCTCCATCGGGAATTCCTGCTCCCAGCACCCACTGCACAGCTCTGCTGGCCAGGGCAGGAGTCTCAGTCTCCTCCAGGAATTCCTGCTCCCAGCACCCACTGCACAGCTCTGCTGGTCAGACTGGGAGCCTCAGTCTCCTTCACTGACCCTGGAAGCCACCTGCAGTTTGGGGAGCGTGTGGGGGTCCCCTTCTCTCACCAGGCAAGTCTGAGATTCTCCAAAGAGCAAGGCAATACTCAGCACAAGCCTTGGCACAAGCCTTGGCACCTCTGGGCAGCTCCAGAGGAATGTGGATGGGTTTCCCTCTAGACCAGGATGGCTCTTGGGTGTTGCCTTTCAGGATGTCCCTTGACTTCTGGTGAACATAAGCACAGTCCAGCCCTATGTCCACTACAGCCAGTGGCCAGTTTTCCATTCATTTCAGTGGCCAGTGAAGCCAAATGTCTTCAGTATTTTCCTCCTCTCTTCCTATCCCAGCAAACCACGTTTATTCTACCCTCCATTCGCCTCTTCCAGGGATCGATGGGTCGTCAAAATGATGAGTTAGTGCCTATAGTGTCAGTGGCACTTTCCATTACTGCTGATATACCTGGAGGACACATGTCTCCCAAAGGCTCATCAAGGCTGGGAAATTCAACAAAGAGGCTACAACTGTCATTTGCAATGAAGCCACCCCACAGCACAAGACCTGCAGTGCAGGCAGGACCTTCCCAGACCTGCAAAGACCCCCCTGAACTCCTGGAGAGCTCCAGGGACACCAGCACAGGTGATGTGAACACAGAGCAGAGATCCAGGCTACTGCTGCTTTTGAGGGTATTCCCTCTCTCTTTTCACCTACTGATTTTCTCACGGAGAGCTGCTTGGATAAACACTTCTAGCAGGGGAACGATTCCTTTTCTTGTGTATGTCTCCTAACTAGCAGACACCATGTCTTTTTTCTGAGATTACATTATTATGACATTTTAATTGGCTCAGGACGATGTGAGTCTCAAAGCCAATTTGGCCCCAACGTTTTCAGGCAGAACTGTTTTCTGTCTCCATTTTGACAGATATTTTACATCGGCCAAAATGGCCTCGCATTAAATAAAACAAAACCTCCTCTTATTTTAGAGCTCGTTGGTGATTGGTGATTAATTCCTGCTTTAATTTTGGCCTGAAATCTGAACCCTACCTGTCTCCCCATGGCCGAGTTGCCTGCCCGGGGATGGCTGCAGGGCTGGCAGCAGCTGGGCTGCCTGTTCCGCTCGCCTTTGTTTCCCTGCCGTGCGGATCCAGAGCTGAGCCAGCGCACCGAGAAATCGCAGGATTTCAGGCAAAGACGGGGCTGCAACTCGCGAACTGCTAATGAGGGGGTGTAGCTGGAAAGGGGCCGGCAAAGGGACGCTTGGGGACGGCGGGGCGACGGCCGGCCGTGTGTGTCGGGCAAGGGCAGTGACTGCGCTGCCCCAGCGAGGCCGAGGATGTGTCAGGGCTGTGCCACACGCGGTGACAGCAGCGGCAGCCGGCAGCGAGACAAACGCCCCGCGGCAGCGCAGCCCGCGGAGCATCCCCGTGCGCAGCAGCGCTGATCTTTAATTTGTCACACCTGCACGGCTCCCCCGGCCCCCTGCCGCCCCGACTTCTCTTTTTTCCGAGGCACTGGCTTTGATGACGATCCAGTGATCCCGCTGCCACTCCAACTGCCTCCTGCTCCCGCCGGGCTGCCCTTCCTTGCCACATTCCCCAGCCAGGGACTGCCAGCCGCAGACCCCGCTGGCCAAGGGACCGCTCTGCCCCCCTGTGCCTCACACACGTACATAGCTGAAGGCAGGCTGGCCCCGACGAAGGCAGGAATGATGAGGAGAACTCAACTGAGATCAGAAAGCTAATTAATTATTTTAATTTACTACGTTAATCTATACTATATTACATTACTGAATCTAAACTGAATCTGCCAAGCACTCAACCCTGAACACAACTGCTCTGAATCTCGTGACTGTCCACCAACAGTCCCGACACACACACACACTTGGCCCTGATGGGCCAAGGAAACAAAACACCATGACTTTGGGTAAACAATCTCCATATTTCATTCTACTTTTGCACAAACACAGGCGCAGCAAATGATAAGAATTGTTTTTCCTTTCTCTGAGGTTCAGAGAACGTGAAAGCCAGAAATATTCTTGGGGAGAAGTGTGCCTTACTTTTCTCTGTGAAATGTGGCTACACACACACACACACACACATACACACACAAACAGAGATGCTTTGGTCTCCAGCAAAGCCGCAGGACACTGTCTGGATGCCGGATACAGGGATCCAGTGCTCGCCCACCCTCCCGCCCTGCCCTCCGCAGCCGCTGTGTCAAGTGCCCGCAGCCAGCAGCGCTCTAAGGCTCGATAAGGTCACCGCCGGAGGGCTCTTCATCAGTGACGGCCAAATGCACGGCTCGGAGCAGCACAATGGCCCGTGCACGGCTCTAAATCCAGTGACACAGCACACGCAGGCACCGGCCCAGGGCCACAGCACACATCGTTTATCTGCTCCCCTGCTCACCTTGCAACAGCAGAGCTGCGGAGGCTCGCCAAGCGCCGCAGGCAGGAAGGGGAGAGCTGCCAACTAATACCATGCTGCTGCTGTACACAGCCTGTCTGCCCCGGCCTTCCTTGGACTAGAAATGCTTTTGGTTGATAAAAATCCCTCCAGTTTGTGGCGTGTCTCAAAATCTCTTGGGTTTTGGCACGTTCTGAGCTAAGCTGCTGAGAGGTTCCTGGAGAGGTGCAGGATGTGCTGTCAGCCCTGCAGCTGGAGGGCTGGGTAAGCCCTGCCCTGGCTTTGGGTGTGACATACATGCTGTTGTCTGCAAAGTATCATCCCAGGATCTTGTGTCAACAATTTTCCTAGCTTTTCTCTTTTTTTTTTAACCAACTTGCCAGGTGTTGCTGCAGTTCATGACCCGAGATCAATTTTTTTTCCTTCGTTCTGACTTTACGCTTTCAATATGATTTACAAAAATTGCTCATAATAAGGCTCATTCAGCAGCTGGATAATGGTTGTCAGGAGTTAAGAGACACTGTGGCATGTTTAGCACAGAAGCATATTGAGTATTTGGGTCCCAAAGTTCTGTGGTTTTTAGGTAATTTTTATTAAGGGTAGGATGTGCAAAGGTACCTATGGGATACCAAAAGGGTATTCTTGTAAAGGATATGAGGATTGCAAGACAGAGGAGGGACAGTAAATGGCCTCAGCAGTGAATTCACAACTGTAAATCCTGATTAAAAGAACTTGAGGTCTGGGAAAGGCTGTGTTAATCCTCTCCTAACCTTGGCCTTAAAAACTCTAATGGGCCAGGCTCCTTCCCTGCCACATCCCTTCGGGCAGCTGTGACCTGCCTGCTGGGCCCTGAGCAGGGCAGGGAGGGACGGTGACAGAGCAGCTCCCCCATCCCTTGGAGACCTCTTTGGTGTTACCTTCACCCCCAGAGCGTGGGTGCTTGGAGCACGGTGCTTGCAGAGCCACCCCCATGGGTGAGGGGCTACTTCTGAGCAGGACAGGGGGTTGATAGTTGGCAGTGGGGCTCCTTCCTCACCAACAGCCTGTTCCCCAGCAGGACCTGCCCTTCTGCTCCCCTTTTCTTCCTGGCATCACCTCCACCACCCCTGCTCATTTTCAATTTTTTTATTTTAGTGGGTTTTTTTAGAGTAGGAAGAAGAGATGCTTTTGTGGCTAATAGGTTTTGGGTTTGCCCTTCTTTCTACCAGGCTAGCTCCATATAAGCCAGGGCAAAGTCTGTGGCTAATTGACTTTATTTATTGCCTCTTTCAAGTCTTTAAATCACGCAGGGGTTGCTCGCTGTTGCTGCTGCTTTGTTGATTTGTTTGGGGCAGGGACTCTGTTTTTCTTTTTGCCTTCCTCTCAAGGGCCTCTGTAATTCTCACCTCAGGCACCAATTACGGCTCAGCAGTGCTTTTGGGCAGCGTCCGAGTTTGGGGATTGCACAGCCTGGGGAAGGGGGAGGAGGCGGGAGGCAGCCTCTGCAGGAGGGGATGCTGCAGGGAGGGGGCTGGAGGCTCGGCGGGGATGAGCTCTGGGGTTTCATAACCAGAGCTGCCGGGAGGTTTGCTGTCGTAAAGGTCTCCCCGCTGAAGCTGAGCTGCATAAACTGCTGGATAATCTGTGTTAGAGGCTTTTCCTCCCCGGCAGGGGAGCTGCTGGATGCCAGCCACATGAGTGTTTCAGACTTGCAAACCTCTACTTTGCTTCCCAAATTCAGCTGCTCTAAATTTTGCCAATTTTGCAAACAAGGAATTAGTGAGGGTTTTTTTGCATTGTTTATTACTAGAAACATCCTCTTGGGGTTTTGGGGCTTTTTTAATTGCCAAAAAGTGCAAAAAATGTTTTCTTTCTCTTGAAACAAGCAAAACCCCATGCTTTTTAAATTATTATTTGTTTGTTTTGATGAGCTTTTTCCTTGTTTTCCCCAAAATGGGAGATTTCCATTGCAGCTGTGATCTGAGTTATTTTCCTTTCCAGAGGGCAGAGGCTGGATGGAGTTACCTTCCCAGAAGGTTGTCTGAGGTTCAGGGCACCCAACTCAGTTACACTACCTCAGAAATAGCACTGGAGACCTTCTCAAAGCATCACTTGGCAGAAAGAAATGCTCTCACATCAGCTGTTTTCCCTTTCATCTTCCACTGCAGCGTCTCTTCAGAAAATCAGGGTAATTAACACAGCCCTGTCTTGTCCTGCCTAACACTTGCACTGTGCTCAGGTCCTGATTCCGAGGGAGGGAGGGAGGGAGGGAGGGAGGGAGGGAGGGAGGGAGGGAGGGAGGAAGGAAGGAAGGAAGGAAGGAAGGAAGGAAGGAAGGAAGGAAGGAAGGAAGGAAGGAAGGAAGGAAGGAAGGAAGGAAGGAAGGAAGGAAGGAAGGAAGGAAGGAAGGAAGGAAGGAAGGAAGGAAGGAAGGAAGGAAGGAAGGAAGGAAGGAAGGAAGGAAGGAAGGAAGGAAGGAAGGAAGGAAGGTCAAATGCAGGATTTGTTGTGCAAAAACCTGAAATCGCACCTGGGCTCCCCACCACAACCCCCAGAGAGGCACAGCCTGGCCACAGGGATGCTCAGGACCCATCTGGTTTGGAAGTCAAGTCACGGGATGGGATTAAGTCAGACAGGCCGCTGCCCACTAGGTAAGATTAGTCCCTGCTAAAGCATTTCCTAATTCTGGGTGCAATTGAGATAATCTAAGCACAGATTAACCAGGTCCTGCTGGAGTTAAACTCCCTGCTTCCCGTTTATTTTTGGCAGAAGAGACTGGTACTGCTCGGGTGCCTCACCACACCTTTGCCCACCAGCACCACTCAGGAGAATGGGACACAGGAACTCAGTGTAGCAGATCTGCCTTGTGACAGAGACCCCAAATCCTACAGTTCTAACACAAGCTTTGTGATATGGGCTGACATTTTGCTCCTCAGGCCCCATGTCTCAGATTTATCTGATTGCATAATACACTATCTTTTCACTTCCAGAAAAAAAAATCAAAGAAAATACACCATAAAAAATGTTGGCCCTTAAAATGCAAGGAAAATTTCAATTTAAAACTCTCTTCAAGAAAACCCTTCCCTCAATCAGTGACTAGCTCAGGAATTATCTGCATGAAGCTTCCACACAGCAATATTTTAAAAACTACAGGGTTTGGAGAGAAAACAATACTTTATTTCATGGGTTTCCTATCTACTTTCTCAGCTGAAGGCTTATGTGTGGCTGGGAGCTGAAGGACATTCTGTTTTCAGGATATCCCTGCAGCAGCATCTGGATTTCTCTCAGTGACCGTAGCAGCAACGGCCCATTGGGTTTTTAAAGCTTTGAGAATGTTCCTATCACTCTTAGATATCATAAAAACTGGTTTTTCAAAATAAAATAACTCTTTGCCAACATTTCTTAGTCTGCCTTTAAGTAAGAAAGGAAAAGAAAAACATAGAGAATGTTAAAAGTTTAAACTGCTATTCCCAGACCCTTATATGACCCCCTGGATCATTTTAAGGTAGCAAGGGCACCATGGCAATGACTTGCTGAATTTCAATACATCCAATACAGGGCTCTGTGCATTTTGGCCAAAGTGTAACCTTCTCACAGGCACACGTGTGTCTGTGTGTCTGCACAGAAATCAGAGAAAATGTGAGAAAATGTTGGGTGTGGGATTCTCTTGGAAGTGGCAGCTCCAGTGTGCTGTTCCAGGGGACACAGGGAGCTGCTGGCACCCATGGTGGGTGTGGGCACTGGATGCCTGGAGCTCTGCCTGGGTGTATCAGCTCAGAGGGAATCCTCTGGAAGATGTGGAGCAGCATGGGCCTCTCCTTGGAAGAGATCCCTGCCTGGGGAGGCCAGTGGCAGCCAAGAGTGGGTACTGACCACCCCCAGAGGAGTACCCATGCACCTCACATCTAATCTGACAACAGCCTCATCCTCCTCACTGCCTTCTTGCTGCTGGCAGACTTCCAGGCTTGTTTTATTGCTCCTATCTCAGCTTCTCATAGTAGCAAGGTGGCTGAGTGAGTGGGAACATCACTGAGCCATGGTGTCACTACACTGCATCCCAGAAACTTCTGCACAGGTTTCAGAAACAGGGACAGGTTAAAGTGATTGATTTACATCTTCCTACAAAGGCCACCACACCACTAGACTGCAAGATGATTGATCAGCTGACCTTTATTCCCGTTTATTGCCCTTCCCAGAAATGTGTCATATCCGTGTGCTGCAGACACCTCTGATAGGATCAAACACTTGGCACAGATGCTGCACACCTCAGAATGGGCAGTGCCTTTAAGCAGCCCCCTGGAGAAAAGGGCTGGGATCACACTGTCACCACTGTCCTCTGCAGCCATGGTGGCAGCCACCCGTGTGCCAGCCGCCCTCCTCAGCATCCCAAACACGGAGCTGCCACTCCCACAGCAGCCAGGGCTGCTGCTGTCCCAGCCATCCTGCTTCCTTTAGGTACACGCTTCCCTTCTCCAGTGTCTGGTGGGATGAAGCAGAGGGCATCCAATAATCCTGGAGAAAAAAAAACACAACCGAGTTTCCCAGGCAGCGGCGCCGTTCCGCCCTTGGGGAGCACAGCGCCGTGGAGCGTGCTTATTAAGCAGACAGTCCTGAAGGACACTTTAAAATAAATTAAGAGGGCTGTTCCGCTCCTGCAGCTGATTACAGGCATGCCTGTTTTGTTGTTTGGTTTGGTTTTTTTATTTTTTTCCCAGAGAGTGGAAAAGAATGCTTGGAAAAAATTCTCTAATTTTCCCTTTTTGCCAGAGCAGGCCTCTGTGTAATAACAAAACCACGGCGCTCACCACTCGCTGCTCTCTTTGGGACACCCAGGCTAAGAGAAAGCACATAAATCTGCTGGAGGCCTGGGGCCAGCACACAGCTGTCCTGATATGCTATCCACCCCCTGCCTCCCCACTACAGCTTTAGCATCCAAAATGCAGGAGACACGCAGATCTGGAGGTAAGCCCTGGTGGGAAGTAGTCCTGCAGGTCACCAGCTAAGCATTTCAGCCCAGAGCAGATCTCTCCTAAGCCACTTTTTGGAGATAAGCTTATCTAGACCCGACAGCTGAATTTAACCCTGAACTCTTGATCTTGATTTTTAGCCTCTGCAAGCCAATAGGTTTCCTTGAAATTATACACACCAGATTTCAGCTCGCCCGCTACAACGGCTCCCTCAAAGGAGACCTGCACGGCTGTGCATGACAGCATCATCCAGTAATGCCCTTGGTTTCACAGCCAGCCCTGTGAGTTAGACAGGCCCCCGGCCGGGCAAAGCCTTCGATTAATGACAGTGGGGCTCCAGCGGGAGAGGAGCTGGGATTTTACACTTCCAGTGATAACACATTTGAAGGTAATACCGCAAAGGAGCGGATTATCACCCCGGCACTTCGCCGTGCGGGTTTTTGGAAATTTGTTTTCATTGCATGGAAGCAGCTAGAAACGCTCTCTCTCGCCACATGAAAAATGCACTTGGTAATGGTCTTTCTATTGCTGGACAAGCTGCCTGCGCCGGGGCTGTCAGCGCCGTGACAGACTGGCCAGGAAGGGGCTCGCTAATCAGTTTTCCCAGCATCAAACCAGCATCTGCTACACACGATCGAGGAAATTGAGGAATCTCAATGTTTTTGCGATATTGCTTAGTTGGCCATGAAATATGGGTGGTTCAGAGAGGGACGGCTTGTTTCTCCCTCACGAAGATAAAGCAACTTTCGCTAACGATGAAGCATTGCCGCACAATGAGGCCAGCTAATAGCGGCGCTCTGATGAGAGCAGACACGCAGCGGCACCCGGCAGGAGGGGAGGGGAGGGAGGCATAAACAGCTTTGCAACTAAGGCATTATTAATATGCTTGAACTACAGAGGGCAGAAGGGATTTCTTTTCTCCTCTCTCATTCCAAAAGCAATATTCCGAAAATGTCTGGGTTCCCACATTAAGCCAAGAAATTAAATTCTTAGAAGTTTAACCGTGTGTTTTCTAGCTCGATTTTAATTTGCTGGCACATAAGACAAGTCTTCCTAGGCACGGTGGCAGTCTAGAATCTGGCTGAGGAAGCCACTCTCCTGGCCAAGAGGTGGATTGTGACCGTGTTCACAGGGGTCTCAGGTTGAGGGAAGAGATGAGGATTTGACTCCACGTTTCAGAAGACTTGATTTATTATTTTATGATATACATTACATTAAAATGATACTAAAAGAATAGAAGAAAGGATTTCCTCAGAAGGCTAGGCTAAGAATAGAATAAGAAGGAATTATAACAAAGGCTTGTGGCCCAGACTCTCTGTCTGAGCCAGCTGGGCTGTGATTGGCCTTAATTAGAAACAACCAACGTGGGCCAATCACAGATGCACCTGTTGCATTCCACAGCAGCAGATAATCATTGTTTACATTTTGTTCCTGAGGCCTCCCAGCTTCTCAGGAGGAAAAATCCTAAGGAAATTATTTTCATAAAGGATGTCTGCAACAGTGGATAAACAGTATTTAAACAGAGCCAAAGTCCCACTTCTGAAAGTTATTCGGGGCTGTACTTGCCCACGTCACTCCTGACAGTAGGTCTGAGCTCTGCAGGCTTTCTGTCACTTCTGAAAATGTACCCTCTTCATGTGCCTAAAGAGGTCTTTCAGCTTTCCGCTGTTTCAATCTGTGACGTTTGCCACAGAACACAAAGCTCGCAGGGTCAGTGTGAAGTGGCATGGGATTCACTGAGACCAAAAGGCTCACAGCAGGTGAGGGCCATGCCTTTCTGCCTCGAAAGGGCAGAAATTCCCACTCCCACGCATGCCCCCAGCCCGCCTCCGCAAGGGCAGCGCCTGGTTCACACGTAGATTTTCCTGGCCAAAGCGCTTTCTCAGTTTTCTTTCAGCAAGACAGCTGTGGTAGCAAAGAGAGAGGAATTTGCTTCCTTCCTCCTTTCCCTCCCCAGCATTTTTCCTAAGGGTAAAAAACAATAATCCCAGAGCCTGCCTGTGCCTCCCCTTCCTCCCCATCCAGCCTGGAGCTGGGGGAGTCACTGCCCAGCAGCAGTGAGGCTGGATGTAGGGAGAGTGCTCCCAAGGCTGGCAATGGAAGAGAACGACACTTGGGTAGCTCAGAAGGGCAGGAACAGACTCGTTTTGTGGCCTTTGTGGGATTTTCAGACCAACTGCAGGCCTTTCAGTAGAGATCCATGGCCAAAAGTGCAGACCTGTTCCCGGGCCTGAAGTGCATAAACCCTTTTTATGTAACAGCCCTGTGAAATAAGCGGCAGCCGGGGATTTATGCTGTCTTTGAAGTAAATTGCATCCCGGTGCACTATAGCATGAAAGTTAAGATTTACTATTCCCGGGATACTAAAGACCCCGGTGGAAGCCGGGGGAATAAATAGCGCCGTGCTCTCCTCTGCTGCGCGCCCGGGCTCCGCAGACCTCGCTCCCCTGTCCGCCCCTGCCTCTGCTGGCATTGTGTCGGGGAAGCAAACTGGTCACATCTGCATCCGGCCACGGAGGAACAAATGTGCTGGCTAGGCAGCAAGGCGCTTTCTGAGCGGGGATACCTCAAAGTGAAATGAAAGGCTGGCCATCAAAGGTAGAAAACAGACCAGCGGATGAAAGGGATCCTTTGCTTAGCTGCGGTAAGGCTACTAGGTATTAATAAAATTATAAAAAAATTATAAAAAAAGGCACAAGGAAACTGGGGCATCCAGAGCAGCACGGGTTTATTTCTCCTCCCCTTTTCCCTTACTCATCCCTCTGTCATCAGCGGAGGGGAGGGATGGGCGTCCCCCCATGCTGCGGCAAGGACTGTTTATCTTCACTCCTCAGGATGCTGCCATTAGCAGGGCTTCAACGTGTCGTGATGCTTCATCATTAGCTGGAGGAGCTTGATCTGGCTGGAGAATAAATGATCCATTCCCCCCAAAGAAACCCTCACATTTCGTAGCCAGCTGAGCAAATATTTTGAAATATTCCAGCTCTGCAATTTCAGCGGTCGGATAAAAACAAAGGGGGATCTGATACAAAAGAGCTGAATTCTTCCCTTTGCTCTCCAGCAACCCCGCTGAAGTCGGCAGTGGTAATGGGGAACTGTAGTCTGCACAGCAGGGAAGCACATGCCTAAGTCCCATGGAAAATCCCTGTGGTCTTTACAGTTAATCATGTCCAGTTAATCATGTCCAGAGGTGGAGTGCTCAACTGATGCACTGAATCATGACATACAGGCAATTACCCTAAATCGGAGCAGTATCTTCCAGTCCCAAAAGGCTCCATTACACTTCACCAACTCTCGAAGGGAAGGCAAAAACCCCAAGAGGCAGGACAGCAGAGGAGGGAGGAAGAAACAGCCAGGTGTTCCTCTGCCGCCTCCCCAGTACTTTTCTAACCTCGTGAAAAGTTCTGGCAGCTCTTTAAATCCAGGCTGTGGAGATTTACAGCTCCAGACCCTCCAGGCAGCTTGCTGAGTTTACTCTGGGTTCCTCCCAGCTGGCTGGCTCAAACCCCACAGACAAGGTTTTACAGACAAGTTTCAAGATTTCAGAGGCTGAGACTTACAGGCCAGGCAGTGTTTGGCCTCCTCCTCTTCTCTCACTATAAATTTGTGTCTTCTCTTCTGAGTGTCCTGGCCCCCTTCTCAGGCACTCCTTTGAAGCAAAACCCTCTTGCCAGCCTTTCATCACCTGGGCCCAGTGTGGCAGAGGGATGCTTTCCCATGCACACTGATGGATATCCAGAAGAAGTTGCTGCCTGCTGGGAACAGCCTTACCCTTGGCCTGTGTCACTGCCAGCAGCTGGGACAGCCACTGAGACTCTGTGTCCCAGGATATCCCAGTTTCTGCTGGCCCAGCATCCCTGGGGAAAGGGCCCTTGAGGAAGGATGCCTGGGAGCTGCAGCATCTCTCCTGCCGCTCAGGCTCCCGTGGCTGTGCAGCCGGGTCCGGGGAAAGGAAAGCCGGGTTCGTCTGCCCGGGGACGGCAGCGCTTCCATCGCCCGCGGGTGTTTAGCTCAGCAGGATCTCCTGCCGCGTCGCTCTGTGATTGGAAGCATTTCCCAGCCCATTGCTTGCCAGGAAAAGAAAAATACCCGAAATGGAAGAAGACACAATGCTGGGATCTGGGGATGGATGTCTGGGTAAAGGAAAAGGAGAGCCCTGCCCGTGCTAAATACACTCTAACACAGGTGTTCCTCTCCCAGGAACAGCTTTGGCATTCATTTACAGGACTAGAATATTATCACACATTCAGATACAATCTAAGCCCTATTTTTCATGTGTGCGCAGGGGAAAAGGAAATGCAGGAGGAGGGCCTGCATATCCTTTTTTAGGAGCCAAAGACTAATGTGCCCAGCAAAGCAAAATTAACCCAAATACCATGATTATGCAGAAAAATATCTGCCAGAGAATGTCATTTCACCAGCGACATCCTGCAGCTTTCACCAGCGAGAGTTCGAGAGGTGGCGCAGTAACAGAGTACGTCAGGGCAGGCATTTGACTGGAAGCATTAAATACCTCGGAAAGGTGAATGGCCAAGGTCTTCCCGATAATTAAAATGTGTGCAGTCTTCATAGACCAAGGAAGGGACAGAGCTATTGTTTAAACAGGTAATTAGAGCTGTATTTTAAGCAAACTCGAGACGGTAACAAGCTCCCTGAGACAGGGAGAGCAGCACTCCTGCTCCTGGTTCCAGCATCAGTAACTATAGCCCCCCAGTCTGCTGTCAGAGACAGCCACGGTGTTCCCAGCCCCACTCCCTGGTGACTGGTTGGGGGGAAAATCCCGTTTGATTTCACATTTTTCACTCCCTGTCTCCTTCCTTTTGCGTTCAGGTTCAAGAGAATTGGCTGAGCCACTTTTTTTTTTTATTAGAGCAGCAGCAGAGGAAAAAAATGGGACCCAGTCAAGCTCCAAGGGAAGGGAGGAAATAGCATGAGCCAGCACTCCATCCTCTCACACAGACACACAGCCACTCTCCCCATCCACACAGGAGTGGAGTGCAGGCATCTGGTGGAGCTGGCACACAGGCAGAATTGGCCACCCCCACCTCAAAACCCAACTCCATGAAACTATAAAATCTCTTCACTAATGTGGCTAAATGTGGAGGAGTCCCAGAGAAGTGCCATCATCTCTTTCTGAACAGCCAAGGATGCATATTTTTCTGCTGGGGGTCTGTACTGGAACTACTCAGAGAACAACCCAAACCCTCCCTGTGCTGAGAATGGGGCCAGGAAGCTGTGCTCCCCCCACCCTGCCTCCTGCACAGGACTCATCCCTGCCTCACCTCATCTCTGCTCCACCTCATTCCTGCCTCACCTCATCCCTGCCCCACGTCCCTTTCACTGATGGCTCCTGATCTGGTTTCCACACTGGCTGGGGGGAATTACCAGCTTCTTATTAGCCCCCTTGTACACAAAGCTGTAGGGAACAATCAGACCTGAGGAAAGGCAAAGAGGCACCTTTGCACCAGCAACACAACCTTCCATAAAAAATATATAAGGGCTAGACATCAGCGACGGGGAAACGAGCATTCAAAGAACGGTGCTCGGCTGCTTGGCTTTGCTGCTAAGGTTACCTGGGTTGGTCTGGTCAAAAAAAAAAAGCCTAAATCAAAACACCTCAAGCTGCAAAGGGCTTTGGGAACAGCAAGGTGAGGGCACCATGCTCTGACACAGCACAGGGTGAGGAAAAAGCCCCAGGAAGGCAAAGAGCAGGTGACATCTGGGAACAGCCCATGGAGGTGTGCTGGCCATAGCCACAGCCTTATACCCTGGTTTGTCTGCAGCCCAGCTTCTGAAAGCTGCATACCCTTCCTGAGTTTTGTATGGGAAAGCCATGCAGAATTTTTGCTCTGTATTTTGCTCCAGAGCGTGGAGCTGACCCTGGTCTCGGGCAGTACAAAGATTAGGCCAATCAGGGAATAGGGAGGAGTGGCTCAGGGACATAGGAACAGAAATAGGAACAGGGGAAGGAGTCCATGGGGTCTAACAGCTTTTTGAGGGAAGCTTCTTGTGTCTCCCTGGACCAGGAAATGCCCCCCCCACCAGGATCTCCACACCAGAGTAGTGCTCCAGAGAAGAAGATTGATACCAAGGAGTGTGGAAAGACCAGCCTGTTTTGAACCCAGCATTTCTCAACCCTTTGGGAGACAAGGTGCAACACAATGAAGGACATCCTTACCCCTCAAACAAGTCACCACACTCAGGAGTCACCTCTTTGACAATCAAGGAAGGTTTTGGCCAGTTCTCTGAAGTAGATTTGCTTGCTTACATTTTTTCATAAATACCAGGTTAACTTATAATAATGACAATACCTGCAACATGCAGAAATCTTTCTCTTCTCCATACCATACATACCTTGAACAAACTTCAGTACCTCTGTAAACTTCCTATAAGTCATTATTACCATGCCCAGCAAAATATCTACTCTAATTCATGCCCCTTTCTTGTAAAAGCTATGTGTTAGGGACAATACTGGAGTTATCTCTGGATAAGAAAATAAGTCTAGGAACCAGAAAGGTATTAAAACTTCAAGCAGGCCAGAGACACATGAAGGCCTCCATGCAGAGGAACATTATGAAGCAGCATGGCTATTGACTGCTTTACCTCAATACAGAGTAAGTACAACCAAAATGCAATCAGTACAGGTTTTTTCCACTTTGCTTCAAAGTGTGGGAAAAAGGATGAGTGAAAATGTCATTGCTGGTTTCAACTGCCCACACAGTGCTATGAGCTACAAAGATAATCTCAATAACTTGCTCGTCTTGGGATATCAGGAGGTTTTGTGGCAGCCCCAGTTCCCCAGTTCCAGACTCTGATAATGTGAAACTTGCTGCTCCTTGGCTTCTCTAGCCTCACTTCTTTGGAGAAAGCTGTTAAAATGTTAATGATGGAGGGAAAGAAGGGGGGGATACTCATCTGCATGGTCTTTTAAGAGCAATTAAGGTCAGATTTACTGTCCTCCACGCCTGGAAGGGCTCTGCACTGCTCCCCAGCTGTCGCTCAGGGTGCTGGCAGGACCCACGATATCAGCTGGAGCCCACAGCGCTGCGGCTGCTCCCAATACAAGGAGCAGGAGAGGATGCAATGTTAGCTTAGGTCTGGATGAGATTTTCCCTCCTGACTGCTGAACTGAACCATCCCTTCAGGAGCTGTCGTGTAGCTGTCGGTGTGTCTGCAGCCCAGAGTGCCTGCGGCGGTCGGGGGTCTCACCCCGAGCCCGGGGGAGCCGCGGGCTGAGCAGAGGGGCAGAGGGGGATGAGTTTCATGCGGCTCGGTTACATCACTCGAGCATCTCGCAGCCCTGCCCCAGCACGGCCGGGCAAACCCTGGGCTCTTCCCAGGAGAGGGGCCAGCCTTGGGCAGCACGGAGCAGAACATCTCCATCCCCTGACCTCCACCTCCATGGTCTGATTTTTAAACAGCTCTGAGCACAGTCGCCTCGGTGACTCATACTGCGAAACCGGGCCTTTTACTTTTCTTTTTTTTTTTTTTTTTCTTTTTTTTTTTTTTTTTTCTTTTTTTTTTTTTTTTTTTTCTTTTTTTAAGCCGGAGCGCGGCTCCATCAGTCAATTACTTGAAGAGCCGCTCTAATTTGGCACCCAATTGTTTCCCCAGCTGCCGCTGCGTCTGATCTCCGCTGTGGGCGGCAGGAGCAGGCTGCCTGCGCAAGGGAAGGAGCCCGGGCGCCCAAGGGAGGAGGAGGAGGAGGAGGCAGCGGCAGGGAGGGCCACGCTGCCCGGCTGAACAGCCCCGCGCCCGCAGAACAGCCGCACTAAAAACGCAGGCATTAAAAATATCTCAGGGTCACAGGTGATTGCTGGATAATAAAAATTACTTCGGGAGGCGGCAGTGGGAGGGACAGATCCTGGCGGCAGGAGAACAGCCTGCCAAGGCTGGCCCGGCCACAGCGACTCGCTGCGAGCCACGGCCACAGCGTAATGAATGGGATGTGACATTTATGGCTTTTTCCACTGTGGATTTTAAATCGCTTCACAAAGGTTGCTTAACAGCACTGTCCTCTTCTTCTCTTCCTATCTCTCCTCTCGTCCTATATAATATAAAAAATAAGTGACTTGCCTCCCTCCCATCACGTGAGAATGCAGCGGCTGAGCCAGCAGCAGAGCGCAAGTACCCGACCTCCGTCTCCTGCCCTTTAGCCCCCACAAGCGCTCCCTTTTTTCCAAGAAATCCAAGAATAGGTTCTCTACCACGACAGCTGTTTTTAAGTTAGCGAGGATTTTTTCCTGAAGAAGAGGAAGCGAGGAGCCTCGACTAAAACCGCCCAGGGGCTGTGGGCGCTGCGGTGAGGGAAGCGGGTGCGATGCTCCCCAATCCAGGGGGGAGGTACCCCGGAGCAAGGAGAGGTGCGGCTGCAGCCAAACACGTGTCCCCAGGCTGTAGCTCCTCTTTCACTCTTCCAGCACCAGCATTTCCATATTCTGTGGCACGATGCACACGTGCATTCACACACACATGCACTCAGCCTGCGCTGCTGCCACCGAACCGCTCCTCCAGCTGCACCCGCGGGCAGGCAGGCAGGCTCCCCGTGTATCCCAGAGCATTCCCTGCCTGCACAGCCCCCCAGCTGGGCTCCTGCCCCTCCGTTTTAACCCCTGAGGTGCGCTCAAATTGAGACGTGGCAGCGGTTCCAAGGGCAGAGAAGCAGCACGCTCATTTCGGAGAGAGCCCATCTGTCCTGTGTGCAGCGCAAGAAGAGATGCTTGTGGATGAAAAGGCAGCAGAGGATGGATATAACATTCCTGCTTTTTTCTGCCCCATCCAATTATTGGACTATGCTAGTTTTTTATCATGTTCATGCACTTCATAAACTGACTCATGGTACATGGTGTTTTTTCACTTCTTGGTGGAAAAATTAGGATTCAAGGTATGCACATGCAGATGTGCACTCACACAAGCACGTACGCATACACACAGACAAACACACACATCTGCACTGGTGCTGCCCATAGCAATGCATCAGGCTCTCAAAAGTCCTTCCTTCAAGTTTGCTCCACCAGGCTGGACCTTTCCTCTTTATCAGGACATTGCAGAAACAGGCTGTATCCCCCAGAGAGCAGACAAGCTATTGCACCACAGTCACAGAGCTCTCCAGGAGCTCCAGGTGAACCTCCTGAGTCCTGAATCAGGGCTACTGCTTCTGCAGCTGTGAGACCTGAGATTCAGAACTTGTTTTGACATGCTCACGGCAGCCCCTGCTCGAAGGCACTTGTGCTCACCTTCAGCTGGCATCTCCTGAGGGAAGGTGGCTCCTTGCCAGAGGGGAGGAGACACAGACCCATGCCTCTGGGGCTGGGTCACTCTCCACCAGGCCAGGCGCGAGAGTCCCAGCCAGATGGAGCCAGGAGAAAGCAGTACCATGTTGTTGGCCAACTTAGGATGTGATGTTGGCTTCACAGGAAGCTACTTGGCTGCCTCTCCCTGAATCAAGATTCAGTGATGCCAGGAGACAGGCACAGCGGGGAAACTGAAAGCAAAAAATGGCAGAGTGGATGGCAACTCGACATTAATTCATTTTTACCATATGTCTGACTATTCATTACACTCCACCATTCTGTTCTACAAGACTCCTGGGGGTCTTCCATGCCATTTTATGGCTAGCAGGGTTCCTCTCTGCCCGCGGCGCAGCGTCACCACGCATGCCCCGGCTGACGGCTCACCAGGTCCTGCCATGGGAGCAGCCCCATCCCTGCACAGGCAGCCCCTGGCACCAACCTCCTCTGGCCCTCACAGCCCATCCCCAGCCCAGCACGGACCTGCCAGGTCACCTGGCACAGGGGCTGTCCCCCAGGAGCACACACAGGCAGGTGACACCTGCTGCAAACATGCTCTGGCACCTGCTGAGGGACCCGCGCTGGGAAGCCATGGGGCTGTTTTATGGATTTGCAAATTATTCTGTATTTCTCTGCGGTCTCCCTCCGGAGTGTGTTCCTGGCATGGCACCAAGCCCCAGCTCCAGCAGCAAGCGTGACTCATCCTGGCAGGCAGCAGCCCAGGAGGGGGAGGATCACCCAGGCTGGGAAGCCAACACCGTGGCTTTGCTGTGCGCTCTGTCTGCAGTGGCAGCAGCAGCTGTTTCTCCTCCAGGGTGGGAAGGTTGAATTCGTGGCCCCCTTGCCTTGATCCAGCTGTTCAACCCCTGTACACCATCGTGGCCTCTCACCCTGGCTCCTGTCACAATCACAAGTAGCAGTGAACTGCCTGCACTCTGACTGCTGTGCCTCCCAGGCTGAGCTCCTGTCCACAGAATGGGCAAATCCCAGTCTTCTTCAGGATGAAAGACCCTGGACCAGCTCCTCATGAACCAGCCCCTCTGAGGGACTTCAAGGGGCACCAGAGGCCATTCTGCACAGGGGTCTGTCTGGACGTCAATAAGAAAGGCACAACAGCAGTCAGTGTCATAATAAAATTGCTTTATTAATAACAAAAAACAAGAAGAGGAATGTAAAGTAATTCTTATGTCCCTTCAGATGCTGGAACCCCATTTATGAGCTGCATTAGATAGCCTCCAGATGAATTGCCACAGATACCATCATTGAGGCGATGGGTCTCCCTCCTGTACCATATTGCCTTTAATCTCCTGTGACAAACAAAACCATATCTCTTTTTCTCACAGGTGAGGAGGTTCTCCCCTTAAGGATGTGCCCCAGAACACAACACCAACAGCACGAGGCATCTCAGCATGCTTCCTCATACTGCTGCATACATGGGTCTGCAGCCTGCCCAGCACAGGCCCCTGCAGTGCAGACATGGCTTGCCCATGTCACTAATAAATGCCTTCCACAAGGCTCCCAACAGGGAGAAAACCCTTATTTTTCTTTCTGTCATACATGTCCTTTTCCTCTTAAGTTTTTGTGCTTGCTGCTGACCACAGACTGAAGTCCAATCAATGGAGCTGCTGTCATTGCTTCCCCCAAGGGGACTTGCAATTAAAATCATCAGCGTCGCTCTGCCTAAGACACGGGGGCAAATTCTGCCTTCACAAACAGTTTTATTTCATCCCTGAAATCAGAGCATCAGAATCCTCTCATGGGAAGGCTCCAGGTCCCACATGTAGTACAGATGATCAAAATGTACTTCAACATGCTGTTTTTCTTTTAAGAGGTACCAGAGGTCTTGTACTTGCAGAGGTGAAGCATGGACTCAGCACAGCAGTGAACACAGAACACACATTTCCTGGAGCACCCCGGGGATACTCAGACTGTATCTGATGTGGATGACCATTCACTGACAACTTTATCAAGGCAATCATGACTTCCTCTGCCTGCTGCCTTTGACTTCAGGACAAAACACAGCTCCTCTCAGTCTGACACTCCTCAGACTTGGAGAAGAGCACCCCAGCAGCTGTGTGGAAGTCCTAGAGTCTCTATGGAGACATCTGACTCCCAGTTGTATGATTGTAGGATGTTCAAAGCCCAAAATATGCTCAAGTGAATAACTGATGCTTCTGGAGTCTATCCATCCCTAAGGCCACTCAATAACCCTCTCCTGGAAAACTTTTCATCTCCTCCTTCCACTCTGCTGAAGGGTCTGCAATCCTCCATGGACAGTTTTCCAAACAGTTGTTGTTCTGTTGCAGAGTGCTTTTATTTGAGATCCTCATTCTGTCCCAAACCAGGAACTGGGGCAGGATGGAGGGCAGAGAAATATTTAAATGCAGTATTGATGTTATGCTCTCACATACAGATTTCTGTGGCATTAGGACAATCTCCAGAAAAGGGGGGAAAGGCTGCAGTTATTCCCCTCAGTTTACCTGCCTCAAATACTTATTTTAGTTTACCTGGGAACCCAGAGGCAGACTTCCCCTCGTGCCGAGTTTGATTTTTGCAACGCAGGAACGGCTTTTTCTGCTGCAGGAAAGGAAATGTCCCTGTTGAATGTCTTTTGCATTCATGTCCCGTGCAGCTCCTTGTGGCTCCGTGCCTCCCGACAGCCGGCAGCCCTTCGGGCAGCGAGCCAGCGGTGCGAGGCGGCAGCGCTTCCCGACGGAGCCGGGAATCACCGCAGCGGCTTGGGGCAGGGAGCGCTATCACACCCCTCCTGCAGCGGGATGGGAGCTGGGGAATCACCGCTGCGGCTTGGGGCAGGGAGCGCTATCACACCCCTCCTGCAGCGGGATGGGAGCTGGGGAATCACCGCAGCGGCTTGGGGCAGGGAGAGCTATCACACCCCTCCTGCAGCGGGATGGGATCTGGGGAATCACCGCAGCGGCTTGGGGCAGGGAGCGCTATCACACCCCTCCTGCAGCGGGATGGGATCTGGGGAATCACCGCAGCGGCTTGGGGCAGGGAGGGCAGGGAGGGCTCATCCAGCCAGCGGGATGGGATCTGGGGAATCACTGCTGCGGATTGCGGGGCCAGCCAGGGAGGGCTCTCCCACCCCTCCTGCCCTTGGGATGGGATCTGGGGAATCACCGCTGCGGGGCATCCGGGCAGGGCTCTCCCATCCCTCCTGCCTGCGGGATGGGATTTGGGGAATCACCGCTGCAGGACGGCCGGGCAGGGCTCTCCCACCCTTCCTGCCCGTGGGATGGGAAATGGGGAATCACCGCTGCAGCTTGGGGCAGGGCTCTCCCATCCCTCCTGCCCGTGGGATGGGAGCCAGGGAATCACCGCTGCAGCTTGCAGGGCCAGGCAGGGTTCTCCCATCCCTCCTGCCCAAGGGATGGGATATGGGGAATCACCGCTGCAGCTTGCGGGGCAGCTGGGCAGGGCTCTCCCATCCCTCCTGCCCATGGGATGGGAGCTGCTGAGATGCCCAAGGAGGGATGCACCAATCCAGAGGTCTCCCTCTTCCAGGTTGAAAGGTGTTGACCAGCAGGCTGCAAGCACAGCACGTTTATTAAATTTAATGAATGAGTTTCACCAAGCGGTGCTGTGAGAATTCCGCATCTAAATCAGCATTTGCGTTCGTATTGGCGCATTTCCTGAGGAACCTGAAATCATTTGTGTTGCTTTATTGGCTGCCTGCTATAGCTAATTAACAACACAAATTAGCATGGAACAACCCTACATTCAGTTTTTGGAAAGGCACCCCATTTTTGTCCCTGAGATTACAAGATACCAAATCACATACACAGCATAAGGTGTATGACACATATGATAGATTATGTGTGATGCACATATACCACATACAAACCTAAACAAAGATAAGACCTTGCCAATATTAATCCACTTCAAATCATTGTTCCAACTAATTGAGAAACAAACATTCAGTGACCTTGCAGAGCCTGCATTTCCTCGGCTGACGTGAGGCAGAAAGCTCCTAAAAAAAGTGATTACTGAATTCTTGCCAGAGAGATACACAATAAAGGTAGGACAAATAAACCCAAACAGCCACCAAGAATATAGGAAAGGATCACATCACTTATTTCTTCCAATGGAGTAATGGTTGTAAGACCAATTAACAAATATCTGAGCAGGACCTTCATGAAAGATCTGCTCCTGAGGATAACTCCTGGAGGAGCCACTGGGGAGCAGCCCTGAAGTCAGCCCATGCCAGCCAGAAGGAGACCTGCAGTGTCTGCAGGAGACCTTGCCAGTGGGAAGCTGAGCACAGAAGGGACAGGCAGGGGAGTGAACATGGTGACCAGTGTGACACAGTGCTGGGACAGGCTCTGTGTTAGAAGCGTCTGTCAGCTCCTTGGAAACCACTGAGAACTGAAAGCATCAAAGAAATAAAGCTGTTGCCAGCTGGAGGAACAATAGGCGAGCCAGAGCTATCTTTAGCTCACGGGATTAAATTCAAATTGCAAATGCAAAGGCCTGGAAGAAAAGGCCTTCCCGCACTACTGAGCCCAGCCTAAGTGCACAGCACAGCCCAGCCCGGCACTGAGAGCATCCACAGCCCCTTTGTCATCCCCTGTCATCACCTTACCCAAAGGAAGGGCAAAAGGAGAGCCAGAGAGGAGGGTGAGTCTGTCCCTGCCTGACTGCAATGCTTTCAAATCACCAGATTTTTCCCTGGGAGGGATGCTCCTGGGAGGGTGCCATGCCTTGGCGGCTGCCCGGCAAACTTCGGCATCGCAGCCATCCAGCTGCTGCCGCACAGACCTCAGCACAAGCCAGCTTTTCCTGCTTCTCATTCATGGTGGGTAGAGCAGGCAGCAGCTGGATGTGTGAGCAGTCAGCACAGCCTCCTGCAAAATCATCTAGGGACATGCAGTGGCTCCAAGATGGCAGCATTGGGCACAGTTTCAAAGGCAATTCTAGGGTAAAAACTGACCTGGTGCACCACTTTCCTCTGACACCTTCACTCTGTGTGGCAACTCATGCCTCCCCATCCTACAGGCAGTGGCTCTGTATTCCTGGCCCAACAATTGCTCCTCAGAGTCCCCCACATCACAGCAGAGGAAAGCAAGTCCTCAGCAGCAGTCTTCAGGCTCTGCCCCTTCACCAGAAAGCCTGTACAGACTGAAAATTTAAAAACAGCCCAGTACAGCTCTGTGCCAACCAGGACATAAAGGACTGTTGGGAACATGTCCTTGCTGCTGCCCTCTGAAAGGGAGTGTTGATGTGCAAGCCTAAGCCAGATTTGGCAGCTTTAGGTTGCATTAAGGAACACGATGTCTTGCCTTTAAGGCCTCAGGATGTCTTAAAGCATTGTCTTGCTTTAGGGTGTTAGCTCGTGTGTGCTGGCTAAGGGGCTGACAGCTTACTTAGGTCTGACAGCCCTCATCAGGCTGGCTGACCACAGGGTACATCTGCAGCATGCCCTGCGGACAGCTGAGCTCGCTCCAGCTGCCAGCTGGGCTGATAACCCTGCCATGGAGCACAGGGCACAGCCCCGGCAGAGCTCCGGCCGCACCGCTGCCTGGCTCCATTCATTTACAGCCGTCCCCAGTGGCTGCAGAGGGCTCGGCAGGAGCCCGAATCCGCAGGGCTGAGGGCAGCACTGTCAGCCCTGCTCGCAGAGAGATTCACACTCAGCTAATCGACCTGCTGGGGCATCGTGGCCTCGAATAAAGGGACTTGGAATCGCCCTCCCGTTACACCAAACTGGAAAATATCCAAGCTGTGAGTTAGGGATTGCAGGCACGCCAGAGAGAGAGCAGGGGAGGCTGCTGCCTGATAACTTGCATAATGAATTGCAGGCTTCTGAGCTGGTGTGCTGAGCTGGGGAAATCCAACAAGCGCCTCACACCCAAGCGCTAGGAAATTGGTTTAATAGTTTCAGTGCCGTAATGAAACACCACCGGGGAGCAGAGGTCCCAGCCCTCACCTGTATGTACAGTTTTCATGTTGTAAAAACGAACTTCTTTCTGATTCCACCAAGTGTTTGGAGGTGTTGTTATAGAGTCACAACATCGACTTTTAATGACAGGGCAAATGACAGTGGCAGAAGATCAAGCGTGTACCCGTCCAGCTACAGCTCTCTGCAAAACCTGCCAGCAGTGCAGAGATTTCCAACTCCGTGCTGCAGTCATCTGTGTTTTTATGTTTGTTATTTTGTTTTTAAGCAGCCGCTTAGTGGTATCTGGAGGGCGTTTGCTACTCTAATACTCAGCGTGAAAGGAAGGGTTTGAACAAGCGGTTCAGCTCTTTTAGGAGAAGAAAAGAAAAGGAATTGCTGCTGGCTGCTGCAGCACTGGAGCTGGGGGAGAAGGCAGGGAAAGCTGCACCTTCAGCCTGGCCCTGCTGGCTGGGGGAGGGCAGGGATGCAGGGATGCAGGGATGCAGGGATGCAGGGATGCAGGGAAAGCCTCTCTGAGCCAGGCAAAGCTGCAGTTGTGTCACAGCGCCCGTGCCCGGACCGCCAAGGCAGAGGTGCCGGCACACAGGGGGTTACAGTGAAGTTGTAACTCCAGCTGTTAAAATTCATGAGGTGTAAAATACAAATTGCACGTGGTGGATGAGCTGCCTTTAAAGTTTATATATGACTCTCCCCCAGCCCGCTGCAGTTCAAACCTCGGTTGGCAGGAGCTAATTAGAGCTCACCTAAGTGGGAAGCGCAGCCCAACCTGGTTAGGCAGGGGGTCAGCCAGAGCCCATCCAGACCGGGTTTATGGATGTTTGGACATAGGAAGCTGGGGGAAACCCATGACCAATGCATGCATGAACAATCACAGGTCAGAATTAATCCTTTATTCTCATTTATTCATCTTCTTGGACTTCTCAGTTTGAAAGACATAAAGCTCTGGCTTTGAAGTTGTTTGTTGGGGTTTTTTTTTGTTTGTTTGATTATTCCCAAAACTCAATTTATTTAATTTTTTTAAAAAACAAATCATTTTTAAATAGTTTTCACAACGCTAAAGCTTTTGCACGTTTGTTTGGTTTTTTTACATCAAACTCCAATCTCATTTTTTATGTGCTCTATACAGCATGACACACATACACCTTCCAGAATCAAGCTTTCTTGCATTTTTGCTCACACTATTCCCTTGTCCTCAGTACCACACCTTTCACCATCCCAAGCAGAGGGGGAGTAAATCAAAAAGGCCCAGGTAGACACAAGTATTTGGGAGCACCAAACCTGTCTGTAAGGGTTTCTTCATGTCCTGGGTGACCCCAGGTATCCTCACCCAGAATTCAGTCCCCAAGGGAATTTTACTTCCTTAATTTCTTCCCCACCCAAGAAAGACTTAGGGATCAGAGATTCGGTAGAGAAAAAAATATGTAAATATCCAGAGCACAGAGAACAAGCATCAGCTTATGCATAGCTGACTGAATTGAACACAAACAATGATTGAGAATAGGATGGGCTGGAAGAGGAAATTTAAATATTTATCCTAAATGCTCTTTCTTTGCATTTCTTGAAATAAATTACTCCCAGCAATTGCAGGCAGAGATTGTTGATTAATTCCAGCTAAAGCAGAGAGACGGGGAAAATTACTGTACATCATCTATTTCTGAGTTTCAGACGGTCTTTTCACATTTCTTTGTAGTCTTTGTGATTGGGCTCTTTGACTCCAGGGTGATTTGTGGGCGGTTTGCAGAGGAGTTCGCTGCTCACGTCACATGTGTAGATATAGATCATGAAGCACCGTCACAAATATGAGAAGGAAGTGCTTTCCATACAGCAGGGTGGAAACACAGGCTGCAGCCTGGCCAGAAGATAGCAGGGTGAGCAGCACAGATGCCCTGAAGATGGTCTGCTGAGAAGAGCCCACACTGGGGCCACTTGCACCCTGATCCTGCTCAGCCAAAAGCAGGATGGAAAGGAGAAGCAGAAACCAGGATGCTGCTACAGCTGGTTGAGCCTCGGCTGACAGAAATGCCCCGGAGCTACTGGCAGTCGTACATAAATTAAACCAGTTGTGAAGCTGCTTTAGTTTATACTCAGGCATCAGGCCAGCCCCAGCTGCCTCAGCGGCAGAGGAAGGTCTGAAAGCTGTCTGTCCTTCCTCACACACAGGCTGCCAAGCAAAGGGGCCTCCCTGTCCTGTGTGAGATCTCCTTCCCTGGCCAGAACAGGTCCCCGTGTGTCACTGCAGCAAACCCCACACTGGCTGTGCTGCTGTCTCAGGGGCTTCAGGGGGGCTGCAGGAGATGCTCTGGTCTAAGGTATAAGGAATATCCCAAGCAAGGTGTTGTGATTCACTTTGTGTGAATTCACTGAGGGAATTTTGCCCACACAGTTGTGGGCAAAAGTGATCTGTACTTTTTTCTGTCTCCAGGAGTCAGAGCAGGGCTTTGCACACCCTCTGAAAGTCCATGAGCAGCTGCACTGCAATATACTTAATGAAAGGCTGAAATGGCTTTTAAATGCTGCCTTGCAGGATAATCCCGTTTAAAAGCAGGGAGAGCCTAAGCTGGGGTCTCACTTGGCTGCTCCCTCCATGTCCTGTGCCTGATCCATGTCCTGTGCCCAAATAACCCCTGACTCAGAAAAATTATCCCCATACAAATGTGTATTCGACCCCCTGGGATCTGCTCAACTCCTCAATCCACTTCTTCCTAGTAGCCATCCTCTTCCTCCTATTCGACTTAGAAATGGCCCTCCCCCTACCATGAGCCACCCAACTACAATCTCCTACCACCACACTCACCTGAACCTCCTCACTTATCCTCCTCCTTACCTTAGGAGAGGTGTACGAATGAACTCAAGGTGGGTTAGAATGAGCAGAATAACAGAAAATTATCTAAATCTAACTAAGTCTAACTAAGACAGTTGATTTTGACTCAACAGATTATAGCTCCCACCCTATAACTTTATGTCCTACCTCCACCTAAGCTTCTACTCAGCCTTCGCCCCTAAGCAGCCTAGGCCTAGCCTTCCACTGAAGCCACCTAATCTCAGCCCTACAATGTTTAGAGAGCATAATGCTGTCCATGTACATTGCCCTGGCCATATGGCCTATCCACATCAGTGGAGCTTCTGGGCAGAGGGGGCAGCACTGCCAGCACTGCTCCGACAGCCGCTCCCCTCCCAAAGTGTGCTGCCCCTGCTCCCCATGCCAGGGGAGCTCCTCAAGTGCCAGCTCAAGGCTGGTATGAGTAGAAAAGCTGCTCATTTTTTTAAAAAAAGGTTGCAGAGTTCACAGGTTGGGCTAGTTGCTGCCAGGGTGGAGTTCTACCTTTTGTTGTTGTTGTAATCAACTGTTGTTTTTGTTAACTACCTGTTGTTGATGGTTAAGAATTCCCCCTTTTGTCGAGTGGCACCTGCTGCTTCCTGGAGGGTGGCGCCTGGGACGGTGAAGAGGAGGGGACACCGGAGTCAGCATACAAATGACATCAGATCCAGCATGCAATGGGAGAAACCCCTCAGCAAACCTAGCCAAAACCCCTAAAAACAAAGAGCCAACACAAAATTGACAGATCAAAGTGATGTGTAGACATGAGGAACAGAATCCAAGATCTGCTAAGAGCCTTTTTACCCTTCATCCTAACCTAAAGATGTCAGCTAGACAGAGGACCTCAAATAAAAAAGCAACAGATTGGGACTTTCCTGATGGAGGAGGGAAGCCTTAGTTCTGCCTACACACCAGCGGCTAAAGCTGCACTCTTCCTCCTCTTCCGTGCCACTCTGGGAAGCAGCAGTGGTGTGAGTGTGACCCCGTTGTTTCTTCTCACCTGAACTGATTTTTAATAAAGGTGTTTAAAAGGAGAAAGATCTTCTGCCCCATTCATTCAAGGGCTGTTGCTGAACCACCTCTGTATGACCTCCATGTGCCACCATGCCATCCATGAGCGAGGGACACCTTGGAAAGCAGCCAAAAGGCAGGAAATCCCACAGTCCCTGTCCCTGCAGCCCCAGGGCTGCCCTTCCAGCCCAGCCGCAGCAGCACGCCCCAGACGGGCACAGGGAGGGCAGCTCTCTCTGCTGCTCCAAGTGGCACTGAAGGCTTGGGGACCAGTCAGGATGGTGGCCCATGGATGGTGCCACCAGCTCTCACTTATGTCTCCCTCCTTGGGGTTTGCCACAAGTGTCACAGGTTTGTGCATTGCCTGAAAGGGAGCAGAGCCAAAGGCTGAATTTCCTTGTGTGGGATCTGAAGCCTCAGCAGAGGACACCAGAGAAGCTCCAGAAATTCAGGAAACTGTCACAGAGACACAGGCAACAGAGCAGTACATTTTGCTGGCAGCTGTGCTCCTCATCTTGTAGGTAAGCAGCAGCACACCCCAAACCGAGCCAGAGGATGGCTGGAAGGGAAATGGACCATTTCCCTTGCCTCATTGTCACCGGGATTCAGTGAAAGTCACACTGCCATTTGCAGCCAAGCCTTTGCAGACAGTTCCATTCCACACAGGAGCTTTTGCAGGCTCGCAATGACACAGATAAAGATCATGTCCCAATAGTTGAGACTTCACAGCGCAAAACAGAGTTCCCACACTCCCCTGAAACATTACTGCCTCCGCAGTATATGTGGGAGTCTCACGGGTTTCTCTGTTTAAAGGCATTTCTAATGTTTCCCTCTGATCTAGTTTTCTCTCCTGTAATCAGTGAGAGTGAGACCCTGGGGCTTCCTGGAAATCCAGTCAGACGTTCCACTGCATCTGGGGATGCCTGTGAGGTGTGGAAGCCCACCCTGCCCCTTCCACAAAACACTGTCTAGGGGCAGTGATTCCTTGTAAATTTGCCTACAGCACCTTGCAGAAGGAAAGTCTTTCTTGTTTGGGCAGAGCTTAGAACCACTGTGGTTTTATTAGCAGCACACTGGGGCCACAGTGTTACTTTCTTCATTTTCTAGCTGTTGTCTTGGTGTTTTTAAAAAAACAAATCAGATGGACCAGAGAGGTGATCAGAATGTCCCCATACTGGATGCCAGTACCATCACTTGCCATCAGACCGCATTAACATGCAAGACAGTGTCCCTTGCCCCTGCCTCCATTTAAAATCCCAGGTGTTGAGCTCTCCTGCCTCCCTCACAGCCAGACTCACCACCACTGCCTCCTCCAGCAGAGCAAGAGTTAGACACCAAGCACTCAACAACAAAAGAGTAAAGCATTTGGAAGCCCCTAAAAGATTTCCATACTGGGAGCTGTGGCTACAGCAGCTGCCCAATTAAGATGTGGGAAAGAAAGACTGACATTCCTATGCAGAGAAACCTCCAATACCATGTCAGGACAAGACTGTGGCTGTGGCTGTGGTTGTGGGGTGGATGTGGCTGTGGGGTGGCCAGCAGCAGGTGCAAGGCACACCTGGGCTCCAGTGGCATGAAAGCTGGGGTGAGTGGCACCAAGCACACCCAACAGACCAAGGATTTTGAGAAAGCAGCCCTTGCTGCCAGAGCCAGCAGCCAGTGGAGAAGGTGCTCAGCACAGCTGGGGAGCCAGAAGTCATTGCCTCCCCCTCGGCGTTCTTCACACATCCAGCTTGGTAAGGCAGGGACTGAAGAGAAACAAGAGGCTGTTAAACTGCTAGCAGAGCCCGGGGGGAAAGAGTCTTGCAGGTTCAAGATACACAGAGGGATTTTAAAAACCCAGGCTTCGGAATAAAAAGCAAAAAGAGGTTGCTCAGAGGCAGCGCTTTTCAAGAACCGTGCAATGTAGTGACCACCTGAGGTTAATCCAGGCAGAGTGGGTGGCAGGCATACGGAATTACTCGATGGCAGGGGGATGGACCAGCTGAATAAGAGATTTACTTGTTAGAAGGGCAGAAAAGAAGGGCTGGAGGAGTAAGCAAGTTGGTGGTGAGCCTTTTCACAGCGAGTGATTAACCGCAGTTTCTAATGAGCAGAGGGAGACTAAAGCTGACTGCTTTTTTAAAGCCATTTCGATAACATTGGCCCCGATGTAATAACCTATTTGTTTGTGCCTACTGGCAGGGACAGCAAGTCGCTACTGAACATAATCCTTAGAACCGGGGCCGTCAGCTCGTTTGAAAGTGTCAGCAACAGCATCCAAAAGGGCCCAGGCCCCATCACAACAACCATCCCAAGCCTATTTAAGTGCCTCGAGCTCTTTTGTGCTCTCTCTCTCTTTCTGCCCTCTCTTTACCCTATTCTTCTCCCTCCCCGGGCGGCGCTGGGGCTGATTCCCAGCCCCGTGCCCCTGGGCTGGCCCGTGGCTGGGGATCCCGGGATGACCTTGGAATCATGTCCCTGCCAGTTCACTGAGCTGCCCTTTCTGATAAGCGTCACTGCTGGCGAAAGCAGGCAGATTATTGATGGGGGGCAGGAGGAGGGCAGAGGGCTGGGGAGCTGTAGGAAGGGGGAGGCTGATCAGCCCGGGATATTTGAGGAGGTTTGGCCACTCCTTTGAGACGAGGGCTACTTCTGGGAATCTGTGTTTCCCTGATAATGTTGATGAGTACACAGGCTTTCTTAAAATAGCTGGAAAATATCGTGTAACAGCGCAATTAAACGCAACCCGCAGAGCGGGCTGGAAACAAAGCTGATCTCCAGCCCCAGCCAAGCTCTCCCGACCCGGAACGCAATGCTCCTTTAAAGCCACGGGTGCACAAATAAACACCACTCTTCTATAAACTCCTCTTTCTACTTCCAAATCATTCTTTTTTCAAAAGAACTCCAGATCACCCATGAACCCAGAAAATCCCGAAGTCCTGCCTGTTTTCCTGGCGTGCCAAAGCTGTCACCATCACAGTGCCTGCAGGGAGCCTGGCATCACAGAGGGCTGATGGTGGGACACAGCTCGAGCCAAATCACTGGGAAGCAGAGGGATCACTTTTATGCCTCTTTCAGGCCATGGGTGACAAGGCTGCTTGCCTGAAACACTGTCAGAGCCTGGGTGGCTCTCCAGTGGGTGGACACTGGGACTGGCAGTATTTTATTTTTACTAATTATTATTTATATTACCATAATTCCTTCTCCCAGCAATTTCTACAGCCCTCTCCTTTAGGTATGTGCCATCTCTGACAGGTGAGTGGGACAAAAATTCATAGGAAATTATGGTCTTTGAAGAGGCACACTCAATTTTCTTTTCTGGATTTGCAAAATTCCCTGTTGCAAAACAGAAAGTCAATTGCTTATGTGATCCCAAGTTCAAAACTTACTAAAAACATGCAAAGCACTCCATGCCAGTGTCTCTACACTTGAATGCACAGTGCCTGATTTGCCTGGAGACTTCATACACACACTGACACACAATCTCTGCCTCTGGCAATTCTTTCCCTTGATAGTTCCTGGTATATACTTCCTTTCTCCACGGGCTCCCCCTTTCTTGTCTGAGTCCCCACTTCATTCTTCATCCTGTTGGGATGAAGAATTACTTCATTTTAGAGTGCTGCCAGCTTCCTAGTGCTGGTGGATCCCAAATCCACAGGACCCCTGTGAAAATGGGTTACTACAAAAAACCTTCCAGGAGCCACCTTCTCAGGGCAAGCTGATGGAACCCAGACTCCCCAGGCTTAAGTCAGGGCAGAAAGAAGAAGAACTTTGTGCTTTTAAAGGCATTTTTTGTCAAAAGTTAATTCAGATTTAGTGCCATTTAATCCCATGTCCAGAGAGAGCAGCACAGCTCATGCTGTGCTGGGCAAGAGACCTCGCCAGGGAATTACCGACGTCACTCAGCGCTGGCAGTCTGGGTATAAATAGGCCTGCCCGACAGCTGCTGGGTCTCCACCCTCTTTTCCTTGCATGAACTTGTGTTTCCTGTTAAAGTTGCAGGATTATTTGAGGTTTGGCTGGAAAGGAGCAGATGTTCTGCAAACGACACCGAGAGCCACAGACCGTACGTGGACCTCCAAGGGCTGCCCCTTTGTATGCACCAAGCCAGAGGGGAGGGTTTGCAACAGGGGCAGGCTTCCCTCTCCTGAAAAACAAAATTTCCCACAACAAATTCTCATTAACAAAGTCCAGCTCCTTGGGGTACTTTTAAAACAAGGCGAAAAAAACAGGCTGAAGTTTATACATACAGCTGTGGAGAATAACACTGTAAAATTATGAGCGGGCTTGTTTCTCTGGCTGTGCCTCCCTCCCTCTCAGCAAAAGATCGTCACTTCAAAGGGAAAATGCAAGCCTCTCCCCCTCTTCCTGCACTAATTTTTTCCCCTGAAAATATTTTTCCTCCACATTTCCAAAGCATTGCCCAATTAATTACTTCTAGACAGCATCTCGCAGCACGGCTGAGCAATAATGAACGAATCCTTGTGGCTCACATGCTGGTGTCTTTAAAAAAAGATTACTTTTAATCAGCAGAATGAGCACAGGGGCAAAGCCTATTGAACTTGAGCATATGCAGGGAGCCCAGAACAGCTCCAAGAGCAGAGTGTGACTGCAGTCTGTGGCAGGAGACTTCTCCTGAGCAGATTCCTGGGGAAGAATGGCCAGGGCGCTGTCCCATGCATATTGCAGCTGATCCTAGGCTGCTCATCAGGCAGGTGAAATGGTTTGTAAAACATTACTGTTTTCATTAGAGTTTTTCTCTCTCGCTCTCTCCTTTTTAAAGCCCCATCTTTTGAGCTGAGTGATTCCAATGAATTTTCATAAGTTCCGCCCTCCTCCAGCAGCACAAGGAAAGGTGCAGGAAAACTTCAGCTCTGCCTACAAAAAAGCATGAAGCAAAAGTTGTGCTTTCCCTCCAATGTCATTCTTCCTTTTCATTACAAATATTTTGGGACAAGCACTATCTTTTACTCTCTGTAGAGCATTAAAAAGCAAGATCAGCATGCTCTCTATCTACTACTGCAGTCAGAGTAACAAGGAGTAGGAGCAATTCCCATTCCATTTTCCAGTCTGGTTCCTGAGTAGGATGGATGGAGGCTTCTGTGAAGCACACAGCTCTTAGTTCTTACCTTCCCTTGAGGTCTCCAGCAATGAGATCCTCTAACACTGCCTTGCTACCAATTTCTAATGCCTTTTCTCCTTACCAGGACCTGCCATCAGGAACCAGCTCCTGACTCTGCATACCTGTCTCACTCCTGTTATAGTTTGGTTTTTACCTGTATACTGTTAAGGCACAATTTACTAATATTTTTACAGTTAGCAACACCCAAAAAATTTCTCAAAGTCCCCTACAATTCTGTTTACAGACTGCATCTTCCTTAATCTGATTAGTGAAATTTACTGTACTGGGATAGTAGGAGTTTTATACTTGGGGTGAATTTTGAAAATTCTTTAGCAAAGGAATTGCCCATTCCTTGCTAAAATTTCAACACTCTGCAAATGTTGACTGATACATATGTTGAAGATGAGCAACTTATGATGATATTGTCACATTTTCCTCCTCTCAAAATTTCAGTAGACTCTTCTGTCAGCTCCAGAAAAAATTACAGCTGGCTCCTCTGATCACCAGTGAATCACCTGGCCCACACATCAAGGATTGCCTCCTCCAGGGTGGAATGCAGCATGAGACATTATGCAAAATTAATTACTATTGCACAGGCAGATTAAAAGCACTTCCTAGGACAGCAAGTTGCTTCTTTTCTCCTTATTTTATTTTATTTTATTTTATTTTATTTTATTTTATTTTATTTTATTTTATTTTATTTTATTTTATTTTATTTTATTTTATTTTATTTTATTTTATTTTATTTTATTTTTAACAGAAAAGAGTGGATGAGTTTCCCCCAAAAGTGCCTGATACAAAGAATGCTGTGACTTTGGTGAGAGATTTGTACCAGCTGCTGTTAAAGTTGATCTCCACTTGACAAATGATAACTCTCCTGTGAGCCATAGGCATTTTACCCCCAGAACTAGCTCTGATCTTTCCCATGTTTCTGGCACTAGCTGAGCATGATAATACCAAGCCTTGGACCTCCTGTTTGAGAAATTGCTGGTATTGTCTGCAAGTGTCACAATCACATTATCATCCATAAATGGTGCTGTACAGAGGAACTTCTTGGGGCCCTTCTAGCTCGCCACGGTCTGTCCCTTCTGCTTTGGTCGTGCTTGATGCTGTACAGGGAGTACAAATGTGGCTTGATTGGATTAAGGCCTTTATTTCTGTGAGGTCTGCTACTATTCACTGAGGTTTAATTAAATTTGTGACCTCCAAGTGGTCAGGGAATGTGTGTCAAGTCAGGCACATAGGAAAACCGATTCATTCTGCAAAAGCTTTGTAGGTGGACAATGCCATTTGAATCTTTCATGACACCGATACCAAGAGAAGGGCCACAGCCCCATCAAGTATTATGCTCTTGCTGAGCCTCTGGGACAAAGGTTTAAGCTGGGAAGGTCCAGGTGAAGGCAAGTCTCACTTTTTATCCCTCCCTAGTTGCTACTGCTTAGTCAGTTCAGTTTACAGGGGCAGTGAAACCCTTCCTGAGAGACTGCATCACCTGGCAAAATCCGTGGAGTGTGTGACACTGGAGCTTGGTGCAGCCTCTCCTTCCCCTCACACCCCAGCCCTCAGACACTGGCAGCTCCCTTCCTCAGGGTAATCCTCTTCCTCACGCACTCTCCCCTTGGTCTCCTGCCTTCCCATGGGCTCTGCCCACCTCCAGCTTTGTAGGGAAAAAGAGGAGCAGCAGAGACCAGTCTACATTGCCAGGGCTCCCCATAGTCAGCAGAGGAGAGACACAAAGCAGAGCACCAAATGAGTCTCGTGGACTTTGTGGCCTCAGCACCCAGTAATTTTGGTGGCATTGAGTGGAGCACAATTTTCAGATTGCAATCCTGTCACAGACATCTTTTATGAAAAATCCTTTCCTTAGGGTTTTTCCTCCTGAGAATCTGAGAGGCCTCAGGAACAAAATGTAAACAATGATTATCTGCTGCTGTGGAATGCAACAGGTGCATCTGTGATTGGTCTCATGCAGTTGTTTCTAATTAATTCCAATCACAGTCAGCTGGCTTGGACTTTGTCCGAGTCACAAGCCTTTGTTATGCATTCTTTCTTTTTCTATTCTTACCTAGCCTTCGGATGGAATCCTTTCTTCTATTCTTTTAGTATAGTTTTAATACAATATATATCATAAAATAATAAATCAAGCCTTCTGAAACATGGAGTCAGATCCTCATCTCTTCCCTCATCTTCGGACCCCTGTGAACACGGTCACACAACCCTGCCATGGTCTGATTTCATTGGCCATCACTACTTCAAACCCTGTGGGAGCATTGGGATGAGTTTGGTGGTAATATTTTCCAGTCAACTACTTTGGAAGTGTTCTCCTACTTTGGCAGTAGGTAGTCCTCATATCTCAGCTGGAAGGAGACTCTCTGCCTGGTTTTCAATACAGCTGATATGTGACCTGTTACTGTTCATGACAGTGCGGTAGGGGCCCTTCCAGTGACAGGAATTTCATCAGCAGGAGAGACAGAACAGGGATGTTGCTTTCATAAAGATGGCTTGGAGCCTGTCCTGTCTGAGAAGACTCTCTTTGAGTGGAAGAGAGGAGACAAAACAAATGTACCTCAGGGAGGAAGCCATGGAAATTGTACCTCAGTGTGCCTTTGCCAAAAAGAGTCAAAGAGATGGAGGTACAGGTAGCACCTTTCATTAAACAAAACAGTGAATGTGAGGAAAACAACCAAGCTTTAGGGAATGCAAGCACTCCTTCAGGTCTGACATAGAAGCAACAATCTCCTCAAGGTAAATAGGGGTGAGAGCAGCTGGTTTATGCTGATTGTCCAAATGATCAGAGGTAAATGATAGCTGGTATCTGCAGGGCAGGCTGGGGGATGTGATGAACAGTAACTAGGCAGAGTGACAAGCCTGAAAAGAGCCAGCTTGTCTTTCATTCCTCCTCTTCTCCTTAGGGTCCAAGGCCAGGAAGGCCCTTCCTTGTGCTGAGGAGGGATGGGGCTGCATCCTCCCCCTGAGCCTGCAGCTCTCTCCCCAGGCAGCACACACAAGGAGGGGATTGGGGGATGCTGGGGTGGCTTTGCCTTTGATCCAAAGGAACAACAGACACTTAGGGTATTTCTGATGAGGGCCAAGAGAAGATAAGAAGATGGGAAGACCTACAAAGAGCAGCAACTCAGGTACTTCTGGGACACAGTCACAGTGCAGAGGAGGCAGAGGGACATCTGTTACAAGAGGGATGCCTTGATAGTGAGGGAGGGAAGCAGAAGATACAGAAACAGAAGAAGAGCTAGGGAAGACAAGAAATGACTGACAAAAGCACAGTGGAGTGGGATGAGAGAAAGCATGAGATGAGAGGGAGTTGTAAATGCCTGACAGATAGGAAAACGATCAGTAGGTGGCAAAAGGAAATTATAGAAAAGAGGACATGCTTTTCTAGGAGAAAGGTATTGCAGCTAAGAGAGAGGTTGTAAATATTGAAAGGGTTGCAGGGAAGACACCTAAGCAATGATCCCACCAAAACAAGGCTCAGGTCTGGTCTGCCATAGCAGAAATATTTTCTCTGACAAAAATGTTTCAGGGACCCAGAAGGAGCAGTTTAATCACCAGGAAATATCTAAGAATCCATGAATATTTTTTGGTCTAAAATGAAAGGCAAGAGAACTCTGAAAAGAA
Organism: Ammospiza caudacuta; assembly: GCF_027887145.1. Taxonomy (NCBI): domain Eukaryota; kingdom Metazoa; phylum Chordata; class Aves; order Passeriformes; family Passerellidae; genus Ammospiza; species Ammospiza caudacuta. Next base: position 113,279,258 of record NC_080594.1, read on the forward strand.
GCCACAAGAGGCATCAATTGAAGTGTTTCCGAATGGGACAGGATAGGACCACCTAGAGGATTTTATTCCAAATAAATACACCAAAAATGCATCATCCAAAGCATCCTGCAAAACAACAAAGGACACTGTACAGTTTCAAAACACTGTCTTATATCTGCAGGTAGCCCCTGGGCAGATTTCTTGTTCCAGCCTCTTTGAACAGCTATGATATTAAAGGCAGAGAATCTGGGCAAATGTCGCCTCATTAGAAGACATTCAGGACATGCATTGATCATTTAATATGAATTAAAACCTTGGAGATTAAATTCCCCTCTATCCCCAGGCACACACTGTGGAACATCTCAGCAGTGTTTTCACACAATGGTGGAGCCATTTTTTTGTTTAGACAGTCAAGAAAAAATAGTCTTAACCATGGAAAACCTGTGAAATTGCCATATTTTGAGTATTTGTTGTAATATGGGTGCCTCTTCTCCATTTTTGGCTTTGTGTCATTATTGAGTTGCAGTTTTTTAAACTATGACCCTAAATCTTACTGTCCTTACTCCTTAAACACTATAATTACTCTTAATGTGGAGAAGGAGGCTCAGCAAATGGGCCTAGAGCTTTAAGATTTCTCTTCAAGGGCGTTATCAATAGTTTCTTGGCAAAGGAGCTCATGGCTTTCCTTCTGATGATGGTGCCCAAGTGACTCTGGAGTTCAAGCAAATAGCTCAGCAAATGAATTTCTAGGTGGTCATCCTCTACACCATTCCCCAAGCACCAATGTCACAGAAACATAGCAAGTGCTCCCTGGTCAAAGGATCTGATATATTCTCCTTCATCCTCCAGAGCCTGCAGATTTTAGAAAATTTCCAGATTCACTACCTGCTCCTTCTCCCTCTCTGTAGGAATGTGCTCTTTGTTGATGGAGCGACAAAACTATTCTTGGTCTCCTTAAAAAGGAAAAAAGCTCAGAAGTTTCTTTGATTAAGTGAAAAAGACACTTCATAGGACTTTGGGGACTTCAAAATTAAGGATAGTTAATTAAACAGAAGCGAAAAAATTTTATTTGGGCAATTTACTAGAAAAAGAAGAGGACAAAGAAACTAATCATTTTTGTGAGGTGTTTTAGTAGGAACAAGAACTTCTTGCATTTGGCTTGGGGTTTTTTTTGTTTTGTTTTGTTTTGGGGTTTGTTTTGTTTTGTTTTTTGTTTGTTATTTTGCCTTTTATTATACCTTTTTGTTTTAAACACTGCAACAGAAGCCATCTTGTTGATTTTTACACCTCTAAGGGTAGCTGAGCTATCTTGGGTGTGTTATAGACCTCCAAGAGCTTATGAGACCTGGCTCGAGGAGGCAGCTATAACACCTTTCCCCATTGTTAGCTCCTCACTAGGAACACCAAAGGGCAGTGGTCAAGGCTTTTCAGGTAAGTAAATCTCTGTGCATACCAGAGAGCCCAGCTCTGCCTGCTGCTGGCTAAGCAGGGAAAGCAATTCCATGGCTTTTGGTAATAAGGAGAAGGGCCAGGATGGTGCTTAGACTTCTAACCTAACATAACCTGAGCAGCAAAACATCTCACCTGGCTCTCCTGTGAGCCTGGTCTCCATCATCTACCAGAGGCACAGAAAGGAACTCCATGTCTGAGCAATTCCTTGCTCTCCTGGGACCATCTGTGCTGAACCTGTGGCCTTCCTCACTCTTTCAGGGGCCAGCCTGTTTGCCAGCTGGACTTTCACTCAGTGTCTGTGGCAGATGGCCGGATCCAAGCCCACGTGATGGCTGCCAGCACCTTCCCATGAGCAGGAGATCACACGGGCTCTCACACATTGCCCTTCCTGCCTCTGATTCCCACTGGATGCCTCAAGGTCAGGGATGGCTGGATAGGAGTCATGGAGACACTTGCCTTGTGATCTGGTTGCTGTGGGCTCTCTTTTGCCACGGGGGCTCTCCCAGACAAAGCTCAGGAAGGGAGGTGGGCTGTGCCTTGTGCCAGTGCATTGGGGCAGGAACAGGAGAAGCCATTGGAGGGTTTTGTGATGCCGTCCATCTCCTCTTCTTCCCGGCGCCTTGCACATCCTGTTCTTGTCATTGCATTTTACCAAGATGTGCCCTTTTGCTTGGCTGAGAATTCATTCTTTATTATAATAAAATTTAACATTAAAAGCCACTTAGCTGCAGATGTAAGAGGTTCATCAGGGCAGAGTCACATCTGCTGCCTGTACAAGGGTACATCCTGCCATGTGATCCACATCCCTCTGTGAGAGGGTACACAAGGGGCAGACACAGGCCTCAGTGGCATTGTGCAGGTGGCTTGTAGCCACCTGTGTTTGTTCACCATTGCTGCTGGATAACATTAAGGAGGATGTTATTGCATTACTTACCCAAGGTTTTTGAAGGCCTGTTTGGTCTTCAGAAACAAAAGGGCTCTCTCTGCCTGTCCTAACTTGTGTATCATGGCAGATGAGTAACCTCTCCCTTAGTGCCCTTCTCATACTTCATAGACAGAGGAGAAAGATAATTCTCTCCACTGAATACTTTAATACCTTCTATTTTTATTCCTGAGAAAGTTTGGAGGTTACATTTTCCTTAACAACCCACTAAACTCTGAGGCCTTCGCTCTGTGCTTAATAAATCTTGCTGAAGTTAAAAATACCTCCCCTGAGTAAAACCAAAATAAAAATTGAGTAGAGTCTTTGGGATTTGTTTCCCTTTCTTCTGATTTTCCTCTGATTTTCTGTGCCATTTTGCCTTTGACATATTTTTCCATCTGCTGGGTGTTGTAGGAACTTCTGCATTCCTCCTACAACGAGTCCATGAGAAGAAGATCAAGGAGTACAAGCAAAGTTCAAAGATGCCTTGTGCTGTTGTCGTGGTTTTAAGCCCAGCTGAAAATTAAGCACTCTTTATTGCTATCAGGACTTCTTGTAGCTGTGATGCTCAGGGCTTGTCTTGAGCCCAGCCAAGTCGAGGGCGGCTGCAGAGAAGCAAAGATTCATTTGGTAATGAATCTGGTTCATGTGAATTTGGTTCATGTGGCAACAGACATGTGGTGACCCATCTTCTCCACAGTCTGCAAGATCATCGGGCAAGCTTGGATTGAAGCAGGCACTGGCAGCATGTCTCCTCCTTCATGTCTTCTCCTCCATGTCCTCTCCTTCCCTGCTGATCCTCCCCTTGGGACCGGCTGGTGCTGTGCAAGCTGGCCCCAGCAGCATCAGCTCCTGGAAAGGGCACTTGTCCTAGGATGACGTTGTGATCCTTGTATCCCCATTGGTGTGTGCTGTTTATGCTGGATATTATGTTCTGTGCCTTCAAGACTGGCTCTGAAGAGTGAAAGTTTTGGTTTCTTATCAGCCGCTCCCCCACGGCTGGTGGGACACACAGATGGGGTAGTACATGGTGCTGCTTTTGCTTTTTTGCGTTTGCTTTTCACTTTGTTCTCACTCTTGCTTCTGCTTTGCTTCTGCTTGCTCTTTCCTCTGCTCATTAGCTAGCTTAGCTAAACAGTCCAAATTTTTTCCTGGACTGTTTCTCCTTTCCCTTTTTTTGAACCTACTCGAGCCTGTTCCGGGCTGGGCCCTGGGAGCACCGAGAGTTTGCACCCTGTGGCCCAGCGGGGCCTACTCTGGGCAGCAGCTGCCCCAGCGCCGGAGGGACTGAGAACAGAGTGACCACGCCCAAGAGAGACTTTCTGAATTTGTCATCTTTGTCAGAGTGGTGAAAGAGTGTTATCATCCTGTATTGTTCATTTTGTGTGCTGGGGGGTGCTGTGTCTGTTAAATAAACAGGTTCTTTCCACTTCTCTCCGAGGAATCCTTTTCAAACCAGTTGGGGGGAGGAGCCATGTGAGTTTGCTTTCTGGAGGGGCCCCTTTGGAAATTCTCTACCAAATTTGCCCTAAAGCAGGACAGTATTAAAAACGAAACAGGAATGTTGTTCTTTTAGCTGTCCCTTACCCTGATGAGATCTGCCAGCTGCACGGTGTCCAGGGGTGTGGTGGATGCTCCTGTGCTGGGAGGGGAGGTGTTGAACTGACTCTGGCTGCTGATGGCACCATCAGTGCCCCTCAGATAATGATCACTTGCCTCCTCCCGGATTGAAGAGGTGCAGGCCTGTGAAAAGCTCCTCAGCTTGTAAGTAACTGCTCCTTTCATCTTCAATGACATGTCACATCCATCCTTGAGCTCTTCCAAAAATTCCCTCCTGGGACTTTGCCTTCCCCATAACTCGGAGTGACACGCATTGGCAAGGGGGAGACGAGGGTCTCGCTCAGCTCAGTCCTGATGTGTGTGAATGAAAAGGCTGGATGGCAGGGGTGGGGTGGGGAGAGGCCTGTGGCACAGCAAATAAATTGCACCCTGCCTGTGTTGTGCCAGCAGGGCTCCATAACAGTTCCATGGGCTTTTGTAAATGGGAATAGGCCTCCTCGGTCGCTCAGGGCAGTGCTGTCAAACAGCGTTGCCAGGCTTGTGCCTCATCCAGGGGTCTCAAATATTTTCCAAGTCGCCCCACTTCAATTTACTTTCACAAAATGATGTTTCCCTTTTGGGGACAATGAGAAAAAAAAAGGAGAAAAGTGAGCCCAGAAAGCCCACCGAGAGGCTGTGGGAGAAAGGGATGGGAGGCAGCAGGTGAGAGGGAAGGGAAGGGAAGGGAAGGGAAGGGAAGGGAAGGGAAGGGAAGGGAAGGGAAGGGAAGGGAAGGGAAGGGAAGCTGAGCAAGACAAGAGCTTTCACAACACAGGAATTCAGGCTCTACCCCCCTCGGCTCCCCCTCACACCCTTGTTTGAATTTAGCATGTGTCCTCCTATGGCGTCGTAATTACTAAGATTACCAAATGAATCTTTGCCTCTGTACACACCGGGCATTCAGCACAGCTCTAATAGTTGTCATTAAGTTTTCAGGGAGGTGGGAGAAGATGGATTGAATGCGTGCACTCCAGCGCTGCGCAGAGCCCATTGACGGCTGCTGAGTAATGATTTTTTTCTAATTGGTGGAGAGCAGCGGCCCTAATGGATGGAGCCTCTCTGTGCATTTGCACTGTCTCCTCAATCAATAACCCTCGCTGCGCCTGGCACCGAGGAGTTCCTGAAAGCCCCTTTGTAATAATGGATGGCTGGAGGTTACACAAACCGCTGTCTCCCGCTGAGTCAGCCCTGTGTCAGGCACCTCCCGCTTCCCTGGGCCCCCATTCCAGCCGGGACATCCCCTCGGGCAGGGGCCCCGAGCCCCCAGCTCCCTGCCCCGGTCCTGGCTCGACCGCTCCCTGCGAGGGTTTTGTTGCCTGTGGAGCTCGAGCTGGCTCCGAGGAGTGGGAGCAGCTGGGAGGCTTTTTATTGGCTTTGGCTTGCGAAGTTTGGCTTTTTATAGGAGGCTTTGTGGAGGTTTCTGCCCTGCCCTTCTCTCATCTTATTAACGAAAACTCTGCAGGTCAGATGCTGAAATCACAGAGAGGTCAGGCCGTGCCAGGCCGCACTCTTGACTTGGCCAGAGCAGGAGCCCAGCTCAGGGAGAGCAAGCTTTGAGCACGCACTGACCAACCACCAGGCATGCACAGGCTGTTTGCATCCTAGCCCTCAACACCTCCCAAACCCTGCTTTCTTTTTGAGGGATGCCTATGCCTGGGAGTTGCCCATCCAACCCCCCCAGACCCTGCTTTCTTTTTGAGGGATGACATGCAAGTGAGAGCCCCAAGAGAGCTCTCGAAATTCAACCTTGCCAGTGCATTTCCAGGCAGGTCTCGGGCTGGGGGGTAGAGATGAGAAATGGGATGTTACTGGGAATCTTAAAAGGGATGCCTCAACACTGAGATCAACAGCTCGGCCTTCCTCTTCCCAACACAAGAGAGCCTTTTACTGGAGAAAAAGAGGGGATTTCCATGGTTTGATGAGATTTACAGATGGCTGAGGCTTGGTTTCTTCACTGCTGCTCTGCCTCAGCTCTGTCCTCATAGCCCACTGCAGAGTATTTCTGAGTGGCAGTCTGTTGTCACTGCAAACTCTAAGCTCCCCAGAAAAGGTTCTCATTGCTGAGACTTTTTGGAAGTGAACCTGCCCTAGCTGTGCGATCCAGACCCCCATAACTCAGGGCTCCCAAGTGCCTGCACTGTGTCTGCTCTTGTTTGCTTTCTGGGAAGGTTTTTACATCTCATTGTGTACATGGGCTCTACCCAGCTGCACAACCCAGGCCATCACTCACCCCAGTCTCTGGAAGGGACATTACTGTGGAGCAGAAGAGCTTGGGATTGCCCAGATTGCATGGCTGGCTGCTGTCAGTCCCACCGTGAATGCAGACAGTCTGGATCTCCTCCAGCAGTGAAGTAATTGGCATTTTCTGTAGTCTTCTCCAATGTTTTGGGGTATTCATAGCTTGTAATGATCTCCAACCCTTCTCCCTAAGATCAAAAGTGACTTTAAGGTCTGCCCCCAACTTGATCTAGTTAAAAGCTGAAAACACAAAAGGATATGGCAGATGAGCTGATTTTGCTGGTAGGGAGGATCTGACCTCAAAACTTCATATTGAGCCCCAGGCTGAGTCCCTAGAAAGTAGCTCTTTGGGTCTGTGTGGCAGAGGGCATCTCAGGATGTGAGCAGCATGATCTGCTGCTGATCCCTCCAGGGCTCAGGACATGGCAGTGAGCAGGTCCCAAAGGACCTGCATCACCCCATGGCCTGGGAACATGAATGGGGGCCGGAGGGGAATCTGAGACTGCAGTGAAGCCTCATGTCCTTGCTTGGCAAAGGAGCACGGGAAAACATCCCCTGGGATGGGCTTCAGCAAAGGCTGCTCCTGTGTTGCCAGGCACACCTGAGTTGCAGCTGAAGAAGTGGCAAGTGAGGTGTTGTAGAAGAAGAAATATATTTTCTCGGTTGATGTCCTGGTGAGAGAAAGACTGTGGAATTGTTTTAGGAGGTGGAAGTCCAATTCATCCTCATTGTCACTCCTGACTCTCCATCTGAGTGCAGTGAGTGATTTTCTCTCCCTTTCACAGGGGCAGTCAGTCATACAGAAGCTGCTTTCTCACTGAGCAAGGAGTGTCAGAAGGAGAAGGAGGCAGGTGGCTTTCACTCTCTGTTTTCCAGCACTGTCTCTCACCAGGATGTGCAGAGGTCCAGGCAGAAGCAAGGTAAATTCTTCCAGGATCTGTGTCCACCCCAATACACCATGGCCACAACTCTCCCACCTTTATAAGCTCATCCCTCACATCCTCCTGATCTCTGAGATCAGCCCTGAGATGTTTGCCACAGAATAAATCTGCCTTGCTCAGGGGCCTGTGGCTGCTTGTAGCCATGATATTTTCTGAAAAATCCTTTCCTTAGGGTTTTTCCTCCTGAGAAGCTGGGAGGCCTCAGGAACAAAATGTAAACAATGATTATCTGCTGCTGTGGAATGCAACAGGTGCATCTGTGATTGGTCTCACGTGGTTGTTTCTAATTAATGGCCAATCACAGCCCAGCTGTGTGACTGTCTCAGTCACAAGATTTTATTATCATTCCGTTCCTTTCTATTGCTTGCAAGCCTTCTGATGAAATCCTTTCTTCTATTCTTTTTTTATAGTTTTAATATAATATATGTGTCATAAAATAATAAATCAGCCTTCTGAAACATGGAGTCAACATTCTCGTCTCTTCCCTCATCCTGGGACCCCTGTGAACAACCCTGTGGTGAACACCATCACAGCTGCTCTCTGCCAGTGCCCAAGGTGACAGAGTGTGCCCTGGGAGGACAAAGTGGTGCCACCCCAGCCTGGGGAGCAGCACAGGCAGCAGGTTAGCAGGCAGAGAGGGGACAAGAAGAAAGAAGGGTCAGGGAGGTCCTTTTGTAGAGCACCAGGCACAGAGGGTTGTGAAGGGGAAACAGGAGTGATGGTGAGGCAGAGATGCAGGAGCTGAGACATCCCAGACAGACAGACAGCAGAGCACAGCAGGATTCGTCCCTGCTGCTGCCTTGGCAATGAGGGAGCTCCCCAGTCATCAGCAGGGCAGGTCTGGCTCAGCAGAAACTGGAGATGAGACAGACCAAGGCAGGCTCACAGAAAATCTGGGGCAAACCTTTGAGGAAACACAGAGGAGTTATGTGTTTCTGCCTTTTATGAAGATGATTTAGAATCCTTCTGTAAGGGTTATTACCACTTAAACAAAGGGGCAGGTCACTTCAGCAGTGTAGTTTGAGCTGCAGAAGGAAGCTGTGCCTTGGGCAGGGGGCCTGGAGGCCCCTGCAGAATCCTGCCCCTGCAGCATCGGGGAAAATGTAGCAAGAACCTGGGATTACTGCTAAACAGGGCTCCCTAAAGGGAAAGCAGGAAAAGCTCCTTAGCTGGCAGAGAGGAGAACCCAAAGCAATGGAGAGGATTGACATTCAGGAGCAGGATTTGGCCCAGCTGTCAGTCCTGGCTTGCCAATGCAGATGGTGGCAAAGGAAAAGGATTTGTCTCATCCACTTTCTACCACAGCTGTGTTAACTCATCAGTGTTGCAGGAGTTAAAATAAATATACAGTTTTCAGAGCAGGACTGTGTTTCACCTGTGCCATAACCAGTGAGTGGATTAAGGCAGCCAGTTGGTTATACCTGTGCCATAACCAGTGAGTGGATTAGGGCACCAATTGGTTATACCTGTGCCATAACCAGTGAGTGGATTAGGGCAGCCAGTTGGTTATACCTGTGCTATAACCAATGAGTGGATTAGGGCACCAGTTGGTTATACCTGTGCCATAACCAGTGAGTGGATTAGGGCAGGCACTGCCCCATGTCCTGTCACAGCCACAGAGCTCCTGGCAGCGGGACTCTGGTGCTCTCCCAGCACAACTCTGGCACATCAGAGCACAAGAGCTTGGGGCCACAGTGGAGCCTGAAGACATCCAGCTGTTCATTTAAGCTGCTGCTTCTTCCCAATCCACTTACTAGTGGGTGTCTCATATAAATCAAACTGGAAACATTTCCATGAACTCTACTCTCTGTGTAGTTTTGGAAGCAGAGAAAACCTCTAGACGCATCCAGGAGCTCTGGTGAGGGGGATAACAATGGCTCAAGTGGAAGTGTTCCCTGTTTTCCTGCTGTGCCCACTTGCCTTTCTGAGAGGCAAGTCAGCACCCAAAGCAGTGCCAGATGCCCTTTTCTTTTCTTCATGGACATAAACTTTTATTCTTTGTTTATTTGCAATCCTGCTTAATCTAGAGGAAATCATCTTCATTTGGGAAGTATATCTCTTCATTTACAAAAATCACAACCTTCTCACCTGCACTTGTGATTTCTCACCTGCCCTGGCAGCTCCTCAGAGACTTCAGACCTGTCCTCTGCAGCTTCTTTTCCTGGCTTTATGCTGTGCTTTAGGAAAACAATGTCAGGCAAATCAGACAAACCAGGATCTCTCCAAACTGTCCCTATGAACAAGTCCATATTGCCGTAATTTCCACAAAAGAGCTTACAATGAGTGACATGAGAATACCCATTCCTATTATGAAAAAAAGGAAAACAAAAGAAAAGGAAAAAAAAGGAAAAAAAGGAAAAGCCACGCAACAAAAAAAAAATCCAGGAGCTGTCTGAAAGGAAACTGTCACAAAGGAAAGTAGCTCAGTTTCTCTGACAATCAGTGATACAGCTTGCATGAGAATTTATTTCAGTATGCTTCTTCAGCACACACCAGACTCCCAGGAGGGTGTTTCAGATCTCATTTCCTAACTTTCCTGATTGGAACTGAGGCTTGCATTTACTTGGCTTTTTCATTCTACACTATCATTTGGGGTCCTGGTTGATTTCTTACAACCTCCCTGCCTGTTGTGCCTCACCCTCTTCCCCAGACCCCTCACCACTGCCCAAGGAGATAAATACAGAGCCCATGCCAGTGCCCACAGCTCCAGCAAACTCAGTTAATCCCTGCTCCTCTCCCAGCAGGACACAGTCCCTTCCCAGAGGCGTGACCCAGCCCTTGGCTATTTACAGCAGCCAAGAGTTCAGCTTGTTTTCCCAAAGCGTGTTTTCATTATAGCTCAGGGGAAAGGCTCCCTAGGAAAAATAAAAATATCTCTTTCCAGCTCTGGAAAAAGTAGCTGAACTGGCCCCTCTGATGGTCTCCAGAGGCTCCTAGAACACGGAGTTATAGAGTCATAAGATGAGGTGAGGGATAAGGATCCTGGCTGAGTTTTGGGGCATTCTCACACACATGAGAGCTCTCTGGGCAGCTCCTCACTCTGCACAGAATCACTGGCCAAGGACTGCAGCATCCAAGGCCCACAGCTGGCCTGAGGGTCTGGGTCCTGGCATCTCACCCTACTTTATTTCAAAATAAAGTAATGTTACTTTATTTTGACACAGAACAATTTCTTCTTCCAAATGCTATTTCAGTTCAGTCTTGCTTCTTTCAGGCTTTTTTCAGTGATGTAGTAACACCATTGGCTTGGACCAAGAGATCCCTGTGTTTGATTACACATCTTGGAGCAGAAGACCAAAGTGGTATTTAATAAACCATCACCTTTGCCAAAAGCAGCATAATCAAATCCTGTGAAATGGGCAATTGCTGCAACGGAGATGGCTGGAGCTGGTGTGCTGGCAGAGCCACAGCTGCTTGTCTCTTGGCTGCTGCTGAGCCAGGCTCAAGAGCCTGAGCACAGCTTTGAGCTCTGGCAGTGAATCTCTGCATGCTCCAGCATCCCAAGGGCAGCAAACCCCCCTTGCATCAGTGCCTGCCACCCAGCCTGTGAAGTGGTTTTGCATCAGCTCCAAGAGCAAGAGGCAAAAGAGTGAGTGAGAAAGAGAGATGTTCACTCAAACTGGCAGCTGCCTTTTGTTTCACGATGGCAGCTGCCAGCAAGAGACAGGCAGGGCAAGGGAAAAACACACAAGAGCAACACGCTAGATGCAAAGCATATTACACGCTAGATTTAAAATAAAAAAGCATGCATGAGGGTAAATATTCAGCATAATGCATGACGACTCAGCCCCGTCATTCTCCTTCCATTCCCTAGGAGCTGTGGGACTGCCTGTCCCAGGGCAGCCCTGGCCATCCTGCAAGAAAAGACAGGGCCAACACTCAAGAGTGTGTAAACAAAGGAAGCAAGTGCCTAAACATTGACTTTTTTCATCCACTTGAGACAGGTGAAAGGAGAAATATCATTTCAGTGGAGAAGGGTGGTCTGTGCATGATTCTGTACAGTGGGCTTGTTGTTTCTCTCACTTCTGACAGCTCGCTCGCTTCCTCTCCTTGCGGGACTCTATTTCAGTCAGTTTGATGTTTTTGGCAGGGTGATGGCTTTGGAGCCTGATCCCCCCTCCTCTGCAGAGGCAATGCTGGCAGCAGTGCTGCACATCTTTCTTCTCCTCCGTCTCAGCCTCCCAGCAGCACCTCCTGCAGCAGGGGAAGCCCTTTGTCACACCAGGATCCACCGTCAAACAGCTGCCAGGACCTGGGCAATGCTGAGCAAGGTCTGTGTCTGCATCCTTCAGGGCTGAAGGATCATCCCTGGTCCTTTGCCTCCTCACCCACCCCAGTGTTGTTCCTCAGACAGGCATGCCAGCAAGGGTGGGCAGGCATTTCCCACCCCTTTCCCAAGTGCAGAGTTTTGACAGCACAGGGAATCTGTCCCTGGGCCCCCTGACACTGCAGCAAAAACACTTTGGCCATGTGGCACTCACTCCACTGGTTTGAATTTATTTTAATGCTTCTGACAGGCCAACTTTGTACCAGCAGCTTCTTCTGCCAGATCAGATATTGTTTACCCACCCTGCTTTAACTTTCTGCCATGTTCAATATCTCCTCTCCACACCAAGCTCACTCGATGCCAGATCAGGTATCGTCTGTCGTCCCTCGGCCAGCGCAGAGCACAAAGCTGGCACGTGCTCCCTGTCCCTGTGCACTCTGGCTAGTTCAGCAGGAATGTGAGCACAGCCTGCACCTCATCCAGGGCTGCTCTTCCTGCTGAGGGCTGGGGTGGTGCATGGACCTGGCATTCACTGCCAGGGGAACAGTCCTGGCACTGCCAGGAACACCAGGCACAGCCTGAGCACCTGGCAGCTGTAAAGGTGGGGCTGGGACACTGGAGAGCCTGCCTGAGCTTATAAATGTGCTAATAAAGGGAGGGGAAAGGGCAAAGGAGAGAGGAGGAGCAGCAGGAAGAGGAGGGGAAAAGTTGTGTTTTTAATACCTCAGGTTAAAAGGACACTGAGGCAAGGTGAGTCTTGCCTGAGTCTGAATCCAAGCTGAGAAAAAGAAGAAGGAAGGAAGTGTCGGAAGGAAGTGTCGGAAGGAAGTGTCGGAAGGAAGTGTCGGAAGGAAGGAAGGAAGTGTCGGAAGGAAGGAAGTGTCGGAAGGAAGTGTCGGAAGGAAGTGTCGGAAGGAAGTGTCGGAAGGAAGTGTCGGAAGGAAGGAAGGAAGTGTCGGAAGGAAGGAAGTGTCGGAAGGAAGGAAGTGTCGGAAGGAAGGAAGGAAGTGTCGGAAGGAAGGAAGGAAGGAAGGAAGGAAGGAAGGAAGGAAGGAAGGAAGGAAGGAAGGAAGGAAGGAAGGAAGGAAGTGTCAGAAGGAAGGAAGTGTCGGAAGGAAGGAAGTGTCGGAAGGAAGTGTCGGAAGGAAGTGTCGGAAGGAAGGAAGGAAGGAAGGAAGGAAGGAAGGAAGGAAGGAAGGAAGGAAGGAAGGAAGGAAGGAAGGAAGTGTCGGAAGGAAGGAAGTGTCGGAAGGAAGTGTCGGAAGGAAGTGTCGGAAGGAAGGAAGGAAGGAAGGAAGGAAGGAAGGAAGGAAGGAAGGAAGTGTCGGAAGGAAGTGTCGGAAGGAAGTGTCGGAAGGAAGTGTCGGAAGGAAGGAAGTGTCGGAAGGAAGGAAGTGTCGGAAGGAAGTGTCGGAAGGAAGTGTCGGAAGGAAGTGTCGGAAGTGTCGGAAGTGTCGGAAGTGTCGGAAGGAAGGAAGGAAGGAAGGAAGGAAGGAAGGAAGGAAGGCACTGTAGGTTTTCTCTGATGGAGCTAACTCAAGTTAGTCAAGTCACACTAAAAAAAAGACACATTTTTTCTATTTACGTATTCTGATCTAGAAGAGAAAACACCTGAAACAGGTCTGGGCTACTTTTTATGCAGGGAAATGTTTCAGAGGAATCCAAGGAACCGGGACTTTTTTTGCATGCAATGTAGAGAAAGAAATGTATTGTCTGAGAGCAAAGTGACTCTGAAGAGATAAAATGGGGAGTTCAGCTCCTGCATGCAAGAGCAGCATTTCTCAAAGACGCCTTTTTTTCTATTTGATTTTCTTTATGTTTATTTTAAGTGAAGCTCTTTTCTATCTCATATTTTTAGGTTTTAATCTTTGTCTAGACCACACTCTGTGACCCTGACAGAGGGAAAGCAGCGCAGTCCTGCCTCCTCTGTGAGTGTTTAGAAACAGTGACTGATCAAAGTCAGCCACTGAGTTACTCCTATTGCTACGCGTCCCCGGCTTTGACAGACCTCATCGTTTGCCGTGTTGATGTATCAGGATTTCATACTCTATGAATATTCACGGTGCATACTAAATTAACCAGGTGAGAAAACACAGGTTTGTTTTGCATGTTAACTCTGTGTTAACGCTGCCCCTAAGTGGTTAAGTTGGTTTATTGCAAGTTAATTAGCCCTCATTTCGGGCAGTTACTTATTTATTTATTTATTTATTTATTTATTTATTTATTTGCGGAAGACTGTCGTGGCTTTTCCTATTCAAGCTTCTTGCCTAGACCTTGCCTCTCTATATAGTCTGTGTTTGCATCCTACTCTGTGTGGGTTTCACAAAACTGCAACATTTTCAGCCAACTCAGCTTGGAAGACACATGTAGAGGAAAACACGGATGCCTACTACACATTTATTACTCAATCCAAGCAAGGCTGTGATCCTGCTAGCAGCTCCTCTCCCTCCACCCGTTTTAATTAGCATTTCAAGGGATGCTCGGTAGCACAAGCTGATGAAGTTATGATGGGCTGCCTTTTGCATCCTTCCTCCTCCATCAGTGGAACATTTCATCACCACTGCAAGCCTTTACTCAACCTTGATGTATTCTCAAGCCTTGATATTCACCCTCGTGTTGCCATCCCTCTGCATGGATCCATGCAGTGTGCCAGGATCACACTTTCTCTCAGGGTAGCTGGTTGTTGTTGGAGGGCTGTGTGGGTGTGGGCACACTGAGCTCCAGCTTACAGTGAAGCCTTGAGCTTCCCTTCCTCACAGTGTGTTCCCCTCCACCTGCCCTGTGGGGAGAAGCAGGAGAGGAAGGAGGGCAGCTGCTTGCAGCTTTTTGGCTCTGAAGGGCCTCACACCAACAGGGGAGACTTGACAAAACCTCCAGCTGAACATCTGATGTGCTGGGCTCTGAGGGGCCTTTAAAATCTTCCTCCGTGCTTTAGTTTCTTCCAGGCAATGGTTGGGGAGCTTGGCTCTGCTCCCCAGTTTGGTTTTCAGCTACCAAACTGCCTCCCAGAGAAGTGGGGTGACCACTGGGACACCTTCAAAGCAGATTTTCATTTCTAGAGTTCTTCAGCTCCCCTTGGGATGGTGTGGAGCAAAAGCACCTCATCATCTTCAGGGGTTGGGGTCCAAGCAGGCAGGGTTAAGCCAGCAGCAGGCAGAGTGCTCTGCACACTGGGCTTGCAGGTAATTCACAGTGCAGTCTCTAGCTGAGGAAAGCAAACCTGGTCAATATTGCAGCAGCAGATGCCTGCATGCCTGCACTGCACCAGGCAGCAGAGCAATCCATCCCTGCTCAGCCCGTGTTGGCAGCACGGGGAGAGGAAAGTGAGGAAAAGCAGGGGCAGTGCAGCTCAGGGTACCTGGATATATTGGCAGAATCTCTCTCTTGATTATCAGCCTCTTCTTTCCATAAGCTCTAAAATAAGAGCATAAAGAAAAATGGAGAGCAGTGAATCTTCAGGAAGGTCTCCAGTCTTTGGCAGAGAGCACAGGCTGCTTTTCCATCATGCCAGCACTGCCCTTCACCTTGAACGAGCGACATTTGTCTCCTTTCCCCTTCGCTCTGGCGATTGCAGCCCGGATTCCGAGGAGGCGTCTCCGGCTGCCTGGAGCTCGGAGCGGCCAAACGCCGCCTCCCTGCAGCACATCCAGGGCCGGGGCTCGAAGGGAGATGCCCGGGGTGGGAAGAGCGATGGGGGCGACCCCGCATCCCTCCCGCATCCCTCCGTTCCCCGCTGCTGCCGCGGAGCGCTGCCTGCATCCCGGCCGTGCGCGGTTAAGGAGTCCGGACAGCGGGATCCCAAAGGAGCCATGACCGTGCCAGAGGAGCTCCGCTCTTCTGAAAGGCTCTTTGGGAGGGCAGTGACAGTGGCACGCCTGCAGGATCCCTCTGCTTCGTACAAACCTCCTACTGCATCTTCTCGGTGCTGCGTTTTCGGTCGGAGCTGAAAAGCGTGCCTGGGAATTCAGGGACTACCTTAAATACTCCTAACTAAGCCTTCTTAAAACTCCTATTAAAATACGAACGCCGCAGTACAAGACGGTAGGCTGGAGGTCTGCCCAGTGGCCAAATAAATCAAAATATTCCACATATCCTGTTTGCAAGCGCCCATTAAAGCCTGACAACTGGCTAATACCAAAGGCAGCGTGGATGTGAAAGATAGAAAAAACGTGACCCATCCTGCAAAGCAGCCCGGGTTTATTTCTTGCTTTTTCACTGCTTTAATGCCGTCCTCTTCCCAGGGCCTGTAGAAAAGGGCTGTTGGGGCCCAGTGAGAGGCTCAGGGCAGCGGGGTTGTAAGGGCTGGGGGCTGTGTATCCACATCTCCTCACCCCCAGCCCCACAAGCATCACCAGCCACCGAGCCGCCTTTGCCAGGGACCTCCCTGCCCAGGAGCGTGGCTCACAGTCCCATGCCAGGGTTCAGGCCAGCCGGGAAAACAGCCCTTTATCTGCATTTGCTGCCTCGCTGACATCTGCAGGCACACTCCGTGTTCTTTATCTGTTTTCTCAAATAAATTAATAAATAAAAAGACAGAGAGGCTGGAAATAAGGACAGAGAAAATGAACAGATTTTGATCTAGTAAGCAATTTAAATCTGGGCTGGCAAGCTGCGTTGGCTCATTCATTAATTCTGCCGTGCTCTCAGAAAACCCCAGCAGGGCTCTCCTCCAGCGCGAGAACTTCCGACTGCGAAATAAACCCCGCATAACCAGATTAGCTCTGAGGTATGCATCAGCCAGCTCCCAGGCATTCATTCTGCTTTCTCTGCACTCTACATTGCCAGAACCTGATTTCCTGATCAGGTGTTGCTCACTGGAGGACACAAACTCTCTGAAGTTTCCATCTCTCCCTGTATTGCTGTTCCATGCTCAATAAATAAAAAAATATTATAATGTGTGCTATCAGCGAGTCTTGATTCGGCAGTTAATAGCAACATTATCAATACCTTGTCTTTCAGTGTCACATAACTCAAAAGTGGCTGGATGGTTTTGTTCTGGCATTTCAAAAATTAGTCACTTTGGGTAGAGAAAATCTCACCTTAAAACTTCAGTATTTTTAGAGTCAGAATATACTTAGTGTGCAGAAACTGATGGGCAAGATAGAAATCTCTGCATAAGCTTAGTGCAGTCCTCCACCTCGCAGGTCTGTGCTGTACTGAATCACGAGGTGATTACTGTCTGTATGAGTGACTTCAATTATGGTATTATCATCTTATTTATCACCTGATAAATGAAGTGGGACAGGGGCCTGTTTGTGTCAGGTGCTGTTCAAACACTCAGATGTGCTCAGACAACATCCTGAGGACATCCATAAAGTGAATGGGACCTGAGTGGGAGTCTTCAGGCAAGGACCCTCTTCCAGGAGCTGCCATAGGAAAAGCTGTGGTCTGGCTTGCCAGCAAACTCCTGGTTCTCTCTGCATGTTCCTGTGGCCTGAACTTAGATCAGTCAATGTAAAGTCAATGCTAAGTCTGTTTGTACAGAATTTTTTAGAAGTGGAGATTGAGCAGTCTTGGGTTGCTTGGGATTTTTTTTTTAAAGACAAAATCTTCAGCTTATCTGGCTCTCAAACATTTTTATTATTATAACCATCCAAAGTAGGGTTTATGACATAGTTAAAATTCATGTATTGCCTCCACTGCAATTTCAATGCTTTATTCCAATTTCAATACTTTATTTGCTATGGGGAAATCTAATACATGATAATGGTAAAGCTTCAGTCATTAAGTGAGCTGGGATGATCTTGTGGGTACCAAATCTCCTCTCACAAACACTAAAACAACACTTGGCCAATGAGTTTTCCACTCTGTGGAGAAGGTTTGGCTGCCAGCACCTTTGACATACCTGCTCTAAAGATGAATGTCTTTGATTTCCCATTTATGTCAGTCTGGCACCTTTCCAATACATCAGCTCAATTTCATTTTTTTCAGGAAGTGCCTTTGTACACAGCATGCGTATGTGTTCCTGCTATCATTCTGAAGTGTGGAAAAGTCACTGGCCCAACTAATTCCCAAACTCTCACTGAGCTGAAATTTGGAAACACAACGAATTCCTTCCGTTTGGCCTGCAAATCTCACTTTCTGAATTGGATCTTTCCATACAAAGTTCTCACCAAGACAGTTTTTCTCTGGTGACATTCATCCATTCAAGAGCCACGTCACAGACAGCAAGGATGAAAATGTGCAGGAGCTACTTTTTTCTTTTCTCTCATCTGTCCCAGTCAGAGAAGAAGGTTCACAGGTGGGAGAATTCAGCTTCATCAGAGTCCTCCAATTCTATTTATCAAGTTTCAGTCCAAATAATAGCTGTGAAAATATTTAATTTCTTAGCAATGAAAATGCTTAGCTGACATTGATTTTGGAGCTACATGTTGCTGAATATAAGCTGCTGCTTTTGCTCCTGAGCCATTGGATGAGATGCAAGAGCATGTTCAGATGCTGGCTGAGATGAGAGTCTCCAAGGTGCATGTGTTAACACCGCAGTGAAGAAAGCAGCCTCATCCCACAGACTTTAAAGAATACACATGGCTTTTTAGTTCTTAGACAACTGTGAGCATCATCTTTTCCTGTACTAATATATTCTGTTTTCTGTTTTCACAAGACTTCAAGGGACAGCGAAATTGCTTCAAACCAATTTCATCATGTGAAAAAACAATTAACAACGTTTCCAGGAGAGGAACATTCTAGGTATTCATCACGGGTTCTACAGTCACAAACAGACCACAGGCACTTTTCCCTCTGACAACAGCATTTAGAAATATATATTGTATAATATTCTGTAAATCTAACTTTAATTTATAAATCTGTATAAATTCCATGGGCAAGGGACACACAGGGGCTTTTTATTCTGGAATATATATGTATTTGGTAGATAAAAGACAAAGAGCCTTCTAACATCATACTAGATGCCTCTGCCTGTGCTGAAGTTAAGTCATACTTCAAGATCTCTTTTTCTGAAGTTTGATAGGATGACCTTGTTCGTATTCCTTCTAGAGCAGGTTTGACAAGCTGCAAATCATTCTTCCAGACATTTTTAAACCATTTCCACTTTCACAACAGCCTTTGCAAAGCAGACAAAGAGGGGAGAAGGAAGTAAACGCCTTCATTGCCGACTGTATCTTCTCTCCTGAGCCCTGCCCAGCACAGGAGCTGCTGTTTGCATGGCTCTCAGCACTCTGCACTGATGGTGCTCCTTGTATGATCAGATGTTTTTTGAAGTCATTGCACGTGTCCCTCTCAGAGCTTCTACTTTCAAACACATAGTCCTTGCTCTCAAAATGTGACCAAATGCTTTCTTTCTCCCCTTACTTTCAGATCTATCCAGCTGCTGTAAGTTCACTTCATCAAGGGATCCAAGTGCTCTGTGGAGGCTGCTGATATTTCCCTCTGTTCCTTGTGCCAGCTGCAAACTCCTACACAGTGAACTTTTTTCCCTGACACACAAGTCAAAGTTCACTGACCTCAGTAGTCAGAATGGTGCATAGAAGTGGAGAATATGACTTTGTTCTTCTACACAGATGTAAACAGGCTTCTTCCTTCTGCTGCTGCAAGGGTAATGTGTCTCTTGCAGTTCAGATCCACCACTTCAGCTCTGCAGCCCCCTGGACTTCAATCCTCAGATGCAAACACGGCAATGAAGCTCCAAGTTGCAACTTTCTTTATGGCTTCTGCTCACAATATGGCTTAAAATGTGGGAAACCATTAAGTGTCATTTTCTGTACTCAAACTGAATTCTTGAGCTCCCCACCAACAGCAGAGACTTTAAGTGCAGTGGCTGAGGGCTCTGGCAGAGCATGACACAAACCCAAACTCTCAATTCAGCTCGTACCTGAGGACCAGATCAACTCAAATCTGTGTCTCAATACTGCTAACACATCCCACAGGCTGCAGACCCCATCCACAGCCCCAGGCTGAGAAGGGCTCTGTGTGTCATTTCCTTGAAGGGTAGATGGGGACAAAGTGGTTACAGTGCAACCCCACACTACACATTTTACTGTGATTGTGCAACAGCAGGAAACACCGCAGAGCCAGTAGAGTATTTCAAAACACATTATAAGTGACAGAATAAACACAATTTATTTTTTTACTGGATCAGAATGAAGTAAGATGGGTATTTAAGTTGCCTTACACAGACCAAAACCACAAAGATATGCACCCAAACTGTTGGCTTTATCCTTAAGGCTTTACAACATTTCAAGTTCTCAAGAAGTCCAGAGAATCCACACAGATCTCATCTCCTGGTGCATGGGTTTCCTTGTGAAAACTTCACTTTGGAGCCAAGAGAGATAGCCAGACATGTCCTGCATCCTAGGCTAATTGTACAAGACTATTATTTATTCCATTCAGTAAGTGTGCATCTGGTAGTGATGATTGCAAAGCCTATAAGAAGGCTGATACTTCCTAGCAAGTGACATTTTTATGGTTAATAGAAACTGTCACAGAAACCACTTGGAGGGGGATATGTACAGGCTTGATTTTCAACCTAACAGTAAATCACTCCAGATTAGAATTAGATATCATGACAAAATCCTTCATCCTGTAAATTTCCAGAATGCAGTGGCTCTGGGAAAAATTGTGATAAAACTAGGAGGAAAGTTTCTCATTTGGTTTTGACATCCAGTGTACCTGAGATCATGTCTTCTCTGTAAGTGATACTGCATTACAAATGTGCAAGCTCTTTCATTTATGGCTATTGTACTGATAATAGGAAATGGTCCCTCTTGTAGGCCATGGCTCCTTGGGTAAGAGGAAGTGCAAAGATGGAAGAAAAAAATGGGCATAATGGCAGGGAAATCACAGGCAGCATCAGACCTGCAGTGCCACCAGAGCCTGAGGCATCCCAAGACCTGAAAATACAGACAACTCACCAGCACCTAGTGGTGCTCATACCATCAGTCTGCTGGGATGAGGACACAAGGGCTGATGCCATAGGTGAGGATGTCTCTACTTCAAAATTCTTATTCCTGGTTTTGAGCAGTTGCAGACGTCTGTAGTGTTTGTGCCATTGATCTGCTGCTGAATGCCCTGGCAGCCTCAAAGCAGTTTTGTGGTGACTGCATTGGTCAAAGGACATAGGTAGTACAAAGTCTGTGTGCAGAGATAATGGCTTTTTAAAGACCAACTTATTACAGGTGGGAGAATTAGACCAGCTTCTTCTGGGCACAGAACTTCTTATTCAGGGCTCCAAAAGCCACTCCTTGAAATGCCTCCAAGCAGAATACAATCAGCACAAATGCCCAATGTCCTCCTGAAAATTAGAGCTCAGATTTTCCCTTCCAGCAAGAGATTGAGTCAGGGTAAATTTTGTTCCATCCACCCTTCAGAAGAGCCTGTTGTCCCCCAGCAAGTGCTGAGGTGATTCTGGAGACCCAGAGTGGTGTCTGAGCCATTCCCCTGCTGTGTAGGTGCTCCTGGTTTGCCTGACATTGCCCTCCTGGCTGGCTGTAATAACTTGTTCTTCCCCCTTGCATGACATGGAGATGAGGCCTTCTTTCTGCCCAGCACTGTCTTGCTCATGGAGCTGGAAAAGCCACAGCACAATGGGACAGCATGTTTGGGATGGAGCGTACTCCTGAAGCCAGGTTAAACCCCAACTTGCAAGAGTCCCAGTACCACCCTCCCATGGACGAGCCACATCCCCTAGCTGCTCTCTTTCAGCTGGGCTCTCCTTCCAGCAGCCAGAACAAATAACTATTTCAGCAGCAGTGACACTGTGCTGTACATCCCTCTGCAGCCCTTGCCAAAGCACCAGTCACACGCTATTTACCACAAGCCAGAGAATTCACTAAATCTGGCCTGTTCTGAGTCAAGCAGGGCAGTTCCAGCCCTGAGGAGGACAGCCCTGCCAGCTGCCCTCCCTCTTGCACAATAGGGAGAGGAAGGGGACATCCATCTCCAGAGCCCGGGCTGAGAGCATCCGTGGCAGTGTGTGTGAGGAGACAGGTGGCTGGTGGGGAGCCACAATGGAGAGGCAATTGCACAGCACCTCTTACACAGTACAGGCACGTGGGAAAGGCTGAGAGCAGCCCGAGCCAATTCATTTCCATATTCCCTTTCAGGCAGATCTCAAAATGAAGCGTGTTGCATTCAGCGCCGGGACACTCCAGAGGAGAAGGGGGGAAGAAAATAAAGAGAGGGGGAAAAAAAATGATTCAGCAATCGGCAAATTCAGAGAAAGGGCAGGAGGAATGGGCCTGAAGAGATGAATCAGCATTGGCTTCAGGTGATGGAGGGAAGGAGGCATTTCTGCTCTGCTGATTTGTACAACCTGATTGAAGGCAGCCCAGCACTGCATTGGAACAGAAGCTGCCTGATAGGCTGCGAATGCTGCGAGGGAGAAATCCACGCAGACATCTTTATCAAGTACATTTTGTGACCTCTCAGCTGATTGGACTTTTTTTTACTTGCTTATAGTAGACCTTAGAGATGCTGGGGGATGTGGTGGCAGGACTGTTTGTGTGGGGTTTGTTATGTGTATGGTGATGGGGTGTGGGGCAGTGAATTTTAAGCAGGGCTGCATGAAATTCAATCACTTAATCTTAAATTACAAGCCAAAGCAGTTTTTTGAGATGGAAATTCTTCTGATTCACAGATTCCTTTGCCTCTTTTAAGGAACAAAGGAACAAACTATGAAAATGTTGTTTGCTTTTTCAGAATTTGCTAGCAGAGAATTTTTTTTTTCCTGTGGCATTTGGCAGGGCCTCCTTTCCTGTCTGTAGCAGGTAGCTAGGAGAATATGATTCATTATGAACAAATATGGTTTCCAGCACTCTTCCACTCTTGCATAGCCAAGAGCTGAGCCTATTGGTTAAAATGTCCTACAGATGTTAATTAAAGTTTACCAGAGATTACAAAACTTATTCCAGTCCCCTGAAATCCCTAGTGGAAGCAGTAGCCAAAAATATTTGTAGAGGATATATCCAATGGTTTGGTAAAATGCAAAGAATCCTTACTCAGCCTCCTGGGATTACCCAAGGATTACTCACAGAGTAATTGTTGCAGACTCAAACTCTTCTGTGCTCACTCTCTGGCCATCCAAGTTGTTGTAGGAAGAGGATTCTTCAAAGAAGATAAATAGCCAGGCATGAGGCTATGCTGGAATGGGTGCTAAGAGGTTCTGAAAACCAAGCCTTCGGTCTCCTGCCAGCACCAGGCACACAAAATTAGTAGATGGTTTTGGGAAGAATCACCTGCTCCTCTCTGGGAGCAGCACATTTTCCTGCTTCACTTCATGGGGCTGTGATGAGGCCACTGAACACACTAAACATTGCAGAGCTCTCAGGTGCCCTGCTAGTGGGGCTGCATAAGTGCCACTGGACCAGGCAACCTTCCACATCAGGAAGCACAGAGGAGAAGAGAGAAGGTGTTAACTATCAACACATTTATTCCCTCACATTAAGTCATCAAGAATGTTATGAGGAATAAACATAATGAACTGAGTCATTACAGGAGATTTTTTTTCATTTGTTTATTTTCTAGATACATCAGACCTGCCTGGAACAGTCATAATGCAGTCATTGTAGTTTAAATTTATTCTCCCAAAGAAATAATTACCAAACAGGTAATCTTCTCTTAATAAATAATACGTACACGATCACACACTTCCCTAATTCTTCTCAACCCAGAAAAAAATTCTGCAAAACAAAAGTGGCTTTCCCATTCCCTCCTCCCCTTTATTTTCTGAATCAGGACATCCATGCATTATTGAGGCCTGCTCAAAATGGAGCTGCCTTTAAAGCAGAGTCTCCGTATTGAGGATTATGTGTGGATTATTGCTGGGAGATCATTCAGCACCAGAGCTCAGCATTTACCCAGAAATCATTTGTAATACCAGTTGCCCCTTATTTTGGCTAATAGCGGCTGTAAGGACAATTGGATCAGCGCTGTGTACCTGTCAGCTGCGCCGAAATTCCCCGCGCAGCCCCGAATTGTGCATGGCACGATTACCCGGGGAAGCTCAGCGCCGCGCCTTATCTCCCTGTAAATCCTCTTAATGCGCTGGCTGCTGCTGGATCCCTGCATGCCACAGAGCCAGCACCGCCCTGCACTCACAGGGAGGGCTCTGCCTCCCCTTGAACCCGTCCCCGGGCTGGGACACCCTCGGGAAGGGGACACCCTTGGGAAGGGACACCCACACCTGGCTGCAGCAGGATGGGGATGCAGGAAATGCAATGTGGGAGGAGGGAGGATAGACAGCAAGGGAAAGGCTGCCTGGTGTCCATCAGCTCCTACCCATGCTGGTTCCCAGAGGGGCTTTCAAGTCCCCACAGAAAGCTCACCCACTCCTCCTTTCTCCATCATGTCCTCACTCAGAGTGAAGGGGATGTGGTAAAAATAGGTTAGGAACTGTTGGGAAAAAAATTGATAGATGGTTAGGCAGGTACTGTTAGTTTGGTTATTATATTGTAAAAGGGGTTAAAAGGGTAGTTATAAGAAATGTGGTACTCATCGTACCATAACACACCTCAGTAAAGTGCAGCACCCCCCAAGTGAAACCAGCAGAACTGTAATGGGCCAATCAAGCACCTTAAACCTTCATGAAAATGAAGGATCCAAAAGGAAACCAATCCAAAGGGACAAAAAACAGGATAAAAGGGGGCTTCTGACCCACTGAAACTGTGCTATTCCATCTGAAACATCAGGGACATTGCTGCTCAAGAAGCCCTAGCTCCAACACTGCAGCATCCTCAATGGGAACACTCCTGCTCAGCCCGAGGGCCCCCTTGCTTCAGGCCTTTCTTTTTCTTATAATAAATGCTGAAATCACTTTAGTACCGGGAGCCTGCTCTCGTTTTTGACAGGACAGGTTTCCCAAATGGGGCAGAAGGCCCAGCTTGCCCACCCACACTGGGGATCCCGTCACCATGAGCAGGCCACACGCCGAGCCTGCTCTTTGGAAAGAGCCAACCTTTCCCATGCCACAAAAGAGGGATCGCTACAGACCCCAACCCACCGCATCTCCCTGCCTCAGCAGCGGGTGTTTTTAAACAAATTCCTGCCTGACTGAGAGAAGGGGGGGGGGGGGAATAAAAAAAAAGGTTCCTTGGGTTTTATCTATTTTGCATGCACATAAAAGATGAACTTCCCTTTGGAAACAAAACGCACAGAGTTGCGGTTTGAAAGGGGCCTCAATTTGGCTTCGACCGGGTGCAGCTAATTGCAGTTGCAAGCGCCGGCAGGTGCGAGCAGGCAGCTGAGGAGCCTCCCTCCTCCCCCCAGCCCTGCCAGCCCTGCCTGCCCAGCACAGGGCATGTCCTGGCCCTGTGGCACCCAGGAGATGAGAGGGACAGGGCCACAGGGACAACGGAGTGTTCAACGCATCCGCTCTGCTCCTGCATTTCTGCCACGACTCTGTGCAATGTCAGCACGGCTGGAGAAGGTCCTAGAAGGACCTGGCAGGTTCTGAAATGTCCCAGAAGGTTCTAGAAGGCCCTGCAAGATTGTAAAAGATTGTTTGGGCTAGCCTGGGACAGGATGACACTTGCAAGTTAAGAGCTTCTCTCAGTCCCTCTGTCCTCGGTTGTAGTTGCACCCTGCTACCGTGTTGGGAGGGGAAATTGTAGCTACAGCAAAACTGCAAACACCTCCCATCTTTCCTTGATTTTACCCATTTCATGGCTGGGGAGAGGCTGTCTATACCCTGTGTTTCTTCTTGGCCTCCCCTCCATCTGCCCTGAGCTGGAACACACAGGGGTTTCACCACGGACTGTGCAGGCCCAGGCCAGGCATTCATCTCCATCCCCCAGAGGCTCCCAAGGCAGCCACTGTGCCTCACTTTTGGCTGCTGCACCAGAGCATCCCTGGGGCTGGGCTGGTTGTTTTCCTCGATGGAATGTCTGCATAGACCTTGCAGCAGATGGAGGCAGTTTCATGGTCTGTCACTGGCGGGCCAGGAGCCATGCCTTGGCTCACTGCTGCTCCCCAGGACAACTTCACTCCAGACAGGGGTTGTTCCTTCCTGTTCTGATTTTGGGATGCTCCTTGCCCTGGCCAAATTCAGCACAGCACAGCAAGAGGAACACAAAGCACACTTTATCAGTATCTTTCCTGAAAGCTCATTTTTCCTGCAATGCTTTTAGGAGGGCAGAAAATTACATTTGCCATCTTAATTCTTTTATTCTTTTAGTGTCTTTAAAGAGGTAACTGAATCACCAAGATAATGCACAGGCTTGCATGGAGGGGATCTATGATCCTGTCACCCACGCCCTTCTCCTCCCACTCTTACCAATTTGTCCCCTTGCTACTTAACAGCTCAGGGTATGAAATGAAGTGTCACGAGTCAATTTGGGCAAGTGCTGCAAGTTTTCTGCACGGTGTCTATGCACTTCAAGGCCTGTGAGTCACAGGGGTATTCCAAAGGCAGAGCAAGCTGGCTTGATAATCTAACCTGAGCTCCTGAGTAATACATGCACTGAAGGACACCTCTGAATTCATCCCTGAATGAACTAGAGCACATCTCTGGCAGGGGGAGGGGGAGGAAATCTAATCCTGATTTAAAGTTGCTGGTGATAGTCCCCACAGTCCTTGGTAATTAGTTCCACTGGTTAATTACCCTCACTGTTAAACATCTGCACCTTATTTGTAGTCAAAATTTGTCTGGCTTCCAACTTCCAGTTGGATCATATTATAGTTGCGTCAGCTAGATTGAAAAGCCTTCTATTATCACATTTCTGTTCCCCATGTCAGTACTTAGAGGCTGTGATCAAGTCATCCTCTCAACTTTGTCTTTGCTAGGGTAAACAGATGGAGTGTCTTCTCCAGTCTGTCACTTCAAGCCACATTTTCCAGTACTTAGTCATTTTGTTCCATGGCCTTTCTTGGATTCATCCTCACCTCATCCACAACCTTCTTGAACTGTTAGACACATTTATCTTCCTCATCAATTCTCTCTAGATGTGGTGTTCCTTGCAGTCATAGGACTGTTGTTTGTATTCTGCTTCTAGATGCCAGTCCTAGTGTTTGCCTACATTGAAAGACAGAGTTTTGGGGTTGTACCCGTCTCATGAAGTGATCCTGACCATACTGCCATGGTGACACATCCATTTCACTCTTCAGCTGATGTTCCCACTGCTAAAGAGTTTTCCTTATATATGGCAGGGCTGGACATGCTGTCTTCCCTTTCCTTCGCTGAACTTTCCCATTGCAGCACTCTGAAGGGACTGAGGTGGAGATAAGAAATGCTGTGAGGATGGGAACGTCCAGCACTCAGCTTTTGCCTCTGTGGAAAACAGATGTGTCATCTTTTCCATTTCCATAGTGCCAGCTGGTTTAATTTATCAATGAAAGAAGTTACCCCTGTGGGTGCAGTGGGTTCTGATTTCCCTCCACCACCGTGTATGGCAGAGATGCCCTGCCTAGCTTTACACAAACTGGGTATCAAAGCACCACTGCATCCCAAAGCCCAGCCAGAGTGCAGAGCAGGGTTCTCAGCAGCTCAGCCCACACAGAGGTGCATCCTATTTCTTTTTAAACAGCACTCAGCTGAGGAATCAACATCTTCCATGGATTCCCAGGGAGCAGTAAGCATACTATTTATGGTGTGCAAACTGCTGTAAGGAGGGCCACCAAAAAACATCCAGACCTTTTTTATCCCTTAAGGGGAGCATGGAACAGCTTTCCTTGTGCCCACTCACAGGGTAGAGCTGCAGCTGTGGCTCTGCAGCCAGGTAATTTCTGTTTGCATAACCATGCACAGGACACAGAGGCACACACAGCTCAAAAGCATGGAAAATGCAGCAATGCAAGCAGTCCATGGGCATCTGTACCTGATTCATGGCTCAGGGAATGTGACTACAGTGTCATTTCCCTGTGATTCCCAGAGGCTGTGCACTGAATCCCCTGGCTCATGTCATGGGTGAAATGCCACACAGCAGGGTCAAGGTTTCCAGGTCTCCAGTCCCCAAGCATCTGGTAGGCAGCCAGTGGGAGGCTGAAAGCTAATGCAGTAATAGCTCTTCTTCTTCTTTCCTTTTCAGTACTAAATTGCTTCCAAACCAGCTTAAGCTTTACTGGCCAACCCCAGTGACTTCTGTGGGCGTTACACAGATGTTACAGGATGACAGAAGTAGTGGGCAGAAGTGTTTCTGTGGTAGATGCTCTCACTGGATTTGCCCATCATGTGCAGCTGCCTGGGGATATCAGTTACGGGAGCACATCCTGGCGCTGTGCACAGTGCCACTTTCTGACCATCTTGTCCTGGGTTGGGGAACAGCCATGTTGTAACTGAGGATGACCTGTGCTTTGGGTATCCCACATGGAGCCTGAATTGTGCTGAGCAAAGCCTTGGGACCATCTGAATGAATGGGAGCTTTGCCAGTGACTTCAGTGGATCTATGATTTCACCACGACATCTGCCATGCATTAGCTGCATCACTCTTGATGTAACAGGCTGAAAACCAAGGCCTGGCCTCTGCCACTTGAGTCAGGGGAGGAGTACTGATACCAGCAGCCAGACACAGATATGATACTTTCATTTTTGGTTTAACTGCAACCGGGTTTGGGGGTTGTGGGGCTCTTATCACCATGGTGAAAATTATCCCCCCCTCATCAAAATAGTAACAGTGGAGCAAACACATTTGGGAAGTAGACACATTTTTCATGTCAATGTAACTGGGATGTGCTGCCTAATTCACAAGTGTACCCTAACATTCATTTCACTAATGCTTACAAAGCACTCTGAACAAAATAAAAATACTATATTGTATCATGACCACATGGACTGAAACATTATTTTATAGCATGAAATACTATTTTCATGCCATAAAAATAATGTTTTAAAAAGCAATGTAAATAATTGATTGGAGAGATCTCAATAAAATTAACCACACACAAAAATCTAGGCTAGTCTCTGCACTATTCTAATATAATACCCCAAATATCTGGACTTAATGACAGAAGCCTGGTAAACATTTCAGTTGCAAAACAGAAAAAAAACATGGTTTGAAAATAGCATCTCCTTTCTGCCATTTCCTTCTCTCATAGTCCAAATAACAGTGAAAAAGAACCCAATCCAATTCCCATAGGTCTCATTAATGAACCTGCAAAGGGAATGTGCTGGAATAGCTGAGGGCTCTCACTCCATTTAAAACACGTAACAAACCCAAAAATCACTTATCTTCGCTGTTTTCAGGATATACAAACTTTGTGTTCAGTACTCTGCAGCTGGAGATTTCTGGCACAGACAAAATGCTGCATCTTCCAGGCTTCCCACTGCACCCCTTGCCAAAACCTGGGTGCAAAGCCAGAGCCAGGTTCTGCCTGCCGACAGAAGGTGGCACCTCCTCTGTTTGGCCCCAGTCCTCCCAGTGGAACCACTCATAGCCAGTCATGCCCAGAGGCTGGGGACAGCTGCCCCAGGGGCTGAACTGCCCAGGTGTTCTGTGGTTCCCTATTGTGCATCCTCCATCCTGAAGCATATTGACAAAGGTTTCCATTTCTCTGCTTAGTTTAGCCCTGGGATAACGAGCTGGGGGGTGTGATGCCCTGGCTTCTCTGCCCCAGAGATGGGCACAAGGTGCTGCTCTGGGACACACCTTGGTTTTCCCCTTGCTCTGGAGGGAATGGGAAGCAGTTGCTGGACATGGCAATGTTGCTTTGGGAACTGCAGCCATTCATTCCCTGGGTGTGGGAATTCAAGTTAATCCGCCTGCACATGAGCCTCACCTTTCCTTGCAGTGATGTGAAAAGGTGCAGCCTAAACTACAGCCTGACTCTCCAAGCTGTTGCATTCTCCTGTCTGTGTCAATTTAGCCATTAGATCCTACCAAAAATCAACATGGTTGATCCAAAATGAGTTATCTGGGTTGGGGATCCTGGCTCAGCACTGCACAAATAGAGGACCAGATGCAAACCTTTACTTTGGGTGCCTGCCATCTCAAATATACCTGAGTGGAGCTAATTCTGTTCCAAAGAAAATTAATGTTGTCTGGGGTTTTTTTTAACCCCAAGTCCTTTGCATAGTCTGTTTTTGTTTATTAAGACCAGGTTACTCAGACTCTTATCTAGGTCTTATTTAGGATGACTGAGTTGCTAGATCCCTCCTGCTTCACCAATTCCACTCCCCTGCTCTTTTAGGCAGCCCCAGGACCACTCATAAACTGAACAAGTGCTGTTAAAGACTAGTTGCATATTTATTTTTTTGTTGTTGTTCCCTCTGCTCATACTGAAAAGATGCTCCAGAACCCCCTGTTTCAATCATGCCTTTTTCTTAGCACGATGGCAACTCCAAATAAGGGAAGGCAGTCCAAAAGGAATAAATAATATTGTGTGGGGAAGAAAAGCAACTAACCTACACATTATCATTAAGCAACAGGACGTGACAGGCAGTATAATGTTTCTGGTTTTGTTGTGAGTCAGGAAGATGAAGGTCATGTGATATCAGCTCTCTCTGTAGCACAATAAACCTTATTAACATTATAAGATAAAAATAAATATTCAACAATTAAGGGGGAAAAGGGTCACACGTTTGCATCTGCTGGGGATTATTGACAGCAATCTGACATTACCGTCAGCTAAACCCACTGCTCTATTTTGTCCAGAGTTTCTAAAGCCATTATATAATGATCAGTCTAATAAAGTCTAGATTAGAGGTATTTCTCTTGTGTACAAAGAGATTGGCTTTTGGGTTGCCTTGTGGAAAAGCAGCATTATTCTTAGGGAGAGAAAGGGTTAGTTGTCTCCAGCACCAATCCTGATGAAAAATGTAAACTGTCTGAGGCCATTTCAGACCTCCGGCAATATTTTATGCTAACAGGTTTATGTCTGAATTAACAAAGTTCTCTAACCACTCAGTCTGTTAAAATGCAGTTATTTTTAGTCCCCTTGCTAGGAAAGCATGTGCCAACCTGAATTTGGATTCTATTTATTACCATTTGCAATCACCTGGTGTCAGAGGCCACGTGAATCCTGTGAGTTTATCTGATTTGAGTCTGGAGCATCCAAATGTACCTTTCAACTTGTTTCTTCATGCTGTGCATGTCTAGAGTGTTTTGCAGTAATACCATAAGCCCCTACAAGTGCACAGAGTGATAGGAAGGAGCAGAGTAAGATACTGTCCCTTGGGTACCACATAGCTCAGAGGAAGGTGCTGAATTTGAATTATTCCATATCCACTGACCCAGCATCAGAATGCAGGCTTCCTTCCTTTTCTTTTTTCTTTTTTTTTCCCCTTAAAAAGGATGGGGGAAGAGTGGTAGGGAGGGGGACTGGGGGAAGATAACATTGAAGATCTTATCAAGCCAGGTGTCACTGAGTACAGCTCCTCTGGTTTTACCGTGCACGTGAAGATCAGCAACACAGGATTGGCATCCAGCAGCTGCTGCCCCAAATCCTGGAGCAGAGTGAGGGTGAAGGATCTTGTGGCACCTTCAGGACGTGAGAGGCTGTCCCAGCACCTGGGCTGCTGTGGTGCCCTCAAAGACAGGAATGGCTGCGGACACAAGGCACTGCACTGACACAGCTGCACCACCTCCTCAATCTGAGCCAGTCCAGATTGATGCTTTGCATTTCTCAGTGTTCGTTTTAATTAAAATCTTCCAAAAACTTTAGTCAGCTGTGACATCCATTCTATTTCTGCTGTTTTTTTTAAAACACAGGGAGGATTTCAACCCTGGAGGACAGTCTACATTGGCCTGCAAAAACACAATAATACTTTTCAAAAACATTGCTATAAACACTTTTCTTGCCTGAGAATTAATAGCTGTTTCACTTGGCTACCAGAGGTGGGACTCAACTATTCTTTAAAACTGTGAAACTTTTTGCATAAAGCAGTTTCTCAAACTATGTTAAAAATAAGCTAACCCTGTTTGCATTATCACCTTTGTCACAGAGATTGGGATTTGCTCCAGAGCATTAGAGAGATGGGAAGGCATTTTTCCTCTTGCCAGCTCAGGCCTGAGATTTGTACCACATACTTTGGCTGAAAAGCCAATACTGCAAAAATTCAGTCCTGAAACCAACTTTCTCAGCCACACCAGGGGCTTGTCTGCAAGAAGAGGCTGCCATTCAATGGGCAGGGAAAGCCAGTTTGGCTGGCAAAGGCTTCCAGATGAAAACATACCCTGCACTCTTTCAGGCAGCTGTTACCTTTTCTCCAAAGGCTCTGTCTGCACCCAGAATATTTTGCAGTGATGTTCCTGACTAGGTCTGGCACAGCCCCAGCCCCAGAAGCACTGTGAGTCCTGCTGCAGCACCCAAGATCCTCAGCCACTCTCTGGTGGGAACTGGCTGCACCCAGGAGCACTCATCAACCCCAGACAAGGTGAGTGACTCCTGCCAGCCACACCTGGGAGCACCTAGTGTTGTTTTAAGCCCTTTGCCAGCCAGATGAGACACAGGCAGGGCAGGGGCTTCCAGCATTTTGAAGAGCCCCTGTACCTGCTGCTTCTTCACTTTAGGATTCTTGCATTTGCCAACATGCTATTGGAAGGCAGGGAATAGAATAAAAGCAAAATTTCTGAAGTTCTGCAGAGTAGCCATGGTCCAAGTAAGATTTGACCTGCCTTCATTAGCAATGAGGTGACTCACTGGTCACTCTTATGTGAGCCATTTCTGCATCTCTACTCACAGATTCCTTGCTATCACTGCTTTTAAAAGCTGTGCCACTGGTTCCCAGAAGGAACTCTCCAGAAGTGGGGCACAACAAGAAAGTTGTCCAGTCTTGAGTAGCTGTTGTTAATTGCTGCCCAAGATGTGCAGGGTGTCTCTGCTTCGGCCCACGTGGCTGAAGAACGAGTCTGGGCTCTTCAGTTTTCAGTCTTGAGGTTGTTTATTAATTCTTATCTATAAAATTTTCTTTCTGCCCAGCGGAGATCTGCTCTGCAGGGCAGCCACAGACACTCTGACCGCCCCTGGTGTTGTCTTTTTATACTACAAACTACGTATAACATATTTACACTTAATTCCCAATACCTATCACCTATGTTAGACAGGGCACTTCTACTCTAAACCAATCCCAAAGTGCCAGCATCACTGCAGAAAATGGAGAACAAGAAGGAGAAGAAGAAAGGCTAGATGTGCCCAAGTTCCTCCACCTTGTCCCCATAGCTTCCATACCAAAAATCCCAAAATCCAGACTTTCACCCTGTGATAATTTTATTATTATACTATTCAATCTTCCGTGACTTTCAGGTCCTCATACAAATCTGGTAACTTGCTCCAGAGGTCCTAATCAAATCCCCAGGTGTTCTGGGCTGCATGCCAGGGTCTCCGAGCCCCCTTCCAGGGTCCTCAGCAACTCTGGACACCTGGAGGGATGTGCTGAGTTCTGACAGACCAGGTAGGGGGCACAGAACATGCTCAAATTTAAATTTGTAATGTATGTCTGTAGGCATATGTAATGTATGTCTGTAGGCATATGGAATTTGAGAGACAGACACATGGAAGCACATGGGCTGTGGTCATTAGCCAGTGCTGGCTATGCCTTTTAAACCCTAGCACAATGTGATGTGCTATGAAATACCTGATTACATACCCTGTTTCATTTTACTCCCTGTCTCCTGCACAAACGCCCACATGTAATACGAGGTTCAGAGGTGCTGCTGTGCAAAATTCATGAGGACTCTGTGCTGATAATCTCACACTGTGTGCTGAGAGCCTGGAGTCACCAGCCTGAGCACGGCATGGAACACAGAGAGCTGAAAGGCTGAGCCAGCACCCAACTGTGCTGCTGTCATGTGCTATAAGGGTAACTTTTTGGTTGCTTTTGATTCCACCCCTTATGGAAGGAGATAACATTTGTTTTATTTTCCTTGGAGGAAAGGTACATATTTGCCTTGAAATTTCAAAAGAATTAAGTTCTTCTTCATGTCCCAATTAGCTCTTAGTGCATTTGGACTGTGCCTGTGTAGCACTTTTCTAAAGTGATTTTAAATCCAGGAACAGATATAGGTTGTGCTTGTGCCTGGAGACTGCACATGCCCAGGAGTTCTTCCACACAAGCCTGGCAGGTTTCTTTCTCCTTTTCCTGACACAGTGCAGCCCCACTCCAAGGTACTAGCCAACAGCAATTAGTTTTGGAGGGTCAAGGGATTTCAGAGCAGGGAGGGAAGGGATGTACTTTCAGGGCAAAAGTTGGCTTTTGTTTTTTCTTTATGCAAAATTCATTCAGGACTTAAGCATTCAAGCATGCCTTTGCTTCCTTTGCAGTCTGCAAGAGAGGTCCCCTAGCCAGTGCTAGTCAGTGGAAAAAACATCATTCTCTCCCAGCCCTCTGATACTTGCTTTCAACCTGAGCTTCCCTGCTTCAGAAGGACAAGTTTGTTTAATTTTAGATCAGTGATGTTTTGCTCTTAGCCAGTTACCATTAAAACACTCTTACGTCAGGCAAGAGTGAAATGTGTTTATTTACAACCCCAAACCAGACCACACAGTTTAGGAAGATGCACTCAGAAATGCTGAAGTCTTTCTGCAGCCATTCTGGTAGGCCCAGGGAGATTCAAAGCTTCCCATCAGAATAGATTCACTTCTGTTCTTCCAAAAGCTTAACTACTTTTAAATGTTTCAAAAGGCACTCTTGCTGCTCTTTCAGTGAAACAAGCACTCTCACTCAGAGATGCAAATGTCAATGCACTAGACCAATGTGTCTCATCCTCTTCTTGACTAAACCAGCATCTCCTTCACTCAGTGAAGGCTAAATCCTGCCTACCCCCACCAAAAAACAAAAAAAGTTGTGATGTGACTCTTCACACTGCAAGTGTGTCTGTTGGATGCTCTATTTTATTTTACTCCAAACCTCAGCCAACACACTTCCCACAAGCATCTTCTGGGGGCAAACAGGGATAGTTTATCAGCCACTCTTGGCTGAGATCAGCCACTGCAGTCATTGACTAGGGCATGGAGGGATGTAGGACTGTGCCTACTCTCTGCCAGCAAAAATTGAGTGAGTGAGTGAGTGAGTGAGTGAGTGAGTGAGTGAGTGAGTGAGTGATGCATGGGAAGCTTCACTGAGACATTGTTGACCCTTCACAGAGTAGGTGCTTGGCTACCAGGAAGGTAGTCAAGGCACACAGGAAGGGAAAAAGAGGATAGCAATAGGTGCTGGAGCTCATTCTTCAGGTTTCCTTCAAGGAGCCTCTTCTAGGTAAGACTGCATCTCTTCTATTTGTGTGCTCTGAAAACCTTGCAACTCAATTTCTCCTCTGTTTTGGAAAGTAACTTGTGGAAGTTTTTGTTCTCCTTAGGACAAGCAGATATTCCCAAGCCCTCTCTTTGAGGGCTGATTTACTTATTTTCATGCAAAGAAGAGGAAAAAACTGATATTGAAGAGAGTGCTCTCAAATGTGATGTTTAGGAAGAAGCCAGGTATAAGGAGACTGACTAAGTCATCTTGACATGCTTGCAACTGGCTGACCTTTGTTCTTTAGAGTCTCACTCTAGTCCCCAGCCCTAGACCTGTGCTGGACATTAAAATAATTCAGCTGCTAATTCACTACAAGCACCTAACAGCCTTCCTCAGAGTAAAGACGCATATCCCAACCTGAGCATCCACCAATCTCTCTCCTTTCCTTCCATCTGCAGCTGCCAGTTACAAGAATAACAGGCATACCTTGCCAGAACCTTTCACAGTTTATTCTCTTGAGAATGAGAAGAAAAAGCCTCTCTCAAGGCTGATGGAAAAGTCTGCAGCTATCTGCATCCCTGGCACAGGGAAGAGTGCTTGCCAGGGCAAGGCTGTCTAGCCAACATGCATAAAATTGCAAGAGACTCTCCAAAACCTCTCATCAGAGATGAATTAATTTCCTGTATTCTTCTCCAAGGTCATTTTTAAAATTGGCTGCTGGAGGGAGACCTTGCTAGCAATTTACTCATCTGCCAGAACCACAGGTCCATGTTTTCCATAGCAGCCAGCCCCTCACTGCCCGCTCTCTCTAAAATTACCTTTTTCTGTGGGGTTATTTCTCTATGAGGCTACCATGCCCAGCTTTCTCAAGTCCAAGACAACCAAGTTTATGGGCCCTGAGTACATTCACTGTGGAATGAGGAGGGTGACATGCAGATGGACAGAGTTCCCCTGTGTGCAACACAGCCCAGGCTCAGCATTTCCACCTCTGTCCTGGTCAGATGCTGAAGCCAGGACCAGGAACCCCCTGTTACAACTCAGATGAGGGGAAGGTCAGAGCTGCTCTCTTGTCTTGGATAAAATTCAGATCTCCATGCTCTTGTCTGCATAAAAGCTATTTTGAAGGACAACTTCTTGATCTGGGATGATAAGGTGATACCAAGCAGCACATCCATGTACTGCAGAACGATTTCTCAGAGTTTCATCAGGCTCACCAGCCCATGGCACAGTGCAATTAACTCAGTCTGCTGTCCTGAATATCTTCACTCTTATGCTGGTTTCCAGAAGTGTCCCCTCAGTGACTAAAGTTCACCATCTCCTTCCAGAAAAACGACACACACAGGCTCACCATTTCAAAAAGGAAGGAATAGTGTGTCTAGCAAAATGTAGCACAACACCATCTTGATTCCACAGGGACAACTTTAGGAGAGCCCTCCTTATATGTTTGTGGTGCTGCTCACACCACAGCTTTGTTCTTCACTTAGGACTGCAAGGAAATGATGTTGAAACTCCATTTCCAAACTCCAAAAATACTCCATTTCCATCTCTGTCCCTCTGGCCTCCGTGGCCTCTGTGCAGAGGAAGAACAGCATGGTGATCACTCAGTCAAAGGAGGAGAGCTACTTTAACCAGCCACAACCAATTCTTCCAACTTCTGGTGTGGTGCAGTGTGTCAGAGCTGGATCCAGTGCATTCCATGATGATGACTTCTTTGCTTTTTCTTTCTGCTTCTGTCACAGTTAGCAGGGTATCAACAGGCCAGGAATAAGCAATTCCCTTGTGCATGTGCTTCAGGAACTGTCTAATCTCTACTCTAGCCAGTAAAAGCTTTTTGGAAAAATTATCTGGCAGCAGAGAAAAAGCACCAAACCTTAGCATTAGAAGAAAGCAAAGACAAAATCCCCCATAACAGGCCAAATACTGCTCATACCACTACTCCTAGACAGGAAGCCTCTTAAAAGACCTCTGCCAGTTCTGGTTCTTTCAGGCCCTGCAGATGTGCATGCACATGTGAGAAGCACAGAGACGGGGAATGTCTGAGTGTGGCTTTCTCTCTGCTGATGGTTGCAGACAGAGCCAACACTTAGGGCGTGAGATAGCATCGGGCTTGATTTGCATCAAAGCTGCTGCTACCTCTCCTTCACAAAGGGAAAAAAATCATCCATTTCAGTTACCTAGCTCTCAGCTGCACTTACAGCCAAAAGCATTCAAATCAAGGGTATTTGTGTTCTGACAATGCTCTGTTGGTGCTTAGTGGTCAAAATGACCCTCTTGTGGCCTCCTGGTACCCACAAGGTCCTCAGTTCTGTTACTGATAGCAGTGCATTTACAGACTTCCACACCTTCCTTTGGCATTTTGGTCACATTACTGCACAGCTCCTGAACCTCTCTGAGATTCTTAAGCACCAGCAGAGACCCAGTGCTGCTCAGGAGTAGAAAACATCTCACAGCTGCTTTTTGTTACAGCAGTGGTGCTGCTTCACCTGTACTAAACCTTAGGTAGAGGAAGGATGCAGGACCACTGCACTGTGTCTCCCCACACATGTGGCATCTCCTGAGCGCATGCTAAGGTAACCTCTATTTCCCCATTTGTTGTAACATTGATGCTAATTTTTGTAGGCCATAAAGGGAGAGTACAACTTTCTCAAAAAAAAAAAAAAAAAAAAAGCAGGTTTTCTTGGTTCATTTCCATAAAGCCCAATGCATTATGCATTATCTCATTCAAAGGTAAATAGTGGATACACACACGGATGAAAGATTAAATCCTGGAAATTCTAAACTATTGGCAGGAGGCATAACCATGGCAAATTGATTCTGTTCCCTCTCTGCAAAAAAAAAGAATGAAAGAATATTTGTGCATTTTTTAAAATTACATGTAAAATTTAAAACATTTGATTTCTTCAATTTTTTAAACTTTTTTTTTCTTTTAGCAAAAGTACATAGCAATTATTGGAAAGTTCCTTGAGTTCCAAGAATTATTTTAAAACAAAATATCTGGTAATCCTGCTATTGCTCCTCTACAGTATGAAGGGTCTAAGTACCTGAATGACAATTCTGCATCTATCACAATGATGGCAGGGGCAAACAGTGCCAAAGAGAGTGCAGAAAAAAACAAAGTCCTTAAAGAAAATAATATTTCCCTGAAGAATACAAGTCAATTTAAATATGTAGGTGCTCTTGCTTGGTTGGTTGGGTTTGTGTCAGCCCTGACCCTGCAGTAACTCCATCCTTGCTGATCAAAGGTGTTGTGTGAAAGCTGCAGGACTGGGTTTGTGGTCTGTAAGGCTTTGCCATGCTCTGTGTATTGCCCCTGGCAAAACTGTAGTTTGGTGTCCAAGGGAACCAGTGAGCAGCCTTGCTGTCCTGATTGACCTTCACTTGGAGTGGTCCAAGGTGTTGATGTACACTTGATCACACAAGTCTTTGTTTTCTGTCCCTGTGTCCCAGCCTGGCAGTGAGGAAAGCAGGGACAGCACCATCCCCAGAGCAGAGCTGTGAGCACACCAGCAGTTGTTACTGCTGTGCCTGCAGATTTGGTTCCAAGCAGAGTTTCAGCAAATTTCTGCTCCTTCTCTACCCAGAACATCCGGAGCACCCAGAGCGGAGCTCTAAGAGCAGGCACCATAAAGAAAGCTTTGCTGCCACTGTCCGTCTTGGCCAGCACAGTAGCGATTCTATTTTATGGCCACTGGGGCCAGCCAAGCCTCTCTTTTCTGTCCCTGCTGATTCCCCATCACACCTGGCTGTACCACAGCACATGTGTGTGCACAGGTGCAGAACTGAGCTCATGCTGGCTGCAGGGGTGAGGAAGGTGCCCATCAGAACTCACCTGCAGCCTCCAGGCCAGCCTCATGTCCACTGCTCTTTGCTAAGGACCACCTGGCTTTCCCAGAGGCAGACGCGTGCTCTTGCACAGTGGCCTGGCCATCTGCAATCCAATTTACTCTGCATTTCACTTGATGAAGTCTCTCTCTTCCCTAAAATAAAGGAGCTATGCAGCAGTGTGGCATTTAAAACAGTTCCAGCTAAAGGAGCAGAGGAGCTTATGTTTGCATGGTCATATTAGACAGGGTTTTGATATAGGCTAAGACCAGCAGAAACTGCTCCAGCAGAAACTGTTCCATCCTTCACTTCCAGCCACCCATTTTCTTTGCTCCTTCATGCTGCTGGCAACATGTGGGTGGCCTAGAAGGAAGCTATAACAGGGAACTCATCTGGATTTTAAAAAACCCTAACATTTTTATTAAAACATGTCCCATTTCTAGACTGTCCCCCAAAGTCTGCCATGCTGTGGGCATGGTTGCTGGTATCACAGTTCTAGGTTCAGTAAAGAAGGTCAGAGAAGTAAAGAACCCCTTTTCCTCTGCTTCCTTTCTCAGTCTTAGAGGTGCTGACAAGACCTCTTGCAGGCATCTGTTTGAACTCTGAACACAGAGCCTGAACCTTCTGAGGCCTCCAGCACCTAATTAGAGCAGGGGGCTTTAAGGGGTCACACCTTAGCAAACAGAGTGGAGTGACCATCACAGTTTTCTGTACACCACTGCAATTGTGTCAGGGCTCAGAGCAGTCCCACCAGGTTTCATCTGCCATTCCTAGAGCATCTGATTACTGCCTCAAAATGGTTTTTTGCCTGCCAAGATTTCACATTGCCAGATAAGTTCCCTCGTTGCCTGAAAGCCACAGAGATTCCATGTCCCACAGCTATTGCATATAAAGCAGAGGGGCGGTGGGATCTCTCCAGTTGTTTTACTGTCACTATGTTCATGAGGATTTTTTTTTTAGTCAGTATTCTTCTCCTTGAAAAATGTTTTCTCCATTGTCCTGAAATGATTGTGAGATTCAGTGTGGACTTACCAAATTGCTTTCCTGGAAAAAAAAAAAAGTCAGGATTATATTCACAAAGCTGAGAGGAAGACAGCCACTTTTTATTCATTCATAAAGGATGTGGGAGTCCTGGGTTTAATTTCCTCATCTGCCTGGGGGAACTTGAACCAGCATCACTTATCTCTCAGGAGAATACCATAAGGCTGTGCTGTGCTGCATACTAAGGTGTGTTTGTTCTCACTCTCGGCAACTGGTGTGCCTTGGTCTGCAGGAAGATCTTTCTACAGCCTCAGCTGAGGCCCTCATATGGAAATGGCTCTCCTGGCTTCCCCAAGTTGTGCTCATGAGTACTGAACTATTAAAGAACACAGAAGTCAACAGATAACGCCCACCTGGAGCCCCCTTGTGCTCCATGCTGTGACACTCTCCTCAGAAATCAGAAGGGCAGAAACAGCAACAGCAGAAGGCATTGCCCATCCTGCACAAGCACTCTGTCAGCCAAAGCCATATAATAAAGCTCATAAAGTGAAAAACCACAGCTGTGAATGCCAAAACCAGTGGACCAAAACAGGGGTGTCAGGATCTAAACCTAACTGGTGACTACTGGCATTTTCATCATCTTCTGGAAACATCTATTTTGATACTGAAGATAGAATAGGTGGACAGAAAACAGAAATCTGACAGTTGTCACTGCCAGCTTTGAGACCTAACTTAACACTGTGACACTGTAGGTAGCTAGTTTCCTGATCTGATCAGACCTCCTGGCCACATTTTGGCCAGGAGACACACAGCTATCACTGCTAGCTCCATCACCTTCAACTCACTGGAAACCCACTTGGAAGATGAGGTCCTGACATGACCCCTTTCTTAGTTGTTTTGTCATTTCCTCACATCCTTCTTTCCTTGTTCTCCTTCACCTTCTGTTTAAACAAACTTGCCTAGACAGGAAGGGTCGGGGTTGTGCAACCCAGCTGTGAGCAGCAGCCAGGGAGACTCCTAAAAACAGTGCCCAGAAGAGGCAGACTTTGGGAAAAGTCTCTTACACCTCAGAGGGGCTGAGGCCAGGCTTTTACTTGTCCTTTTCCACCACTGAGGCTGCACATAAAAGCCAACACCAGAAAATGAAGTAACTATTTTTTTTTTCCTATCCTTTTCTCTCCCCCTGTGCATATATGTGTCTTCAAGTGAGCAGAGTCCAAAATGAGTAGCAACAGCAGATCCAGCCTATCTTGATGAGTGTCTCTCTTTCCCCAAGAACAGTTTCTGCTGCTATGAACTCAAATAAAGGGAAGGAAGATTGCTGTAAGAACTGCCAACAGCTAAGGGAAGAGGAATAATGGACACTTTTAAAAAAGGAAAGTCTTACTTAATACTTTATTTTTCAAGTGCTTAAACTGTTTTTCCTCCTTTTTGTGTATCTTTAATTAAAGGTTAAAAGACTTCTACTGGTGATTGCTTGCCATGGTAACCAAGTAGGCTGAGGTCTCTGAATTCAAAACCCAAAACCTTTTTAAGTGTTTAATGTTGCAGGGTGTCAGGGTCATGTCAGCATCTTTGACTCTCTGAGGCTGCTTCTTCCCCTGAAGGGAACAGGACTGTGCCCTGCCAGCCAGGCCTCCAGAGAGGAGAGGGACACCCATCTCACCTCCACACTCCCCTCTGGATCCAACCCCTTCCTCTCACATCTTCGGGTGCTTGAATGTTTCACTTTGAACTAAAGGCAATTTTCATTCTGAAACAAAGCTATTTTTTAGCAGTTTGTCAGCAAGAGAAACCAAATCTAACTAAACTCTGTTCCTACTGAGGGCTGTTGTTGTCTTCTTTCCTGTTGAACTGACCTGCATTTATTCATACCTTGCTGCTATTTTTAAGTGTGGGGACCAGCTTTGTGTTATTCAGAGCCTTCAGCAGCAGACTACACATCACAGTATCTT
Source organism: Ammospiza caudacuta (assembly GCF_027887145.1). Taxonomy (NCBI): domain Eukaryota; kingdom Metazoa; phylum Chordata; class Aves; order Passeriformes; family Passerellidae; genus Ammospiza; species Ammospiza caudacuta. The sequence continues at coordinate 113,320,470 of NC_080594.1, forward strand.
TTAGTTATTTAAGAGAAATGACTGGCAAAGTCATTTTTGCACAGTGTACTGTCTGTGCCAATGCCTGTGTGTGTCTGTACTGCTTTAGTCACCTCAGCTGCTAGCATGACTTGTGATTGAGATTGTAGCAGTACCTGAAATGTCACATTGCTTGTCTCTGCTCTGCAAGGGCCACTGCCTACCAGGTAAGGCAAAGAAAGACACATGAGGACATGACCAGACTTATCCTTGTGACCATGTAACAAAGGGCTAAAAATGCTACCACACCTAGCAGAGAAATGCCTCGTAGCTGATGCAGAGTCACTGGCCATGTGCAGGTTCTCAGTTTGCTGTACTTCAAAGATGAGTTTCTGGCATGGAAAAAACCACCCTGTTTCATTTTGCCTTTGCAATAGACCAGGAGTGCGCACAGTTCCCACATCTTTCCAGGGAGCCAGCCCTCTCCAGCCACAGTGGCACATATAAGGGGATACAGGATGAGTAAATGAAGATGGCATAGGATGTAATCTTATCCCCCAACAAGTTGCAGCTGGACCAATTACTAAAGATTAGGAGCAGGCTGGATGATAACAGGCAACACCTGTAGCCAATAAGAAGTAGTGGTACAAAGGAGTGGATTGGTGGGAACTGGAGAGAGAAGTCAGAGGAGTGAGGTGGCTGCTGCAAAGACCAGTAACAGGCAGTGCTTAGAGGAGATGCCTGTGAGAAACATCAAGGAGGTATGAAGCTCTGGTGATATGAAATCCTTGCACTATAATGATAATAGAACTCTTGCTATTTATATAGGACAACAGGCACACATTTCTGAAGTGACTGAGCTGTGACACATAGCACCACAGAATACAGGCAGAGCTTGAATGAGGTGCAGGACAATTAGCACAGGAGTACCCTCAATGCTGAGGTGTTGCATCAGTGGGCAGAGGCAGGTGTGAGTTTACACTTACAACCAAACCCGGAGCTGGGTCCTGCCCCTTCAGCAGGATGTGGGTGGGTAGACACCCCTTGGATGCCCCAGGGATTCCACACTGCCTTTTGTGCAGGTCTCCATGAATCACAGACCAAGGCACCAATGCCCCTCACTTTGCCTCTCCTGTGCATTTTCCATTGCTGTCTCAGCAATAGTGCAGCCCTGGTCTTTGTTTCTAGGGGCCGTTTCCTTCATTCTGCATAGATGAGCAATTCAATCTGTTCCTGTAAGCAGATAAATCAATGAAAATAGGAAAGAACAACAGCATCTATAACTGAATGTTGGGATGGATATCCAGGATATGCTGCCACCCAGCTCTCTCCTCACACTCTTCTAAACTAACTAACATAGGTGGTCAAACTGTGGCACAGAAACACAACCATATGTGTTTGTTCACAAGACTCACTCACTTCAATCAGCAGCTTAAAACAAAATTAAAAACATGTTTCTCAAGAAGAAGAAAAGGCAATGAGTTTATGTTGGCTTTTATCCTTTCCTCTTCAAAGTTTTTCTCTTTCATAAATTACTCTCATCACAAATGTTCTCATATTAAGTGTAGAGAAAAGAACAAGATTATCTGCTTTGAATATCAGCAGACACACTAATTTGGACATTCTCATCTGCCAGATGCTGGAAGAGCTTCTTTCTGTGAAACTATGTTGAAATACCCAAGACAAAGGTTTAGACTTTTTTTTTTTAACTACTTGAGGTGACTTATACACTAGTCCAGGCTGCGTGTTGGCTTTGGATGAGTCACAAGCCTCTTTTAAACATTTTTGTCTGAAAAAAGAAAAATTGTCTTGTCAGTTCCCTGTAGTCCTGCTCTGCAGGGCTCGATGGACAGCTATTTTTTTGTTTTAACAGTTCTCTAATTGCTATCTTTCCTAAGCCTTTTAATTTGTCATAGTATAAAGTTTTCCATGGTTGCAGAAGTCCTTATTAAATGTCAGTGGAACTCCCTGAAAACACCTGACTAAGTAGGAACCATCCAACCCTTGGGAGTTATTGACTGCTGCCTCCAAGGACGTAATTAACAAGTGGCAGAACTTGCCATGTGGGTCATGTTTTACAAGATCCCACAGTATCGGTATTGATTATGATTTGATTAGATTAGTTTGATGGTAAATCCTTATTTAGGTGATGAGGTTTTCAGGCAAATAGTGAATATCCTGTCATGGGCAACACCAATCACATTTTGAACACAAAAAAACCCTTTTGAAATTATAGTTATAATCATTATATATGCAATACCTTGAGGCGTGTGTATTTGCAAGAGGCTCAGCCTGCCAGAGAAAAGCTGTATTCCTGCATTTAACACCTTACAAGCTAAAGGCAAAAATGAGTTTAACACACTAAGAGGTAATTTTACATTAAAAAGAACAGCTTATGGAAACCTCTGTTGTGTGCATGCCTGCCAGCTAATGGCATATTTATGGAAGATGGCAGCAAATGCAGCTGGGCTGGCATACCACAAGTTATTGCCTTGACACTGATTCTAAGGAGACTTTAATAAACTTGTACAAGGGAGAATGTTATTTTTCAGTCCCTCAAAATAAGTGGATGTTTCTTTGAATCCTAAAACTTCCATGCGTCTGTCAGAAAATTTCTGTTCTATTCAGCAAGGATAGAGGAAGCCAAGGGGATTCTGGGGCCCAGGCTGGGGTGTGTGCTGCCCTTGGGATGTGGTGGAGCACTGGAGAGATCTGCACACAGCTGCAGGCATGACACAGGACCCAGCAGAGACCACACCTCTGCAAAGCTGTGGCTGAAGGGAGTCCTGAAGTGTCTCATGCATCTCTTGTTGCCTAAGGTTAGCTAGATGAATCTCACTCATTTTTTATTTTCATGTGCCACTTGAATTTTCTAATCTCCTCTGACCCTCTTTTTCCTCCTTATGCCTCTTACTTCCTTAGCAATAAAGCTAAATAAATTACTAATTTACTTATATAATTCCTAGCTCCTTATTAACAGCCTTCCAGTACCTGAAGGAGGCTTACAAGAAGGCTGAAGAGGGGCTTTTCAAAAGGACAAGAAGTGATGGGATGACAGGGAATGGCTTAAACTGAAGGAGGGTAGGTTTAGATTATACATTATGAAGAAATTCATTACTGTGAGGGTGCTGAGGCACTGTGACAGATTGCCCAATAATGCTGTGGACTCCCCATGAGTTTTCAAAACCAATCTGAGTAACCTGGTCTCATGAGAGGTGTACCTGCCCATGGCAAGGAGGTTGGAACCAGAGGATCTTCAAGGCCCCTTCCAACAAAAGCCATTATTCTATGATGCTATGATTCTATAAAGTGGGAAAAATCTAACAGGAAGAGACATAAATAAGAACTAAAGAAAGAAAAAAAAATAGTTGCAACATATTTTCATTTTTTAAAGCCCGAACAAAAATAACCAGAATTACAGAAATATTTACAACAAAACATTTTCCTTGGTTTAAAGTGACTTGCAGATTTTGGCTGATCCATTTTACCTGCTAATGCCTGGAAAACTCCCCAGCTGATCTATGAATGCTCTTTCCCCAAGTAGAAGCAACTGGCAGAATGACTCCAAAGCTTTGCTGTGCCACAAGCAATCAGATGATGGAAACAGTTCAGTGAAGCTTCTCATGTCAGCCCAGGTTAGAGCCTCCTACAGGGTCTGGAAGGCAAATTAGAGAGCCATGAGTGGTGATGCTGCTGCTGACCTTCAGAATGGCCTCAGTTGTCCCACTGCATCTTCACTGGGATAGAAGGAAGGAGAAATGAACCCCAGTGCAGTGTCATGAAGATTCATGTCAAGTATTATAAGCGCAAGTCCTCTTAGCTGCCTGCAAGAATTATTTCAAAACTTTATCTGAGAGAAGAGCTGGTTTTACTGGCAAATGAGCATAGAAAATAAGTGTAGAAATTGCCCTTCTAGCATGGAAGACAGCAGATCTTCAGACTGTGAAGTCTGTGGGTGTTTGTGTGTGTATGTGTGCAGCAGGGGAAGAAGCAATAATTTGCTTTCCAAAAAGCAGCAGATGGATCTAACTCCCTTGATATATTGGAAGTGTTTGGTCCTGGAGCTGTTGATTTGACTCAGCTGTCTCCTTTCAGGTCTCAGTGAGATGCTATGGCCACAGCCAGAAATCCCTCTGGGTGTGGGTCTGGAGGAGAAGTGGGGCTCAGTGACTGAGGGTCTGGGGCTCTCCACTAGCCAAAGTTTCTGTGCCTCTTCCAAGGAAGTCTCAAAGAGAAGCTACCAAACTGCCTTAAGAAGCCAGACCATTAAAAAAAAAAAAAAAAAATCTGGATTCCTACAAGCCTTTTAAAACCAGACACATCCTGAACCATGACAGGCTCCAGAAAGCAAATAAATGCAGTTCACTCAGGTACAGAAATCTACATTATGAAACTCCTGTTGTTGCCTTCATGTTACAACACCTTTAATTTCCCTTTTCCTCTGTGGTTTTATCTTCTCCTGGGCACAAGGCGCTGCCAAGTCTCAGGTGCTCTGCCATTAGGGTTGCATCATTTTGATGGCACCATCCTTGCTCTGATAAACCAGACACTGAGGGCCCTCCTGTGCCCTTCAGACAAACATGTAGTACACCTCTGCTTGCTGCATAGCTGGAAACTGAAATGGGAATCTGAAAAGAAAGGATCTGTGGCCCTGGCTAAGATAACAGACAGACTGTCCAGGGCAGTTTGGTGACCTCATTAGCTGTGAAGATCTGAGCAGGTGGGAAATAGCACAGAGTTCTGAATTCATCTCTGTGACCATCTCCTTCCTCACTCAACCCTCATCGTGCCCTGCCTGGCTCTCACAGGAATGTGGATCCAGGCAGAGCAGAGTAGGCAGCTCTATTTCTTTGGCAGCACTGAAACTTTCAGCCAGAGTGGCCTCTAGGGTCAGCAGTTATTCCACCTGTGCCAGTGCCCTCTCCTGCTGTGTGCAGCCTGAGATGGAGCTGGGGAACCCAGACCCAGCTCTGCCACAGACTGCTGCTGCTCAGGAACAAGGAAAAATGGCACAGCCTCTCTTCATCAGCATCTTTGTGGTGTAGCCTGTAATCCTCCACACATGTTCCACCAGGCAAATTATCAAAGCAGAGCCATGAGTGTCAGCAGAGACTCCAGCATCCTTGGGTGATAATGTTCTGCTGTTTCCACAGTCCCTACTCCAGCCAAGCCAACAAAAGCAGGCAGAAAGCAGTCCAAAAGTGAGCACAAGAGAAACCCAGAAATCAGAGGGTACATACGGATTTTCTCTTGCCCAGCTCTGCTGCAGCCTGTAGGGAACACAGAGCCTCTTCAGTACTGCCATTCCCCAAGAAGTCTCTCCACTTACAACCCTCCCAACACCATTTCCCCCTCCTGGCAGCAGCAGGATCCTCCTTCTCCTCTGTCACAGTCTCTTGATGCCAACTATGATCTGTGACAAAAAGGCTGGGACACAACCCCACTGCTGAGACCTGCTGCAGCCAGGGTCAGGTATCCACATGCCACCCTGCAGGTTCATGCTGGGGCAGTTTGAGGGGCTGTGTTAAAGCAGGCAGATTGTCCATGGTGGTCACTGATGGTCACTGACTGCCACACTGATGGCAGGAGTGGCAGAGGTGCCTGGTCTGTGCTGCAGCAGCTCACAGCCAAGGTGGAGAGAAAGAACCAGCTGCCACTGCCCACAGGTGCTCACTGCAGAGGTGATAGCCTCCAGCAACACATCCAGCTGTGAACTCTCAGAAATCATCCCAGGGTGACCTGGCAGGGCTTTAGGAGCTGGAACCCTACACAGGCTGCCTAGTTGTGAGATGGACACCAGCAGAGCTGCCACAGCCTTCCTACCATAGCAGGGCTCTGGAAAGAGAGTTTGTCACCATGTGATTGTAAACTCCTCATGGCACTGCACATCTTTCATCCCCCTGACAAACCTGAGCATGACAGGGGAAAGCACAGGGACAGTGCCTGGCTGACCCCTCCTGGCACTCCCCAAACATAAATGTTTATTGATACCACAATAAAGAGAGCCAAAAAGGAGCAGACCCTGAGAAACAGTGCAAGCTACCTGCCAACCTAACCCTAGCAGCAGCAACAATAACCATGGTACAAGTAGAAATTATCAAAGCCAACTTGGGAGGAAACCACAAGAAATGGCAGTTGAGCCTTATTAGTGCCATAAATCATAGAGCTGGTTTCAGTTCCTGCAGCTCCTCACACGCCGTGTGACGCTGCCTCTTGCACAGCAAGCAATGGGGGTCTGCACTGCCTGGAGGCACAAAACAAAGCAGGCAAGGAAAAGCACTGCTTTTTACCAAAGTAATTCTTAATTTAATTGTAAATCAAAGGCAGGGGGGTTCTGTTGCTGTCTGTGAGGGGATGAAGCGCAGGGAGAGATGTGTGAGGTGGGAGAAACGGGGACTTTCTAGGGTTTGGAAACTTCCCTAAGTGCATGTTTCAGGCATCCTCAGAAGGCTATCTGCTTGTTTATTTATTTACCTGAATATTTGCCAACTCTGTGCTCTTTGTGTGTCTGGTTGTCTTTAAGTCCATTGTACATCCTGAACCTTTTTTCTCCAGGGGTGATTTTGACAATGAGAGCTGTGATTCCTCCTCTGACTGTCCTCTGAAGTGAAGGGAGCAGATGGAAGGGTTAGCCCACCTCACCTCTAATTTTAACAATGTTTGAACCTTCTTGAGGCACATGATCATTTTTTTTACTTGGGACCCTCCATCCCCACCCATTGATGTGCATCACTGATTATCCTTCTTTTCCTGCCTAGAAATTCATTCTATACTGAATTCTCTGAGCAGAATTTTAGACTCACCAATAACCATTGTTATCTACCTTGTTCAGGGAAGCAATAAAACTAGGAATTAATAATAATGCTTACTTATTTTTAGTATAATTTACGAGCCAGCAATGGCTCAGCATGCTAAGGGACCAAACATGGAGACAGATAATGATCTCTAGACAAATGCTTTTGCCCTAGAAATACCCACCACTAGGGAAAATTCAGGCTCCCAGGAGCAGCTCCAGAGCCTTTAAAGGAAGTCCCCAACCCAGAGCAAAATCACAAGCATTATATTTTAGGTTTGAAGCACACCTAAAGCACAGCACCCTGATCATTATGTGATTTCTCGTGCATCAGAAGCAAGACCTAGTAAAGACACAAGCCTGGCAGGTAGCACAGTGTGGAGCAGCAAAGCAAATGACAGACTCAGACTCTCTAAGTTAAAAGGAGGAGCAAGTGAAGTTCTGTGTCTTACTGGGTGTGCTTTAAGTTTGAAGTATTGATTATCTTCTGGTCAGTAAATAGGTGAGACACACACAAGTCCTTGTGCTTTTATTCTCCAAAACCAGTCCTTAACCATCTGACATGAAACACAGTAAAAAAAGTTTTCACACCCTCAGAGCTCAGACTACATGAAGGAATTGTGTCCACATGCACACATTAGGACAGGAAGCCCAAGAGGAAGGTGAAGTCTGATGACAAGACACCCATGCAAGCATTGCAAAAAGCTCTAGCTTGCTTGTGTCCTCTACCAGTCTGAAATGCCTAATAAATAAGGAACTACTGCTAGAAAAATGGTAACTGTAGACAGTACTTTTGTCTTGCCTTGTGTTACTTCCCAGCACCAGCATTGAGCTTTAGGGACAGATTCTCCCAACCAAGTGAGCCGTGCTTTGCAACGGCACAGCCTCAGAGGAAAATGCTGTCAAGCCACCACACAAGCCCTGTATGGCCCTTGATGTAACCAGAGACATCTTTAAAAGGTTAAAGCAACCCACTCTTCCAGTCAGACAGGGAAAATGCAGATTCTGTCCTGCCAGCAGGTGCCCAGAGGGAAAGGCAGGGCCCAGGTGGAGCCTTTCCAGAGCACAGGTACCGCATGGCCAGGCAGGAGCAGAGGCTGCTCTCACTCCTGAGTGTGACCAGCAACAAATGGCTCCTCTGGAAACACTTGTCTGCATTCACTCAGCTGCAGGAGGAGGTGGCTGGGGCTGTAGTATTGTGCTGCAGTCCTGTGTGAGGCCAGGGAGGGACAGATTTGCAGCCTGGCCCTGGTAGGGAATGACAGCTGACGCTAAGGCTTGGAGATCACAGACTGTGCCACCCCCTGCCCAAGGAAGCTGTCCTGGCCTCCCCTGCCTCCTGCCACTCGTTCTCACCCTCAGGTCATCTTCCTCTTGGCTTCAGGAGAACTGATCCCTCACAAACATTTTTTCTTGGTGAATTTTAATGCAGGCTAATTCCTTCTCTCAGGTCACTGCATCACTCACTTGCTTTCACATCCAGCAAGAGAGCACTAGGAAGCAAGACCAGCACGAATGTTTTCTTTTGCTTCCTATAGCAACTGCTCATTGCCACTGAGACTCTGGGAGGCTGTTTGGGTTTTCAAGAAGGACCTCTCAATTGTAGAACACAATATTCAAGTTCTGTCTCTCTGCCTGTGGCCCCAACACATACACAGTGATCTTGTCTTCCTAAGTAAGAAAATCTCAAGTGAACCTTTGTCACAGACACAGACCAACCACATGTTTCTGTGTTGTGGACAACCTAATAAAACTTTTAGAGTATACTAATTCCTCCTCTGACTCTTCTCTGAAGTGAAGGGAGCAGATATACTAAATTTTAGAGTATACATTTGAGTTCCACAGTCTTGTTGGGAACACATCTCATGTTGACTCTGGTGGCTTGACAAATTTCTAGGTGTAAAGTTAATCTCTCCCATTGTTAGAGATCCAAGATAGCCTAAACTTCTTGCACTTGTACTGTAGGACAGCCTGCTGAAGGCACTGAAGCATTTTGTGTGCAGCTGCTTTGCTGGTGAATGGCAAAGCAAAGAGCAACAGGACACTTGGCTTTGTTCTGACTCAGTCAGGTTGGTATTTTCGTGTGTGCAACTACTGCTTTCAGTAGCAGTGGCTATGTATGCTTTAAATGAGTGTGCGGCTCAGGCCTGATGAATCACTATCTTGCTCAGGGAACAGGTGTTTGTGCAGTTTCTAAAACAAACACATCACACCAAGGAGTTACCCAAAAGCACCTCACTTTCTTCTCATTAACAAGATCATGAGGCCCCAAAACTTTTCTGTTTCTTTCAACATCATTTTCTGATCCCTCCATTACTAGCCAGAAGCCTGGAGGCAGCACTGTGCCAAGCCAGCTGCCAACTAGCAAGGACATTCCAGCAGATTGAGCATCCAGGAGCTGCACATGGCTTTGCAGAGCTCAGGGAGTCAGTGCAGAGAGGCACTGCAAGAAGCCACTGCTCTGCCCTGTCGCGCCGCACAGCGCAGGAAATCTCCCCTCAGGATGGAGGAGGCTGCTCCTTCCCCTCCCACACAGCACTGCCACTCGCCGTGTCACCTCATCACACAACTGCTGCATCTGCCAGAGCCTGCACCCCATCTCTGAGGATGAGTCAGAGCACAGGAAGTGAGGAGACACATGTGCATGTGCAGGAGGAGGGGTTTGACACTCTTAGGATGGTTGCTCTAAAGGAAGGGCTCAGGCGTAATACCAGTAGCTCTAGACCAAGCAGATATTTGATTCATAATCCCAGCATATCTTCCATTCTCCAGGCAATACAAGGAAAATATTCACTGCACTAAGGATTTTTTTAAACAATTCAACTGCAGGAGTCTTCAGGAACTTCAAACTTTCAGGCCTTCTCCTCAGCCTCCTCAGTACAAAGAGAAAGGCCAGAATGTTTTATTTAACAGGGCACAAACTCAGCTAAGGGTCTGGATCCTGGGTTTGTAGCAGGGATGCTGGCTAGGGGGTGGCATATCACTGGCACATTCAGGACTCCATTTCCCATCCCATAATGTGCAGTGTTTGACCAGGGATGTGAAATGCCTGAGATGGAGCCTATTTATGTATGATGTCAGTCATCTTGCCCAACAAAACTGATATCAACATCAGGCTGAGATACTGGAAATGGAAATTAACAGGTGATGGTGAGCATGGTCTGCCTTGTCTTGATAATGCTTCTGTCCCTGCCTGGTGCCTTCACTGTCCACAGCCTTCTGCTGGAACTTTCACCCACTCAGGCTGTCCCTGGCTCCTCTGTGCCATTCTGACCCAAATTCCTGTTTCAGCCCAGCTGCCAGACCCCGTTCCTGCTGTGGCCCTTCTATCACTACATTCCCTTCTCAAGTGTAACCAGATTTTGATACAGCTCTGTGACAGGGAACCATCATCTGATCAGACCCTCCAAACAGCATTAGCTTCCCACCCCTGTCATTTCTTGGAGCTGTTCTGAAGACAATAGATGATCAGATGTGCCCAGGGAAACAGCTGGGGTAAGCACAGGGATAGAAAAGCTAACTTAGGAGAAAAGGCATCGAGAAAGAAAAACAGTGAACTGCACTTTCAAGTTTTGCCAGCATAGCAAAGAGTGTGGGAACAAATTACAACATCAGTGAGATACCTCTGGCAATGAAAGCCCCAGTTTCTGTAGGAAACTGGTATAAGTTATACTGGCAAGAGCTGTATCTCCAGTAGGAGTTTGTCAGAAAATCCTTCCCAGGGTAGGCAGAGCCAGCAATATTAAAAGGCAATAATATAGCCCAGCTGTAGGAAGCCTGTTTTCATGGGGAGAAATATTTTCCTGTGACAAGTCTCAAGCAGTTAAGCTCCAGAGAGCTTCACAGTACAGGCAGAAGCTTTGTACATTCCTATATGAATATGTATTTAATTATGGCTCCAGTGCTGAACACATTTACATAAATAAAGAGGAGAAATAGAAAGCAGGAGAGGAGGGAGGGGAAAGGTCTGGTTTTCACCTGTCTCCCCTGGTAGCAGCCCTGACTCCTCACCATTCTAGGGAGGACACAGAGCTGTGCTTGGACATTACAGCCTGCCCATCTGCTCCCAGCAGGTGGGATCAGCCTCCTCAACCCCATGGGCCTTGCTTAGGGATTATTACACATGGAACCATGGTCAGATAACCACAAACCAGCATGACAAAGAGATGTTGAAGAGCAGCAGAAGAAGAGACTGGTTGCTGGGGGATTTTATGAAGCCATCTGCAGAGCCATGAGCCTTGGAAAGGAGAAAAGAAAGCCACGGGAAACTCTCTGTGCCCACATTTTCCAAGCATTTACACTGGGGGAAGCAGCCTTCAGGCCATCAGAGCTTTTTCTGACTGTAAGTACCTGCCACAGGTAAGGCTGAGAGGGTGTCTGAGAGCAGGGCTCTCTCCCTGATCCCAGCCCTCCAGCACTGACACCAGTGCAGCCCCAGCTCAACACCTTCCTGCACCTGCTGCCCTTCAGGGACCTGCCCTTCCACAGCAGTTTCCCTCTGGTCAATTAATCCTCCACCTTTTTTGCTACCCATGGGCAAGGGAGACAGCACACATCTGTCTCAGCTCTCCTCCACCCATTCCTCTTCCCCCTGACACAATGAGAGTCCTTCCCACAGCAAGAGTGTTTCAGGGTTGCCAGATGATGATGGGTAAAAGAACAGATGAACAAGAATGGTGATGCAGGAGAAGGAAAGCTTTGCCTAAAGGCAATCAGAAAGCTCCTCCTTCCTCTGCCCCTCAGCCCTGCAGGACTGACCCTTCACATGGGCAGGAACATCCTGCTCCCCTGCCCTGTGCATGCTGATGTCCATCAGCTTTCTGAAATAACTTAATCATGTCCTTTGCAGAGGACAGCACAGGGTTCCTCCTGCTGAAACTCTGTCCCGACTGCTCTGGACCAAAAATAAAGACTTCCCCTTTTTATTAGTATTCCTTGAAGCAAGAGCCTTAACCAGAGGTGAAATATTCTCCAATATTTCTGTACCAACACTCTGACATGCCCATCTTCATCTGAGTTCACAGTGACATCCTCAAGGATATGATGAACTTGCAAAAAGTGCAACACTGTTTGATCTTTCATTACTGTGCTTAAGAAATGCACTCTGGGGGGAAATATAAATCTGACTTGCTGACAGAAATCCCTCCCCTTTGTTTGCACTGAAGGCGTTGTGCAGTGCAGCCCCAGCAGCAGCTGAATTCCACCTCAGCACAGAAAGGCTGAGCAGGAGCCAGATGTGCCTGGTTTGTTTCTAGGAAGAGCCTCCACAAGAAACTCAGCTCAGGGCAGGCACAGCCCAGATCTCCTTCAATGCACATCTCCTTGGTAGCCCATCTGCTGTGAAGGTGTGCTCCTGCCAGTGAAGTTGTCAGGGTTAATATTGCAAGAACTTTCTCCTTTTTTGAAAAAAATCCATACTGTACACAGGGTAGAAAGTTTTAGGCTCTTGTGGTCAAGGCTGGCTGATCCTGGTACCTGCATTCAGAGCTGCCTCAACAAGTGCAGAGCTGTTTAATTATTGACAGAGTAAAAAGTCCTCTAACCAAGCTATGCTTCATTTTAGGAAGGAAAAACAACTTTATCCTGACTGGCTGTGCTTGAGAGTTTTGCTTCTTTTTATTTTTAACATCAGCACACATGAAGAAAATATAAGCCCCAGCCTGAATGGTAGCAATGAGTGCTTAATATTCTTTTTGCACAACCCTAACAAATGAGTGCATAATTTAAAAATGTCACTGCACATCTGTGTTTGGTGTGTGGTGCTGCAAAGTGGGGCAGGAGAAGGGGGAATGTGAAGAGCAGAGATCCTGTAAGCTATTTACCTCTCTGCTGAATAATTTCCCTGTCACTTGGTGCAAAGCAGGGACAAACACTGAACTCCTACATGGACAGGACAGTGGCACTGCTCTGCAGGAAGACTTGGCCCCTGAGGAGGCACTGCCACCAGGAGCTGCTGAAGCTGCCCATAACCTTTCTGCTTCTGCTGCAGATAAAATCTGAGGGATCTCGCCTTTCTGCGGGTTTACAACAGTAAGAGCTGAGCTTTGCACTGAAGTGTTCTCAGAATTAATCTTCTAATCTTCTTTTGGTGGCAAAAGAGAAGCTCCAGGTTTTTTTTTTTTTCCAGAAAATCTACTGCATTTATTGCTTTAATGAGGAAGCATGGGGTCTGCTCCCTCCATTCATCCCCAGATGACAATTCACAGCCCCTCAAGCAGCACTTCCAAAGATCATAATTGACTTTGGATGAGACCTGGCTTGCCTGAGAAGACAGGAGCAGACACAGCTTCACACCCACAGCCTCTGAGAGGCAGAGATTTTGTGGTGAGTCCCTCCAGGGCTTCCCCAGCTGCTCCCAGGAGCAACCTGCAAAAACCCTCAGTGGGTTGAACAGAAAGCACCATCAGAACCATCCTCTCATGGTGGTTCTGGCCACCATGTTCCTTTCAAAATGTGAGCAAGGAGACATTCTGGAGGAATGTGTACTGCTTGTGCTGTCCAGCTCTAGAGATAAACAGAGGACAAGTCTCCATGGCTGCCAGTCTGGCACCTTTTGCGGGTAATAAAATATGCTCAACGCTTTTCAAGCCTTTCTGCAAATAATCAGAACTGTTTGTCATTATGTTGAAGGAATTAGGGGTTTTAGACACTGCTGGAATGATCAAATAGAGGTCTTTCTTTCAGAAAGGCATGAAATTTAGCTGAAAAGCAGGGTTTGTGAGTGTTCAAAGTAGCCAGGACAAGCCAGCAGGAGCAAAGGCAGGCTCTCCAAGGGGGTGGATGGATTTCCCCAGGGCATATAGGACCACAAAGCCCCGTGACCTTGAGCATGGTGGCTGCTCCTGATGCTGTCCATGGCTCTGAGTGAGTTGAAGGGCACACACAAGACACATTCTGGTGAGCCAGTCACCCCCTGGGACATGCAGGAGGGTTGGTAACACTCACATGGCAACATGCAAGAAAGGAGAGGACTGAGGGCCAGCCTGGAAAGAGACAATTCCTGGGGGAAGGGGGAAAAGAGACATAAAGGAGAAGGAGCTGTTATAGAATGGACTGAGTAATGCTGAGGAAATGGATCTGTGAGCTGTCAGCACAAACACAATCACTGAGGTGGGCGGCAGGATGGAGCTATCCTGGGGACAGAGAGAGGAGTCAGGAGAGGGAATAAGGCAATGTCCTAAGGAAGTCTGAGAGCAGGGAGGAGAAAAGCATGGAAAGGAGACAATGCAAGGACACCTAGAGAGGCAGGATGAAAACCAGGAGCACGAAAGGCTCCGGAGCACCTCGGGAAGGGGGCTTTCCAATAAAGGAGAAATGATTCACATCAAAGGCAGGCAACTGACTGGGAAGGAGGCTTCAGAGTGTGCCAGGAATAACAACTGTGCCTCAGCTCCTGTTGTGTTCCCTCCCTGCCTGCAGCACCGTGCTCTTCACATTTCATCTGCAAACTCTTCAGGCAGGGACCTGGTCCTCCTCCCCATCTCAAGTTCAAGAAATCATTTCCATTTGTACCAAGAATATTAACTGGACAAATGTGCACATGTGCTTTAACACGCAAGAGGTGACATACCCTGGTATATCTGCTGTTGATTTGCTCACTGTGCTGCCACCTCACGAGCTCAAATCCCTGCTTTGGATCCCTGTCCTCTTTCACCTCTATTGAAATTAGGAGCTGTATCAGGTAAGAAAAGAATACACCATGGGAGACAAGAGACCATTGTTTTAACCTCTATTTTTTTTCATTTCCCAGGATCAGCCCCATATAAACTTTCAACCTTAAACTCATATACAATGCAGTTGTCATTCTGCAGACCCTGGCTACCTCCCTTGGCTCACCTTTGCTCTCCTGCTGCCCCAGAAAATCCCATTTACACAATGGCTGCTCACCTCCAGCTCCTGCTATGCACCTCAACTTGCAGTGGCAACTTGCAACTCCCAATTCTTCCAGCCCCATTTATGTAGTAAGAGCTGTGTTCAACCCAGAGAGTCTTTAAATTTATTCTTAAATGTTTATGCTGTAGTTAGCAGTGATCCAGGAAGGAATTTAGGTGTCTCTTTGTGTCTCTCTAGCTCCAGTGGCACTCAAAGCATGTACACCAGGGCTTTGCTAAATGGGAGTGGGCCTTAATGCACACTTAATCACCTTGCAGCCTGGCCCCAAATGTTTGCCTGTATTGCAGTGATCAAACTGTGTCTCTTGATTTCCTCTCTGCAGTACAGGGATAAAGAGAACAGCCAGTGATGTGTGATGGAGACTCCACTGGTCTGACCTTGGGTTTGCTGAATAACTCATGACTGGCAAAACTGTGGATTGATTTCAGTTGGATTTTATGAGGCATGGAGCTGGAAAGACTTGATTTTTTTTTCTCCCTCCTCATTATATGGCGATGACTAGCCTAGCTATGGCTCCTCAGCTTGCATTCAGTATTTCCCATGTCTGATGGATGCCAAGTGCTTTCTTTTGTTCTCAGTGTCCTGGGTTTTAACTTCTTTTATTTGTTGACCCTGTGTATCTTCTAAAGTAGAAGGAACCCCCTCTGGAAATTCAGAAGCCATGGGGCTACCTTACAAATCCAAGGACTGTCCAAGCACTGCCCCTGGTTCATGCAAAGGCTTTGTCTGCTCCCAGTTTCAAGTGACACCAATGACAACCAGTATGTGAAAAGCAATGTTTGGATTTGGGGCAAAATCCCTGTAAACCAAAACTCTTTATCATTTTTTTCTTCTCTTTTCAAGTGGACCTATTCTCTGCTCTCAATAAATTCAAATTTTAATGGTACAGATTTTCTGCCTTGATAACCATTTAGTATGTAGACTAGGTAGCCATTAATAGCAAGCAACAAAGAGGAAAGAAGATTACTACCTTTTAATCTTTCATTTATTCTGTGGGTAGCTAATAATTACTCAGACATTATGGCCAGTGACTATTAATTGCTAAGTTTCACAAAGCCCCCTTTATACAGTCTTTAAAAACAGTAAAGGAAATGATGTATCCAATAGAAAGAGGTAGCTTCTGAGGGTAAAGTCACAAAATCCTAGACCAGATGCTAAAGGTTTCTAGGGACCTGCTGCTCACTAAAACCAGTGAAAAGTAGACACTATTCATGCCCTTCCTAACTTAGATCCTCATGACTACACCACATACTGTTGAGCGGTATAATGGCAGGAACCTGAGATGAAATTAAACCCTCCATCAAGGGGGCATAAAATATGTCTCTCTAGCTGTTTTTATTTTTAAACCAGAATTTCAGGACAGGCCTTCTCTTCCCATTGCTGCAGTCTTAATCAAAGTCGTATTTTCAGCTCTGATAGGAATAAGAAGGAAAAAAAGAAGGAAGAAAAAAAAAAAGCATGGCAAACCAGCTGCGACTTACATGCTAGATATCAAAAGCCATGGAATAAAACACAGAACATCTGTATCTTCAGCTGTCATTTCAGGGAGCAATCTTCTCCTTCTGCCAGCCAGCAAGAGGGGTCACGACAGCAAACTGGTGTGTACAGTCAGAGCTGGGCTGTGCACAGTTTGGAGCGCTGACTGGTGTGTACAGAGCTGGGCTGTGCACAGTTTGGAGCTCTGATTGATGTGTACAGGCAGAGCTGGGCTGTGCACAGTTTGGAGCTCTGACTGGTGTGTACAATGAGAGCTGGGCTGTGCTCAGTTTGGAGCTCTGGTGTGTATATTCAGAGCTGGGCTGCAGCAGGAGATGGTGCCCAAGCAGCCCAGGCTGTTTCTGGCTCTGCTACAGGCTCAGGGAGCACGAGTGAGCTGCTCAGAGCAGCAGCAGGGCCCCAAGTTTTGCTGGCACTAATCACCTGTTTTACATTCTGTGAGGGGTTTGCTGAGGGTTTTCACTGCAGGTGGTGCCCTGTGTGCTCTGTAGGTTTAGCTTGGACAGGCTGGGCATTCAGGTCAGTCCAGAAGAGCTCAGACCTGCTGCTCCTCCAGGTAAGCTGCAAAATCTGCCCCTTATCCTTGGCTTTCAGCAAGGGAGGGGAAATGCAAGAGTGGTGATTGGCAGGAGGAAAACCGCTGCTGGGTGAGAGCTTTATGTCATTGTCTCTTTTAATTTCACCATCACTAGCTATGTCAGAGACTTTAAATATGAGCAATGGTGTTGCTCAGTATTGTCAAGGGCACGCAGAGCCCCAGCCCAGTATCTAAATGAAATCCTCTGAAAAATGACTAAACAGGATTAGCACGGCCTGAGAGCAGATAGAGCACACCTGCATGCTCATGAATCATCCTGCAGCCATGTGCAGAGGGGCAGGGCCCCCACCAAAGGCAGCAGAACAAACTGGTGCTGCCAGAGCAGGATCCAGCCCTTTCTGCACACAGGGCATCCACTGTAGTTCCTTGTGAGGGCAAACACAGCCCTGGAAAGGTGTTCCCACCTCTTCCAGACAGCTGAGCAAGCTAGGGAGTGTGGCAGGGATGGTGTGGGCAGGGGGCTGACCCTGCCTCTCTGGGGGCTCCTGAGCCTCAAAGCAACTCTGGGGTGTGGATGAAATCCCTGTCTGTCACAGCACCTGGAAGCCAGGGAGGAAGGAGGGGAATTATCTCAAGCTCATGGTCCTGCTGTAGGCAGGGAACTGGTGTCACAGAGCTGGTGTCACACAGAGCTTGTGTCACACAGAGCTGGTGTCACAGCTGCTCATGCAGGAGAGAGGCCTCCTCAGGAGAGGGCCCCAGATTCTGCCATTCGTTTCCCTTTTCAATCTGACAGGGGCACAGACAGATTTTATTGAGCTGCTGAGCCACTCGTGAGGCCTGTCTACTCACCGAGCACAAGGGTTGAGAGGTTTATTGGATCGGGGGATAATTTAGTATCCATTTTTCACAGCATGTCCATTCCTATTAACCTGCCCTTGCAGTCTGTTTCCCTGCCTGCCACCCCTGGGCAGGGAGGGACAGACACCCTCTATCAGCCCACACCCCAAATGCCCTCTGCTGCCTTGCCCCAGATGCTCCCAGCAGAGACAATGGGGTGTTTCTAGGAGATACATTAACTGTGAGAGACCCCACACATCCCAGACAGAACCTGTCCACCCCAGCCGTCAGGAGGCACAGGAACACGCCTCTCCTGCCTGGCTTCTGGGGACAAACCACAAGCAGGAGACCGGAAGGGCCTTGGCAGAGCTGTGGGGTATTTTTGGGGTCCCCTGTCGTGGGGATGAAAGATGAATCTGACTCCATGTTCTTAGAAGGCTAATTTATTATTTTATTATATGCTATATATTATGTTGTATTATATTATATTATATTATATTATATTATATTATATTATATTATATTATATATTATAATATTATATAATATATAAAATATAACGAAATATATAATATATAATATGGTGTATTATATTATTATATTTTATTATATTTATTATATTATACTAAAGGATAGAGAAATAATACAGACAGAAGGCATAAAGATAATAAAGAAAAACTCATTGCTCTCTTAGAGCCTTGACACAGCTGGATGGTGACTGGTCCTTAAGTCAAAACAATTCACATGAAACCAATCAAACAACCACCTGTTGGATAAACCATCTCCAAACCACATTCCAAAGCAGCAAAACACAGGAGAAGCAAATGAGATAATATTGTTTTCCTTTTTCTCTGAGGCTTCTTAGCTTCCCAGGAGATTCCTGGGCAAGGGGATTTTTCAGAAAATGTGATGGGGACAGAGCTGCTCCAAGCTTTGGGTGCACCAGGTTTTCCTGTAGGAAAGTTTTCATGGCTGCACAGCTCCAGCTTTAGACAATGGTACAAATTGTTCCCAGGGGTCACTTGGAGCAGCACCCTGTTGCATCTGCCCAGGTCCTCAGGCTGGAATAGGGCTGGCCCAGCCCTCGGAATGTGAGGAGGGTTCCCCACAGCCACCTGTGACCCAAAGCTCATCTAGAGCTGTCACTTGGAGGGAACATCAAGGATGACAAGAAGAGCTTCTGCCAGTACAGCAGCAAAAAAGGCTAAACAGAGAAATGTAGGCCATTGCTGAACAGGAAAAGTGATTTAATGGCAAGGGCACAGAGAAGGCTGAGGTACTCAATGAATTCTCCATCTCAGTCTTCATCAATGAGGTCTTTCAGGCCTCTGGGCACAGAGGAGAACTACCAGCAAGAAGAGGGGTGTTGACTTAGGGATTGCCTGAGACATCCCTTCAAGTCCATGAGACTCAACATTGCACCCAAGATTTCCACAAGAGTTGGCCCATGTCCTTGCACCATCACTCTCTAACATTTTCCAGAGACTGTGGAGGTCCAGGGATTTCCCTGACAACTGAAGACAAACATGAGGGTCCCCCATACCTACAGAAAGGGAGCTGGGAACTTCACTGCTCTGTGTGGCAGGAAAACTTGACCCACCATGCATAAACTGAAACAAGAGAGATAGATTAGATGCAAGGAGGGGAAAATATCCATGAGGACAGTCCAGCAGTGGAGCAGGCAGCCCAGGAGGCTCTGCAGGCTCCATCCTGGGAGGTTTCAAACCCCAACCAGACACAGCCCTGAGCAGCCTGGTCTGGTCTGGTCTGGAGTGACCCTGCTCTGAGCCTCTCAGGTCATGCCCAGCCTGAATTGTACTATGTTCCCATGCTGAGTTGCATTGGATAGCAATGGTAGGAAATTAAAAATACAGAAATATAATCCTACTGTTGACACAAATAACCCCAAATCTCCAGACTGCTATCATCCTCTGTCTGCTCTGACTTATGCAGGAATCCAGACTAGCTCTGATCTATCCTAAAAACTCTTTTGCCGGTCTGAAGGCTTGGGGCTGCTGCTACTGAGAAAAGGGTCAGATGTGTACAAAGCAAGTGCAAAGGCTGGGTTTTTCTATGGGGAACCAGTCACCATCACCTCCACTCCTTTTCCAGCTCTCTTTCTCTCCTCTCCCTCTCTCATTGGTCCTGCAGTAAATACCCAAACATGAAAACAAGCCCCAGGACTCATCTTAGAGGCTCCGTGTCCCACATCTCTCTGTTTCCTCCACTCCTAAACCTGGAGGGACATCTGCCAGAGCCTCCAGGGGGGTAACATCAGTGCCCTCCAGCAACTGCAAGTTGAGCAGCTTAATGACATTAAAGCTCCTTTCACCCTCCTTCCTAGCTGGGGCTAAGCACAGCTCAGTGAGCCATCAGGAGCAGGAACCATCATGAGCAGAGAGGTGGCCAGAGAGATGATTTTGAGGGAAGGCTACAGTAACCTCAAGCTCAGAAAAGATGCTTGAACTCCCCTTTTAAGTGGTCATGGAAGCTATTTTCATCTTCAGCTGCTGCAGATTTGTTCCTGGGATGGTGGCTGCACCGAGTGGCTGACACAGACCTGAGAATCAATCAAAAGTAATTGAAACAGAAGAGGCTCAGCAATCAACCTATTAGGTTGCTGGAGCCAGAAAAATGCTGCTATGAGGAGCCAGAGAAAGGGGAACCGACTTCCCTTCTGAAAACTTAATGTGAGGAAGGAGCTTCGGCTGCGCCATCTTTTCTTACAAGAAGAATAAAAATCTGTGGAATTCTCTTTCTGTGGAGTTTTATCCCCTTTAATAGCAAGGGGGGAAAGGAAAGAAACCATTAAATCCTTATCTGTAAAAAAAAAAAGCCATCTCATTCTCTTTTCTTTTCCTCATACCCCCCTCCATATGCAATAAAAAGATTCTTTGCTCTCGATTGTTGTCTGCCGTGGCAGCGGCTGGAATGAGCTTTGTTTTTCTTCACTTCACTGCTCCTCACCAGAGGACTTCACTGGCTGCAGCAACCTATTAAACTGGTTGCTGGCTGTCATGGTCTCTTCTGTCAGAGTGGGAGCTGCTGCCAGAGTCCAGTTATTTTATTTCCAAATGCCTGCATGAGTCGGCTCCTGAAAAGCCAGACCTTGGAGCTGCCGACAAGAGCATGAGCTGAAGTGTTAGGGGGTTGCCAACCTCCAGTAATTAACAGCATACACCCCTCCACCATCCCTCACCCAGATCTCACAACCTTCTGGCAGGTGCCCCCAGGGGGATTTGCAGCAGTGAGCCTAAATATTTCATCTAAATCATTAGAGCAAAAAAAGAAAAATTAAACGTGATCTTTAAAAAGGAGGAGGAAATCTTAACCACTTGCATTCTTGATAAGGCATAAGCAAAGAGAAAATGCAGCAGCATGAGAGTTCAAATTTGGAAAGGGCTGCTGTGTGTGCTGGTGAGCAATACCTCACCAGGCTTCTCAGAGATGAAATCAGAGGGGGCACCCATCTTCTCTTCCCCACAGATATGGTTCTGGGGTGCATTATTTTGTTTACAGAGGGTGTTCTGGCTTGACCCTGATACCAGAGACTCTCGTTGCCTCTGAATTCTACACAACACATCCTTGGTCAGATGCAGTTATGAAACACAATAACCCCTGTTACTGTGAGGATGAGCCTTCCCCCACACCAATCTGTAATTACTCAAGGACAAACCAAAATTTGTGCTGTCAGCCTCACCTAGAAAATACAGCAGGGCAGGGAACAGACATAGGGTTAATATTATATTGAGGCTGGAATGGGAGCCAACCAGTTGACCAAGGGGGTTTGGCTTTGGCTTTGGTTCTGGGGTGATTGGAGCGCTTTTTCTCACCAAGGAAGGGCTGAGTGCACCATGATCCTGGCAGTCCCCAACTACAGGGACTTTTCCACAGCTGGTCAGGCTGTGGAGGGACACTCACAGCAGTGAGGTTTGGTCAGGGCAGTTTTACCTGACAGGGGTTTTATGGAGTCAGAGGGAAATGTGTCCTGGGCTCTACAGAGCAGCGCTCCGAGTTCTATCCCTACTTACTGTTTTCTGAGGGTGCCACTAAAAATGTCTGGGCAAAGTGCAGGTTTGGAGACCTCAGCAATTCACACCTGCACCCAGCCAGTGCCTGTGCTACAGTATAAGCACTGTCCAGATTCACCATCAAGCACAATTTATGGGAGGGATGTGCTCTCCCTGCGGGCTGCAGCAATAACAATCCAAACACACCTTCAGAAACACTATTGCTTTCATGAAAGGTTTCCATGAAATACAGGGGTGAGGGAAGGGGGTATGAGAAATTAGAGACTGAAATTGTGTCCTAACACTGCTAAGAGGGGGAAAAAAAATCAAATTTTTTCCCACTAACCCCCTATAGCAGTACTTGATCCAGTATTACCCTCGTCCCAGGGATCAAAGATGATGATGCCATGCAGGAGCAATGCTGGAGTAATACAGGAGCTTATAACTGCAGGAGAGCTGTGACCTAAAGCAAGTCTCCCCTACAGATGCTGAGTCATCAGAAATGTGATGCCCTTCCACCATTATCTAAGAACAGCATCTGAAAGAGAGAGGGGTGATTAGACCAGGGTTTGGAGCTGGGACAATCCAAATTCTGATGCTGGTTCTGATATGTCCCTCACATGAACCTGGGGAGTAGTTAATCGGACTCAGATGTTCAGGGGTTCTTAACATCTGTCACTCAAAACCCCACAAATGCACCATGGGTACTTAAATCCTCAAAAAAACCATTATGTTTAACCTTCTGAACACAAGCAGAAGAGGAATTAAGGTTAGTATTTGTAATATGCTTTTCAGAATAAAACACACTGAGTACTACTTTTAATTCTTCATTACTTTATGCAGTAGAAAGCAAGAAGATATAAAAAATGAACAGCAGGATTGGACTGGTTATTAGTATTGGGAGTGTTGTCAGGTCACTTCTGGGTTTTTATGGGTGCTTCTATCAAATAAATGGATGGATTATATGCACCATGAAGGAATAATTCTGGACAGGTGATGTTTTCTCCATAAAAGGGACACTCTCAAAGGACATGCAAAGCCCTCTAAACTTCCCAGGATTAGCACTGAGTGACCCAATATCTCCTCCCACCACTGGTGCCTAACACTTTAGAGAAATTTATGCACAGAATGTGATAACTTGTCATGCAATGCTCAACTTCATCTATCCCATTTTCCTGTAGAGTTCTCTGCATAATATATAAACAGAGGGGGGTGGGGGAAATCTCTCTGAAAGCTCCTGCCAACTCACATCTATTTCATTCTTTTCTTTTGAAAAGAAACCTATTCCAGATGGTTCATCATTAGAACTTTTTTTTTTTTTTTAATCTCCGACGTTATGAAAAAAAAAAAAAACAGGAAAGAGAAGAAATCTGTGTGGTCAGTTCTAGCACTGAAAATATTTCACACTGAGCCTGGGGCTGTGGGTGTGTGTCCACTGCAGGGAGCAGTGGGCTGCCCCAGGTCAGTGGAACCACCCCTGGATGTTGGTGACAGGGCAGGGTTTGGGCTTCCCTGTCCTCAAAGATCTCCCTCTTCCCAGGGCTTGGGCACCCACTGCGCCACAGAATCAAACATGCCAGGGAGGTCATTGCTGCTGCTGTGACCTGGGCGAGCTGTTCTGTGTTTCTGTGGAGGCTCCTGTGGTACCCCTCAATCAGGGAGCTGCAGCAGCTCCCCCTGAGCTGCTCACCCTCCTGGGTGTCAGGACTGCAGCTGGGCACGCAGCCAGCACGCTGAGGGATGTTTGAAGCAAGGCCTCTGAGACAAACCTCTGCTTTCAATAAAGTGCCACAGGATTTTTAATGCCCATGCAGAGCAGGCAGCTGTTACCCAAAGGACGTTCTCCACCCTAAAATTACATGGAAATTATTTGCCTCTGAAGCTATGTTTAGCCTACAGAGATTCAAACATGTAATTCTAGGATATCTAGTTATTTGATTAAAATGCTAATATAGCCACCTCACAGCTAATGCTGCCAGCCAGCCAGGCTCCCCAGGGCAGCGCTGCGTGTTTGCTTTTCGTGTCTCTCCCTAAGCCAGAGTCTCACCCTGAATCAGGGATGGTGATCACTGCTCTGAGCCCAGGGGTTCAGCCTCCCCACACGGTGACTCAGACAAACAGCCAGCTCCAATGCACAGGGATTTGCCCACTGCCTCATCCCAGGCAGTTTCCCTCTCCTGCTGGGAGCTGCCAGCCAGCAGCAGTGGTGGAAGGTTCCTGAGGAAGGTGTGCAAGTTAAGGAGGGACACCCCTTCTACTGAGAAACTGATTTATTTTTTTTTTTAATCAAGTGAATAAAATAATAATAATTGTTTTAAATAAGTGAATGGGAGTCACAAGCTTTTCCCCAGAACTTTTCTTAATTGCCTTTTGCTCACTGTCACTACAAGGACTGGGAATTGTCCCATCAACATTTTCCCTGTGAAGAACAGCTCCCATTTTATCCAAAATTACCTCTGTCCAACTTGATTTAAAATTTCCAGTTTGTCAAAGTTAATTATTTCCACTGAAAATCCAGGTGCCAAGATGCTCAAAACCAATACCATGTATGAAGCAACTCACTGCACATCATTTAAGCCCCTGCTATGAACAAACATCCCTTCATCCTACATCCTTTTCCCACCTCAGGGTCTCAGTAAAGCACCATACCACAGCAGCACTACATGAATTCATGATAAATAGATCTAGGTCCTTCTCCTAACAATTTCTGGGGTTTGTCAGCTGCTATTCATTTTGCTGAGAGGCCACAGGAAGGATGACCATCCTGATGCTGCCAGTCCTAATGATGCAGCCTGAGTGCAGGGACTGAGCACAAGGCCAGGGATGCTCTGAGCTTCACTGTCCATGTCAGTGTCAGCTGCCTCATTGCTGGCTCCACAGGAATCAGGAGAGAGTCTGAGGGGGCCCTTTTTTCAGAGGAGCAAGGAGGGGAAGGATGAGTGTACATGCCTGATTAGTTACAGGCAATTAAACACATCTAGCTTCCCCTTGCCTCTCATCCCTAACCTCCAGCCACTGGAACAGAAATCCAGAACAGCCATCTCTGTTCTGATGCATGATCCCTGTATCCCTGTGCCTTTGTAACATGGTGCCTGCACTCTTGCAGCCCCTGGGCATCAAAGCATTTGCACACAGGCAAGTGAAATGGCTCGGGCTGTCAGGAAGGAGATCACCCCTTCCCTGCAGGGGATCATAGGGCAACACCTCTAACACAGTTCCTGGGGCTGCCATTTCCCATCTTGAACCAGAGCAGAGGCAGCTTTCAGGGATACTGGATTGCAAGAAACTTCTGTCACCCTCTGGTCTGCCAGCCCTTGGGTTTCCCTGGCTTCACACAGATTGACCCAGCGTGCTTCCCTTGCAGAAGGGAATTTAATTTTAAATTCCATTTCATTTTAAAACTGCTTTTGCTCCAGCACCTGTCCTCCCTGCCAATCTTCTTGACCAAGAGCAGCACAGTGCCAGGGTTTTCCCAGAAAATCACTGCTCTCCTAGGTAGGGAAGGATCAGACTATTTGTCCCCTTCCTCCTGTCCTCCCCCAGGGACTGCCCTGTCACCCTTCTCTCACGGGGTCTCACTATTGTGGCTGAGCTCTCCAGCACAAGTCTCACCAGGGCTGGGTGTCACCCTCACCCACGCTGCCCATCCTGCTGCCTCTGCCCCTTGTGCCTCAGGGAACAGGCTCCAGGCTGCTCCTGCCAGCAGGGCACACAGCTCCTGCTGTTTAGGGAAAGAGGTGAGTGGGGAGACAATCCCTCAGGCTGAGTGGGGAGGCACAAGCTGCACTCAGAACTCCAAAAGCTCTCCCTGCCCAGCATTCTCATCCCTGCCAGGCCACAGCCAAGGCCTCCCTTCAGAGAGAGCTGCTGAGGCCAGGGCTTATTCATGACAGCCTGTACCTCTCCCAAGTAGGGCAATGGTACATGGATGGGAAATACAGAAAAAAGGAGTGCATAGGATGAGTCTCACTACAGCCTGTAACTGTGTTCAAACATGATCACCACCAGGACATCACTATGATTGAACAGATCTTGGGTTTAGGTTCAGGCAAGAGCAAATCAGGATCAATTTTCACCCCTGTGTTGCTAAGTCTCGTTATTTTACTGAGGACCTTGTGATACCCAATGCTCTTTACAGCCTGTGTTCCAAGATTTGGGTATACAAGAATGACACCTTTTCCAGATACACTTTTTGTGTCTTCCTGTCTCTCTTATACATTCCTGATTTTGTGAACCTTAATGTTCCAAAAAATAGAGGGACACCCTCTTCCTCACCAAGACTTTTTATCTCATTACCCAGGGAGCAACTGGACTTCTGATTTTAAATTAGTTGGACTCAGCAATGCTATAAGCACAGTAATTCAAATACAGACAGCATTATTACCAAATTACCAAGATGCCTTTTGCTTTCTGACTGACCCAAAATCCATGTCTGATGTTCTGTCAAAAACCAGAGCAAACACATTTGTGTTCAGATGTGAGAAAGCACCAAACCGAAGGCAGACCTTAGCACACAGAAGAGTTAAGAAGCTGAAAGCATCCTTACCTTTTTCTAAGGTCTGCTTTCATTCCCAGCACCTCACACCATGGCCCAAGTGTACCTCATGCAGCCCAAACCTTCTGTCCTGCTCTCCCTGCATGAATTGTTAGTAATATTCTGCAAGTTACTTTTACTCAGAATAAAACTGAGTCAATCCAAAGAATCAACTTGCTCTCTTTAACTATGGGCATGGGGAACATTAGGAATTATTTCCATAAAAGGGTGCTAGGCTGGTATTTGATAGAGGAGTAAGAGTAGAGGACATGGTCTAGATTTGACCAAGACAGAATTTAAAAGTGGTCTGGATAAATGGACTTTCACTGTAGAGTAGACAGGGTTAGAGGTCAGCCTTTGCAGAGAAAGAACAAAAGAGTACTGATCCAACTAGGTAATTTCTGCAAAAAGCAGACTTATTTATCAAAAACTGAATTGATCTAGCTTGCACAACATTAAAGCCAAAGAATAAATAATAAACAGAACCTCCATTTGTCACATAGTAAAAAGAACAAAAGTGCACAACTGGGAAAATGTAATTTGGAGAAAAGTCCAATATGGAAAAAAATAAGGCAGAGTTGCAGTAGCGAAATAAAACCAACCTGTGATTTATTAGCAACCATTGTGTGCTCTGTGCCATATTTCTTTATTCAAATAAAGCCCTGTTCAGATCCCTCTGAGGTGACTTTTCAGCAACATTTAGCACATTGCAGGGCAGGGCCTGAGGGTCACGAGTTCAAGAAAGGACTTGTGTTCCTCTATCATCCAGCCACCTGATCTGAGCTATGGACGTGGCTTTCCTCAGCTGTGGTGATGCTGCTGGTGGGAAGGAATTGTCTGCCCTAGGCATTAAAATCTCCTATAAATTATCTTAGGAATGAGACTGATACAGCTGCAGACTGAAGCAGCATTTCAGCTGTCCTAGGCTGGGGAGAAGCTACAGCTGACAACAAGAAATGGAAAGGAGGAAGGAAGAGAGAAAAATGTAATTTCGGAGGACTCAGTGTGAAAATTTTGACTGCATTATTTGTGCAGGCCAGACAGCAACGAAGTACAAACTTGTTGGAATAGCTTACTCTCCTCTGATCTAACAACAGGAAGGATCTGCTGTTAGGTCTCCCAGTGCCACTTTCCTCGTCCCCTATTCCATTATTAACCTCCTACATTTTCCCTGCCTTTGCCAGTAAATTGCTTTGCAATCAGCATGGCACGGCAGGGCTGAGCAGAGGCAGCCAGAGCCCTGCAGTGACCCCAGCCCAGGCAGGCAGTGACCACTCCTGCTCACAGCACCGACCCCTCCCTGCCATCCTCCCCACCTCCCCTGGCCCCTCCAGATCAGGGGGCCCTGACCATAATGCTCAAGCAGTGAAAAAACACAAATCCTGCTGGACTTGCAGCTGGGGGAGGAACAACCTCAGGAGCTGGGAAAAGGAGCTGTCAGCCTTCATTATTAATATCCAGCTGTTAATATTTAATGTCATAAAACCGCGTCTCCCTCCGCAGCCTAGTCATCAGACATGCAGGGGTCACAGCAGCCAAAATCCTTTAGACAGACAATTCAATGTCCCTGTGCTTTAGCTGCATGCCAGGACTGCTAAAGGTGTTCTAGATGTATTCGAGATGAAATGCTAGAAGCTTTAATAAAGCCTGAGATTTAAAAAAAAAAAAAAGAAAAAAAAAAAGGAAATGGAAAAAACAGTGGTCACGTTCCTCCTGCCTTCCCAGCCAGCCCTGCTCACAACATTGACCCCATCCACGAAGCCAAAGGGCACCTCCAGCTGGAAAAGAATAAACAGGGCTGGCCAAAGCATTAGCACAGCAAAGACATCAACCACCAGCATTGGCACAGCACAGACATCACCCACTGCTGCAGCTGCAAGGCCAACCCAGTGCTGCTCTGGGCTTGGTGTCCAGACACAGAGGGAAGGTTTGAACATGAAGTAGAGAGAGGGCCAAGATTTAAATCCTTCAGACTACCAAATCCAGATGATACTGCAGGAGGAAAAGGTCATGTTGTCCACCCCAGCCCGTGTTCCCAGGCACTGCGGCACACACTGAGGAGCACCAGGCAAAGCACCCCAGGAAACGCTGTCGAGTGTTTGATCTCACAGCAGATGAGACAGAGAGGGCCTCCATCATGGTGGGCAGGCAAGGGACGTTTCAGTGGTTATTTTCAGAGCCTTCACCCTCACAGCTTCACAGAAGGGTCAATCACCAGCATGGCTTGCAGGCAGTTTCCCCTCAGCGGTGTCACCTCTGCTGGCTCAGAGCCAGGGTCCTGCTCCCTGCTGCAGATCCCGGGCTCTCCCTGCCAGCGATTCCGCCTGCGCTGCCAACGCTGCCACTAAAGCTGCCTCGCAGTATTAATTTTTAAAGACTCCTTCCCCCTCCTGGGCATAGATTCCGAGACAGCTCCAGAAGCCCACACAAATATACCAGCGCAGCCGAGCAGCCAAATGCGTCAAAGGAGATTTTAAGGGAGAATGGGGGAATAAAAAGCACAGCCAGAATGTTTTGGCATGCAGTGCGAAGAGAAGCATGGCACCACATGCAACATCTGCTACCCTTTGGCCTTCCCTGCCTCTCCTGTTTCCACCTGTAAGCTCAAGATTGATTTCTTTCTCTTCTTTACAGAGCAGTGTAGTCAGAGGGGCTGGATCACCCCAGGCAATGAAGAAATATAAGTAATGAGAATCCTCCGAATATGTTAGTCTGCATGACATGAAGACAGCTCAGACGGTCCTCAAAGAATTGGTCAGATCCAGCAGAGCTCATTAGCTCTGGCTTGGGGCTACTTCTCCAGACCTGGGTTAGCTGGAGCTCCCAGGTGTCTGCGAGCCGTGCTCTGGGCTCCAGGCCACCACACCAGCCCAGCCCTGGCCTTTGCTGGCACTGTGGCTCGAGGTAGCACAGTCCCTGAGCGAGGGGAAGGGCTGCAGAGCCCTGCAGAGCACTATGCAGAGGTATCCAAGGGACTCTCCAGAAAACAACCTGGCTGCAGCTGTGCCCGCACTGAGATGGAGCTGTTTAAACCTATCTGGCTTTATACAGTGCCTCTGTCCTCCAGCCCAAATTTGTGGGTTTAGGAGCACAATGCAGAGACACCCCAATAGCACTGCCTACAAAACCATCTTGGGCTGGCAGGGATCAGTAGTGCAGACTGAGCACTCTGGGGACACAAGGGGCCCATGTCCCTTTTGGTCTGGGAGCAGACAGCAAAGCACAGGGACAGAGTCCAGTCAGGTTGTTATGCACAAAGGCAGTTCCTACATCTTGTGGATAACCCACCACCAATTAGACTGCCTACAGTGAGTGCTGACAGCAAGTGGGTGCTAAAAGAGGGTGGTTATGGTTGTGGTCAAGTGTGACAAGCAGGACAAGTCAAATTTCCCCTTCTGCCACACTCTGACATGGTAAGGTAAAAGTGACTATTTACAGACAGCATCTCCCTGCCTATAGGTAACAGCAACTTCAGGCAACTCTTGCAAACTGGGAACTAGTGAACTCCAGCAGTTAATTATAGTAAATATTTACATAACAGCTGGACCCTTCAAATTTAGAAGGAATAGTCAATGCAAGGACATGCCCTTTAACCATCCCATTTTATTACACAAATCACCAGGGAGCCCAGCACAGTAAGATTTGCAAATGAAGTGTTTGATATTGGCTGAGACATTAAACTACTTACCTCGTGCTATAAAATGCATAGGTACAGTACATCATTCTTTTTGCAGGAATTTCAACCCCATTTACTTTAGTTAACTCTTCCTCGGCACTTAATATTTTGTGTGCTAGAAAGAAACACAGAACATAACCCTGAATAGACTGGTGCCACCACTCTAGCAGAGTCTGACTTAAAATAAAAATGTTTTCCCCTTTGCTGTTACTAAATTTGGCATCACTTATGTAGATTCTATTGATGTGTCTAATCTACTTAACATCCTCAATGTTCTCCTATTAGCTGGTTGCTTGGGAATTTGCCTTACATGAAAGATTCTGCTTCTGTCCCATCCCCGTGCTTTCTCCGCACACACACTGGGTAATTAAACCAGGTTCTGTAAGAGGAGTAATATGTTGTTATCCAGAATGACTTGGTACTCAGGAGCACTGCAGCAAATCCTGGAATAGGCAAAAGCTGTGGGTGCTGGGAGCTATGGGTGCATGTTTCCAGAGAGAGCACAGTTTTTAAAAGGATCAGGGTCTGAGTTTGGAAATCTGAGTCAGCCCCAAGCACCCTCAGCTGGCAGGACTCAGATGCGCCTCGGGCAGGGTGTAATCTATACCAGGAGCAAGATGAGATGCTGACAACTCTCAGGAGCCCCCAGCTGTGGCCAGTGGCTGGAGTAACTCCAGAAGTACCTGGAGACAAAGCATGATGAGCTGGTCATCTTCAGGAGCTCAGTGTGGAGGAAAGGAATGAAACACAAAAATCCCAGAAGATATTTCCTTCTCACCACTACAAAAAATTGCATTCCCAGATGCGCAAATCAAATATGGGAAGGGGTTGACCATGGTCACATTAGGCATAGTTTTAGGTGGTCCATAAAAGAGTTCTTCTTACCGAAATGTTATCCCAGATGGTATTTACTGCTCTATGACTTCCTTTCTAGAGGAGCTTTGTGTTACCTTAGGGAGGAAAATTCTGAAAGGTATCATAAGTCAAGGTGCAGAAGTGTGCAGTGTAAAATTAGCTGAGAAGAGAGGATGAAGCAGCCCAAGAAATGGTCAGGTTTAGCCAAGGGACAGCTGCTGCAAAATCAGGAACCCAAAGGACTTACTGGATGGGGGTTTTGCATGCATCAGAAACCTTCTGCCAGGCCGGCTGATTTATGTGGCTGAGAAGGCTCAGATGAACCCTCCCTCCTGAGCTTGCTCATAACATTATAGGGTAGGCTAAGAGGGTTACTCAATGTTATTACTACTGTTGCTGTTGTTTATTTATTAATGCATCTGTATTAGAGACCGTGGCTGATCCTGGGAGTCTCGCTGCTCTACGTGCACGGGATGCAGAGCGAGAAGGAGCAGCCCCTGCCCAAGAGAACTCCAAGTTTAACTCCCTTTCCCCCCAGAACCAGAGCAAGCTCCCAGAGCTATCGCAGAGACACAGATCACCCTCTTTGCTGCCATTTAGCCACTTATTATTTCCCAGCATAAATATGCTTTATAGAGAAATAAAGTCTGCAGCTCTGAAAAGGGAGCGCTTTCACACACCCGCTCCTCATCTATAAAGCCCCGTGATTTGGCATCTCAGGTTAAAGGATGAAATTATGACACCAGAATTGACTTTAGAGTTTCTGATGCTTCCTTGGATGATTGCTTCTATAACTTATAGAGACAGGGGAGCGTTTGTATTCTACTGAACATATAAATTAATATCCATACATGAAAATAATGTGTAGACAGCACGACAGGGGCAGGGATGAGTTTGCTACAGTGAGGAGCACTGAAGGAAGGGCTTGTCAGCAGAAGTTTCTGTTGTATTTGGAGTGTTGTGGTGAGAGTCTGGAAGAGTAATGAAGTAAAATAAAAGGGGGTTGTACTTGACTTGTTAAAGCAGCTGAGAAATTCATGGTATTTTCCATCATCATACCTTTGAGTGGGGAGTCCTATTGAAAATAAATATGCATTTTTATTTTTGCTTGTGGATATAAAACAGAATTTCCTATTTTCATGTGATCTGTATGTTTTGTGCCATGAGCAGGGCAGGTTATTTTGTGGCCTAAAAGACATATGTAAAGGTATTGGAATCTGGTCTTATAATGCATAAGAGATAAGGTTCTCCTGCTCATGCTTGCTAAAAGCTCTATTTCAGTCTGTTGTGGCAGAGACAACATTATTTGATTTTGCTTCTTCCCTGTGTTTCTAACAGTAGCAATATTACATGTGTTAAAAAGAAATTGGAGCAAAATAAGAAACAGAATACCCCAACCCCTGCACATCCCATGGATTTTAAAGCCTGTTAAATTCACAGCAAAGTTTTAAAAGCAAAGGGGATGAAAACCGTAGCCCCACTGAAGTCAGTGGAAAGCTCTCAGTGAGGGACAGGAAGCAGGAGCTGGATTTCACCACGTCCCCTGACACTGCCTTACATTAGAAACACCAACCAGGATGTTTCTGTTCCTCTCACCTCTGACCCAAACCTTTTTAAAAATTAAAATAAAACATTAGAGATGCAGCATCAAAGGGCTGGAGGCACAGAGGAAACGTGGGCCTGCTCCCAGCCCTACCCCCTGGCGAAGCTGTGATGCTGATGAGCCCAGGCAGCAGGTAGGACATTCCTGTCAGTGCCATCAGGAGCAGCAGAGGGGCTGTGTGACACACACCGGTGCCTGGGCCAGATGGAGGCTTTGGGCTGCACTGCAAGGCTCGAGTTGTCCCCAGAGCTGATGACAGAGCCGTGTGCCAGTTTGTTTGTCAGCCTGGAGAGCTCGAAGCCATCCTGGGAGAAACCCTTATCCCACATAAATCGTCTGCAGCTGATGGATGGCAGGAGGCTCAACTATAAAAATCTCAGCCAGAAACATGATAAATAGTTGCATCCTGTTAAAAATAGGCAGCAGAGCAGCAGGCACATGCATTGGCTGAGGAGGATTGCCAGTCAATGACTGAACTGCCAAGGCATTTTGGCGTTCAGCTTCAGAACAGGCTTTCAGGCTATTCTTGCAAGCGAACAACCTCTGTAGTAACCTGGTTTTCAGTACACATCGAATTTCCTCTGGGTACCTCAAGAGCTGGCAGGAGAAAGACCAGAAGAATGTTTTGGTTGACTCTGGTTTTTGTATATAGCAGGTACTGCAGCCAGCTTCTTTTGGCCAAAATCGAGTTTTTCCCTGTGGGCATCATTTAAATGTGTTTGCTTTACCACCAAATCCTTGTTTTGTGTAAAGTACTCAAGGGGAAAAGTTACCTCCTCCAGCAGAGTTCCTG
Source organism: Ammospiza caudacuta (assembly GCF_027887145.1). Lineage (NCBI taxonomy): Eukaryota > Metazoa > Chordata > Aves > Passeriformes > Passerellidae > Ammospiza > Ammospiza caudacuta. The sequence goes on from NC_080594.1 coordinate 113,353,460, forward strand.
CATTTACTGTACCAGTAGCGTATTTGCATGGCGCCTGCTGCATTGGAGGCTCAGACTCCCAGAGTGCAGGTAATAAACAAATATTACTGTGAGCTTTCTGGAGCAACTCTCCCTCCCTCATAAGAACTTCTATAAAACAGTTTGCTAGATTACAGACGGGAAAGCAAACCTTTCAAAAAAATCCTCTCAACACTTACAGCTACAGGCTAAGTGCGTCAGTCACATGTGGTTTGCTCTTATGCTGAACCAATAAAACCTTGCAAATTTCAGTTGTAGACCTCAAAACATCCTGTCTGTGACACTTGAAACTTTCTCTCACCAAGAAATTTCCACAGTAACGTTCCAAATCCTTCCCTAGCCCATAGTCTCCAGGCTGTTCTAGCTTTAGGTCTCTTCTGTTTAAAGCGACTTTAAACACCCAAACCCAGTCTTAAACACTCCTCCTTAAACCTAAACCCAGTCTTCTTTTCATCTCTGCAGTGCCCTCCCCCTGCCCCGTTTCTACCATCCTTCCATGTGCCCTCACGTCACTTTTCCAGCCTTGCAGCTTGGCATGAGACAGCTCATGCCGTGACTCAACCAAAAGTGTGTAGGTTTGGATGGGGGAGTTGTCGGATGCCAGTGAACATGGGCAGCATCCTCTCTCCAGCTTTCCTTTGGTGGAAGCACTAAGTGGTGCCTTTCTTCCCCAAGTGCTGCCATGGCCCTGGCCCTCTGCCAGATTTGATTCCGGGCTGACCAGCGGAGCCCCAAAGCTCATAGTTGGGGACTAGCAGATAAGCAGTGTGTTTGTGTAACTTCTGTGTCCCTAGGAAACAAGGCTGAAAACAGAAATATGAACTATGTCCATTTTTACAGATGTCTCTCTTGCTAATATTTCTGTTGAACTTGCCCCTGGGACTCCGAGCAGCTCTATGATAAACACTGCGCAAACAGATAGGGATGGTCTCTACTCCAGTTAAAGAAGACAAAGTATGAAAATCTATACCCTCCAGCTACTAAAAAAATTGTAAAAGTTGCTCTTGTAAATAAGCAGTGAGGAATAAATTGCACACAAACATGACACACAATCACAGGGATAGTTTCAGGCTGGGATCATCCGTATCTGACCCGCTGAAAACAAAGATAGATACAAACTTGTCTTATCCAAACCCAACTTTAAAAACACAGTATTGTGCATTCACAGTAGCTCAAATGTTAAATATAAAGCCTCATTTATCTCAAGAGGGAATGCTAATGAAAGGGGGAGGACGTAAACCACGTCTTGTAGGGCATCAACTTCCCAACTTCAGACTTGCAGCAGAAGTTATCCTCTTTAGAGATTCACTACTCCACCGGCTTGCTGTTATATATCTGTCATATAATATCTGTCTGTATCTATCTATAATATCTGTCATATTTTCCTCAATATCCAGGGGTTCAGGACACTCCTTGGTAGAGGACACTTGTCTTAAAAATCCACTTGGCCCAGGCTTGAATCTCTGTTGGTGCAACATCTCCTGTTCCTGCTGTTTCACTTCACTTTCCCTGGAGCAGTGACTGACACCTTCCTCAGCCATAGCTCAGGGAGATGCCACAGAATTAGCAATCATCTTTGCTCTAGTGTCAGTTACACAGTCCTGAGCTTGATGGCCAGGTCACTTTGCTAGGAGAAACACAGAGATCTGCCCAAATTAGGCAGGGTGAGGCTTTGAAAACAGGTTTTCCATCTGTTGAAAGATTGCTCTAACCAATGGATGGTGGGTGGAACTTGCCCACAAGCTCAGGAAGTAGCTAAGAGGGGAACATGGGCCTCTCAGCTTACCTAAGGAGGAGCCTGAATTGCCTCAGCTGATTTGGGCCTCAGCATAAAAATTTGGTACATACATTACCTGAATCAGACCAGATTTGTTCTCCACCAAGGCTCTGTAGGACACTCAATCACCTTTCTTTTTCTTTGCCGCATCAGGAAAGAGTTAAGCAACTTAAAACTGTGCAGATCAGAGAGTACAGAACAGACTGAGCCTTTCCCACCAAGACTCCTTTTGCCATCCCAGGGAGCTCTAACATGCATCATTGGCTCAGTGCCAAGCTCCTAAAAGAGCCCCTTGTTGGTTACCAGCATTGGCAGGGCATGACTTGATAACTAGAAATCCTGGCTTGCAAAATACTGCCATGCAAGTAGCTAGAAATTAACTACACACATTGCAATGCAAATGGACATGCAGAGGTCCCCCTCATTGTTTAGTATGGTTTGGGTTTGGGATTTGAGGATTTTTTTTTATTTTTTTTGAAAGGAAAGAGGTTTTGGGTGGGTGTAGAAGCCTTGGCAGTGAAGCACCAGGACAGCCAGCCAAATAGACAAGCAGGATTTCCATTTTTACCTCTCTTGCCTTTAATCCCAGGTTTCCTGCAGCTAAATCTATGGGTAGGGACGTAGGGAGGGAAATCTACACTTATTTATTTCTGGAAATCAGGATGAAGTCATTATGGCCTGCACAGTATGTTTGCTATTATGAAGTTGCAAACGGAGCTGGAGAAAGGGCATTTAGTGGGAAATATTGTCAGCTGGCAGTCTCGGGCACTCGAGCACCCTCCATAACACGCGGAACGGAATCAATTTAAACCCAGTGAAAGGGACATTGTCTGATAAAGTAATTCCTCTTTGAACACAAGATGGCAGCCTTAAATAAATGCAACCCCGCACAGCTTTTAATCTTACACATCATTAAATTCCTAATTTACACATTATGTTTTCATGGGCCAACCCATAACTCATTAGTGTTGAACTCTTGAGTTGTAAAGACCAACACACTAGACAAATGTGGGCTTCTTTATCTGCTTTTCTTTGGGTGGCAGTTCTCTTTTAATTTACCACAGAGGCAGACTTCAAATTCAACATTAAGAAAGCTTTCTGATCTTGCGTGCTTTGTGCATGCTCTACCCCAAAGTAAAACCTCTCTGATTACTGTTCTGTACCCACAGTTTTACTGACAAAGTGTGGAACATGGAATGGGGAATACCATCTTTTTTCAGCTTGTTCAAGATACTGGAGTTCCTTGAAAGATACATCTTTCTGCAGGAGGATTTCAAACAGGCCTTGAAGTCAAAACTAAAACAGACTGCAAACAACATAGGGTTTGGGGCTGGTCTTCCCACTTTTCCACAAAACTGAATACACCAAATCATGTTTTGACCTCTTGTCTTTCCATTCTCTTGTCTGGCTGTTGTCTGAAAGAAATCACAAACACGATCTGAGCAGGAGGGTCTCCATAGGGCCCCAGTACCATGACACTAGAAATAATTCCACCAGAATGGATGGAAATGGCAAGACAAAGGCTATAATCACTTTCCCTGCCTTGGGAACTACAAGTCAAAAATGTCAAAAACGTAGAAGGAGCCTTTACAAACCTGGTGCCGCTGCTTTAGCATTGCCTGCAAGAACATAAATGGCTCTGGGAGCAGGTCAGACCAAGGGCCCCTCCAAGCCAGCCCCTGGTCTCAGGTTCCCCATGCAGGCAGGGGCAGTGGGAAATGTGACTCATTATGTGGGGTCAGGGAGAGCAGAGCAGCAAGGCAAGGCTCTGGGCTAAGTTTGTTCTTCCTGGCTGGGCTGCAGTTTATCATGGCCACAGGGCCCCTGCTCTGCAGGAGCTGCTGCTCTGAGAGAGCCAAACTCCAGCAGCACAAGGCCCTGCATGCCCTGGTGGAAACTGGAATGAGCTTCACAGGTGGCTGGAACGGCTGCAAATGCAAAGGAGAAGATCAGGATCATCCCGTTCCACCAGAGCTGAACAAGCTTCCAGGGAAAGTCAGTGCTCCTCAGGGGAATGCTTTGCTACAATACTGTTCAAAAAAAGGTACAATCCCAAGGAGAGAGGAGGAATATTCATACTTCAAATGTAAACAATTGCAGAACCTCCTCCCTATCCTCCACTAAGCCAAATGGAGGTCATCCACAACACCAGCAGAAATCTTTATGAGAGTCCCCATCTATTCTCTTGCTACTCCTGCCTCCAGCAGCTCACAGTTATTGCCCCATTACAGACCCTTCAGCAATTTTAGACAGTAGCAGTGCTGACCCAAGCCATCTGCCTGGAGCAGAGCTCCATGACCCCCATGGAGCTAAATTCTTATTCTTATAGGATGGATGTCTTCACCCCCACCAAGTCCCTTTTTCTATTTGTTTTATTATACGGGCATTCACTTTTCTCTAATTTTCTTCATCCCTTTCTCTTCCTTTTGGTGGACAAGAACATTCAATTTTCATGGTGAGTTGGTATCCACCTAAAGAGGAAAGGTCAGCAGACAAAGAGGTAACAACCAAAGTGTCTTTCTACTGACAGCACCTTCCAAGTGGAACCTTCCAGAGAGCTTGTGGATTGTAAGGGGCAGTGTGTAGCAGCAGGGGATGTTCCTGTGTGCCAAATAAAGGGACTCTGGCTCTTTCCTGAGGCTAAACCATCTGGGGAGGGAGGTGGGCTTGTGACAACAACTGAACATCAGCCTCAGTATGTTTTGCTTCAATTTCTGGCACAGATTTACAGATATGATTTAAAGCCAAACTAGGTCTCCCTATGCCTTACTTTACTCCTGGAGGAAATGAGTCCAGCATTTGGAGCATTTACAGGATTCCACTCCATGCTCCTGCAAACACATTGAGACTTGGAGACCCAAGTTGCATTCTGTCCTTTCCACACATCTTCCCCATCAGAGATTGCTCTGGAGGCCTAAAGCAACCCCCAGCAAGATCTGTACAACCTCGTAAGGACATAATTTTAAAACAATGCATTGCACAAGCATACCAGGAAAGGATGGATTCCTTCTGTGGTTAAAGCACAGCAGGAGACCCTCAGAGATTTAGGTTCCATTCTCAGTTCTGCCCAATAGTTTGAACAGGTCATTCAATGTTTTGGAGCTCCCAGCTCCCCTTTATGAGAGGGGAGCAGCTCTTGATGGCAATCAGATTAATTGCCAGGATTAATGCCAGGATTAATGCCCACAGCACCCGAGAGGTGAGGGCTGCACTGCGGAGCTGCACGACAGCCAGTGCTCCCCTTGCTGTGCCAAGCCTCCTGCACTCCTGCCAGGGATGGGGCACAGCCTGCAGAGGTGGCAATTAGAGCCCTGCCAAGTGTTACAGGGATGCGTGGCACACGGCACGGCCACCCCTCCTTGGCAGGGCGCCTCTGCAAACATGGCTGAGCCACAGGACAGCTCCCGGCCAGGGCAGGGTCCCTGCAGGGAAACACACCAGCCCATGGGCAGAGCAGGCTTGGATCTCCATGTCCTGCTGCCCCTTCTGCTGCCTGAGCACAGTGCTGGGACTGCCTGCACCCTGCCTGCACATTGCCTCTGCTGCCCACTCCCCGCCTGGCCTGCCTGAGCCACCCTAACCACTGCCCACTCTGCCCCATTGCCCCCCCTTCCCCACTGCCCACTCTGCCCACTCTGCCCCACTGCCCACCCTGCCCACACTGCCCATTCTGCCCACACCCTGCCTGGCCTGCCTGTGCCACCCCAACCACTGCCCACCTTGCCCCACTGCCCACCCTGCCCACTTTGCCTACTCTTTGCCCACCCTGCTCACCCTGCCCACTCTGCCCACCCTGCCCACTCTGCCCATGCCCAGCCCACACCACCCTGCCTCTCAGGAGTTTAGTTGTTAATTGCATCCCCGAAATATGAGAAAAGTCTCAGTTTCAGTCCGCGCATTCAAAGAACGAGCCGGAGTTCCTCAGTTGTTGGGCTTGAAGTTGTTTATTAAATCTTATCTATAAAAATTTCCTCCTGCCCAGCAGAGGTCTGCTCAGCAGGGCAGTCAGAGGCACTCTGACCACCCCTGAGGTAGTGTTGTCACAAACTACGTACAACATATTTACAACTACTTTTCAACACCTATCACCTGTGTTAGACAGTGAACTTCTATTCTAAACCAATCCCAAAGAGCCAGCATCACCGCAGAAGATGGAGGTAGAGAAGAAGAAGGAGGACTGGACACACCCAAGTCCCTCCATCTTGTCCCCAAAACCCCCATTCTAAGAATCCCAAAATCTATCTTTTCACCCTGTGATAATTTCATTATTACATTATTCAAACTTCTGTGGCTTTCAGGTTCTCATACAAAGCTGGTAATTTGCTCCACGGGTCATAATCAAATCCACCGGTGTTCTGGGCTGTGTGCCAGGGTCTCCAAGCCCCCTGGCAGGGGCCCCAGCAACTCTGGACACCCAGAGGGATGTGCTGAGTTCTGACACCTGCCCACCCTGCCTGTGGCACTGCTCAGCCCTGCAGTGCTGCTGCCCTGAGGCTCACAGAGTGCCCCTCACCCGCCTGTTCCCCACAGCCCCCAGCTCTGCACAGCCCCTCTCCAGCCAGCCCCCAGAGCCAGCATTCCCCAGTGCCTGCCCTGTGCTGACACCCACACACAGAGCCTGGCACAACCCACCTGGCCAGACGGACCGGCAGCCAAACACAATTTTCCCCTCATGTGCAGCCCCTCTGCAGGCTCCCATCTGCCCTCCTTGCTTTCACACAGGGCTCAGACAGCCCTGTACACGAGGGCCAGCCTCTGCAAGCCTCCCCAGAATACAGACGAGACATACCCTTCAGCTACACTGCCAGAGCCAGCCCCTCACACCACGCAGGGCTCCCCTGCTCCCTCTCCTCTGGCCTCCTGTGCATTCCAGACTCGCTCCACACCCTACAGACAGACCCCTTCACTCCCAAATGCAGCACAGACACCTGGAGCGTGCTCACACCTGTGGATCCAGAGCTGCAGAGGCACAAATCATTGATAGGTACAGGCAGGAGGCTGAGTGGGAAGTCAGCAAGGAGGTGTGATCAGTGGAAGGAGACCTTTAGGGCCTGTCACAAGCCAGCGTGCTGCTTTTAGGAAATGCTGTTACCACGTTTGCAGCTGCATCCACCTCAGTGAGACACCAGCTCCGTTACCCACAGCGTCACAAGGTTTCATCTGTGCTCGCCACTTGCCTGTGCCCCACTGACATTTATCTTCCAGGCACTTCTCCAGCACTGCTATAATGGACAAACCCTATGGCAGCAGCAAATGCTCAGAATCACAAATATTCCTCCACCAGCCTGGCTCTGCACATGCACACACACAGGTCCTGGCTCCAGGTCTGTGCTGCATCTCTCCCAAGAAATCCCCACCTCGTTCAATATCTGTGCACTTTACAGACAGAGCATTCTTCTGCAAGCATCCCAAACACAACCCTACACTTCCACAGGAGCAGCTCTCCAAACTCTCCATGCAGCCTGAGCAACACCAACACATCTACACATTCCATATGGATTTCCATGTTATCCAAGTCAACAGAGGTCTCCTGGCAGGGCAAGTTACACTGTGGTTGCCAAACCAAGAAACAGATCCCTCAGTTCATCATTAGAGGTGGATGAAGTCTGCTGGGAATGGAGGCTGGGATTGCTTAGGGCTTTATTCAGCTTATTCATCTGTCCGCTTGTATTTAACACATTATTTTTTAAATGTAATTTTACTTCTATTTTTGCAGCATTGCATCTGATGTCGTATGAAAACAGATCTATTTTAAATAGATCTATCACAGGCTGACCCTTGTACCAAACAGAATATATCCTAAGTAAGAAGCCGCAACAACCTGTAAATAATAGAGATGATGGCAATATCCAGAGTTGTTCTGTTTTCTCCTCTTGCTGGATATACCCCATGATTTTACTTTCAGAATCTCATGTTTAACACTGCTTTTTGCCTTCCTGCACTTTGGACACTAGGAAAAAAAACCCCCAAACAACAGATTTTTTCTGTCTGTCATACTGGCGGCATAATCAGCTCTGCCTTGCTTTTCCCTGGACTCCATCACCAATTTCTGGCCATGGATGGTGCCTTTGGTGGGATTTCACCCCATTTTATGCCCTTTCCATTGTCCCAAGGTCAGGTCACTTCCTTAAAAGTAACCTGCTGTAGTCAAGGTTGTTTTCCCTGACCTGGTTTATTGCCTTTTAAATGTTTTAGTGCTTTGCCTGTTCCTCAGGTTGAGCACAGGATGTTTGTTGCACTGGTAAGAGGTTAGTACTGCGAAGCCTAGGGAGTGATATATGGATGGTTCATGCTTTCTTTTGGATTTAATTTTTCATCCTCCAGTGCTCTGTGGTGAAAGGAATGTTTGCTGCTTGCCTAGGGAGACACCTGACATTTAGACTTTATCTTCTGTAAAGGCTTGGGCCAAAATTCTCTTCTCTGACTTTGGGAATGGCAGTAAAGGGCACAGAGTTGAAGTGAAGGGGGGGACAAGGAGGGATTTTGTCTTGTGATACCAGGCCACAGTAAGGAACTGTGCAGCCCTCTGATAAAAGTCAGTTCCTCCAATATAAATGGGGTTTTCATCCCCAGGCACCGTGCAGAAATTCCTCAGTCCCAGAGTACTCATGGGCCTGGGGGTAGAGGGGAAGAAAAGAAGAGCAGCTTGGGCTGCAGCATCCTGCTATGATGTTCTAACCAGGGGAGGGCTCAAATTCTGGCTTTGGAGCTTCCACAGCCCCTGCACTACACCCAGGTGAAATACAAAGGCTGAAGAAAAGGTAAAGAATCTTTCCCTGGAATAGTTTTTGCTCAAGCTCAAAGGAATGAGGGTTTCCCTTTTTTTTCCCTTTCTTTCTTTTTTCTTTTTTTTTTATGAGTACTAATTTTACATTGTCCTAACCTCATTTTGCTGCCCCTGCCTCTGGGTTTATCTCATGTCTGGAATCAGCAATGTTGATTTAACAGAGACAGATCTGACAGGAGCAGAAAGAATAAAGATGGGACACCTTTCTAGAGATAACCCTCCAGTGCAAGATGGGTGTGTGAATCTCGCCCTCTCCCTCCAGAGCATTCACTTTTCCAGAGCTCAAACACACAGACTTTCAGAAACTCTCCTCTTAGGTGCTTACATCAGGTTTGCTACCTGGGCAGGAATCACCAAGAGATGCTGTGCTGGTCTTCCCACAGCTCCTCATTCCTGTCTTTCCTCACCCCAACCAGCCACAGCACCAGGGGAGAGTTTTGAAGAGGAGAGCAGTTCTGTGGGAATATGAATGGTTGATCATAGGTCAAAGATGCCAGGAGAGGTTTGTGTGAGTGAAAGGCTGAAAGTTTGTGTTCCCCACCTGTGTGTGCCCACCCCTGCCCCTCCCATTCATTCAGATATCTGAGCTGCAGTGACTGATGGTCCATTAATAGCTAAAAAGTCCCCTTGATACAATTGCTAAAAGAGATATGAACTTTCTGTAAATGGCACTGGTTTATAGTCGTTGGAATAAATACTACTTAGATGGTTTCCTAATTTTAAATAAAAACTTTGTGTCTTCCTTCATGTGCTCAGTGTGAGGAAGGATTGGTATGGTTGCAAGCTGCATTTTTGCTGGCCTTCCTGTGAATAAGCACTATCTGCTTTGCAGAACTGTAGGTGAAGGTCTTCTGCATGATTCTTTTATTTCACCAAGTATAAGACAGACCTGCAGCAAGAAGGGCTCAGTTATGAGTCTCAGAAATGTTAAGACTCAGAAATTTCACTTGTGGGTTGTGTCTGTCAGGTAGATTCTCCATTGCACAGAAAGGCTGGGGAGATTTCTCTGCCACACTTTGAAAAGAGGCCTGAACATCCTCAGTCTGGCAGAATTTAGAGTGTGTTTCATTTCCACCCCTCTGAAATGGAGTGGTGTTTGTTTCAGAGGTTTTGTGAAACACTGTTGTTGTTGTTGTTGCTGCTGCTGCTGCTGTTGGTGGTGGTGGTGTTGCTGCTGCTGCAGTTGTTGTTGTTGTTGTTGTTTTCCCAGTGACCTTTGGAGGCAGCAGGTTGCTCTGGGGATCACCTCACAGGGTGGGAGCAGGAACCTGCACCCACAGACACACTGGGTGCTCCATGCTGCACCTGTGCCACTGGGAACTGCTCACAGAAATATGGTATCTGATTCACTAACACACAGGAGATCAACCTCCAACTCACATCCTTTTATTTTCCTGTATTGTTTGGCAAAAGTAATTTTTTCTAAGTTAGTTACTGATTTTCAATGGTGCCATAGGTTTTGTTTTCTATTAGCAAGTATAACTTGGAGCAAACTGAGGATCAGTCCTGAAGAGCTCAGGTTAAGACAAGGGTTTAAACTATACATATTTATGATGTAATTACTCTCTTCTCTTTTTTTCCCCCCTTTGTTTTTTTATGGTTTTGTATACCTGTAAGGTAAAAGTATGTCAGTGGTTAATTCCTCCTGGAGAAATCCAATACAAATTCAGCAACACTTTGCTGTTGGACAGATGGCTGAAAGGAAATTATTAATCTACTAACCTTGGATTTAGGAGATATGGATTTGAGTATCTGCTTGCTGCAGATTTTCCATGTGACGCTGATGCGTGAATATCCTCGAACATGGCCACTGGCCTCTGTGCTGCAAAACAGCATCACCCTGACTCTCAGGGCAAGGGGAGAGGAAAGAAGGCACATGGCCTCAGCCAGGTAATCCCAGCTTCTTTACAAGGGCATCAGCTGGCCCACAGCAGCAGGGTGAGCAGAAGGTGGCTGGGAATGAGTGGAAGAGAAAGTGATGGCAAAATATTTTGTTACAGTTTTGAGGTGGCGCAGACACACACTACAAACTGAGGCTGTTTGCAGGGATGGGTTCCACACAAGTGGAAAGGCAAGGCTATTTTCAGGAAACTAGATCATAATTTGCAACTGCTCCTGCTGACACAGATTTTTCTATAGTTTCATGTCTCAAGCACACTTCTGTTTTGTATGGGCATAATTAGTGCCAGTGACTGTCTCCCAAGGGAGAGTCTGAACTGGAACTCAGCCATCCCGGGGACACAATATCAGGAGAAGGTTATCTAAGCAAACAGGTACATCCTCCTAATCCCCCTCCTCCTTCCTCACATCCCATATGCAACATCCCTCACACAATCCCAAGTATTTATTATTTCCTCAGGACAGACCCAGCATTTGCCACCCTACATGCAGCATGAGACACACCGTAGGTTGACACCACATCCAATCTTCCAACACTTGTTTACATGCACTGTCTCCCCTCCCCTTCCAAAACAAGTCTTCTCTGCCTTTTTGGTGAAAAATCCATCCTCAAAAGTATTTATTTGTTTTAAGTGAATCCAGAATCCAAGTCTTCAAACTGCTGTCTTTTGCAATTTCCTGAGCCAGTCCCACTTCTCTGCACAATTCATCATTGCTTTCTTTGTGCTCTGCCTGCTCTACCCCCAAGAAACATTCAGAGACATTGAGTACAGCCTTGAAAGCACACATGCCTGCACATGGCTGTGTCTACACCTCCTGAGGCTGTATGGGCTGAATTCTCCAGGATTTGGGGCTCGGGGGAGGAATGCATCCAGCAGACACGTCACAGGCAGGGGCCACGAGGAGTACTGCCAGAGTTAAGTGTAAAAGTTGATATGTTGGAAAGAAAAATCACAAACATTCCCCAGCAACTGTCATCATGGTCCTTCTCCAAGAAGGGCTTCACATCTGGGAAGAAACTGCCTGCGGGTAATTGGGTTTGCTGGAGTTGCCTCTCTAATTAATAAGTGATTTGACTTGGAGATTGGAAATAATAGTTGAAATTATGGCATAAGCACAGGGGCACTGGGGCTGCTCTTGCTGTACTGTTCAGAAAGGACTTTCCTGCACAATCTAATGACACTGTATGGCAGTTTGAGGAATGTGAAGTTGTTTGCCCAGGAGACCAACAATGTGATAATATTGGCATATAACCTTCTAGTATTTGAGTAATTAGTTGCTTAGCTACTTTGGATAGGTCATTATTTTGCAAACTGGAAACATTTGCAAGTGGTGATATTTTCCTCAGTATGGTGAAAGAGCTAAACCTATTCTGGCAGTGCACAACTCCTAGAAATATATATGCATAAATTGTTTCTAATGAGACCATCTGCCTTTTATAGCCCCTTTGGAACTAAATAGTACCCAAAGACCACTCTGTCTTTTAGATATCCGTGGTCAGGAAGGCTGCTCCTAGCAATAACAGCATGTAGTTTTTTGCAGCTAGAGGAGCTTTTTGATTCCTACATTTCAAGACACGTTTGTGTGTGCGTGCGTGCATGGTGCTGCTTATATTTGTTAAAGTTGTTAGAAATCACTGTCCCAAATCTCTTAAGAGATAGCATCTGGTAACTCATCTATTAAATTAGTATTTTTAAAGATAACAGAAAGTTTAATCTCCCACTTATAGGGCTGGGGGCAGCTTGGCAAGGATTCTTCGCCATGTCAGGATCTTTCTGTATTTGCAAAGAAATGGCACTGTTTTAAAGGAATACCCTCATTTTAAAAACCACAGCTGAGTTGCTCAGACTCAACATCTCACTTTGAGGTGCTCACATGTTGACACTGGTGTAAAAACCGTGTGACTTCCTGGGTGTTATGTTGTGTGCACAGCTCCCACTGAGCTCAGCATGCTGAGGACACAGTGGCTCAGCCCCCCTCAGTCTCCAGCAGCTGCTGTCCTGGTGCCCAAATCAGGCCTGGGCAACAAGTTTCTCCTTTTACTCATGTTTATAACCTCACATCAAGTACTACAAAAATAACAGGATTACCTCTAATTCAGCATTGCCTGCTCCTTGCCTTCTCTGGGCTGGAGCCGACTGACTGAGAATAGTGGAGTCAGTCAGGTGCTTTTCTTCACGTCAAGTTTTCTGTCATATCCTCTCTCAATTCCTGCTATAGCAACACAGACCTTTAAAAAGCCTCCACTGACTATTTGTTTGTTTGTTTGCTGCTTTACTCTGCAACCACGTGGATGCATCAGCTTTAGTCTGAGGATTTGTAAAGTCATGCTCTGTGTGGTCTCTCTTTAAATACTGCCTGCAGCTTGTGTGGAGCAGACCTCGGGCTGTGCTGGGACAGGCTGGCTGGGAGGGAGGGGGAGATCTGCAGGGCAGGGCAGGGCTGGGGTCACGTCCCCTGGCAGCTGCTGAGGCCAACGGGAGGCCTGAGCTGTGGCTCCAGGCTGGCTCTGCCTGGGCACACTGCGGGTGCTGGGTGGGCACGCTGGGAGTACTGGGCAGGCTGGGCGTGCTGGGCACACTGGGTGTACTGGGTGTACTGGGCACCCTGGGTGTACTGGGCGTGCTGGGCATGCTGGGCACACTGGGTGTACTGGGCGTGCTGGGCATGCTGGGCATGCTGGGCACACTGGGTGTACTGGGCGTGCTGGGCATGCTGGGCACACTGGGTGTACTGGGTGTACTGGGCGTGCTGGGCATGCTGGGCACACTGGGTGTACTGGGCGTGCTGGGCATGCTGGGCACACTGGGTGTACTGGGTGTACTGGGCGTGCTGGGCATACTGGGCACACTGGGTGTACTGGGTGTACTGGGCACCCTGGGTGTACTGGGCAGGCTGGGCGTGCTGGGCACACTGGGTGTACTGGGCGTGCTGGGCATGCTGGGCACACTGGGTGTACTGGGTGTACTGGGCGTGCTGGGCATGCTGGGCATGCTGGGCACACTGGGTGTACTGGGCGTGCTGGGCATGCTGGGCACACTGGGTGTACTGGGTGTACTGGGCGTGCTGGGCATGCTGGGCACACTGGGTGTACTGGGTGTACTGGGCACCCTGGGTGTACTGGGCAGGCTGGGCGTGCTGGGCACACTGGGTGTACTGGGTGTGCTGGGCATGCTGGGCACACTGGGTGTACTGGGTGTACTGGGCATCCTGGGTGTACTGGGCATGCTGGGCATGCTGGGCATGCTGGGCGTACTGGGTGGGCAGGCTGGATGTGCTGAGTTGGCATGCTGGGTGTACTGGGCACACTGGGTGTACTGGCTGAGGACACTGGGTGTGCTGGGCAGACTGGGTGGGCTGGGCACTCTGGGTGTGCTGGGTGGGCACACTGGGTGTGCTGGGTGTACTGGGCATGCTGGGTGTACTGGTGGGCAGTCTGGGTGTACTGGGTACACTGGGCATGCTGGGTGTACTGGATATACTGGGCACATTGGGTGTACTGGGCATGCTGGGTGTACTGGTGGGCAGTCTGGGTGTACTGGGCACACTGGGCAGGGTGTGCTGGGAGAGCACACTGAGTGTACTGGGCACACTGGGTGTACTGGGCATGCTGAGTGTGCTGGGTGGGCACACTGGGTGTACTGGGCACTCTGGGTGGGCATGCTGGGTGTACTGGGCACACTGGGTGTACTGGGTGGGCATGCTGGGTGTACTGGGCATGCTGGGTGTACTGGATATACTGGGCACATTGGGTGTACTGGGCATGCTGGGTGTACTGGGTGGGTACAGCAGGGAGTGAGCAGGGTTAGTGAGCAGTGTTAGTGAAGCTCCTGGTGAAGGAGGAGGAGGAGAGCTGCCCCTGCAGGAGGGACAGGAGGCCGGCACACAGCTCATGGAGCAGGGACACAGCGCTCCCGCTGCTGAGGTGCTGAATGGAAAGGTCTCCCAGGGATGGATTGTCCAGAGGCAGTGTCACAAACCTCTCCTCCCTGAGGAGCCTCTTCCTCTCAGAGTGTGCCTTCAGCCCCCAGAGCCTCAGGAGCCTGGTGTCAGCACAGCCTCTCACCCTCTTTTGGGTCAGAAAGCCATGGGTGCCCATGGGACAGTGCACAGGAGGGTTTCCAGGGTGTACCTGAGAGGTGACCAGCCCTGAGGCACTCAGATGTTTCCATGATACTCTGTCTTGAATTAAATATTCTATGCCAGGTCACGTTAATTAACATTCCATCTGTCATAACACAGCAGGGTGGTGAGCTGAGGTGGGGGGAGGATAAACACTTTCCTATTCACTACCTGCTGTTAATTAGAAGAGAAATTAAATAATAATATTTTTTTTAAAGGCTGCACTCTTTTTAAGGGTTGGTGAATCAGTGCTTTGTGATAACTTAGCTGCTTTGGGTGATTCTAAGGTCTCAACTACAGGCAGGATTATTCCAGAACTTTAGTCAATGAGCTTGGTGCATATTCTCATCTTAATTACAGGCTGACAGTAGCCATGCTTCATACAGCTCAGGACAAATGCACGTTCAGGAGGCTCAGGGCTGGAGGTTTTTCAGTCATCATCTCAGATGTCTCCCTTTGAAATCTCACTTGCCCTATTTCCTCTCACAGAAAAGTTTTGCTGGTAAGTTTGATAAAACTCCTTTGGTGTTTTTAGAGCTGCAGCACTTTGAAATGTATCTGAACTTTCCTTCGGAGAACTTTTTCTCTTTTTTTCTCCTTTTTCTTTCTCAGCTCAAACACACCCCACAATTGCTTGGCCTTGTTGTGTACCTGTTTGAGGTAGGTTAACTAGCATAATAAAAATATTGATGAGTTAGCATCTCGCCTTATTTTCCTTTGCAGCAAAATGCAGCAAAATCCCATTTTCTCTTCTCACATCACATGCGCAGGAGTCACCACAGAGTTTGTTATTTTATCTCACTTTATAAACAAGCATTTGTACACACCGTGGCAGGGAACAATACAAGAGAGAGCTCTGGTAACGGAGGTGGCTGTGCCACCACAGCCACCCCAGTGTGAGTGTCCCTGTGCTCCTGCCTCCTGCAGGCAACTCACACCAAAATAACCAGGCATAGCCAGCTTGGGGCTGCTGGAGATACTGCTGATCTCTTTGGCATGGCTGTTTTTGTAGTTTTATCCAGCCAGCTTTGCTGCTACATCTGTATTCCAGGTAGAAGCCATTGCCAGTACAGAGCAGTGGTATTCCCCCACCTACAAAACACCCCATGCAGACTCCTTGTGACTCAGCTCTGACACAGAGCTGGGGCCCTGACACTCTTTGTGCTGAGATAAAGGGATTTCCAAGATATGGGGCTTAGGGGCAGAGAGTTTGCTTCTCTTTTGAATATAATGGCTGGAGTTGGGTTTGGTGTTGTTTGGTATTGTTCCCAGTGAAACACACTTTAAAGCAGGACTTTGTTTTTATCTTGACAGGTTTGTTTGTTCACAAATAAGGAGCCTCTATCATCAAGGCCAGGTCTTCTGCAAATAAGTGTCCTAGTGTGGTTAGAAAAGGCCATACATACATAAAAGTTACCATCTGGTCTGTAAGCCACAGCCCAGGGAGCAGAGGGGGACTTCCCTTGCACTTCTGTCAGGGCTCCAAGATGCTTTCCTCAGGACTGGGCCACAGCTCTGAGCTGTAGTACTCTTTGTGTGTTTCAATAGAAATGAGCAAAAGATCACATCTCAGTCAGCAAATGTAAAAGTAAAAAGTAAATTTTGATTTTTACTAAAAAGTAAATCAAGTGAGCTAATTGCTTCTGTTGCATGGAGAACACTGGTGTGGCCAACGTCACTGCCATGCACACAAATTAAATGTTGTGTGCATGGAAAGGATGTTCAACCACAGGCAGGAAAAATAAAAGTTCAAAGGGAAATCCATGAGGAAGGCAGACCAAGGCCCACAGGAGGGGATGGCCAGAGATGGGCAGGAGGGGAAGAGCAGGGAGGGACCTGTGGGAAGTCCATGCTGGGTTTAGATCCCTTCACTGTAATTGTGATTTGCTTGTGTGACAGAACCCCTGGAGAGGAAGGGAAGCGACAAGACAAATGGCTGCATTCATTTTCATGGGTTTGGGCACCGAGGGATGGAATCCAGATTGGCAGAGCAGCAGTGTTTCAGTGGGTAGGAGCGTCAGGAGGAATTTTCACTCCTTACCAACTCCAGCATGAGGTGAACTCACCAGAAAACACTTACCAGGGTGAGACTAAAATCAGAAATGCACAAACAGGATCTTCCTTTGGCTGTTCTGCCCCAAATACCACCCTTTGGACATGAAGAACACACTAGGAAGCTGAAGTCCCCAGGGAATGTGTCTTCAGTGCAGACAACACTGGCGATGGCAGAAATAGCAATGACCAACAAACCCTGTGTTAAAATCTTAAATTTTGTGTTACAGTGTTACAAAATGTTACAATGGTGTTAAAATTTGACCACGAGGATCGACAGGAACCTCTCTTGTGTTCCCCTCCTGCCTTTTCTTCATCACCATCTCTGTGGGGCTGCTCCAACCCTTTCTGATTCTATTTTATCCTCCCTGCACAAAGACTCTTTTCTTTCAGGACTTGTCCCTGTTTCCCAAGCTATTTTTACGAGTTCCACCTCAGTCTGTTTCCCTTCTGACTCACTGCTGGGAATCCTCCCCTGGATCATTCCTCCTTTCCTCCTCTGAGGAGGTCAGAACAGGAAGCACTTCTCAATTCCTAACTATAAAAAAAGGTGATATCTTGGAAATCCAGAGCCTGAGGGCAGATTGGTGACTGCTCCTCCCAAAGGCAGAGCAAATAGAAATGTGTTCTGTTTAGAAAGGTGGCCAGTTTTTGAGATATATATGCTGGGACCATTGTCAGTTTTTACTTGTTGGGGCACACCCAATGAAGCAAAACTTGCAAAAAATGATGACAGGCATGATTATCTCTTACCTGTGTGAAGAGAAGAAAAAATTGCACCAGAGAACGTGTCCACTGAAACATGAATATTTTTAAATTTACCAAAGGAAGGGCATTCAGTGATATCCGTTTGCCATAACTGTGGGCTTTGCGCATTTCCAAACAGAAGTGGCTCTTGCAGAGCTCAGCCAAGGTGCCATCACTCAGGGGTTTGTACACTGAAAGGGAAGGTGTCCTTCTTCTTTCTGTTTGGTCCTCCTGCACTGTCCTTGGGATGTTCGACATCTCTCAAAAAGGACTGGGCACTGGTTGGGATCTGGGGTGCTTTTGACCACTTTTGATCCCTTTCTGACCCTTTCTGACCCCCTGGTCAGAGACCAGCCACCAGCTCCCCCCTGGAGATGGCCACCTTCAAAGGCACACCATTCCTTGCTGCTGCCTCCCAGCATTGCTCCTGCAGAAAGTTGTTCTCCTTGTCCTGTTAATAAATTTTTAAAGGCAATAAATCTTCGCTTCTTTCAATAATTCATTTCCATCTGACCAGGTTCCCAGTGGGTGCTCAGGCTCTCGCTTTCTCCTGGGGCTGTGGGGGTGTCCAGGAGCCTGTGAGCCCCATGGTTTGGGGTCAGGGGCACCCACAGCCCTGCCCTGGGCCTCCCTGGGGCTGCTCCTGTTGGGCTGCCCGGCTCCAGCTGCCTCTCAGAGCCGGCAGGGCAGCTGTGTCTTTAAGAGCAGCATCCCCTCGCAGTGCCATGGCTCTGGGGCTGTGCTCTCCTTCCCCCAGAGCTCCGATCTGCTCTCCACAGGATGCCCAGCGTCCTCCTTGTCCCCTCCCTCCGGTGGGATGGCTTCCTCTGCTCTCGCTATGATAAGAGTTCGTTTTCTTCTCCAGCATTCCCTGGGCTAATACCACTCTCTGCATTTTTCTGCTTTGATACCTGCATTTATGTTCTGATTTCTTTCTCTCTCCTGGGGCCATTCTGCTTTTCTTTTCTCACCCAGAGCAGCTCTGCACTGGAGACAGGTATAACTAATAGCACTGGGCTTCATCAATGAGGCAGAGTTCCATTTACCCTTTGCAGGGATCGCACAGGCAAGAAGCATCAGGCTAAGATTTATGTGGAACTGTTTGTCTAAATGGGCTCCCTACTTCCTTATTTCCATGGCGTGAGGGAGCCCCAACATCTGCTCTGTGCCTGATACCGCTTCCCATCCCACGAGCAGAAACTCTTCCCGAGAGACATGGAGAGAGGAGTTTCCCAGGCTGGTGGGGATTGGGATCAGGGGCTGTGTCTCCAGCAGGGAGATGGATGGGTGCAGGCTGGGGGTGTGCTCTGCCTCTCCTGCCTGCACACAGCCTGCAGGAGCACTGGGAATCCCTTGCTCCAGGCAGCTCCAGCTCCTCTTGGGAAGGGAAGGGAAGGGAAGG
Source organism: Ammospiza caudacuta (assembly GCF_027887145.1). Classification (NCBI taxonomy): domain Eukaryota; kingdom Metazoa; phylum Chordata; class Aves; order Passeriformes; family Passerellidae; genus Ammospiza; species Ammospiza caudacuta. Next base: position 113,372,264 of record NC_080594.1, read on the forward strand.
GAAGGGAAGGGAAGGGAAGGGAAGGGAAGGGAAGGGAAGGGAAGGGAAGGGAAGGGAAGGGAAGGGAAGGGAAGGGAAGGGAAGGGAAGGGAAGGGAGACACCCAGCTTGAAGTCAGGCTCCTCAGAGGGCTTGAGGGCAGAGGAGTGTAGGGGGATACAATATAAGAAAATATTCTTATACTGAAAATAAGAAAGTATTCTTACCCCCTAAATAATTGCAGCTGAGCCAGTTACTAAAGATTAGGAGCAGGCCTGATGTTAACAGGCCACACCTGTAGCAAATAAGAGGCGTGTTATAAAAGAGTGGATTGGTGGTAACTGGAGTCAGTTGGCTGCTGTGAGGATGAGGAAGAGTCAATGCCTAGAGGAGCTGCCTACAAGAAACATAAAGGAGGTATGGAACTCTAGCAATATGGAATCCTTGCAATATAATGGCAATAGAACATTTGCAATATAATGGGAACAGAGGAGCTCTTGTTTTGCTCAGGCATCGTGCATTTCCCATCCTCTCCAGAGAGAAACCCCTCTGTTGCCTCCATTGCTACTGATGTGAGAGGTGATGCTTCTCTTGCCCAAACTGTGGCATCCTTGTCTCCTGAGGGACAAAGTGCAGCTTTGGAGAACAAGCAGCACGACCAGAGCAAGCTCTCTGCTGCTGGGCACTCCAGGGGCTTGGGGCTGAAGGAAGAGTCCAGTGAGCCTCAGACCCACGGAGACTCTTTTACACCGAGGCTTCAACTAGGAAGAAATGCAGTTTTCTGCCTGAAAGTTATGTGGTTTATGGCTTTTGGAATGTGATCTAAAACTCTTGTGTGTCACATGTGGCCCCCTGCGTGGCTGTGCAAGATTCTCAGCATTTCACTGTGCAGATTCTCCTGCCTTCAGATGGAAGGAGATGTTGAAACTAATGAAAAATAGTCTGATTTTATACTAGACCTGTAATAGTATAATTCGAGGGGAATGTGTTAACTTTTGTTTTATTTAGCTCTGCCAACTTTCAAGTCAGCTCTCAAGCAACCCAGAAGGTTTTAGAAAATGTTTAATCTAACTCAGACAATTTCCTGAACTCCCTAACTGGACCACCCCATTTTCTGAAACGCTGCCAAAAGGTCTCAGTTGCTCACAGGCTCCTGCCTGCTGCTCTTTCACAACTCCTCACTGTCCTCTCACCCATCTCCAGCCGTTGTGTGTGCCTTAATATAGCCCAGAAAGAGGAACCTCCCAGACTCAGTGATGGAGCAAATGCTGTCAGCAGGGCTGGGGTGGCTGGGGAGGCCCTGTCTCAGTCACTGCCATGGTGTGAGCATGGACTCCCAGCCTGTTTGTGTTAATGTGCTGCTCCAGGTGTGCCCTGCCCACCCTCCCAGCCTCTGTCCCTAGAGAGCCAAGGGACACTCCCTGTGACCCTAGAGGACAGTGTGGCAGCCTTAGAGAGCCAAGGGACACTCCCTGTGGCCCTACAGGACAGTGGTGCAGCCTTTCCTCACCCTGGTTTGCTGTCCTGGTGCCCCTGGCTCTCCCTGCCTGTGCTTGCCAAAAATCAGTAAGAGCAGTTCCTCATGGTCTCTGGACAGGGGTGGTGGTGAGCATCACCTGTGCTGCACACTGTAGTCATGGGGGCACATACAGCACACAAGGATCCCTCGAAGATCCATCCTTCAGACCTTAAGATTTTTTTTTATTTTATTATTATTTTAATTTTATTTATTTTTCCAGCAGAGCTGAAGTGTTGTCAGGACCCAGGACATCCCTCTGGCTGTCCTGAGCAGCCAAGACCCCTGCCAGGGGGCTCAGAGACCCTGGCACAGAGCCCAAAATGCCTGTGGTTTTGATTATGACCCTTAGATGAAGATCTGTAAGCCATGACAAATTAAGTAGAATGATAGTGAATTTATCACAAGGTAAAAAAGTAGATTTTGGGGGTTTTAGAATGGGAGTTCAGGGGACAAGATGGAGGGATCTGGGCATGTCCTGCCTTTCTCCTTCTTCTTCTTGGCCTCCATTTTCTGCTGTGATCTTGACACTTAGAGATTGGTTTAGAGTAGAAGCTCACTGTCTAACATAGGTGATGGGTATTGGAAAGTAATTGTAAATATTGCATATGTAGTTTTTAGTACAAAGACATAACACTGCCCCAAAGGCAGGCAGGGTGCCTGGACTGTCCTGCTGGATGGACCTTGGCAGGGCAGGAGAAAGAAAATTTTATAGATAAGATACAATAAACAACCTTGAAACCAAGAAATTAAGGGCTCTGACTCCTTCCTCAAGCACTGGGCTGGGAAAAGAGACTTTCAAACTTTTCTTGGGGTCGCTCTGAGCAGCAAGAGACCCCAACAGAGAGTAGCACAGTTTTAAGAAAGCTGCAGCAAGCTGGGGGTTTAGTCACCCCCTCACCAAGAGATTTTTGCTGTTTGGGGACTTATCACCATGTGATAGATATGTCCTCCTCAAGCTCAGCTTCCTGCTCTTCTCCTGTGCTTCCCTCTCTTGTCCACCCACACTGCTGGCTCCAAGCAAGGGCAGGGAGATCCCCAGAGCTCTCCCCCACCCACTCATCCCCCTGCTTTCCTTTCCTTTCCTGCCTGCTTGCCCTGTCCCCTCCTGGTCACAGAGGAAGTGGGATGGCAAGAAAAACTGGCTCAACTTTTCCAGGGATTTCTGGAGGAATTTGTTCCCTGGACCTCAACCTCAACTTCGACCTGGACCTGGCTGACTCATCTTTAGGATTTTTACTGCAAAAGGAGTTAGGCACCCGCAAACCCAAATGAAATAAAAACCTGGGGGGAAGAGGATAAAGACAGCAGTGAGAAAAGTGATTTAGTGCAGCTTCTAGGGTCTGCAGCTTCCTGCTGGCTAAAATTGTCACAGACCTCACCAGAAGCCATCCAACGTGCTTGAGCCAGAGCTTGCCTCACAGCAGTCCTGCCATGGGATGGTCAATCCCAACACGTGCAGGAAGCTGGAGGTGTTCCCAGCTCCCCAGGCAGGGCTGCAAGGAGTGATGAAACCTCCAGGGTGCAGGGCTTTCCTCCCCTCTGTCACAGGAACCAACTTTGCTGCAGGAGGGACACTGCCAGGAGGGAGCAGTGATTTTCTAAAGGTAAAATATTGCCAAGGGCAGGGGCTTTCCTGGAGGCAGAGCCACCTGGGAATGGCAGAGCTGGGATCCACAGAATCGGGATGGATGGCTTTCCTAGGGCCTTGTAGGTGAGATGCATCTCTCAGGAGGTGAAACCTCCTACTTGCACTCACAGGAAGCCTCTGCTCTGATCAGCATGGCACACAGGGCTCCATAGCTCCAGAGCCAAGGAGTTATTGCTCAGAAATCATTTCCCTACCCTTCACAGAATTATTGCAGCAGGGAGAGGATTAACAGGTATGCAAATCACAGTGGAGGTGGGGGAGAGAGCTATGCTAAAAAATTAATAAATGCCACGGTGGTATTGCTGTTCCAGCTCTCCGGTGCCTTTTTAGGAAAACTAATGTGTTGGTGGGGTGGGTGCAAGCCTGATGGGAGCCAAGAGCCAACCTTCCCCCTCCTGGATCTTGCTGTGGGTCAGGTAATAGGATTTTCTGCATAGCTGGGGTAGGGAGGAGCAGCCAGCACCCCCTGCACACACAGACACAGAGAGACACACAGACACAGGGTACCCCTGGAGATGCTGAGGAGGGGAAGTGGCAGATGCTGGCAGGAGCACAGCCAAAGCTTTCTGCTCAGCCAAGAGGGCAAGGGAAGGCCCTCACCAGGGTCTGTCTCTGCTGGGCCTGGCTGTGCTCCCTGACACACTGGGCTGTGCTGGGACCTCCTGTCACCCTGCAGCAGCCAGCACAGGCTGCTGCTGCCGTCTGTCCCTCGGCTGTGGTGGCCAGCAGGGCCAGGGCTGAGCAGGCAGCCGAGTCCCTGCTCCCCCCTGGGCACCTCCCCAGCTCCCTGTCCCAGCTGCCTGCCCAGGTGGGGTTTACGTGGGGTGCAGCACATCTGCACTCCCACCCCAGCCACCCCAAGAGAGCACACACAGAGTTGCAGGGGGTGGCCAATGGCGAGCCAGAGTGATTTGAGTAAGTCCCTCAGTGCCCAATCTCAATTTCTAAATAAGTCTGCTTTAAATTACATTGATTTATGATTCACATATTTTTATTTGATCAGTCAGTGGTGCTGCAAACCTTCAGGCGCTTTAGGTGTTTCTAATCTCTCCATCCTGTTGGATGGAGGCACCACTTGTAAAAGGCCTTTTTTAACCCCTGAATCCACCAGCCACTCAGCCAGCACGGGCCAGAAACTTGTCTGCTGTTCTCTTCCTGGGGCTCTTCTCCTGGTGTGATCATAGCACAGATTATCCAGCACCTCTGGGGTCTCCTGCTGTCACACCAGGACCCTCAACAAGAAACCAGTGTGAAGGAGTTTTGGACACTGGTTGTGACAGGCCACATCTCTGGGAGTTTACATTTTAACATTTGTACCAGGAAATCAGTGTCTCTCAGTGTCACGGGGTTAAACAAATACCTGATAAAGAAATAAACCTGTCAAATAAATTTACTTTATAAAGGACCAAGCCCTGCAGAAGTCTCTGTTGTGTGTTTTAAAATCTGCCTGGCACCCTCACAGACTGCCTGGGCCACTGCATTCCTGTGCATGGGGAGCCACTGGCAGCAGAACAGGGACCATCCTTGGGGCTGTCTCGCTGTGATTCAGCCCCAGCTGCTGAGCAGACCTGCTCTGCTAATCCCCCACATCCTCATCCTTCAGCACTGCTGGGTGAGGGATGGGGCTGACTCACCTTGCGCTGCCTCCAAAGCAAAGCTGAGGAGCACCAGGAGTTACCACAGGTGATGTGAAAGCAAACACTGAGCAGGAAAGGCTTTAACTTGGTGGGGTGTTTGAAGCCCTGGCAAGTCCAACATGGGCTGTGTTTGAAGTGATCTCAGCTGCAGAATAAGCCTGGGCAAGGCTGATTCTGGATTCCCCAGCCTTCCCTGCCTGTGCCCCATGTGCTGTGCTCACAGGACAGCCTGGGAGTGCCATGGGTTCCTTCCCTCCTGGCTGCTCTTGTTTACTCTTAAATAACCTTGGAGGCAGAGACGCTGTTTGTGTCCACAGAGCCTGTGCTGGTGTGAGCTGCTGCTTTCTGGGCAGAAACACACCCTCCCTTCTCCAGGGCTTCCCAGCTCACAAAGCTGCTGCCTCCCACCGCCCAGGCCCCACAAAGCACCTTGCTGCTGCAGCCCATTTGCATCTCTTTGTTGATTTTGCTAATCAAGCTCACTCCTGAGCCTTTGAAAGCAGCAGTACTCAAAGGCACTCCATCTCTTTGGGCATGGCAGCCATTTCAGGAGAGGTAACCCCTTGGGGACCAGGCAGGTTTGGCCACCAGGCCGTTCAGGGCTGTGCTGGATGGGCACAGCATCCAGAATTGGGAGGCACGGGCTCACCCAGCTCTCTGAGCCAAGGTAATGCCACACTGCCACCAAAAGGGCAACACTTCCCTGGCTCTCCCTGACCCCTTGCCCTGCTCCCAGACCCAGGCAGCGCTGCCTCCTGCCCTGCAGGGGATGGGCTGTGTCCCACCCTGTGCCATCCCTCCCTGACAGGCTGCTGGGTCTGTCTGCTGGCTTAGTGAGTGCACCCAGCCCCTGTGGGGACATTCCCAAGCACTGCCACCAGCTGGGCTGGCCCTGCAGGGAGGTGACTCGGATCTACATATGCTCACAGCAGCCAGAGGTAGCACGGAGAGGGTCCCTGGGCTGGGGAAGCTGGGTTGGGCAGGGCAGCCAGGCAGATACAAAGCCACCCACCCTCATGACATGGAGCCAGGGGGCAGAAGGATGAGCTCAGTCTGGAAACCCGACTCCATCCCTTGCTTAACTGCCCAGGGGCTGGCCAATTCAGAAAGAAGAATTACATTTGTGTAGACTGGCAGGTCACAAAGACACTCAAAAGTGACTTTTACCCAGAAATGTCCTGAAGTGGGGAGACAAGTACCCAGGTTCAAACTCCTTGTTTCCCTCAGTGCTTCATGCCATCAGCTCCAGCAGCTCCAGCCCAGCCTCATGGAGTGGTCAGACACCAAATGCCCACCAAATTCCTGTGGTGCTGGAGGAACTTCTCTCCAACAAGCACCACAGACCACGGGCAGGACACGTGGCAGTGGCAGCCCAGGTCTCCCCACTCCCAGGGCTGGGCTCTGTGGTTACCAGCAGCACTTTGAGAGCAGCCAGGCCAGGCTGTCACAGCAGAGTCCCTTTGGCACACGCTGGCTCCAGCCCTGAATTTGCATACTGTATTTGCCAAGGGTTATTAGTGTTGATCAGCTGTTAAATAATCTGCCCTTTTCATTTCAGGAGGCCTGTCAGGACTTGCCTTCATGAAGGCTTTGCTTAAACAGGAGTTTCATGGCATATTTGAAAAGGGTTTTCATTAGGTAGCCTTTTCCTTGAAATTTTGACAGCTACAAATACTAAACACTGTCTCTGACATCATGAGCATCTGCCACATGTGTTGCCTAACCCTCTACATGCTCCGAGTGTGGAAAAGCCTCAGCCCCAGAGCAGTGGAAATTGGGCTGCCGTCCCACTGACACTCCTCGCTGTGCCAAGGAAAGACCCGAGCCAGGAGATGAAGATAAAAGCAAATCCCACATCAGAAAATGAAATTATCCCCTGTTGGAGAAGGGCACTCTGAGCTTGCTGTACACACAGCTTTTAAAAACAGCCTCACCCTGCTCTGCACCTGCAGGGATGGAGTCTTTGGGGTGACTGATGGCTGCATTTCAGCATCCTTGGTTTTATCTGCACCCTTTGCAATTAGCCAGGAACAGGAACTCCAGAGGCTGGGCAGGCTGGGAGGACAGGCCAGGGGTTCAGGGGCTGCCTTGTGACTCACAAGGGAACAGCAGGATGGGGTAAGAACCACATTTTGTGGGTAGGCAATGCCGTCAAAGACTCTGGAAAGTCAGGTCAGGAATAAACCTCACTGCAGGACTGAGGGGAGCTGCAATAACCAGCTGGCTTCCTCACATGTAATTATGCCCACTACCCTGAAAATTTTTAAAAGAGCCAGAAAGGAATGAAAAAGTGGATGTGGGAGTAGGGATTTGAAGAGGGGGTTGCTGTGCATGCTGGATAGTCTTGAATAGCCAAGTAGAAAAAAGTTGTGCTACCTTGTGGGCAAAGGACCTTCTCTGTTAGCAGCAAATGAATTAAAACACCTGCCTGGAGGACAGCCCCACATTCCACACCTCCCATTCTTCTCACCTGCAGGTTTTGAGTGCCTGCTGAATTTCAAGGGCTTTTCACCACGGTTCCTTCAGCACAGGGGAAGAAACCCACGGTGCCAGGGGAGTTTGCTGGGGACGTGCTGGGGACAGAGCTCTGCCCTCCTCCTCCTCCTCCTCCTCACCAGGGCTGGCCAAAGCTGGTGCCTAGGTGGTACATCCAGGTGGTGGCATCCTGCTGGCAGAGAAAAGGGGGAGCAGGGAGGTCCCTGCATCTCCAGTTTTCAGTTGTTAATGGCTGCCCCGAGATGTGCAGGATGTCTCTGTTTCAGCCCGCGCGTCCGAAGAAAGAGTCAGAGCTCTTCAGTTTTCAATCTTGGAGTTGTTTATTAATTCTTACCTATAAAATTTTCTTTCTGCCCAACTGAGATCTGCTCAGCAAAGCAGCCACAGGCACTCTGACCACTCCCAAAGTGGTGTTGTCTTTTTATACTACACACTACATATAACATATTTGCAATTACTTTCTAGTACCTATCACCTATGTCAGACAGTGCACTTCTATTCTAAACCAATCCCAAAGTGCCAGCATCACTGCAGAAAACAGAAACCAAAAAGAAGAAGAAAAGCTAAACACACCCAAGTTCCTCCATCTTGTCCCCAAAACCCCCATACCAAAAATCCTAAAATCTAACATTTTCACCCTGTGATAATTTTATTGTTATACTATTCAAACCCCTGTGACTTTCAAGTCCTCCTACAAAGCTAGCAATTTGCTCCACAAGTCAGAATCAAACCCGCAAGTGCTCTAAGCTGAGTGCCAGGATTTCAGTGCCCCCCGACAGGGTCTTCAGCAACTCTTGACACCCAGAGAGATGCACTGAGCTCCGGCACCTGCAGGGCTGAGATGGCCACGTTTCCCTCAGCCATGCCCAGCAGGACGGGAGGGTGCCACTGGGCACCACAGCCAGCTCAGTCTCCCTTCTCTCCCACCTTCTTTCTCTCCCACTCCTCCTCTGGGGAGAAGAAACAAAAGCGCCTGAAAACCACCCAATTTGGCTGTAATGAACCATAAAACATGGGATCAGCTCTCCACCTCTGGGTCACCTCGCCAGCAGAGTGCTTGGCTGTGCCTTGCTGGTGCTGCCTGTGTCACGGTCATCAGGCAACAAAGCCAGCATTTAGAATTGACTAATTGATTTGTACATTAAATAGGTATTTGTGCTCAATTATTGGCAGGTTTGTTAGTAGATTACTATTTAAACAATTGTGATATTTTAAATTACACGTTATTTTATAGATGCATATTTACTTGAAAAAAGAGCGCCCCTTGCATCTATTAACATATTAAAAAGAAAATAAAACATTCAGGCTGTTATAATGCACAATGTGGCATTACTCTGGTACTTTCCCTAAGCTAGGGAAATCTTATTTGTTTAATAATAAGTTAACCATGAATATGCAAATCTGCATCCATGCAATACCTCACTGCTGTCACTATTAATGAGTTGCAAATTAATGTGACAACAAAAGGAAAATCTATTTAGTGACAGATTTGTGGTTCCTACCTGGCTCAAGAGAGCAACCATCTACAGTCACGTCAGCCTGCTGGAGGGAAATGTGCACATGGCGTGGACGGGGCTTTCCTCAGGAGTGGCAAACCAGAAATAAGCAATGGATCTCTCACCCCAGGGGCAGGAGGCAGTGCTGCTCCTGAGGATCCATCACACTGCACTGTGCCATCAGGGGAACCCAAGCAAGGGTGAAATGCAGAGCTAGCAAGGCTGATGCAGGTACACATCATGGTGGGATGCTTAAAACTTCATCTTCTTCAGATCTCTTTGGAGATTTTTGCCCCTGACCACCACTCCAAGTGAAACTTGGGTTCTTGTCATCTCCTTCTGCTCGTCCTTCTAGCAGAAGTGCAATGGTGAATGAGCACACTGGGAAAACATCTGTGTCTTTACAATTATGGCATTCAACTCTTCTCCCTTGTGTGGTGGTGCTGAGCCCTCTTCTACCACCACTGGCCTCATATTGAAATAAAAATATGTCCTGCAAAAAAATTTAACAGATAAAATGCAATTTTTCCAGTTACCCTAGATCTGTGCAAGTTTAAAGCAATAATGTGTGCCTTTTCCCTGTGGAAGCTGATGATGCTGAATGTTTACCAGCATCTCCACAGAGCCTGGGAATGGCACTGCCTGCACTCACCACTCCTTGATACATTAATGCTCAAATGATGGGTCTCCTCTATAGCTTCATTATTTAGCACAGAAACGAAGGGAGGAGCCAGCTTCAAACTCTTTTGATTCATGGAGTGAGTTTGGCTCCTGGGAGTAGCTTTTAAAATAATTTCCATTCTGCTCCTGCTAACTAAAACCATAGAATCATTAAGGTTGGGAAAAGACCTCCAAGATCATCAGGACCAAATGTTAACCCAGCAGTGACAATTCCACCACTGAGCCATGTGCCTGAGCACCACATCTCCCCTTCTCTGACCCTTGCTTGCCACTCTCTGCCTCAGTGTCTCTGGCACAGGGCTTCAGCTCAGCCACTGTGGGAATCTACAAAATCAGAGGGTTTTGGGAAAGCTGTGAAAGGATTTAGAGACAGCAGAACTGTGATTGGAGCTAAGCAGCAGCCATGAGATAGGAAAATTATTTAAAAAGTAGAAAGCAAGGACAAATAGAACAATGGTCTGTGTATTAACGCTTGTCTAGAATAACTCTCTAAGCTACAGAAAAGTTTATCTAGGAAGATATTAGGAAGTTTGAAGCTTAATAATGGAGCCCTGTGCATTCTGTTTTAAGGCTCACAAGCAGGTATTATATTGAAAATAAGCAGCATTGTTTCAACCAAAGGTACGTGTGCTTATAGTGCTTGGATAGAGCTACTGTCAATGTGCTTTTGCTTTGTGTGATTGGTCAAAAAACTTATAAAGTGAGTTGTAACATTAAGTTCTTGGTCTGCTGCCTGAGATGTGAGCTGCTGGCATCTTCCCATTGTCATAACCATGTAATGAGACTGATGCTGAAAAATAAAACAGCTCAAGGCAGTTCCACAGCAGCCCCGTCCTCTTTGTGATTTATACATAGCCCCCAGCTGGCGATAAGCCTCCCCAGCAAAGCAGAAGAAATGAGAGTGGCTGGAGGGAGAAAAGACCCAAACAGAAACCCCCAGGGCTGACCCCACTCTGCAGAACTCTTGGGTAAGGCAGGAAGGCAAAGGAGGGTTCAATATTTTGTTCCTCAGCAGCCTCACTTACCTCAGGGGAGCCCTCCCAGCACTGCCTGTGCTCTGGCTCCCCCTCACCCTCGCTGCCAGGCAGCCAGCCTGGAACTGGGCATTCCCTGGGATTTCCCAGCCAGCAGCAGTGAAAGTTTGACAGAGGAACCTCTTTGAAGCCAGGCTCATCTGCCTGCTCTGGCTGGAAATGGGGTTTTCCCTATTGCACCACTGCTGTCCAACACCTCCACAGGGCAGCACAGACTCCCAGCTGGGCAAATCCGAGTTGTGAGCAGGGGAAATTCAAGGAAACACCTTGGCTTTGTCCCCAGCAGCATCAACACTGCGCTTTCACCTTGCAGAAGGCAAGTAACAGGATCAGCAGGCTTTTACCATCCCCAAAGGCTGCGTTTCCATTTCCTTATTTTTTTATTAACCTGGAGCAAAGCCAGCAGCGTGAAGCAAGCACGTTTGGCCCAAGCAGGATGCACAGGAAAGGGCTGTAAAGGGGAACAGTGTGAGATCAGACACTGAAGTGCTGAACAGAGCCCCCAGGCTGGCTGGATCTCACCCAGCCCCAGCTCTGTGCCCTGCAGGACCCTGACAGCCCCAGCGTGGCTAGTGCTTCACTCCCTTGCCCACATTGTCACACATTCATGCCCTGCTGGCACACTGCCATCTCTCCTCTCCCAAGATAACTCTCCCTGGGCTTGCCTCCTGCAAAATCACACCTGCATCCAGCCTCTCCTGTGACAACCTCTCCCAAAGCACCCAGCACAGGGGCAGCCAGGCCAGGCTCCTGCTCCTCTGAACCCTCACACAGCGATGTCCCTTTAAAAAAGCACACCCCACAGTATAAAAGGGTTGTGTTATGTCAAGGGACAGCGCTGGGATCAGGTGTCCCCTGCCACGGCCCTATTTTTAGAGCACAGGCGCCTGGGGCAGGCTCACACACACATTACAGCAGCATGAGGCTGTTCCTGTATTGAGCACCAGCAGGAGAAATCCCAACTGTACCCGGTGGAGGCAGGGAAAGCTGACTAAGCAAGGATGCTCTGCTCGGGATTCCTTGAGCAGGAGCTGGCCAAAAGGGGAAGCTGTGACAATCTTTTGTTTGCCCAAGGGGCTGGGGAGAATGAAGCGTGTGCCACACATTCCGGGAAGTGGCACCAAGCTGATTTATACCCAGCTCAAGCCATCCAAGCACTGGGATCACACAGATAAAGGTGACTGTAACAGCTGCTTTTAGTGTTGTGCCTTGCCTTTCATTTTCTGGCCCCCTTCTTTCTGGGAAAATCAGGCGGTGCAAGCAGATGGCACTGCAGAGTAGGGGTGTCTGTGATTCAGTCCCCTCCAAAGCTGGAGACAGTATGAAAAGGAAATCCAGCGTGCACATAAAAGCTGTGCAGGAGAGACCATCCTCCTCCTCCTTACCCCTAGTCTGGGAAAAGGAGGTTGGCAGATGCTCTAGGACTAAAAATTTCCTGTCCTGAGCAAAAATAAGACTTCAGCATCAAGCAGCAGACAGCTTTTGGACCCTTCTCTCACCTCCTGGCTCAGCTACAACATCACCTAAGCCACAGGAACAGCCCCACTGTAAAGCCACACAATACAAATGTTCGGCAAAAGACTCAGCACCAGAGAGGCAGCAGCTCTGAGTCCTCCCCTCCAGGGCACCCTCAGAAATGTTCTCCCTTACCTTCTGCCTTCAGGACACCCTCAGAAATGTTCTCCCTTACCTTCAGCCTTCATGACAATGCAGAAACTCCTTCCCAGATGCTTTTCCCAGACTGAGCAGGTGCTCTGCTCAACACCCTTCGGGTGCTGGCCCCCATCAGAAGAGCAGAGCAGTTTAAACACCCCAGTGGCAATTTGCTGTCATAAACATAGTACTCTTAATAACAGCCCCTAATTACAACTCAGGAGTTTGAGTTCACAGCTAGAATTTCCTTCCACAAGGGGAAGGCAGACAAGAAGGTCTGCCCAAGCCCAGGGAGCCCAGTCTCATAGACAGAAGTTCCAGAGCTGCACAGAAGTGACATTCTGGTCCTTGTCCCTTTAAATCCTCCCAAAATGTGCTCATAGGTTTAATGCTTCACATTAAAACCAAAGCATTTTCCCTGGTACTATTAACTTCCACTCTGCAGACTCCATTGAAAAGAGAATTCAGCCAATTGAAATTAAAAGGATGTCAAAGGAGGGAAAATGATGGAACCTATTCACAGTTCTTTAAAAGATGGTGAAGAAAGTATTGTCAACACCACTTTTAAACCCTTGTCCCACCAAAAGCACAAACCTGATGTTTTCTTGCAAACAAGGAATTTAGAAAGCCAACACAGAGTGCAACCCACATTTCATCAGCTGCTTGCCTGCACCTCTACCAGCCCTGCCCCACTTTGGAAACTCCACCCCTCTTTAATGAACATTAATGAGATAAAGATCATGTCACAACCAGGCACAGAGTTAATGGGAGTCACTTTAGCCTCTTCATTTCTCAACAGTTTTATTGCCTTTAAGAAAATTTTTGTAAAATATAAATACAAAGGCAGAAGATTTACTTACAAAGTTAAAACACAGATCTCAAACATAAACACACAATTCAGAAAATTTAGTTTATGTACAGTTTCAAGCAACTTCAACATATGTTAGTTTTTCAATATTTTACAAGGTACAGAAAAAATAGTTCAAAGTCTTCTTTAAATAAAGAGCATAAAATGTTTAAACATATATAAACAATCCGGTTTGATGTGTGAAAACTAAATTTCACAGCTTTTAAATTAGGATATAAAAGTTCTTACAATTAGTTGATGCGTATGGATATGGTTTAATTTATATTACAAACTATTGAATTATATTCAATAGTGCTTACCTGGCCAAAGCAGGTAATTCTGTAAACAAAAAAACCGAAAATAATATCACCAAGTGCCTTACCAAATTTTATCTCCCAAACAAGCCACACGACTTTGATCACATCACCTAGAAAAAGTATGTTCTGTGTAATCAGTGCTTTGCATGAAACAAAGTCAATGTGTGTGGGTGTGTTCTTTAAAAAAAAATGTGTTCAGAGTAATAACAAACTTATCCCAAAGCCTGTGTGCATTTAAAGAAACATTATATAACAATTTTTTTTTGTGTAAAAACTGATTGAAGTTAAAAAAAAAATTCTTCCAAAATCCATCCAACTGGAATTCAGATCTCTTATATAAAGGGAAAGATATTTTCATATTTAATAGTGTCCTTTCTTTACAGAAACAATTTCCTTTGAACACATATACATACAGGAGGAGCTGTACAGAGCGCTGTACATGAAAGGGCTGGCGGTTCACCAGAGGATGTCGAAGGGAGGCTCCTCGTGCGGGTGCAGCCAGTGCAGCTCGGAGCCCAGCAGAGTCTTGAGCTCACTCGTGAACTCCACCAAGTCCAAGAGCTCTTTGCTCTCTGGGTTAAAAGCCTCGAGGTCCGTAGCACAAGAGAACAACTGGCTGAGGGAAGTCTGTTTGTAGAACTCGGCCTCCGTGATGGTGACCACCTCCAGGTTGGGGAAGTTGCAGCGGAAGATGCGTGAGGACATCTTGAGCCTCTTCACCACGTCCGAGAGCAGGAGCCAGTTCCGTGGGCTGTGGAAGCACAGGAGAAAGGCTCCAGTAACTGACATCAGGACACAGGATTGCTGACTCGTCCCCACATCTCCGTGTGACAAACCCTCCCCGATCCCACACCCACAAACAATCCCTCCGAAAGCAAGGCTGGTGCCCAGGGGTCCAAAATAACACATGAGCAGGTGTGTGTGTGTTTATTCAGAGTACTGCTACCTGCAGCTTTGGGAAGAGAAGATCCAGGATGTAGGGGCACTGGGACCTATCAAACCTGGGCTCCTCAGTGCCCATGTGGGCCAGCAGCCACCCCAGCTCAGAGGGTTAGCCCACCTGAACCCAACTTTCATTTCACTAATAAGGAGATGGCTTATAGTTACAACCGCAAAATTCAGCACCCCTGGCTTCCAGAGAGACCAATATTAAATAGAAGTCAACAGTATGTTCATTTTTTGTCAGATAAACAACACAGTTTTAAAATTCAATCTTTGTACTTGTCCACTTTAGGGAATTAAGTTAGATCCATCACCCATGTAACAAAAGCATACTAAAACCCACACTCCTGCATGATCAATATTTAAAGCTAGCTGTCATCAAAATTGGTGCAAATGGTAAACAACAGCCACTAACAAATCTAATTTATATCTTGAATATAATAGATAATACAACTTTCCAGGTCTTTGCTTATTAGTAAGTATCATAGGATCTTCCCTAAGATACTTATTTGTTTGTTCCAGTTCAGAGGTCTAAACCAGTTTTGATACAAAGTCTAGAAAAGCAGTAATGGTGTCGTTTTCTCATCCACAAAAGCGTGTCCACTCAGCAGCAGAACAGAAAAACCCATGGAATAAAATTAACACCGTACAAACATCATACCCAAATTTAAGTGCTAGCAGCACTTCTATTTTGGGAAGTTATAAACAAGATGCCTGTCTGGGATGAGGAAAGGAATCTGCTCAAACATCACTTGTCCTGCTCTAGAATACAGCAGTAAAAACTCAGCCCTCACAAACCAGCCTTTTCCCCTCTCACTTGTTATTCGTTTATTTCCAAAAAACACCAGCAGTTACAGTATTGATCTCTCATTTATGTTACATAAACACAAACACTTTTCCTCATTGACACAAACTGCCACCAGCCGAAGCAGATCATCCCAGCTGTTTTTACCCCAAAATCTGAATTTGTTCTTACCCCTGAGAGAGACACACTTGGATGTTGTAACACGGTAAGGGGGGCTCATCCGAAAATTCAAATTCAAACACATCACTGAAGCCATCTTCATCTTCATCACCTGGGCCGGGAGGATTTGCCAAGACATCAAATCCAGATTCATCTTTTGGATCTAAATAAAATTGAATAAAGGTGCTAAGTCAGCAAGGAAAAGACTGTTGCAGGTCTTGCTTTTTTTCCCCCCAATAACGTGATCTGTAAACAAAATCAGTTTGCTTCCTTCCCAGCTTCCTCCACCACAAGAACAAAACAGCCCCCACCCCCACGTGCCCCATGTTTTTAAAGTCTCTGCATACAAAGAAATAAAGGGCAACATTTGCTCACCGCACACAGAGCTGCCATAGAAATCCCAGTACAAACCAGGGTCATCCACACTTCGACCTTGCAGGTCAGTTAAATACTCTGGAGAGGAAAAAACAACAACAAAAACACACTGATGAGAACAAAAAGCTGGCAAGTCAGGAGACTGCGCGTCACAGAGCCTCAGCACCTTCCATCAAAAAATCCCACACCATTCTCCTGGCACACATGCTGCAAACAGCAGCATATAAACACCATTCCCCCACATCAAATAATGACCCACCACATCAAATAATCACATAAGGTCTAACAGGGATACACCCAACATTAAGCTTCAGATGCTGAGAGCAATATCTTATTTTTGTGGAGATAGTGTGTACCACATTTTTTGACCTTCACAATTATTCTGGACACCAGCTTGAGGGTGAATCTGTGGCCCCAAATAAATAGATTAAAAAGGTTTTTCTACACAGGTGTGTTCAGAAGATGTAGTTCTTTTCTACAGATATGATATGGGAGATTTACAAGCTGAATAGGTGAAAAGATACTGGGATCCAGGATGCTAGAAGTCAAAGATACTGGACTTTACTGGAGTCCTGAAACACCTGTGTGCCTTCTGTACTGCACCATTTAAACAGGTAAACAAATGAGTTCTTAAACTCATGGACTATGAGCACTGCAAACATGCTCAGAGGTAAGTTATTAGGGAGTGCAAGTGCCTTCATCCAAAACTAAGAGGAAAAAGAACCCTGAAACCATGTTATAACATGGATATGTTTAAAGCCTTTAACGTATTTTTAAAGTATTTCAGATATAAAACAAGGCAGAACTGGCAAAACCAAAAATAGTCCAAGATAAAAAGCAAAACCATGGGAAAACACGAGTATGTTTAACAAACAGCTATTTGAATTGGCAAGTTTCTTATTTTCATTTCAAGCAGAAATCTGAAGGCACCGCTGACCTCCCACCCACCTATCAAACCTGACAGTGCAATAATCCTTATGACTTATTAAGTTTCAATTAGAAGGAGCCCCCGAGCATGGCTGTGCTTCCCACCTGCAACCTCTGTGTTTTTGCAGGCAAAGAGAGAGCTCTGCAGCCCATCCCAGCCCACATCTCCTTGGCATGAAGGCACCCCTGCCAGGCAGGAGGGATTTGGGGGACAGGGAACCAGCCCCCATGTGCCAGAACCAAAAGCCCCAAGCAGGGTGGGCACAGACCTGTGAGGAAGGTCTCCATGAGCTCACTGTGGGTCATTTTCACAATGGTCCTCCCAGAGTAGGTTGCAAGTGTTGGATCAGCACCGTAGGACAGCAACAGGCGCACGATTTCCAAGTGGTCGTTCTCCACCGCGTCGTGGATTGGTCTGGAGTGAAATGAAATAAAAACCACAGAGTTACACTTTGACTCGACAGTTTTATGCAAATATTTTTGACAAGAAACTTGACTGTAGATCAAAGCTATTTATAGAAAGTAACACTATTAATACAGCTGCCAATCATCTTGTTGTCGGTTTTACTTGCACATCTTCCCCCTCCCCTCCTGTGTTCAGTCAGACTGCTCAGGGCACATATTTCTGTTACGTTCTACTCCTTGCTGTACACATTTTGGAGGGACAGTAAAATAATTACACTGCTGTAACAGAAAGCAGGAGTTTGTGTGAAGCCTCACAAACATCATTTTGCTGCAAGTCACTCTACCGTTCCAAATCTCTGCCATATAACAGCGTGTTGTGGAGCAAGGCTCATTCAGCCTGCCTCTGGGCAAGCAGGGAAATCAGTTACCCGAAGCTCCTAAATTATGTACACAGAAATAAGTTATGAAAATTTGCTAGGAATTAAACTTCCGTGCAGAACATCCTCTTTAAACAGTACTTGTAAATATATTTGCAGCACAATTCAACCCTTCTAATCAGAGAATAGAAAAACATGTTATTTTAAGTTGTAGTCCACCCAGAAATTAAAGCATTTCATGCGGCGTGAGCAATCCATACAAGCTCCACATAGATTTTGTGAGCCTTCAGAAGGATTATTCATTAATACACAGGCCTGCAATTCCAGGTTTAGAATTCCTTATCGCTAATTATAAATCGCATTAACTTCTGCCTTTAAAATTGATTATACGTAACGGGGAGTTGTCTGGAAGTAGAACATATTACCCTTCAGACTAATGAAGATGTGCTAAAATCCCATCTTTTCCTTAGACAGCAAGAGCAGGGAACTAACAGCAGAGCCCAGTGCATGGGCAGTGATCATGGCAGCCCAACCCAGCACAACGCTGCTCCTCCTTTGGGCTGTCAACACTGCTGCCCCCAACCAGGCTGTCAAGGGAGCTAATAGGAGAGGCAAGGAAGGACTTTCACCAGGATCACACAACACACTGCCTTCCTGGAAAGCTTTCACAGTGATGTTAGCAGGGGAAGTTGTTTGGAAGCACAGCCAAGTGATCCTCTCTGCTCCATCTCCGGATCTGCCAAGCAGCACTCGGCTGACAAACAGGGCTTCAATCCCTCCTGCTGCCAGGAGGGCACACCCCACCACTGCTGCCTCTCAGGGCAATGTCCCCTCAAGGTCACCACTGCTTTGGCATCACCTGGCACACACGAAAGCTCAGCACAGAGGAGGGGAGGATCAGATCAGTTAGAAGAGGATGGCACACCGCCATTTTCCCATCTATCACATGGCACTGCTGGTAGGAGAGGGAGGAGGGTGACTCTGGTACATCTCAGAAAGATGTCCCAGATGTATTTGCTCCAAGCAATTTCCAGTAGGCTCTGATTTAGGGTGACTAATATCCGCTACATGGATGCTCTTGCTTGCATCCACCTTGCTGGAAAGCTGCATGTCCTATCAGTTTTGACATGCGCACAATGCACTGACTTGAGGAGGTGCACTTGGGGACACGGTGGTTTGTTCCCTACAGAAAGAGGGTTCATCCCATGCTGCCTGCCTCCCATACACCCCATGCCACCAACAGAGGAAGAAACAGGTGGTCCTCAAGCTGCTGAGCACAATCCTCAGCCCAGCTTGTGCCAGTCCTCAGACCCTTGCCAGCAGAGAGCACAACATGTGGACACCTTCAAAGCCCAACACACCACTCTTTGGAAAGCCACCTTCACACATTTTGAGACCAGAGAGGTCCATAAGGATCACTGGCAAAGCATCAGGATATCCCTTATCAGTTTCTGAGGGAATGCCTCTAAAATAACACTGAAACTGCAGCCTTTGAGACAGACAGTGTTGGAGGAGCCAGCATTCCCAGGATTCCCCTGCAAGTCTCACCCTCCCACCTCCACCTACTGACTCAGCGCTTCCCCACAGGGAAGCATCACATCCAGGATCTGGCCAGTGCTACATCACAGTGTCACATCCCAGGTGACACCCAACAAATAACAGGGGTGCTGACACGGGGGCTGCAGAAATATTGAGTGTTCCTTGCTGTCAGCAAGCATCTGAGGCCTGAGCTGCTGGGTCACGGCACTCTGAGCATCTGCAGCAGGAAAGGTCAGCCCTGCTGCAAACCCTCCTGTCCCCCACGGGGCATGAAGCATCCCTGGCTCAAAGTCTGGCACCAGGCATGAGCAGATCAGAGGCTGCTGCCAAGTGCTGGCAATGCTCTTTCTCCCCCACTCCCTCGCTTTTCTGGAGTCTTTAATTCTGAACTATTTTTAAATTTTATTTCAGAATTGCTATTTTCTGGTTTTGGGGAGAGGGTTGAGGAGTGTTGTGGGATTATTGGTTTGTGGGTTTTCTTGTTTGAGTTTGGGTTGGTTTTTTTTTTTTTTAATCTGACTTACCTAAGTGGCTTTTGAAGCAGTAATGAATTCAAGATGATCCCTTAACTTATTAAAAACAGCATCTAAATCACGGCCCAGTGTTCCCATTGATTTAACGACACTCGGACGAGTTTATTAAAGGGTGCCTGGGCATTCCCCAGGAAGGCAAAACTGCAGCACACGGGCTGTAACCCCATGATGGAGCCTCCTTCTGCCTTTTGCAGGCCACCAAGCCCAATGTGGGGCTGCAGACAGAGGCAGGCAGGACCAGATTTGTCATCCCAGAGTACACAGGAGGCTGCCTGGGCATGAGAGGGAATTTATAGAGGCACGGGGAAGGAAAGGCGTAGTAAGGCAGTGCGGAAGGAGGAAGAACAATAAATAGAAGGAAGCAAAGAAAACACTGGCGGGGATAGGGGGGGTGGGCGGGGAAGGAGATTCCCCATAGATAAGTTAAGGGAGAAAAGGCCAAAACAGAGCACCGACAGACTCTTTTACTGGCTAGAACAGCTTTTGGCAAGCTGACGAGCGAGACCATGCAAAGGCACAGCTATTTGTTTGCTTCTCCCAGCAGAGCCAGTAGAGGAGGGAGTATTCTTCAGTCTTGGCAGGGCTTAACCATCCTCTTTGTAGGATGCAAAAGCAACTACTGGAATAGGCAACTTTTTCAGATGTGAAAATAAAAGAAGATCCCTGGGAGTCCTCTCCTGGGCTGCTCTGCCATACAATCTCTTCCACACTGAGCATCGTGGAAATAAACACTCTCTATCCCTAATGGTACAGTTAGCGTAGCACAGCTCGTTTCTAAAACAAACCCTTCAAAAGGCCCCAGAAGGAGCGGGGGACATTGGAGAGCCGCAGTATCCTGCAAAAGGCACACATCTCAAACCCTCTCTCGTGTACCGCCAAATCCTCCCCACTATTTTTACTTCCACTAGAGTTAGGGAAACATTTCACTGGGGGTTTATCATTCCACCACCAAAATTATAAACTATTTAGACCAGGCATGGTTCGCTCTCAGCCTCTCAGGCACCACCAGAGCTCTCTCCCCACAGCAGTGAGAGGGAGCAATGCCATATTTTGGCTCTCTGTTTGCATTCCCAGCCGCTCTGTTACGCAGGGCAGGGGCAGGGCAGCGGTGGCAGGAGGGCAGGCTGGGCTGCCTCTCCTCGAACGCAATTAGCTGCTGGAAGGTATGGCTGTGCCAAGACCAGCTGAAAGGACACAGCAAGAGAGCCATCTTGGCATGGTCCTCGCAGGGAAAAAATAAAAAATAAAAAATAAAAAAAGGCTGAGCTCATCGGCTGCCAGCGGGAAGGATACAGCAAAACTGGCTGCAGAGAGAGGATCTAGCCAGAGAACTCCCAAGCAACGTGGAGTCAGGGGATGTCTGTAGTTTTGGGATGTGGTTTTGTGGCCATAATGGCAAGGGCTCAGCTAGGGCATGCTGCAGAGGTAAGAGGAGGAGAACAGCGAGATAAGGCCAAATACAGGGGCAAGCAGCCTTGCTAATGTCAGCCCCAACACCCCTGGTGGAGCTTCTGCACTCACCGGGGTCCTGTCGGGAAGGGAAGCTCTCACCTCTTAAGCACGGTCTATTATTATTTATAGGTAAGACGATTAAGAGCCCTTAGTGACTGCAGCACCTCGGAGACAGGTCTTAAAGATCTCCGGGTTCTACAATAATCTTTGATTAGGCACTAATTGAGCAGCAGAGTGCTTGTGTATTCAGGGGCTGCAGGCACTGCATGTGGTCCATCAGCACAGAGTTTAAGGGGAAAAACATCCAAGACCTACCACATTTAGCCTGGCCAGATGTGCTGTGAAAAGGGCAGAGAGGGACATCCTGTGCCGAGCTGGGTGAATGAAGGACTGCACCATTCCCAAACATTGTCTCCTCACTGCCCCTACACCAGACTGGCATTTTGCTTGTTTCTGGCTTCACCGAGATGTCTGATACCAGGCTGGACACCTGCCTCATCCCAAAACACACACACACAGAGCCAGCACCATGATCAGAGCACCCGCAGCATCTGAGAGAGGCACAGACTTCACAGAACTTTCCTGCATCCCTCACATTCACAGAACTTTCCTGCACCTTCCACGTTCACAGAACTTTCCTGCATCCCTCATGTTCACAGAACTTTTCTGCATCCTCCACGTTCACAGAACTTTCCTGCATCCTCCACGTTCACAGAACTTTCCTGCATCCCTCACGTTCACACCGACACCCTGCAGAGACCAAAGCCATACCCTCACCAGCCACAACTTTCCCTCCACAAAGCCGATGTCAGAGGCACAAGGAGCAGAGCCCAGGGCTGCAGGTGACCCCCAGGCTGCCTCCCCGGCACAGCTGTGCTCGCACAGCACAGCAGCTGCATCCACCCACCGCAGTTACATCACTCCTCCGTGCTGCTTTGCATTAAAACAGGCTGAACAGAACCACACACATCCACTGCCACCGGCTGCAGGCTTGAGAGCTTCCACAGCACCACCAAAAGTACTCTGGATAAGTGAGGTGGCAGAGGGGAAAATAAAAAGCCAATTCAGAGTCATTAAAAAAGCAAGGGAATAGGACAAGTCTCTGATGGTGCACTTTTTGGGATTGTTTTGGGGGCTTTTGTTGTTATTTTTAAGACTTTACTGTATTTTACGTGTTTAACATATTCTGGATTTTAATTTTAAAAGCAACACAGCTGAGGAAGTCATCTTTCCTCCTAAAAGTTTAAGGAGAAAAACCTTCAAAAGAGAAATGGGACATGTCTTAACAAACGTCCTGACTTACTCTACAGAAACAGAGAAGCCTGACCCTGCCAAAAGGCAACGCATTACACAGTTCCAAAGTTCCTTACACAAACTTCTGCTCTCTGTCCTGCCCAACTCAGACCATCTTTCCTCTGTGTATTAGCTGTGTTTTGGATCCTTGCTGTCTGTTGGGCAGCTTTCCAAATGAAGAGTAAGTCTGCCCTCAGAAAAGAGAGGCAACAGCACGCTGAGTTCTGACATTACCATCTATGATCAGATCATCATTATGTTCGTTTCTAAATTCCATTTTCCCAAGAACAACTTTTCAGGGTACACTGGCCAAGTTTCTTTCTTGAAAATCAGCTCCGTCTGTGACTAGAAATCAAAGGTGGGCTCTGAACTGGCGGGTGATTAAGACTGCTCAGACGCTTCCCAGGGATAATTTTCTATATAGGTTGTTCCAGCGAGTGAGACAAAAATAATTTAGGGTTCTTTTTACGGCAACTCACCGCTGTTGCACAGGTCACATATGAAAGCTGAAGGCAGCAGAAAATGCGAGGCTGTTTGTCAGCCGGGAGAGCTCAGAACTCTTTACAAAGACGTGGGCGACAGAGGAGGAATCTGACAATCCAGTCGGGGTTTTAATGTTTCTCCAAAAAGCTTTCCTTTGGGCTGTGATGGGCTGGTGATGGGCCGGGAACAATGGACCATCATGAACTTTTAATGGACCATCCTAACCAGACCTCTTTTTGTTTTCCTGACTCCTCCCTTCCCAAGTTAATAAATAAAGAGCTTAAAAACAAAAGAAGCAGGCTCTTAGTTACGCTAATTTTACCTCCCTGGCTATTTGGATGGTGATAGGGAAGGCGATAAACCATTTAAGATAACAAGCTGCAGGAGATTCCCAGAATACAAAGACCTGTCCCCAAAATGCACAGACTGAATAACAGCTCTGCATATGCTCAGGACAAGTTACCCCAAGGTCAGCCTCGCAGAGGTGGCCAAAGAGGTGCTTTAGGAGATACACAAGAAGCTTAAAAAAGGTCCAGAGCAGCATTTTTTTCTTCACAAAGCTAAAAAGAAAAGCTCACTATCTATTCTGCCAGCACAGGAACTAAGCACCCCTACTATTCTGTGAAGGAAACTAAAAAAAGGCTAATTCAGGATTAAAAGAAGAAAAAAAAAGAAACGGTAAATCCAAAATATCAAACGAGCAGATAGTTTAACAGTTGTTTAACAATTCAGCAAACAACATTTTTATACAGCACATCCAGGACTCGCACACCCGATGGCCACAAAAGCCTGGAGTGCTCTCCAGAGTAACCCTGCTAACAAGGCTAACTCCGCTCTTTTGGCACAGCTCAAAGGACCTGCAGGGCACACGAGCAGGGCTGCAGCTCAAGCATCACTCCTTCCTGCCCTGCAGCTGGCAATTCCACCGACTAACTAAAACCAACCAACAGCACAACTTATTAAAATTCCCAGAATCGAAAAGAAATTACCCCGAACCCGAGCCACAACAGCAGCGCGTCCCCAGCGCTTTGTGAACCGGGGAGCAGAGCAGGTCACGGAGCCCTGCATGGCCAAGGAGCAGCAGCAAGGATGATGTGTGCCCTGCTCGGGTGGGCAGGCAGGACAAGGAGAGCACAAAGGAGAGGATCAGAGGGAAGGGGGGCACAGAGAGACAGACGAGGGGTGCTGCTCACCTGGTCCCATCCTGGGCGCTGCAGTTGACATCGGCGCCGTACTCGAGCAGGTGCCGCACGATGCTCAGCCAGCCCCGGGCACAGGCCTCGTGCAGGGCACAGTACCCCGCGTTGTCTCGGTGGTTCACGTCGCACGCCTTGCTCTCCAAACAATACAGAACCACCTCCTGCAAACGGCAAGGAAAACGGATGAACATCAAGTTATTGGTTCCTGCGTAAACACGCGGATTCCACTGCTTGAAGGAAATGTGGAGGGGAAGATGCTAAAGTCAAAATCTCTATGATATGTTAAGTTACCCTCTGTGAGATGGGTCAGTCAAAAGGGAAATAAAAGGGGGAGCTGTTGACAGTCCTGTCTGTTCAGGAGACACAGCAGAGACTTCCCCGAGCAGACTAATTTGGGCAAAGTGACACTGAGAGCTCCATGCCTTGCAGGACCCTGTAACCCCCAACATCAGGAACTGTCACACAAGGAGAACACAAAAATTTCACAGACAAAACTCACACTGTTCCACTTCTGAGAACTTCTACATGTAAAGCTAGTGGGAAGGTTGTTACTCTTACATCTGCATTTTTTAAACAGAAAATTCTGCGAGTGCAACAGCAACACAGGCAACGTCAGTTTGATTTTAAAAGAAAAAGTGCATGACCCGAAACAAAACACATTTAAGGCACACAAAGGATGGTTTGCTATCAGCAAACAAAAACCAGCCTGGCTCTATCGAGATTGGGGAAATCCCATTTTCACCCACCCCAGTTTTCTGCATGCAGAAGTAAAGGCAGGAGCTGGGTTCCAATAAGGAGCCCGGAGCCGCAGGAAGCCGTGTGAATTTAACACAATTCATCTTGCAGTCAAATCCACCACGCTCCAGAGCCTGGGCCAGGCTCAGCTCTGCACTGCCCTGCAGCCTTGGAACAATGACTGCTCCATCACTCAACCCAAAATTTGGGATGGTGCGAGTCTTCCTCGACTCGTGCCGGATGCAAAAGGAGGCAAAACAAAACAAAACAAAACACATTTCTAAGAGATGTTCAGTGCATAAAATAGCCCCCACGTTCCCAGATTAGTGGTAAACCATTAATTTTGCATTTGAGTGACATTCCTGCAAAGCCAGAAACGGCACGGAGGGGGCGAGTGCTTGTTTTGCCAAAGCAGGAGAATAAAGCGACGTCGGGCGCAGCACATTTATTCCTCCCGTTTCAAAATAAACCGGAAAGCCCGCAATAATCTGTGCTCTGGGTACACCTGACTCGAGAGCTGGTATCCAGGATACAGCATGAAGCTGCTCTTTTAGCAGGCCCTCGCCAGCCAGGCTAGAGCTGAGAGCTAATGAGCTGCCTGTCCCAGGCTCCAGAGCATCCCCTGCCACAAGGGATGCACCCACCCACCCCAGTGCACCCACAGGACCCCCACAGTCCCACCTCCCACCAAACAGGGGCTCTGAACACTCCTGCTAATCAGCCCAAGGGCCAAAAATCACTCCAGAACAGATCCTCTTTACCCTGCACATGCCCAAGCCCATAAGAAAGGGCTGTGCAAAATTATACTCTGGAGGCATGAATTTTCCTTCAAAGCAGACCACCCTGCCAGGCAAATTAGCAGATGGATATAGGTAGCAGAAGCAGCTGCTGTATTCAGCGCCACTTTTAGCATGCAGTCACCATTTAAAATAGACTTTGCAACTCAAAATAAAGGATGTTTCATCTATTTTTGTGAAAAGGAAAGACTCCTCCTAGGGTGGAATACCTACTACTGGACAAAAAAGCTAATTTTGTCAGGCAATTCTGTGTTAAGAGGCTATAAGAAGAATGTCATTAACCACAAAATGTAACCATAAAGACCATAAAACTCTACATTGTTAATTAATTAAATGCCTCATTAACTTTTTTTTTTTTAACATGGTTTATTCAATTTACAAAAAAATTTGCCACCATTGCCAAATACAGGAACATGTGGTGCCACAAACGCACTTTTGGTTTCACAGGCATTTCTCACTAAGGTCTGGGGAAGTCTGTGAGAGTGCCACAGGGCAATTTAATGTCTTTTCAGGTGCTCTATTTAAATCAGCATTCTGAAAATCACTCACAGTTAATCCAAAGAGTCAAACTAGAACATAACCAGACACCTCCACCTCTGCTTCTTGCAGTTTCTTAGCCACACTGCGAACAGCCACGTCAAAGTATGCACACATGCATGATCCATCCTCATATGCAATGAGCTGCCCTTCCTATTTACTCCTCCTTCTCCAGGGGAAGAGCTCAGCATCTCCCAGGCCCCAAGAAGCACTATTCCCCCACCCCCAGCCTCAGAACACTGCCCTTGGGTCACGTATTATATGCTGAGCCTTAACACTTCCCCAGCATCACACCAGACCCCTGCAGTGGTGTCCATTCCTGAGCAGGATGCAGGAGCCCTGCAGGAGCTGTGCAGGGCAGGATGGGGCTCTGGAGCTCCTGCTCCGGCAGCAGTGACACTGGGTAAGCCCTGCCTTCACCTCTGTTTAAATGCCCTATCATACACCACTCACTTTGCTAATTTCTCTGCCTTCCCAGAAGGATTTAGTAACAAACTGACAGGGAACTTCCCAAGCCCACTGTGGTGGTTTCAGCCCAGCCAGCAGCCAAGCCCCAGGCAGGCTGGCTCACTCACTCACTCACTCACTCACTCACTCACTCACTCACTCACTCACTCTCCCCCAGCAGCAGGACCAGGGTGAGAATCAGAGAAGCACAAAGGGTCAAAGGTGGAAAACTCATGAACTGGGATGAAGACACTTTAATAGGGAAAGCAAAAGCCATGCACACAAGCAAAGCAAAACAAGGAATTCATTCACTGCTTCCCATGGCTGGGCAGGAGTTCAGCCATCTCCAGGAGAGATCCCCATCCCACTTATCAGTGACTTGGGGAGACAAACAACATCACTCCAATCGTCCCCCCCCTTCTCCTCCAACTTTATACTCTGATCCATGATGTCCCAGGGTCTGGAATATCCCTTTGGTCAGTTTGGGTCGCCTGTCCTGGCTGTGTCTCCTCCCAGCCTCCCATGCACACCAGGCTCCTCACCAGTGTGGCAGCAGCAAAAGCAGAAAAGGCCTTGGATCTGTGTAAACCCTGCTCAGCAGTAACAAAAACATCCCTATATTATCATCACTGTGTTCAGCACAAATCCAAAACACTGCCCCATACCAGCCACACTGAGAAGAAGATTAACCCTATCCCAGCCAAAACCAGCAAATCCAGACACACACCAAAAAGCAACATGAGGCAGAAAGACAGCCAGTGTTTCTTCTCGCATCAAATTCATTACACAAGCCTTTTGTCATTTTTTTCCCCAAAAAGACTCTACGCTCCCTGTAATTCCCTCTTCACAAAAAGTAAATTACAGTTTTAAGACTACCATTATCTCAAGTCATTTGTTTCAAATGGGGAAAACAGAAGGGATTCTGGAGCGGCCATACACTGGGATGAGTTGGTAACATCCTGCTGAGGCATGGCCTGATGCAGAAGCCTAGGAAGGGAAAGACAAAGCTTCCCACCAGCTTTATCAGGGATTTCCAGGGCTGAAGACCATTTGCTGCTCTGTCTTTAAGGAGCCTTGCTGCCTGCAGCCCTGCAATTTATCTGAGCAGACACCAGCCACACTTCTCCTTCGACATTTCACACTCGGGTCAGCTTTACACGCAAAATCATGTCCTGCTTCCTGCAGTGACCTGGGGCACATTTGCACCAGGACAGCAGGACAGAGCACTGGCACTGACAGCAGGACAGAGCACTGGCACTGTCAGCAGGACACGGGACTGGCACTGACAGCAGGACAGAGCACTGGCACTGGCAGCAGGACACGGGACTGGCACTGGCAGCAGGACAGAGCAGTGGCACTGGCAGCAGGACACGGGACTGGCACTGGCAGCAGGACAGAGCAGTGGCACTGGCAGCAGGACACGCTCATGGCCTCGCAGCACTGGGGCTCCCCACGGCTCCAGCAGTGATACACACACAGCCTCTGCCAGCACCTCTGCATGCTGAAGGCTTTGGAGTGGGATCTCTGCACAGCCTCAGGGCATCCCTGCTGCAAAGGCAGGCAGGCTGCCAAGGGCAGGCACGAGCTCATCCGGTCCCAGGGCAGCACAGCATTCCTGCCAGGGCTCCACGGTGCCCTGCGGTGCCAGCCGCTTCCAGCTCCCAGGCCTGAATCAGCACTCAGCTCCCTCTGCACGCTGTGCCTGATGATGCAAACTCATCTGCCTCCCCTGCCACGGAGCTGTGCCATCACAGCAGCCAGGGAAGCCCCATGTGCCCACCACAGGTTGCTGCCCTGCTAACAGGGGTGGCAGCAAAGTGACCTGTGTACTTGCCAAAGGTCACAGACCAGCATGGTACCTTGACTCATCAGATTTTTCTTCCTTTTTTTCTTTTATAGAGAGGAATGTCTTACTTCTTGATCATTCTCATTCTTTGTGCAAAGAAAATTCAATTCAACTTTCTGCTAACTGCAGTAGTCCCATCACTATTAAGAAAAAAAACCCCAGCTATGGAGCTTCCATGGATGATCCAACTATCCCAGCTCACCATGGGCCAAACATAGCTCCAACAGGGTGGCACAGCCACCCACCACCGAGCCTCAGAAAACACAGACAACATCAGATCCTGGCAGCAGTTTGGGTGCATGGACTGGGCTCTTTCCCTGCCCTGCATTCCACCAGCAACAGAACCAACTGTCAACACCACCTGAACAATCAAATCAAATGAGCTGAATATTTAAACCTATTAAAAACACAGTGTTCACTTGAACTTTTGGGTGAATTCAAGCCATAAAATGAAAATCCCCAACCAGGTGATAATGGGAAGGCATGGTAGCACACAATGTTACCCACAATTATGCCTTGGTGAGCCTGGGTATCCCCAGCTATCTGCAACCAGCCAGTTTGACAGCAGAGAGCTCCATGGACCGCCCTGGGCCCCTGCTTGAGCAGGATGCCAGCCCATCACAAAGTTTGGGAGCTGCTCCCGTTGAGCTGTGCTCAGCAGAGGCGCTGGCCACAGAAAGCCAAGTGCCCAAGCATGCTCACCCTGAGAGACCCCATTCAGGAAGAAAATACACACTGATAGCTGGGAGCACATGCTACAGCACATTTTGATTCTGGACCCACAGAAAATGAAACCATTTAAATTACAGAGAATTCCATAGCAGTGTTGTAACAACCACCTCTCCCAGCTACAGCTGAAGTGCCCTGGGTTAGCAGAAGCCTTTGTCTAAGGTAAACAAAACCTTCCCAATAAACTCTGCCTTCCTGAGCTGGACAAGGCCTTGCTCCACACAAAGCTCTCTCCAGTTGTACAAAGGGCATTTCAAGGTTTCAGCAAATCCCCAAGGCTGGGCAGGCCCCACCTGGACCTGGGCTGATGCCACCTTCCCACGTGGGGCTCAAGCCCAGCTCCAAGGTGCAGGCAGCCCCCTCAGCAGCACAGCAACCCCAGCACAGCCATGCCAAGGGCAGCACTTGCTCTCTGCAATGAAACACCTCTGCACAGATCTGAAACCGAGCAGCGACGACGCTCATACCTACATGCCCACGCTTCCCCAATAAAAGCGCGCTTCAAAACGGCCCAGCTAAGGGATTCATCGGTTTCTGATTTTTGTAGCAACAGGGGGCCCCTTTCATTAGACAACATTGTTCCAGCTACACCAAGCAGCTCCAGACGCCGAGTATAAAGCATGCAGAGTGCTCCTATGATGTGTCTGATCATGCAAGAGGACACTCTAAGCGCTACATCCTGTGTCACATACCAGATACTCCTTGGAGAGAAGAACAAAAATAAAGCCCTTCTCCTAAACTACGCGCTCTTCACAAACAACAAAAGCAGAAAACATACAGCTCATTAAAGATCACCATAAAGATTACTTGGGAGGAAAAAAGGAAAAAAAAAAAAAAAAAAGACATTTGTTCTGTTTGCAGGTGGTTTATATCTAAAGGGAAGTGAGGGTTACCAATAAAACTTTACCCTTGCTCATTCCCGCGGGATGCTGCTCACCCTGCACCCCTGCCAGCTGACCCAGCAGTGCTGGGGAGTCATTCCCACATCAACCTGCCTCCAAACCCCCACACCAGGGAGGGAAAAGCAGCAGGGGAACGGGGGCTACAACTTCCAGCGACCCAACCGAGATCCGCTAACTCTTGGAATCCGAAAGCCAAGCCCATCCCGGGGCGCCGGGGGAGCCTCACCTCATAGCCCAGGCGTGCGGCGCGCTGCAGCAGCGTCTCCCCCGCGTTCTTGTTGACGATGAGGCGCCGCGCCTCGGGGGGCATGGGCCGGCTGGGGGTGCTCTCCGGGCCGGGGCTGGCCAGGGGCAGCGCCAGGGGCTGCGGGAGCAGCGCGGGCACCTGCGGCAGCCGCTCGTAGGCCTTCTGCTCAAACGGCTTGGCCGGCGAGGAGTCGCAGTCTGAGCTCGGCTCCGGGCGCTTCCTGACTTTCCTCGTTACCGGTACCTGTCAAAACCGTGACACCAGGGGGTTTTTATCTTTGTTTGCACAGTACTGTGATGGGACTGTGTTTTGTCAGCGAGGAATTAAGACTTTTCTACCGGTATTTAATTTTTAAAGGAAGACCCGCTACAGCTTTTAAACACAAAATGCTTCACCCTTGTAACAGTGCCTTCAAGTAAGGTTAATAAAAGCAAACACAAAATGTGCAAAGCATCCACAGATAAATCCGAACGCAATCCCCGCTACCCTGCATGCACAACAGTGCGTTAGTTTTAAGCAAGCTGGCTCTGCCTTCTCAGAGGCTGGTGGACAATTAAGTCTAAATAAAGATACCTTATCTTCAGCATTTTCGATATCTGTGGTGTCATCCCCTGTCAGAGATGACCTCCTTCTCCTCTCCTGCAGTGCCAAGTGTTTTGTTTTACACTGACGTTTCCCTGATGGCTTCTCACACTCGCTGTATTTCGGCATCAGAGATGCATGTTGGAAATCCTCCTCCTCGTCTGTGTACAGCCCATCTGTCTTCCGGCTTTCTTTAATTTTCTGCTGTTTGGCAGCCAACCTCGAGGCTGGAGTACAGCTTGGCTGAGCCTGCCTTTTGCTGTTTGCATTGGTGGATGAAAGGCTCTTCATGTGCGGAGACACCGGGAATACGGGCAAGCCTAAATGGGAAGGGAAAGGCATTACACATCGCATGGTGCGTTAAAAGCAAAACGCATTGCTAGCACTTAACACAAGCTCCTCCAATGCTTAAGAGATCTACAATTACATTTTCAAATCGTTAATATTTTAAGCGTTCCACATCCAAACTGCAAATAGCATCTTGCCCGTTGACGCTGCGCTAGCGGTTATTGGGCAATAATAAAAACCCCTGAATTAAATGCCCCACGCAGGTGCTGGGCAGTGCCAGGGCTGTGGGGATGCGTGCCAGGCCAGCTTGGCAGTGCCACAGCCCGGCCACCACGGGCAGAGTGGAACAGCAGCAGGGAAAAACTCCCCTCCTAACCTAGGACTGCCTGATCTGAAGGGGAACCAACTCCTCCAGCAGCCTGGGCCAGCCTGGTGTGTCTCAGTGCAGACACGGGGATGGCGAGGGAAGAGGGGACAGGAAGAAAGGGGGGAGCATGGATCAGATTTATTGGGACAGTGTGCTGGTTTTGCATCATGGAAGTGGTGTTTTGGGAGAGGTGGGAATGTTGAGCTTAGTCCCAAGACAGGGAACACCTCCTCAGCAGCATTTTGACTTCAAAATCAAGCCAAGAGAAGAAAAACTACTCAAGGAGCTGTCCCTACAGAAGCTCTGTGCAACCTCTCCATCAAAAAGCACGGGATTTTGCAGGAAAAGCAATCAGATGTTTCTTTCCCCCAAGAACTGCATTGAGAAGTGAGTGTTTCTGGGACACTGGGGCAGTAAGGTCAGTGCTCTGCTGCCTGTGGCAGGACACTGGCAGGGCTGGGTTTTCTCTGGGGGTTAGCTCCAACAAGCTGGATCCCACAACCTGGGCCACATGCAAAAAGCATGGGGTTTTGGGGTTTTTTTCGCAGTGCAAGCAGGCTTACAACAAAACAAGGACAGGAAAGTTGACTTTTTATAGCCTGAATTTCCCTTGGGAAGAGAATTGAGGTGACCTCAGAACCAACTGCTTGCAGAAAAATTAAAGGCTGCTAGAAAGGAAGGGACACTTCAGCCAAATAATACCACACCACCAAGGGAAGGTGTGGAAAAAACTTTGAGGACTTGAAAGAGGCTCCCTTGCTCTGAGAAATCTCTGAAGTGATGCTACTTTCAGAACAGAAGAGATGGCAGGAGCCAATAAGCAGGTGCTCAGGGTAGAGACACCCCTACTTAAAGAGATTCGGTCCAGAACCAGTTGGTAAAAAAGAAAATAAAATCTAGAATCCTCTTGGTGGGCAGTTTCACACTTTAGTCTTCCTTTAAATAGATCTGTGAAAGCAAATCACAGAAGGCTTTCTAGATTAAGGATGAAAACAGAAATCCCTCAGTTCTTTTGAGCCACTTTCTAGAAAAAGACACATACCACGGCTTGCCAAGCAGATGTCAGGGAATTTATGGGAGACATGATGTGCAGATTGTTCAGCAAAAATCATGTTAAGTTTTTCAGGCTTTGCAATACTGAAGGAAGGCACCTAGTTGTAGGCTGAGCCTATGGATGCAAGGGTGTCTTTCCAACTCTGTAGATAGCACAAAGTAAGGAGTATTTAATTCTCATGTTCCCAACTAACCTAATTGAGCAGCATATGAAAAGCCCAATTCCAATACAGAAGTACCATCATTACCTACTTAATCACTTACTAAAGGAAAAAAATATGGAAAAGATGGAAAGCAACAGCGAGGAGCTCTGGTGAGTGCAAATGGAACAAACAGCTGCATGCGGAAAAACTACAATAGAATGAAACACTCACAGGTCTGGAGAAGGAGAGAGATACTGAAAGGATGCAGGAAAAAAAACCACAGGAAGCTTATCTCAAAGAACTGCAGGCTTTCCCATGCAGACATGCCGAGGCATTGAAAGCAGAAGTTTAATCACCACAGAAAATGTGTTCTCCTGCCTGCAAACTCCACACCAACTCTGTGCTTCACTCTGACCCTCCACAGTGGTGACAGCAGGCACCAGGCTAAATGTGCACTGGAGCTGAGAGATGGAGAGCAGCTATGCTGTGCACCCAGGAGCTTCAGGATCAGTAACACTGCAATATACCAGCATTAGACAGAAAAAGCCAAGCATGAGCCTGGGAAATGCAAGACAGCAAGAGCAGAAAAGCAGCAAGTGACTGATCCTGGAATCCCACCCCATCTTCCTTACCACGCAAAGAGAGAGAAGAAAAACAAGAGTGAGTGGGAATACACCTAAACATCCATGGAAAAAAAGAAAACCCAAACCAAAATCCCTAAAGAACTCAGGCCTCTGCCTGATGTGGGCTGTGGCAAGTCTGACTCAGAGCAGGACCTGTCTCCCTTCCCGCAGGAGCCGCGAGGTCCGCGCGGAGCCGCAGCTGCTGCCGCGTCACCTGAACGCTCCTTGTCCATTCAGCTCCCCCGGCAGCTGCCTCCTCTCCTCCTGCCTGCCAAGCCAGGCTGCCTGCAGGCCCAGGCAGCTCCCAGGGGCTGGCACATGCTTCCCGGAGGGTGAGATCCTCCTGGCTCCTCTCCTCAGGGCTGCTCTTTCCGCGCTGCTCTGGTTTTCTCCTCACACGGCGTGAGCGGCTGCGGCTCCCAAGGGAGCATCAGGAGATGTTCCAGCAGCGCAGGGTTATTGCTCAGCTGGGACCCCAGCACAGGCCCTGGCTTCTGCCTTGGTCATGGGGCTGGGCAGGCAGTGCGGTGCCCTGAGGCAGCAGCATCCCCATGTTCATGGACCTGCTGCACCCCAGCACAGCAACATCACTTTGCAACAGGATCACAGAATCACAGAATGGTTCAGGGTTGGAAGGGAGACCATCCCCTAAAGATCATCCAGTTCCAACCCTTCTGCCATTGGCAGGGACACATTCCATTTGATCAGGAGGCTCAGAGCCCCATCCAACCTGGCCCTAAACACTTCCACGGATGTGGGAGCCACAATTTCTCTGCGCAGCCTGTTCCAGTGCCTCACCACTCTCACAGACAAGAATTTCTTCCTGATAACCTATCTAAGTCTACCCCCTTTAAAATCCATTACCACCTGTCCTATCACTATATGTCCTTGTCAAAAGTCCCTCCCCAGCTCTCTTAGAGCCCTCTTTTAGGTATTGGAAGGTGTTATGAGGTCTCCCCAGAGCCTTCTCTTCTCTGGGCTGAACAACCCCAGTCCCATCAGCCTGTCTTCACAGCAGAGGTGATCCAGCCCCCTGATTATGTCTGTGGCCTCCTCTGGACTTGCTCCAGCAGGTCCATGTTTCCCATGCTGGGGCCCAACAACTGGACACAGCTCTGCAGGTGGGGTCTCACAGGAGCACAGCAGAGACAGAATCACCTCCCCTGACCTGCTGCCCACACTGCTCTGCATAAACACAAGTGGAGTAACAAACCCAGAAGTCAGAAGCCTCCACATTCCCAGAGATTTGCAGGCAGGAGTGGCAAATCATCCTGCTAATGTTAGACTGAGGCTTCAGAGGCACAGAGGCACCCTCATGTCCTGTTACAGGCTGCTCCTTGGGATACAACCAGCTGCCCAGCAGCAGAGACTGCCACAACTGCAGGCAGTGCTTGAGCACAGAGAACAGCTGCTCCGAGCCCCAAACTAAAAAAAAAGCTGCAAGTGACAGTGTACATTCTCATATTGTTAGTCTCTGCTTGTTTAAGGAAAGTCTGAGGACTAGTCCTGAGCAAGACAAACAAGTTGGAAGTCTCCATCCCCACGAGACTGTCATGCAGAGGATGCTCTGTCACACAATGGGGAAAAATGTCCTCATCCCAGTCTACTAAGAACGAGGAAATTCAAAAGTTTACACTTCAACAGGCCTGGAGAAGCACCAGCAAAATTATCTGAATGATATCCACTGTCTTTGTACAACAAACAGCAAAGCACAATTTAATCAAGTTTATGGTTTTATAGTAGCTTCCAAACCCAAGAGTTTTTTCACAGCCACAGGGCAAGTGAACCTGAATGCATAAATTGGGAGCCACCTCCGTTTCTTTCCCAAGGCCATGAGCCTGTCACTGGCATGGGAGGGATTCCAGGGCAAAGTGAGAGCATCCTTACACAATACAGCCTCTTGTTAGTGACCCTGGTTTGATCTCTACAAGGTATCTCTCTCTGAAAGTATCAAGGTGAGGGGCAGGGGTGTTTGAGTCAATACCATGCTCACCAAGGCAGCACATAAACAAAGGAACTAAGAGTCACAGCTCCTTTTTGTCCTTGGTTTGTTAAACTAAGTTTTGTTCTCCTACTGCACAAATCCTTTTGGATGGATCCTTCCCCATCAGTAAGCATCAAAGTTTGGGGGTTTCTGCCCTCAGACAATCCTACCAAGGAGAAGGACAGATGAGGAGCTTTAGGACGGAAGGGAAGCTGATACTTTTGCCTGTGACTTTCAGAGACACTACCAAGGAAAATCTTCACTGGCACAGGACGATCTGGACTCAGTCTTTTCCATGGCATGGGACAAGAGGATCCACTCTCCTCTTTCAGGGGGATCTCAGCTGAACTATAGGTTAGGCCAGCTGGAATGTGAATGTGTTCCAGGTAATGAAGCTCCCAGGTTTGTGAAGGAGCAAGGAGCCCAAATGCCATACATGCAGCTCCCACTCCCAGAAACAGTCTATCCTCAAAAACAAGCAGAGTGCTCTGAGAGGTAAGAGCAGGAAAAGAGAAAGAAAAGTGCCCTGTGCACTGTGTGATTCCATTCCCTATCAGTTCTCCAGCCAAGCTACAGCAGCAAAATGTTGCAGAGAAGGAGAATAGCACCAGAGCAGAAAATGTGCCCAGGGGCTGAGAACAATGAGGACAGGAGAGTGACCTGTACATCCCAGTGAAAATTTGGCAGATTGTATCCACAGCCTTTCCCTCAGGATAGGGAATCAACAGAAATGGGAGGGAGGATGGGGAAAAGAGGAAGCGGAGTGAGAGGTAAAGAAGAAGCCAAAAACAAGTCAAGGGAAGCTGATATGCTTTGAGGAAGCAACCCCTTAGGAGAGAGCTGCTGGAAGACCTCTGCCAAGGGGCCAGGAAATGGGGTGCAAGGGGTCTAAAGGATGTGCTCAGGACAAACCAGCAAAGCATCCTTGTCAGGAGGAGGATGAGATCTGCTCTTGAGCATATGGCCTGGGAAAGGCAGGGGAAGGCAGCAGTGCTGAGGTGCTGGAGGAGTTGGGTTCCCAAGATCAAGTGCAGCTGTAGCGGTGCTGATGCTGCTTTAGAAGCTCACAGCCCCTCAAACCCTACGTGTGGTTAAACACCCTTACACCAACTAGCAGCCCATTTGCTCCCTCTCTCACCCAAAAGCATGCCCACATTTTATGCCCTCCCCAGCTCTCCTCTAGAGATAAACTTCATCTTCACATCATCTATGAAAATATTTAAAGCCAAAACACACACGCACACACACACACAAACACAGAGTTACACACACATACACAAACACGTTTTCTGGTCTGACAAATATCAGCTACAGTGCAATTCTTAAAGAGGAGGTGTCAGTCCTTACAAAAATGGACATCTACAGAAATATATATATAGTTAAAAAAAAAAAGAAAGAAGAAAAAAAACTCTCGACAATTCCTTCACATCGGTGGCAGCATGCGTCACTGTAAATGCTAAAGCCAGCTGGTTTCCCTAGTAGTCTCTGCATACCTTGTTCATTGTCACTTGTTTTGAGGGACTCTTCAGACCAACTTCTATTGCTTTTGGCCTCTGACCTTTTCTTGGTGTGCCTTTCTTCTGTGAAGTCTTTGACCTTTGCAGTGGCCTCTGGCTGAACAGCCTCAGCTAAATCTTTCCTGCTTTGCCGGCCCAACTTGCCGGACGGGGATCTCTCTGGTGACACCTGCTGCTCCCATAGTTCCCTAAGGTGCTGCAGGTGACGCTGCTTTTTGGGATGGAGCCCTGTTAATTCAATGCACACCTTCAGGTTGGTCACCTCATTACAATTGGGCTCTTCTAAGTGGTTAGAGGAATTGTTTGTCATTTCCCTCTCAGGCCAGTCATCTAATGGAAAAATAACTAAAAATTAATCAAAAAGCCCCCTCAACTTAAAACAAAAGCTACATTTCACTTTCGGGGCATATAGTCTCAGCTTTAGCACCACACTATGCATTTTAAAGCTTCGCTCATTACGGGTTACATGCACTACAGTAACTTGCACTGCTGTGGCTACAGGGCCAATGACTTTATCCTTACATTCCAAGTTTTTTATATATACATATATATATACACATATATATACATACATATATATACATATATATAATTTAAAGTGAAATGACAGTGCTCACATTAGTAACTAGCAAGTTCAAAAATGGAAACACATTAAGCCAAAGGGACGTTCCTTTCACAAGACATTCCTTGAGAGAAACCAAAGCAAAATGCTGTCTTACCTTTGGAGTTCTTTTTCTTTTTTGCTTTTGATACAACTTCGTCCTGCAGTTCATCCACAAAGCTTTCATTTTGGCTGCCATCATTTTGCACTCTCTCACCAGAGTGTTTACGTTTCCTGTCCAGACGTGGACATGAATGTTGGCCAAAATCTTCTGTTGGCTGGTCTTCTGCCTTTTCATATACAGAATGTCTCTCTAAATAACATTTCTCATTTGAGAGATCTTTTTCCTCTGGAGTTTCAAGAAAGTGACCTCGGTTGTTTTCTGTACTAGAAAAGTTACCTAAAAATAAAAAACAAACAAATACCACAAGACCTAATAAATACGACACAATTCACTGTGAGAAGGCTTTGCTCTCTGATCTCTTCAATGTCATCTCCAGTGAATTACAGCTCATGAGGCATGCAAATAAACACAAAATTGTACTTGGGAACAAGTCTCCTCTGCCCAGCCTAAGGCAGCAGTTTTCTCAACAGTTAAGCACAAAACTCCCAAATGAACACTACTTTGTGTTGTTTTTACATTAATCTAAGAAGCACAATATTCACTATACTTGTATCCATAGAAACATCACAATATGCTTTTTTAAATAAAGAAACATCTTTAGATACTGAAAGCACAAACCCTTTTCAGAAAGCAACCTCACCCCCCTAAACTGTGGCAAGTAGCAATCCAGTTCAAAAACACTTTCTGATGACAACCAAGTATTAGTCCTCCCTTAATTCCTAATCTTTCACTAACTTCTCCCATCAAATTGCAGAGTCTGGCTTAAAAGCATTCATCCCTTTTTCTGGAGATATAAATGGTATACAGAACACGCACACACGGACACAGAAATACCACTAAGAATAGCTGTGATATTTTGCAAAAAAGCACTACTTGAATCCAAGGTTATAAAAAGGCTTCCTCACTTCAAGTAACCAACCAGTCACTGTACCTCACATGATCTCTGTCACCTCCTTTTAAAACAGACCTCACTTTTTTCTAGGAGTATTTCCAGCAATAGCAAGAGGGTGAGCTCTGAAAAGCTTACTAGAAACTAGTCTGACAAATTAGCCACAAAAACACCCATGCTGCCTTGCCCTCACCAACTTCAGCTCCCCTCCAATACTGTTTTCTCAAATTCAGAGACAGCCTATGCAATTTTAAATGGATGCTTGATTTAAAATTACACTTAATCACCATCTTGAGTAACGTTATTTTCCTCGGTTTAACCAAGCTAGCAAAGGCAAGGTTAGGCAGAGATGCAGTACAGACTTCAACACAGACAATCAGCTCCTATTTACAACTCCCACAGACAAGCTGCGGTTCTCACGTTTTAGCACTCCTGGCTGACCAACACTCCACCCCTCTGCTGCTGTTTGGCAAACTGTATGGTCCATCCTACCTCCCCATGGCTCACTGTCCCTTTTCCTCTTCCTCCTTCCCGCCCTTCCTCCTTCTCCCACCTCCCTTCCTGCAAACACATTTGCTGCTTTCCTACCTGGACTACTGATAGCTCCATTGCCCTTCCCTCCTGCAGATCCTCTCTCCCTTTTACTCAGTTTTTTACAGTTGCCCTGTCCAGCCTGGCCTTCAACTTTTCTACCCCCTTATCAGGGCTGAAATTGCTGCCCTGCAACCCCTTTTCCCCTCTCGTGCCCTCCAAGACCCACCACTGCCAGCATCTGGAGGCAGCCAAACTGTCCCATTTTATGTTGACAGCACCTTCCTACAGCTCTGCCAACCCCTCCTGGTTTCATGACTGTCCCCAGAATACCTTTTGTCAGCAACGGAAGGCTGGGGGTGTGGCGAGGGGAAGCTTCCCTGATGAGTTTTCTCCTCACCACAATCTGGAAATGGCTCCAAGTAGCACCAAGGGCTCTGGAAATGTTTGTCGGCACCAGAAGACACCCCAGCATAATTTCTACACTGCTTGGGAAGCTGCCTGCAGGGCTGCTTGTAAAACAGCACAAGATATGGGCCAAGAAAAATCAAAACAAAAGCTGATTTTCTGCAGGCGAGCGGGCGGGAGGCGCGGGCTGTTCCGCTGCTCAGCGACGCGATGCTCCACAAGGCCGTCTGGCCAACACATGCTCCTTCCAAGACTTTAAAATGCACTTTGTCACACTTCTCCCAGCCAGCAGCGCTGAGATGTTCCAGAGAACAGGTATCTCAGCTTACTGTGGCCGTGCCTCTGAGTGGCAGAGTCCCCCCAGAGCAGAATGAATCTGGCAGCACCCTGTGCTCGCACATCTGGCACGAGGACGCCGCCCCACAGCTGTGCCCTACAACCACACCAAAAGCACCAGCAGTCCTGTTTCACACAGCATAAAAGCAGCTGGCCCAGCCACGTTTTAAGTATCACAATAGAAATAAACGCATCTATCGGATTTCATTTTACATTTTTAATGCAATCTGCTATTTTCTTCCTTTCATAAGGAAACATTATACTTCTGTGGTCAGTTTCCCTGAAGAGATCAGGTAAGGGCACTCTCAGCCACACCCCTGCTGTCTTAGAGCCCTCTCATCTCCAGCAGTACCAACAGCCACACGCCATGGTTCACGCTGAGAGTCACTACACTGGGGATAGCTTTCCTGCTCCTAACACTGTCTGGCCTGAGAAAAGGCAGGCACATCCTGACCAATTCCCAGAGAAGCTCTTGCAGGGTCAAAGGAAGTAGCAGGCTGTAGGGGGGGGCAGGGGGGGTGATGGTCTTAATCTTTACGGCTTGCAGGAAACAGCAAGCTAATTCCAGCCTGCCACCACCGAAAGCAACCTGCTGCAGACTAATTCCTGCTCTATCTGCAAGAAGACTTGGCACGGAGATGTCGAGCGCCGCTCACTCAGACTGCGCTGAAAAATAAAAGAGGGGAGAGCCCTTGCTAAGAGCTTGTCATTGCCAGCCTTCCTCCGGGGCTCCACGTGCTGGGAAGAACAGCACACACCTACTGCGGCTCATCCAAAAAGCCCCGGCTGCCAGCAGCTCCGTGACACCTTGGCCGGGTGACATCCTAGAGGGACGCGCTGGGGACAGAGCTACAGAAATCCCTCTCAAGGGCTGCCCACTGCACATGCAGCTGTGCAATCCTGCTGTGCAATCCTGCTGTGCAGCCCGTGGCTGTGCAGCCCTTGGCTGTTCAATCCCACTCCCGCAGTAAGGCCATCAGGGAAGCGGCATCTCCATCTCCGCACACTAATCCCGGTTGTGTAACCACCCTGCTCCGAGCGGGAGCAGCCCAGCAGCCGCGGGACGTGCCCTTGCCTGTGCGCTCCCGCAGCCGGATTTCAGTGCCAAAGCACAAAGGTCACTCCCTCCCTCGCTCCCTCACTCATTCACTCACGGCTGGGGACACCCACGGGCGCCAGGCTCTCCTCGCAGCCTGCCCCGACACGTCTCAAGCCCAGAGGTTTTTCCTTTTTCCCCCCTGGCACAGCTGCGGCTGCCTCACGGAGAGCAGGCTCTATTAATATTTTACCACTGGATTCCGCTCCATCCTCAAACTGTTTTGCAAGCAACCGGGATCAGACGCAACATCTCCCCAAATTAAGATACAAATGTCAACAAGAAGCACGGCAACGTAAGCATAACGTGCGTGCCCAACAAGGATGAGGAGAATCTATCTGCTTTTGTTCCCACCACCCCCCTTCCCGTGCCATGTATCTACAACATCCTTTTCTCTGCCTGAGGAAGAAAACAACAACAAAATACTTGGGAGTTCTCATATCATCATTATTCAAACAGTGGTGAGGTAGCCAGAAACACAGGATAAATGCTGAGTTCTCATAGCAACACACCTCTATGAGTAAGGAGATTAAACTCTTAAATGTGTTCCCTCCTCAAGCCTCCAGTATTTGCCAGTGTCACACCAGCTGTGACAACCAGCACCAACAATTCAAACCATCTCTCACTGTCCTACCAATCTAGAAACAAGGAAGACTTAGAGAGATGCTTCTTCACAGCTGGTTTCTGTCTGAAGCAACATCTTCTCAGTGCACAGGTTACAATCTCACAAGCAGCAGTTACAGACATGCACAAACACACTACCCAAAAAACTTTCTTTCGTTTTTCCATCTTCCTGTCACTGTCAACTGCTGTCAACAAGGCCAGACCCTCCCATTCGATGCAAACAAGGAAACACATCTTAGTGTTCAAGCTGCAGATTCTTTTGTTCAAATAACATGGCAGCTAAAAACAGCCTTTCCTCTTCCCTGGAGCAACCTCTCATTGCGCTCACTTACATGCAAGGCAGCCTTTATTCATCCAAGAACAGTAATGACTATCCAAATGCTAAAACCCAGTATTCAGCAGGGAGATCACAACAACGGTAAGAAATTCCCTAAGAGATCCTCAGAATTCAACTCTGAGTATCCCATGGGGCAGAGGGAATCCAGTTGATCTCACTTTTCCCTCCAGGTACCTCTGCTTGGGCACTTTCTGCATTTGTTGCGTTCAGCTCAAACCTACCACACTGCACAAACAAGCAACCACCACTCTCAGTGCACAGACTTCTTTTTTTCTTTCTTCCATTTACGTCCTGTGGCAGGAAGGTAATAACTGACCAGGGCAAAGGACATGTTTACTGCCTCCATCTTTCATTTGTTCCAGGGTACACACAGCCCAGCAAGAAAAAAGAAAAGCAGGGCATCACCATGCAAAGGGACACTGGTACCTCACTACAATGCTGAGATCAATTGTGCAACGTGTTTTGGCACATTGCACCATTTACCTTCACACACACCAACTGCTTTAACTTCTTCTTTATGACCTCACGCCTGCCTTAAGATCAGGCTTCTAATATATTGGAGTGATTTTGACCAGCTAAGGCTTAAACAGGCACTGTCTCCCATCCTAAAAAATTAAATAAACAGGTGAAGTCATGCTCCCCCAGCCAAGAAATTCACAGTCTGTAGAATTCATTCACTCTTTCACACTCGGGTATGATTTTCAGAACCTCTGGAAGAGCTTTGTTATGAACCGACATGCGATCATCACATGCCCGTATTGATGTGTGTGTCCATGCCAATAGCTTAAATCACTTGATCTCTGAACAATCCTATGACTCATGACATATGCATCCCATAATTTATCATGTTTGTGCTATGAAAATGCACTGGAGCAGCATTGCCTCAGCAACATTTACAAGTCACCTTGGCAACAAAGCAGCTTTGCGGCTGCTCTCAGATGCCCGCTCTCAGATGCCCAGCAAAACCCAGACGAGATGGGAGAGAACTGAAGCACTTCTAATTTACTGATCGGCTTTAATTGCTCATTAATTAGCTAACATGGCTACCTGCCTTAAATTGGGCCTTAAAAAAAAAAAAGGGCAAAACAAAAAGCTAAACAAAACAAAAGCCCACCTCTTTTACCCTTCTCAATGCTCAAACTTAAGGAGACTCCCAGCACAGAAAATCACACACTGCCAAGTCAGAGGAAAAGTTTAAGGAACCGGATATTGTGCCTTCATGTGCTTCCAAAAAAGTCTGTATATGTGTAACACAGCTAGGAAAACCAGCAATTCCTAGGACAAGCTAAAAAAAAAAAAAGCAGTTTCCATCCCATGCAATGCCTCTGTAAGCATCACCTGCCTGTGTTGTTTAGGCTTTTGTTGCACGGGCAGGTTTAGAGGAGCCAAGGGGGCAGGCAGCTGCCAGGCCCGATCGGCGCTGGAGCTCCGTGCCAAGCGCGGCCGCGGCGGCAGCAGGGGAGCCCTGGAGCTGGCTGCGTGCCACAATCACAGCTCTGGATGCAGTTTCCTCCTTCATCAGGCAGGTGAAGCGCTGCCAGTGCAGGCACAACAGCCTGTCGGTTTCAGTCCTAAATTCCCTCCTCACACGGGAAAAGGCACGGCTGTTTCGCTTTCAAGCCAGCGCCAGACAAACACCAAACACAGGAAAACTTTTCTAGCAGCAAGATCGCTCACAGGAGGCAGAAAGGAAACACAAGAGGCCGCAAACCAACAGGAGCTTTAAAGCCAAACACACCAACAGCGTGGTCAGAAATTGAAGGCAAAGGGAAGGCAAAGGATCAGCATCCCTGGCTCCCAGCACAGGGAAAGGGAAGGTCCAGAGCTCATCTCCCCTTTGCCAGTCTCTCAGTGAGAGATGCAGTAAGGCTGCTGGTGGCTCAAGCCCCAACACACAGCCCAAGCCACCACAGTAGAGGCATTCAAGAGGTGTGAAACTCGGCTTCCTGATTTATCAGCTGCTATCCCGAGGGGCAGGAGGTGAACCACCACGATAAAAAACTTTTACTGAGACCTGAATCTGTACCAGTAAGTATTTGCTACTGCCCAGGCAGGCGTACAAAAAAAAAAAGGAGCTCCCTCAGCAGAACAGATCCGTGCTTTTAGGAGTTAGGACATTTGGCCAAAGTCTGAAATAGCCTGTTAAGTCAGAGCTAATTAGCAGAGGAGAGGAATGAACTAACATAAGACTGAACATACTTTCCCTGCTTCCAACAGTTATTTAACAGTCTCAAACAAATTTTAGCCAGCAGATTCAAGTGCCAGAGATCTCACTAAATGGTGAATTTACAGACAAACCATATCATCAGCCTTTTGCAAGGATGGGGGAGGAGTTTCAGCATGCAATTTTGCTCTAACACTCATACTCTGTCCACAGTCCCATGTCTCTGAGCAAGCCAGCCTTCCCTCCCTCTGTTCATCCCCTGTGCCCCCTCTCAACTCCACAGCCCATCATCCCCCCTCTGCTGAACCCTCTCTGCAGCCAGAACCAGCCAGCAGGACTGCTGCTGCTCTTCTAGCTTTCCTGCACACCCAGGGTGGGATTTAACAGAGGGCACCACCAGGGCATCCCTGAGGAGCAAGGGAGGCTGCAGGGGGGACAGCCAGGGCAGCAGCCTGCCCAGCTCTCAGCTTTAGCACAGGCAGCTGTGCCTTCCTCCCCGCAGCTGCCTCGGTACAGCCTGGGGAAGGAAAAGGCTCAGCCTGCCTCTCCCCACCCTGCTACCCTCTCCACTTCCACAATTAAAACTTTCCCTTGCTGTTTTGCCATGCCAGTTTTGGTGGAGGCTGTTTCAGTGATAGCAATGCCACAGTAACTTTAATTTAGGTGAGTAACCAAGCAAGTACGACTGACCAGCATGCTCCCTGCCAAAAGCATTAACCAGAGACCAGAACAATAACTCAAAGTTATTAAATTGCCTGAATGAAATTTTCTACTAGCCCTACTCATGAATCTCCACCTACCAACAAAGAGCACACTTAACCACTGAGTTACACAGCCACACACACACACACACAGTGCAGTCTGCAGTACAATTCCCCTTGTTTTGCAATACTTTCAGCACCGATCTTTTTTTCTGAGTTGTTCAAAACAAAGTAACAACAGAAGGAACTGATCCATTCTTTAAATATCTACGTAAATCAAAAAAACAAAGAAAAGGTGGAAACTGACAGAAGCCATATGCTTACCTAGAGTGCAAACAAAAAAGAAGTAATCTCTCTTGCATGTAGTAAAAAGTCCCCTAATATCATTTTTTAGTTTTTATCTTACTTCTAGGACATTGCATTTTCCATAGTCCTCTGACACCCTTTAACAGCCTAGAGGGGACAGACAGCATCACTGGGAGTTTGACAGACTCTGCCTGCAAGAACCTGTGCCTCACACACCTCCCAGCCA
This sequence comes from Ammospiza caudacuta, assembly GCF_027887145.1. NCBI lineage: Eukaryota > Metazoa > Chordata > Aves > Passeriformes > Passerellidae > Ammospiza > Ammospiza caudacuta. Next base: position 113,417,199 of record NC_080594.1, read on the forward strand.
CTGCAGAAGTCACCAGGAAAATAACTTCTTATCATCTGGAATTGTTACTGCCAGCTTTTATGGATAAGCCTGGCAGATCACATCCTTCCCCACTTCCCTTCACTCTTCTGCCCTCCATCCTTGCTCTGAAGACTGCAACACTGGCATCTCTCAGCACTACTGCAACTTCAGGAAGCTGAACTCCTCCTTGCTTTCCTGTCTTCCCCCATATCCTTTCTGTATTTAAAACATAACCTCGGGCCTTTGCATTCACTGGCTGGTGTGGTACCCCCTCAGTTAAAAGAGGATCTCTCTAAGGCAGTGACAGACAGTTAACTATCTCCCGAAAAGCAGGTGCAATGGCAACCAGAAACCTGCAAGCCCCAAGACAAGCACAGAGGGTACCAGCCGTGGCAACTCAGCACCTGCAGAGGATGAGGTCAGTGACTTTCACCAGCAACACAGCGAGAACACGAAGATTTGCTTGCTTTGCTGCAAGCTGCCATGGCAAAGAGACACATACACGCTTCAGAAAGCCATCTAAATTCGCTTACATCTGTCATTGTCATTTTGGTCAGCAATGGCATCTTCCAGAGCAACAGACTTTGGCTTCTTTTCACTGTTTCCTTTCAAGTTTTCCCAATCTGCCTGGCTGAATCTGCAGACCTCTGAGTCTTTGGTAGCTGTTTGGCCTTCTCTCTCTTTCATCTCCAACTCTGAGAAGCGCATCATTGCACGCTAGAAAGAGAATTGATATTAAAAAAAAAAAAGTCTTGCAATAAAAACTACTTCATTTACACCTTACCTTATATGAAAGCATTTCCAAAGAAAAATTGACTCAAAACCAGGGTTTCATATAAACAGCTAAGGGTAGGATTTTAACACACCTGACTTGTAAAACAAGTGTTCTAGCATCTTATAAGCAAATAGCCACACAATTCTTTCATATATAAGTATATATATATATATATATATATAAAAGATTATATATAAATGTATATTATATATAAAACAAAAACATTCCATTTTGGAGGTAAAAAGAGACAAAAACGAAAAGAAATAAAATAAAATTAAAAAGGAAAAAAAACAACAACACAAAACCGTACAATGAATAAAAGACGACCATGGCCCACAAACTTCCCTTTGTGTATTGGAAATGAAATTTAACTCAAAGGTTTATGTAAGAGTCTAGTAATAAAAATTTGAAGAACTGACCTCACAGTAAGCAGCAGGTAGACATAAAATACTGTCCTCTTGTAATCCTTCCATCTATGTAATTAAAATGGGCACTCAATGGATCATTTAGATAATTTCATCCATTTTTATAAGCATAAACCAATTCTTCTCTTAACAATGCAAAACAATTTGGCTTAACTCATCCCTTCATTAAAAGTAAAACACCCTAAGAATATTCCTACACAATATCTGTCTATCATCCCTCAGCATCAACCTCAATACCACTCCTACTCTTCCCTAGGCGCTCACTTGGAACCAACGTTGCCTGAGACCCACTAATGCATGACTGCAGCTCCTCACCATCCAATGGCACGTTTGGCATACTAATCAAAACTTCTGGGTATGCTGTGCTGGCTGGCACCACAGGCCAGCTCAGAAATTACAGCCAAGGTAACATGCATGCCTGTCCAACTCCCCTCAAAACTGCACAAACATTGCATTAACGTGCATTAACATTTGTATCAGATTTTAGTAACAGCCCTTTAAAGCTGGCTAGCCCATACATACCTACAAGCCACACATATTCTTTACATTTCCTCACTCTCATTAATAAACTCACTTTGCTATTTAAAACCAATTTATGGCCAGTACGCCCCAACAAAAAAGCCGTTCTGGTCTCCCCACCTGCGTCGCTTCTCTCAACTTTAAAAACTCAACTGTGGCTCGCAACAGAGAAATAAATACCGACAGCAAGCACAGCGGGTGCTGGACCACGCGGGCTCACCTGCAACGCCCGCTGCTCCCGGCTGAGCTGGCTGGAGTCGGCGTAGAGCTCCGTGGTCACACACTTGAATCGGTCACCTACATAACCGGCAGAGTTTGCGATCCTCTTGGCTAGTTTGGACGGCTTGGGTTTCAGCGCTTTGCCGTCGGCAGACTCCGCCTCGTCGGCTCCCTCTTTGGTATAGGTCTGGCTGGCATCGATGCTCGGCGGTGCGGTCCCCATGCAGAACGGCTTCGCGTCCTCCTGCACCTTGCCAAAAGCCAGAGCCGGAGCATCGCTCTCGTGCGCACCTTCCAAGAAAACAGGAGAAGGCTGGACCGCCACTCTCTCTTTAGGCTGGCTAACAGATAAATCTTCTTTCCTTAAGCCGAACACTGATGAACTCTGGGCTTGCTTGAAATTATAGGTTTCGTGAACATCATTATTTCTTCCAAACTCCTCTCTCATTACAATAAAATCTCTGTGCTGAGACGCCTGCTCTACCTTGTGCTTTGTAGGGTCATTAGTCTGATTACTGCTTTCTGTAGCAAAGCTGGCTTTCGTTACGTTTGCTTCGCCTTTAGCTTCCTGCTCGTCTCGCAGAAGATCCGGGAATAGGTGTTTGTCGCTTTTTGCAGAGTTTTTACTATGGCCAGAGTTCTGGTGCAATTTCACGCTCTTGTCATTGGGCATTTCGAAATGCATCTTCCCACCGCTCTCCAGGAGCTCTGGCAATCGGCCCCGCAGAGCCGGGTCCTCGTAGCGGACCCTCTCGTGAGACCGTGACCTCCGTTCTGTCTTCTCCTCCTTATTGATTTCCAGAGCTGAATGCTGCAACAGCATGGGGTGCACCATTCCCACTCCCAGAGCATCCTGGTAGGTCATGAACTCCCCCCTCCCGGCTGGCAGGCTGTAAGGGAGGCCGGGTTTGGGAGCCAGGTGGGTGGGGTAGAGGCTGCCATTGGGCAGCAGGACAGGGTGAGGGTAGACATGTCCTTTCCCGTGGAGGGTGAGAGGGCTGATGGCAATCCCCTCCGGCACTGGATATGGGAGGTAGCTCCTGGGGTAGGGCAGAGGAGGGGAGCGAAACGCCTCGTTGGGCGGCAGGAAGATGGGGCTGGAGGCCAGGGCAGTCTCAGTCGCTTTGAAGTTGGCTTCCTGAGCACAGGACTTGGCCACCTTACTGCTGTGTTTGGCAGTAGGGGCGGCGACGGGCTGCCCGACGTGCTGGATAACCGAGGCCGTGCTTTCTGCAGAGCTCCGCGCCGTCTTGGCGCAGTCCACGTTGGCATTGGGAGCTGGTGACGCCGACGCTGGCCGTCCCCCTGCTGACACCGTCCCCGAAACGCTGCCAACCACAGCCTCCGTGCCACCCATCCTGGGGCAGGAGGAGCTCCGTGGCTGTGGCATAACCCAGTCCAGTGCCTTGTTTTTCAGTTGGACATTCTTCCCAGCCTCCTCATTGGGGCTGGGACCGGGTACAATCCATGAGGATGGCGCCGTGCTGATAATTTCAGGCCTGTAGATGGGGCAGCTGTTCCCGGGAGAAATGGTTTCTTTCTGAACGATGTCACCGCCTGGCAAGTGTGTCCCCCCTCCTGCCCTTCCATGCACCAGTACTGTTGGCATAATTTTTTTACTGTGGTCAGACTTGCCAGCGGTTTCTGCATCGACCACTTTCGCCGACAAGTCCAGCGGTTTGTCGGTGACATCTTTGGTCGGAGTCTGCTTTTCCAGGAGTGGGGGCGACCTGCTGTCCTTCCTGTCGTGGCCAGCTTTCCGTGCATGGGGGGCAGATGGCAGGGGTGCCTCCCCAGCATCACTGCCTTTGGGAAGCTTCCCATTGGAGAGGCGAGCAGGTGGAAATTCACTGCCGATGTTCACGTAGGGCTTTGGGAGCGTAACAGCAGAGGAGGGCGAGGTGGTGATCCTGGGGAAATGTTTGTGGAAATCAGCATAGGCATCCCCGACCTGGGCGGGCAGGGGGAGGCGGGGAGATGGCCGGGGCGAGTGCGGCAGCAGGAGTGCAGGATCTCCTGGCAAGTTGGCAGGGGCTGGCTTGGCGGCGGGGACCCGGGGCTGCTTGCTGCTCTGGATGTGGGGGTAGGCGTGCGTGTCCACAGGCGTGCCGGGGCTCACACCCATCTTCCACGACAAGCTCTTATCCGGACAGTGCACCAAAGGCGGGATTGCTGGAGAGGCTGAAGCAGTCGAGAGCCTCATGGGCGACGCCAGGGACGAAGGGATGTGAGGGGCAACGTAGTGGGAGGGAGGCAGGTATAAAAAACGTTCACCGTTCGTACACACGGGCGAGTAAGCCAGGTGCTGCGGTAAGCTGTAGGTGGACTGCTGAGGTAGCAATGCCTTGTACATGTTCAACGAATACTTATTTGGTGAGTCAAGGAAAGGATATATGGTGGGCGTTGCACCCTCCATGTAGGGGTTTACCCAGGGGAGCCTTAGGTAACTAGCACCATTGACACCGAGGGGACTCTGCCTGTCACCTGCAGCTCGGTCCAAACCCAGCGTCTCCCCTGTGGGGACAGAGGTTTTTTGTATTCCAGGTGGTGTTTTGTATATAGTGCTGAAGCCGTTCGGGGCTTTTCCAGAGACAGCTGCGCTTTCCACCGCTTCGGGAGGATTAGACTTAAACTGTATCTCTGGATTTCTTTCAGGAGTAAATCCCAGACTGGCTATGGAACCCGTAGCATCCCGCGATTTTTCCGAGCCAAGTCCGCACAAGCTGGAGTAGACAATGCTGCTGGGCACTCTGAGTCCTTCTCGCATGAGCCCAGTCCTGTCCATACTCAGAGCTGCGAGGCTGTCGATGCGATGTGCTGTAGTCGCATCCACCTTTACAGAACAAGAAGCACGTTACTTTCACATCTCACTGACACAACTACCATTCAAGCTACACATAGATCAGCATTTTGGACGAGAAACAGTAACAATGCAAACATGCTGTTTGTTGTGAAAACGTACAGAGGCTGATTATACTGGAAAACGGGAGAACAGGAACTTACAGGGTAATATGTATAACACCACCACAAACAGCAACACCATTCTCTCCAAATACAAAATTCAAACAGCCAAGAACAAAGGTGTGAGGACTCAAGCAGCCAGGAGTGGCCCAGAGACAATGCTCAGAGGCACTGCTCCTGTGCAATCAGCCCTTAGTCCCAGCCCTCCCAGAACAAGAGGTGGGCTGTGGCATGGACACTAGAAAGAGAAGGACTGAGTGCCTCTCCTCCTCATCCTCCTCCAGGACCTCTCCTTCCACCTCTCTCTGCTCTGGGGCTCACCACTGCCACATGATTCATGGGGCAAGGCATCTGAGGGTGCAGCATGAAGAAAGGTCTGCCATCAAATTTCCTTCCCACCTGCTGCTCCCCATGTAGACTCAAAGAAAGGAAAACCCCACCAGCTTTGCTGGAACACTGATGTTCTTCATGCTTACATGAACTATTTTTGTCACACATGCCGGTGTTCTGCATGGCATTATTCGTACGTAACAGCAAAACCAAGAATCTGAAGTCATACAAGAACACACATCACAAAGCATCAAGAAATTAACAATATAAATAAAGCCCCAACTTCACTGTTTCACAGAAACAACCTGAATGTGCCCAAGCCCACTAGGGCTGCAACAGGAAGGTGTTTTAATCATTTCTCCAAATGGATCATGTAATAACAGCCAGGGGCAGGAGTCAGTCGTGGTGGGGAGGACAGGCACAAATTCATCTGCAGCATGAAGCTTGTAACTTCTTACCACACTGTGGTTCAGGTGATTTTCCTCCCTCAACTCCAGTCTGCTTTTCGGTGCATCAGCATCGTTAACGGGAATTTTCCTATTGAAAAACAGAAGCTTACTATTTGAAAACATCCTGTGCATCTCAGATCAATGCAATATCAGATCACCTCCATATTTTGATTCCCCTAGGGAAGTCCCATGAGATAACATATTAATCCTTCTCTCTACCCATACATGCTGACTACTTTGAAAAGCAAGGACCATTTGAAAATAAGCATAAAGGACTTTGACAACAAGAACACACCAAGTACATCTCAGAGCAACCTCTTCCAAGGCAAGCAGTTTTTGTCAAGGTCTTCTCTTTTGCTCCTTTCCCTTTCCTTTTTCCAAGGGGAGAATATCCCATTTTAAACATACTCTGCTCATATACCATCCATAAAGGCTGCTGAGGATAAAATTAAAACACACATGCTAATATCATATGAACATCAGCTCTTCCATGCTTAAGAGGGAGCTGCACATCTGTGCCATAGCAGTGTTGCAGCTCTGGGACTTGTTATCACAGAAATCACCAATAAAGAATATACCTTAGTGCCAAATTTCAAATCCCAGGGATAAAAATCACTGACATGCAGCAGAAGGAAAGTTTCAGCATTACCCAAAAGAACTCCTTTCAATCGAAGTGCTTAAAGGCATATCATCACCATAAAGCAGAAATGCAATTTTAATCCATTTGTTTTTAAAAGATTCACCTTCCCTGCAAGCAGCACATGCAGTTATTATCCCTGAACAACTGGGAGGAAAGTGGGAAGGGAGGGTGAGAAAGCAAAGTGATATGCTTGGCTGTTTTCCTTCAGTTTATGTTTGCAAATAGCATTCCCTGCTAAGACCAAAAACTTCCACCAGCTTTTTGGAGGCTGTTCACACAACAGTGAGAACAGAGAATGAGAAGAGAGAAAAGCACTAAAACCACACAAAACTGGCACAGAGAACTGGACGCGCATCTGCAGCTTCTGTCCAGCATCATTTTGCTTTTTAAAGAGCTGGGATTTAAGGGAAGGGGACACCTGCCAGTGCTTGTGTCATCCCATCAAAAACTGTGATTTTGATCGTCAATTGAATTATATTCAGCAGGAAAAAAGGTGAGGAGGAGGAGAAATTCACTTGTGGGAGACAGACACTACTGATCCTATTCCACATGACAAGCTGTTGGTCCACAGGCAAGGAACACCAAATTGCAGGCACGAGCCCCTCTGCTGCAGAGGAAACGTGCACTATTTGGTTTAATCCCCCTTCACAAATGCAGAACAATAAATTAATTGTAAAAGCACATTCAAAGGCTGTTTTGGGTACGTCCCCACTTCACTGACCCAGGTTGCCTGTTCCATAGTAAATCAGCATCTGCTCTACTGCTCTCAGGCACGTCTTGACTCTCTCCTTTGCCCTCCCTCCAAGCTGGGCTGATCTCGATTCAAGGTGGCAGCTTTCTGCTCCAGTGTTAGGGAAGTAGCAAACTCCGAGACCTCGCTCTGCAGAACCACAGTGTGCTTTAACTCGCCAGAAGCTTAAATATTTACCTGTCTTCATTAATTCCACACATGCGGACCCTTTCATTGCTCATCCAGCTATGAACGTTGCCATACAGGGGAGTTGCAGAAAGCATGACGTCTCCTTAAAAATCAACGCTTTTCTTCGAGGTTTTATATTCTATTAAGAAAAAAGAAAAGAAGGAAAAAAGAAAAAAAAATAAGTTGAGCAGATTTGTCTAGAAGGAAGTGCAAACATCACGGCGGAGCAGCCAGCCTCCCTCCGGGTAATTAATAATGAATGCAGGATTGGTGCGGGGAGTGAGCTGCCTACGTTAACCGCTAAGGGAGATACCCGGCAATAAAGGAGCAAATTGAGGGCATTTATAGGTCAGAGGAGATGGATCTTTTCCCCAGCGCACATCCAGAAAATTAAGAATCATTCCAGACTATCGACAAATAAAAGTTTCTCCGCAGCATTTCATTTTCACAAGAAATGACTCAGCCGGCCGAGTACGCACCAGTCCCCAAATCTTCGTCTCACATAGACTGAACCAAGCAGGGAGACCCCGTGAGCGTGGGGGGACATTTAAACAACCCACAGGAGCTCACAAAAGCCCTGCATTAGGAACACACAGGAGCAGGAGAGCATGGCAAGAACAACCACATACCGCATGTATTAGCCACGCTGATTGCTGATAAGGCTTTTACACGAGGACTTAAAACTGAAGAGACACTGCTACAGAAGGCATCTAAATAAAACCCTCCCTTTCAGCATCTGCACATGACTAACTTGGAGAAAGGGGTTAAAAATAGTAAGTGGGTTGGCGAGCTCCCCACCCCTTGATTTGATTAAGCGAGGAGCCCTGGTGGCTTCTGCATTGGAGCTGCTGCGCTGCTGCTGCCACTGCTGCTGCTGCTGCTGCTGCTGCTGCTGCTGCGAGTGCTTTCAGTAATTCAATGATGCCTGCTCACTCCAGGGAAAGAAATCATTAGCGGGCTCACTGGAGAAGTATTAGCAGTCCAAGAGGATCGGCGCTGTGTGCAGCCAGAGAGGCAGGTGAAAGGTAACCACATTTTCACGTCCAGTGGCACAGAGGGAAAGGCTTTTCCTCCCCTCTACCTTGCCTAATGCCACCTCCGCTCGCATTAAATTCTAGTTTGCTGCATGAGCGAAGTGTCAGGACAAGCTGCGTTTTATTAACAGGATTATCGCGGCGCATGATTTATTCCAGTGCAAGATTTTAATTGCTCTTCGGAGGTTGAGTCGTTTCTTTTGACTGAGCTTCAGCCTGCATCCTGCTGCTAAATGCTGGGTTAATAAGTAGGGGGAGCCTTTAATGCACAGGATATCCCTCAGCTCTTCCTCTCTCACAAAAATAGAAGCCTTTAAGCAGGAGGCATGATACTCCTTTTACACACACACAAGCCAGTAACGGGCGATTGACCACTGGGAGTTTAATGCCTAACGTCTCCCAAAGCATCCATGCTTCCCCAGCAAACTCATTTCCTTTGTCAGGCTACAAAATATGCAAATGATCACTTTGGCATTTAATAGGGAAGAAGCCCAGATTGGGCCTTTAACACAATACTTCACACACGTTCAGAGAGGTTTAAGAACTGAAACGGCAGGAAAGCCTTGTTCCCCAACACTTTTTTCTCCCCTCAGAGAGGCCTTTTGTGCAAAACTCCACGTCTGGAACAAATGTATATTAATGAAACGGCGCGTTGACCCTCCTTTCCCCACAACGGTTAGCTTTTCCTAATGAAGTCCGCACAAATCGCCGCGAGGAAACAAAAATCCACGGAGGTTTAGTTACCGCGCTATCATTCAAAAGGAGTTATTTCGCTGGAAAGACGTTTTCTGGACAGATTTACTGGTTTCCAGATGCGCCGCTCGTAATGTTTTCAGTAGAGGCAGCAGCAGCATGGAGAGAGTGATTTAGGGTTTTACGTAAGGTTAGAGCCACCCCGTGCGCTGCCTCATCTCCAAGGGACAGACACCGGCGCAGGGAAGGGCCTCGACGGCACAGCCCCGATTTCTGTGCCCCGCTTCCCTTTGGGGCCAGGCTCCTCCGAGGGGCTGCCTGCGCCCTCCCCGCCTGCTTTCCCCGCTGGAAATGTATCATTAAGATAAGGCGAGGTGCCTGAACTGAAGCCCATCAATCCCCTGACACGTGCAGATAGCGAAATGCTGAAGTTGCATGGGGGGAGCGAGAGCTTCGCCAGCCAAGAGCGGGTAATCTGGAGGCCCCATGTCCCACAGCCACCACCGCCCGAGCAATGGCAAAACCCGCCCGGCCGCAGGGACGTGCTGGGATGTCCCGGGGCCACCAGGCAGGTCAGAGCCCGCGCCCCGAGGGCTGCCAGCCCCCTCCCCAAAGCCACCCCTTGTCGCCGTGCGCCCCGGGTGCGCGCGTGTGTGCAGTTATAATCATCGCCGCCCAGATGAACTTCTTGTGAACTGTTTAAAAGTGGAGGTCTGCTGAACGAGCAGCGGCGCCACTGCCAGCCATAATTTCATTGCAACAAGCAGCAGACTTTTAACTCTTCGCACACCCCAGGGAAGTCCTCCCCCTCCTCTCCCTCCCCACCAGCAGCTGCCTGTCGGGGGATACCGGCTCACAGAGGATCGGCCAAACGCGGGCAGCGCCACAAGCGCTCAGCGCTGCGGGGACGGGGGGGACAGCGATGGGGGCGTGGGGGGCACCGCACCTATTTATACACCCAGCTTCCGCGGGGGTGGGCGCAGCCGCTCCCGTTATGCAACCCCGACGGCGGGCTGAGCGCCCCAGCGCACCGACGAAACCGAGGACACGTCTGTCCCTCCCTCCCTCCTGCTGTCACCCACCGGGCCACCGCCAGCGCGCCCCGGGGCGCCGCAGCCCCCCCGGCCGCCCCCGCTGCGCTGCGCGGCGGGGCGCGGAGCGGGGCTCGGCAGCCGGAGCGCGCACGGCATTTCCTCCGGGAGGTGTCTGGCCGATAAAGCCATTTGCGGCTAAATATAGACGGTGATGCACGGAGGAGGGAGGGAGGAAGAGAGGGAGGGAGGCGCGGGGTGGGGGGGGTGGAAGAGAGTGAGACGCGCAACGCACACACGGTTCCGCAACGATGCCGCTGTCTGAAACCAGTTGTGAAAAGCGCCTGCAAGCACTAACCTGCCTCCCGGCGTGCTGCCGAGCGGGGACCCGGCGTGCCGAGCCGAGCCGTGCCGAGCCGTGCCGGGAACACCCACCCACCTCCCTGGCTGCCCGCGCCCCGGCGGCCCCGCGCCGCAGAGGCAGGCACAGGCACACACCGCACCGCTCGGGCCGCTGATTAAAAAGGGAAACGTTCGGGTCTCCCTCGCAACGTCAACAGACTTTTGGCAGCCATTGACGCCAGCAGCAGCAAAGTTTTGTTAACAGGCTGCTGGCGTGGAAACGAGAAAAACCCGATGCCCGCGGGGAGGGGGAGAAGGAGGAAGAGGAAGACTCCACTTCTCCGTGCCTCCGGGGGAAAAGAGGAGGCGATGGCAGCGCCACCCGGGACAGGGCAGCCAGCTCTTTTCCCCCTCCCTCTCCACCCCCGTGACCCCGGGGTGCCTGCCGGCGAGTTTGCGAGGTGAAAGTCCCAGCGAGGGGCGTGGAGGGGCGGAGGGGATGGGGGGGGGCGCCCGGAGGAAGCCCGGCGGGGCCGGCGGCTGCAGCGAGCCAGGAAGCGGCTCGGGAGGAGAATTGCAGCGGCGCACGAGTTCCCTTTTGGCGCCTTTACTCTTTTCCACCTCCGAGCTCCGCCTGGCAGCCTGCCAGTTTCCACTGCACAAGCCACGGAGCCGGCAGCAGCAAAAGCAGCGGCAGCCGGCGGGGAGGGCTGCGCGGGGTTCAAAAAAAAACCTCTGCGAGAGCCGATGGCACCGACGGAGCGCAGGGAGCTTCGGCAAACAACCTAGCCTTTGGGATATTAAAAGCGATGCAATAAAGTACCGGCCTCAGAGCCCTCCCCCACATCACCCCCCCCCGGGCCCTCTTCCCCCCGCCCTGTGGCCGCCCGGTTCCAGGCCACTGGAAGGATCATTTCTAGATTTGTGAAAATCCCTGAGAAAGAAGTGAAAAGCAATCGGGGACTTGTAGTGATCTACTTCGATTAGCCCTCAGCCCCGATCATCTGGAGCTTGATTTAAAGGGCAGCGCTCGCATGGTATTTATAAGCTTAAATACGGGCTGATGCTTATGAATGTGTTTAGGTACCTCGTTTATCTTGTACCTCCGACTTATATATTTACGACTTATAGGAACAACGACCTGTGCCACGGCTAGAAAGGAGACTTCAGAGACACCGTATTGCTGCACCGTTTACAATGCGCCGTATAAAGCTCTGGCAGCAGCCAGCGATCTAATATTAGACAAGTGTTAAAAGAATAGGCTTGGCTGCGCTTTTTATATATATATGTATGAAAAAATAAAATATACTGTGAGGTTTTTTTAAGCAATCTCCACACGACATCACCGCTAGTGACACGTTTTGTAAACCAGAGGAGGAAGCTGCAGACTAAGTAGCCGCCGCACGGATCCGCGGATTAGAGAAGAAGTTTGACCTTTACCCGGGACGTGTGGCATTTCATTTAACCATAAAGCTAAGCACAATGCGCCAGCGAGATCGCTAAACCGCTTTAAAATACATATAGAGTCATGCACGACAGTAGTGCATCTCGGTTTAGGCAGCGTGCAGGCAGCACGAGGGGGTCGGCCCCTATTTTAAGGTTCTTGCCGCAGCCACCCCCCATCACTCCCGTGTCCCCCGTGTCCCCCCTCCCGCGGCTCCCACACCGTCACGTGTCAACAGCGACCGGGACTTGCTGCCGTGTAAACACGGCACGGCGGAGCCGACCGGGGGCATCCGGGGCTGCCGAGCCAGCGGGGCATCCTCCCCTCCCCGGGCAGCGCCGCTCTGCCCCACGGGGACACCCCCGGTGCGGCGGGGCTCCGGCGGGGTCACCCCCCGGCAGAGGCGGCCCCGCGCCGCCTGTCACGCCTCGGACCCTGCACAGACAGGCGCTGCGCCGGAGCGGCAGCGGCGCGATCCCCTCTCCCATATGCTGCGAGGCGAATCATTGCATCGCTCTCAGCTGCTGCCGGCGACAGCCAAAAGGGGGGAGGAAAAAAAAAGTTTTCAATTAATGATAAGCCTAGGAACTGGGGAAGGGGGCGGGGGAGGAGGCCAATGAGGGAAAGTTAAAATGGCTGGCGATCCTTCAAATAACCCTGGCTGCCTTCCCCTGGAGCCCACACGGCACTGCCTGCCGCGGAGCCCCGGGGGAAGACCCGGGCGCCCAGGCACACGCTCCCCGAGGCCAAAGCTGCCTGGGGCGGCCAAGGCTGCCTCCGCACACGGCGATGCCCATACCTGAAGGCTACGGGACATTCGTATGGCGGGGGCACTCACGTCATCCCCTCTCCCTCTGGTTAAACCACATGGTGGGGGTGCGATAGAGTGGCTGCAAAGGCTCTCTCACACACAGAGCGGGGGGAGGTGAGGCGGCTGGTACCCAACTTTGAGGCATCACCGCACGAAGGATTTCCCAGAGATTCGCGGGAAGCACCGACCCCGTCCGCCGCACCGGCAGCCCCGCACCGCCGCTACGGCGCCCACCCCCGGGCCCCCCGTCCCTCCCCCGGAGCGGGTGATGCCTCCGTCCCCCCCAGGCGCTCTCCGCGGTGGCCGGGCGGGACGGGCGCTCCGGGGGGGCCGGGGGATTCCTGCCGCCGCTCCGGCCGTGCCGGGAAACAAGGATACTACTGCTGGAGGAGGCGGCGGCGGCGCAGGGAGCCACAAACCGGCTCAGCCGCAGGAACCCCCGGGCCCCCGCGCAGACGGGAGAGAGCCCGGGCTCCCTTACGTCGCCCACCCGCCACGGCATCTCCCTATACCGAGGCCGGCCGCGCCATTTTAGTCACACACGCGGACACACACACTCACACACACACACAACACACACAGACACACACACACGTACAGACATACACCGCGCACGCACGGGAGCGAGGTTTCCGCTGCCGCTGCCAGAGACAACAGGCAGCAGCAGCAGCAGCAGCCGAGTCCGGGCTGCGCAGGCGGAGCAGCGGCAGCAGTGGGAGAGAGAGGGACACACACACACACGCAAGCACACACACCCACGCACCGCGAGCCAGGCAGAAATGTGCATTTCAGGTAATTTAAGGCCGCATTCCCGGCGCAGGGAAGGAAAAGCGCAGGCCTGCGCCCCGACCAGCCCATTAAGCCGCCGCGCAATCGGCATCCCGGGAACCCTTCATTGTTGCCTTTATTCCCTATGGCTTTTGCTTTCCAGGAGGGGGATAGAAAGGAAAAAGCAAAAACAGGGGGGAGGAAGGGGAAAAACGAAAAATACCACCGAGCCAGCCCCTTCCCCCCGCTCGTCCCCCATTGTTCGTCCGCGGGAGGCTGAGAGAGCGCAGCGCCACGGGCTCGCTATTAGCCGGGCTCCGGCGAGCACTCCCCTGCCCCCAATAGCTCGGGAAACTTAGGAGGCAGGGTGGGAGGGGGGAACCCCCCCACATTGAATACAAAAGTCCCAGCGCTCCTGCGAGAGTTGGGCGAAGGCCTGCGCTCACTTCCGCAACGTTATCCTGGCAGAAATACCGGAGCACGGCCCCCGTTTCCTTCCCCCAGCCCCCGCCGCACCCCCGGGGGGTGGAGTGATTAATGGGCCGTACGCCCTTGGTTTCCCTCCGGCCAGCCCGGCACACCGCTCCCCGGCGCGGAGCCGCCGCGGCACGCTGGGCGGGGGCGGCCCCCCCACACATCCGTCGGGGACGTTGGGAGATATTGATCACGGACGACTTCATTTTGCATAACTGCGGCTGACAGGGCCTGTGGTTCCCTCATTTACGGAGCAACAGCTTTCGCGGGGCTGATGGATGGGGAGCGGCTCCCTGCGCTCCCCCAGCCCCGCCGGGGGACGGCGGCTCCGCTCCTCATGCAGCAAATGGCCGCGCACAAGAGGCAAATATTAAACTTAGATGCCTCCGTCTCTCGTTGTACCTAGCGCGGCCAGCATGGAAGCCTCCAGCTTCCCGCAGGGCTTTGTCTGCGCAGCCACGCCAGGGCCAGGGCAGGGGCACGGGGACCTTCGGCGAGTACACGCAAGGAAAAGTGCTTGGGAAGTTGGGGGGTTTTCCTTTTTTTTTTTCTTTTTTAATTCCCTGCTCCTACTCCTAACAACAAACAAATAAACAAGCTGGTTTCTGCTAAACAATGCATAAAAATTAGCCTCGCCCCAAAGTTTATGTCGGGTTTATGGCGCTAACGTTTCTCCTTAATGGGAAACGCTCTCCCGAGCACTTCTGGAAAGCGCTGGCGAGCCCTCAGTTACGAAAGCTGCATCACGAGCACCTCGACTAAACATCTCTGCAATGTGTCCCGACCTCACATCCACCACCTTCTCCACCTTCAGAGGAAAGGTCAGTCCAGGGTGGGCACAGCCAGCGCCAAACACCGCCCGACTCTGCGTGCGGAACTCACCGGGGGCAAAAAAAAAAAAAAAAAAAAAAAAAAAAAAGGAAACAAAACCACGTGAAAAAATACAAAAATTACAAAGAAAAAAAGAAAAAGGAAATTAAAAGGACATAAAGTTGCCGGTAGCGGCGGTGGCCCGATGTAGAGGAGGCAGCGTGCAGGCCGCCACCGGCCCTGCCTTCCCATCCCGGCGCTCCGCACCGAAACAAAGCAGCGAATCAACTGCGATGCAGATGGGCGGCTATGAATTTTTTGCTGCTGCTTAGAGCTTTAATTACTCGTTCTTGATCCGTGGGACTACGACACGACACCGCCAAGGTTAAAATGCCCTGAACAGCTCTGAGCAGATGTGAACGAGTTGGCAGACGCGCAAATGAGGTCTGCCTCTAAGCATGATAACAAGTGACTAATACATTGCATATCGCTGAAAGAAAATTATTTTTCTCTAATTTGCATTAGCTTCTTTTTTTTTTTTTTAACGCCGCCGACATTCCCTCCTCAGAGGCAGCAGCATAATCCTTAAAACACTGCTCCGTGACTTTAAAAGATTTGGAAGGAGGCAGCAATTGCCAGTGTTTTGGCTATGCAAGTGTTTTGGCTATGCAGGCTTGTTTATCTTTCTGCCTTTGCTCCAAGGCGCAACTAGTTTCGCAAGCAGTATTCTTGCAGAAAAATGGCACATGTCATATAAAACACCAGTTTATAGGAACTGATGCTAAAATTGTGGAATGACTACTGGTGTACTTTTGCCACTAATAGCACAGTGTAATCCATAAAGGACCAAGGGGACGGACAGTCAAGGCCAAAAGAAAAAAAAAAAAACATAATAGATTGACTGGAGAGAAATAGATAAAGACAACCCATCGACCAAAACGACTAAAAGGGGGGTGAGGGAGGAAATAAGCATCTCCCCCCTTCTTAGCTGCTCTCCACCCCAGAGACGCCTAGTCAAAAAGACAATAGTACGTGGAGGTCACTTACTATATAAAACACAGCGGTTCTCGTAGGTAGCGAAATTATGTCAGGTACAAATATAGGCTGGAACCCAGTTCTCTAAGTTTCCTCGACTTTCCAGAGGATCTTCTGAAAGGGCCAGGAGATCACTCTGGGTACCGGAGCAAACTTCAAGAACAGACAGCATTTTATATCCTACGTTCAGAAGACACACCGAGGGCCTTAGATGCGGAGGCTTTGAGCAGAAAATAGCCACTCGGGGAATTTATGCACGAGGAGTTTTTCACTGAAGACCTACTCCAGGGATCCCTGCACATCCAGGTTATCAGGGGTCGTACGCTGCCATCTCAAGCGGCAACTTCTCTGCCAACACGTGTTTGTGAGGGAAACGTGCTGCCAGCCCCCGCACCGCGCCGTGCCGTGCCCCGGGCCGGCCGGGCTCGCAGCCGGGCCGCCCTCTCCTGCTTCGGGGCTGCCGGGACACCGCGCCCGCACAGCCCCCGGGGCCGGCGCGAACCTGCCGCCGGGAGGGATTTCCCAGCGCCGGGGCCGGGCACGGAGCCGGCCGCTCCTCCAGCTGCCTCCCCGCGCTTGTAAATCAAGCGGAGGCGGAAAGAGGGGCCGGGGGGAGGGGGCGGAACGCTGCTCCCCGGCCAGCGGCGTTCGCCGAAGCGTCGCGGCGGGCGGCAGGGGAGCGCGGCTGGGCGGCCGCCGCCGCCGCCCGGGATGCGGCCGGGCCCCGGGGCGCCCCGCCGGGCCCCGCAGCGCCGGGCGGTGCCTCCGGGAGCGGCGGGGCGGCCCCGGGGCCACTCCGGCCGCAGCGAGAGCTTTTGTGTGCGAGTGCCAGCGAGGCGCGGGCTTTTCGCGCTCCAACAGCTGTCACATTATTTGCACTGGCTGTAAACAGCCTTCGCCTTCCCCCCTCCCCTCAAAACCGCCGCCCCCCTTGCCACAGAGTTAAATCCAGACTAACAATCCCCAGTTAGAGATCAAACCAACAACAGCAGCATTGTGTCTGCCTTCATTGCTTTACCATCAACTACTGCAGCTGGTTTACTCGAAACAAGGAACACCCTCTACCCACCTCCCCCGCCCCGGGGCCACAAACGGGCTCGTTCCCGGAGCTTGGCCGGGCGGAGCCGCGCTGCCCGGGGGGTTCCGCGGGCCGGGCCGGCGCTGCGGGCGCTGCTCCGCCAGCCCGATGCCGGTGGGTGCCAAGCGCCGCGGGGCTCTCCCCCACAGCACAGAAGCGTTTCCAGTCAGCACTCACGCCCCACGAAACGCCTGCACAATCGCAAGTTGAGCTCCGCTCTCGGTCTGGCTTTTGGGAAAGGCGAGGGGGAACCCCGCTGTAGCGGGGAAAGCCGCGCCTGCAGCTGCGCAGCGCTCCGCGGCACACGGCGAGCTCGCCCCCGCGCCGCGGCGCGCCTCCGAGCAGCCCTGCCCCGGGAAAGCCGGGCTTCCCCCGATCCCTGCCCGGCCCCGGGCCGCCGCCGGCAGCCTCCGACCTGCTGCGGCAGCGTCCGACCTGCTGCGGCAGCGAACCGCCCGCCGAGGGGCCCCTCCGCCACCCCTGCCCGGGGCGGTGACCCCGCAAGCCGCGGCCCCTCCGCTCAGCCGGGCGGCAGACACGCTGCCACCTTCTCCTTTCCACATCTCCTTTCCACCGTAAGGAGGAAAAAAAAGAACAAGAAAAGAAAAATGCCAATAACCAGCTTCGTTCATGATACAACCAGTGTGCAGCACACTCCTTTGCTTCCAACTCTCAGAGGGCCTTTTGCTGGGCACAGCTGGAATTTGAGTGTAAATCCTCATAGCTCCTTCCCTGCCCTTACTTATTTTTACATCAGCAGCAAAGTTGGAGGAGACGTGGAATTTACTTTACAGAAGCATGGGGAAAATAAATCTGTTCGAGGAAACCTTTCCTTGCCCATTCTGACTCCTGGCATTACCCAAGTTGCGCATCTCTTAAGGGAAAACCAGGACACAGCAACTTGCTCTGAAATTTGTGTCCCGCACAAACTCTTCACGAGGCCACAGGAGCTGAAATAACACTTTCTATGTACCTATACGCAGCTTGGGAGAGAGCACCAGTAAGGAAAAATCGCTGACTTTATTGGAAGCATGTCTCCATGTTGGCCTAACTTTCGCCAAAGGGCAGTACTACCCCGGCAGGTATGGTGCTTCACACTCATGTGGTAAGTCTCCAATCGACTTCTGAATCAGATTCACCACCCAAAGACACCAGTACATATTCACAGGTCAGTATCATCGACTATTCATTGCCTATACGTAGCTAGAAATCTGCTGGCCTGGTAAAAACCACTGCTAACAGAACAATGTCAGCAAAGGCTGCAACACAGTCTTGTGAGAGACAGGCGATTCGTGCCTACTGAGGCTCTTTCAGCACAAAGGCTTTTAGAGGAAGAAGAGAGAGAAGAGGGGGAAAAAGGAGGGAGGGCTCTCGTGTTTCAGGGCTGCTGTCCCCTGGGAACCAAGAACCAAGTGTAGCTTCAATCAAATGCTGACTTCTCCTCTGGGAGCTCAGTAGGAAACCTGATCTCACTAGCTCATGCCTGCCTCCATGCATATAGGCTGGGTTTTCTTTCATACCAGCAATTTGTATAAAGAGGGGAGCCAATATAGTTTATTGCAAACGAGATCTCGCAGTAATGGATCTAGAGAGATACTTCTGTAGCTAAAATAAGACAACCTTCAGCCACCTGCTCAGGGCAGGCTGCGCCACAGCCGCCTCCAGCACGGCACGCAGGGCTGGGCTGTGGGTGCCCTGGCACGGCACAGCACGGCACAGCACGGCCTCCCACGCGTCTCCTCCAGCCCTGCATCATCCCCAGCTGGCAGCAGCCGCCCTGGGTTGGGGTTTTGTGCAATGCCAGGTTACACTTCCATTAAAACGTTTACCCTGGGAGATCACTTCCTGCTTGCACAAGTGCTGCTCCAGCTTCCCCTGCTGCTCCCAACTTTAGCCAGAGGTATTTCTCTAATTGACCAGCGAGGCCTGGACACCCTGCAAAGCATCCAGCCCTGCCCTGGCACGGCACAACATGGCACAGCACAGGAGGTCTGCAGGGCAAGGCGGGCCAGTCCTCAGAGCTCCATCCACATAAATTCACACCGGGCTGCTTAATTCTGCACGGGGCTTTGCTAATCCACTTTGTGCTCGACTACCGAAACAGGAGGAAAGGAAAACACTGCACGGGGGAGCACGAGCAGGCCAGAGCAAGGTGAGCCTGGGGGACTGCAGGCTGCAGGAAGGGCTTTCCTCAACACCCAGCTCAGCCTCCCACTGCTGTGGGCAAGTCGGAGAAGCTTAAAGGACAACCCAGCACACCAGGCAGGGCGTGGGAGCAAAGGGGATTGCCCGAGGATCAGAGATCCCTGCAGGATCTCTCCATAGCCAGGAGCTTTCACATGGAGAAAGTTTGGCTCAGGGAGGGAATTTACACTTAGAAAGAGGAGCTCAGCCCATCCCTTCTTGTGCCATTAACAAGTTCTCTGTGAATTTCAAGGAGAGCTGAGAATACGCCCCTCCAGCTTTGATTTCACTTCTCTGTCCCTACCTGTCACCGTACACAAATGCCATACTCAAACCATGACTAAACCAGCCCCACAAAGCTGTCTGAGCCCTCCAGGAGCCTCCCAGATGCAATGCCACCCCACCCCAGGGGAACACAGGGGAAACGCAGCGGTGGGAGAGGGACAGACAGCCCCACAGCACCTGTTCACACGGGGACAAGGACACCAACCAGGCTGCCCCAAGCATGCAGTCTGTGCAGGTACAGGTGTACTTCCCTCTGCTGTCAACTGTGCCAAGTGCCAGCTACTCCAGTACTCCCAAATGTGGAATTTTCACTTTTATAACTGACACTACAGGCCCAAATGTTTTGTAATATGCAAATACTGAAAGGCACACAAGGCCCCCAGGTGAGGTACTGGGGTAAGACCAAGAGCTGCTCCAGCTGAAAACGAAAAGCAAACCACACTGTGAGAAAAAATGAGCTGGCAGACTGCAACCCACCATGGGCTGTCCAGGGGTGCACGGGGAAGGAGCCCACCACAGCACCAAGCTGCTGCAGCTCATGGATGTGGGAGATTACTCCAAAGGCAGCAGGAGCCACAGAAAGGAGAGCACCAAGGCTGGGAGCACTCTGAGAAGGAAGCAGAGGAAGCACAATGACAGGCTTTCCTGATGCAGGCTCAGCCACAGCACAGCCCCAAGCCTCCCTTTCCCCTGTGCTCTGCTGAACACACTTAGCTCTTTATACGAGCTGTTCCCAGTGTGGCTGGTGGATTCTGCGCTTTCCACTTTAATTGTCTTATCCAAATAAAGCTTTGTTTTCCTTAGCACGACAATCCCAACATTCAGACCGAGATTTTCATTGGACAGAGGAGATATTTTATTCTCTGATTGTTTAGGGAGCCGGGGCTTACACGGAACAGCCCCGGCTTGTGTGCCTCCACTCACAATGGGTGCTTTGCTGCCCCTTGTCCCGTCATGTAGATTCATTTTATACAGAGTTATCAGGGTGAGAATCATGTTTCTCTCAATATCATAGCTTTCCAAGTCTATCGTAGACTTTAACAAGTCTTTTAGTTTGCACCTAGACAATAAATTTAGTTTAATTTAGCTTCCGGTCTTTAATTTTAGCAGGTCTTCTTTTTGCATGCAAATCAATATGGCAATTACCATCTAAAAGCTCACCCAGCCCTAGGTCAATGTAAATTGATCATTGTCCGCCTTCTACAAAATAACACCGGGAGTCTGTGGTGCATAATGAGATTATACTGGAAACTGTCTTTCAGATCGCAAATTATATTTCATGCTGTCAGGATCTTCTCCAAGAGGACTTCCTTGCATGTCTAATCACATGGCACCAAATCTACCAGCTCATGAGGTAGTTTTGGGGTGCAGAGAGTGAAGGAAGAGTCCCAAATCATTCAGACAACAATTCTGGAAAACAGGCAGGCTGGTACAGAGTGATGCTCTCACTCGCTAACTTTTCCAGCAATGGAAGAGAGGAGGGGAAAATAATCTCCCCTTAGCCAAGAACTGCTGTCCAGCAAACAAGGAAAAATGAATTCCCTGCTGTAAAGCAGCAGAACTTTCCAAAAGCCTCATTTGCAGAGAGTTCTTGGCCTCCTCCTTTCCATCCCCACCTCATTCTGCTGGAGCTCTGGCATCGTGCTCCAGAGAAAGCCGAGGAAGGATGCGCTCTCCTGGCACAGCCCGGGGACCTGGGCAGGTCAGGTCGGAGGGAAAGGTCGCTCCGGAGCAGCGACTGCTGTAAGCCGGTTCCCTGAAAGGCCAGAGGATTACGGGGATCTGCTCACAGCCAGGGGAACTCCCCCTGCCTGCAGCCCGGGCCTCCGCGCTGCCTCCGGCTCGCACACGCCGTGCAGCCAGCGTGTTCCAAAGGGGCAAGCCCGGCTCTCCGTGCCACTGCTCAGCTCTCTGCAAAACCAAGGAAGAGGGGAGCAGCCCCGCTCCAGCCATCAATTATTTCTAAAGCAACACCAGCCTAAGGAGGAAGTATTAAACTTGGCTTCACGCTGCTTTAAGTCTGCACTAAAATGTGATGTATTGCAGCGTTCGGGGGAAAGGCAGCGCATCGCACATCACCTGTGCAACCCAACTGTGCTGCAGGGTCCCAGCAAGAGCACAGGCCTCTGCCCAGACATGCGGAAATCGGAGATCACTTGTCCTCCACACTAAGCACCGAATTACTCCAAGCCATATTTAATCTGAGGGCAACGTGGCTGCTTAGCTACGACCTGAACTGCAGCAGGCCCTCTGCCTGTCTTTGCAGGGGCCACTCATGGGTCAAAGTTGAGAGACCCTGTAAACCACAGCCACACATTGCCAAAGCTACTTTGGTATGTGCAGAACTCATTATTTTGGGCCTTGGTGACCTGGGTCCGTTTTCTCCACAAACGGAGACACAAAAACATGCCAACAACTTTGTGCACTCTCCCAGCTGCACAGATCCAGAAAGTTTGCTTGCATGGACTGTACGGGCACCCCTGTAGCTCAGTCACTGTTAGGGGACCCTGGCCTCCTCATCAGTCTTCAAAAACGTGTATTATCAGGGGGTGAAGGAAGAGGAGGGAAGAGAGATGACAATTCTGAACTGCCTGAGAAGCTCTTGGCACATTCTGGTAAAGGCAAATACAGTGTGTGACACGGAGCCTGGATTGTCCACCAGCACAGGAATAAAGCCAAGGCACCAGTATTGTTTCAAGACCCAGTCCATATTTGGGCATTCAGCTCACACATCCCAAGTATTGCTTTAAATATTAGAGACATTCGCCAATGTGGTTCATAACGCACTCAAATGGGAGAAGTAATTTCTGTTCGCTCTCACATTACTGGCTTGGTCTTGGTGGTGGGGGGGTTTTTTGTGGGGGGAGAAGAGAGGGAAACCCTGCTGAGTCTGTTTGCACTGGTCTCTATTAGATATGCAACAAATCTGCCATTTCCGGCGCTGCTTCTATCTAATTAGAGATGTATTTAGATGTGACGTGTAAATAAGCGCTGAGCTGCCTGCTGCCCTGGCTGCGTGGACTGCTCGGGAGCATTTCCAATAAGGCTGTAGCGCCCGGAACCAGGGCTCAGACAAAGAGGGATGGGAATGGTCTGCGCTGCAGGCGAATCCAACAAAACCAGCTTTTATCTATCGCTCTAAAGCCTTAACTGCTTTTAATCTGTACCGCCCAGGCTTGCACGCCAGGATCGCATCTCATCCACCGAGGACGTCTCAAGCACAAAAGGAAGGAAGCACACACACGCACGGAGGAGCTGCGAACAGCCCCCGACCCACCCGAGCTGCACGGCAGCTCCCCACCTGCCCTTGCGTTCCACGAGGTGTGCTCGCTCCCGTGGGCTTCCCGAGAGCCCGGGGCGGGTTCGGCCGGCTCCTGCCCGCACCCACACGGGCCGAGGGCTGCCCCACGCTGCGAGCAGAGCACAGATGCGGCCCCGTGGGGCGAAGGGCGCTGAGCTGCTGCCGGGGGAGAAGTTGACGGAACCTGAAGGCGGCCACGGAAAGTCGCTCCCCCCGCGGGCCGGGAACCTCCATGCCGGGATTTCCAGCGCACGGCGGGGCGGCGAGGGGCGGAGAGCCCCGGGGATACCCCCGAGCCCCCGGGGCTGCGGAGGCTGCCCCGGCCCTGGGGCTGCCTGGCTCCCGCTCCAAGCGCTCCTCCTCGGAGTTTCCAGAGAGGAAACTCCTGGGAACGAAATCATCTGGCACTCGCCTCGTGAACTCTTTTCCTGTTGTGGGAAACATCTCGTATAAAGCCGTGAGATGGACGGGGCAGCGCCGGGGCCCGGAGGCGCGCTACCCTGTGCCTCCCCCCGCTCCGCTCCGACATCATCCCTGCTTTCGCTGCCGCATCTTTCCAGGCCGGGATAGCCAGCCCCGATCCCCTCTGGCGTGAAGGGTTAACAACCATCACCACCAACGCAAAAAAAAAAAAAAAAAAAAAAAAAAAAAAAAAAAAAAAAAAAAAAAAAAAAAGGAAGGAAGAAAAGAGGGAGGAAAAAAAAGAAAAAATATCGCGGTGACCTTTTCCGTCTCCCCCACTCTCTCTTTCAGGCTCCGGTTCCTGAGCTCCCAGGGAGCCTGAGCGGCTGTCTAGACCGATCTATCACAGACGGACAAACAATACCAGGAGAAGCCCCTGCCCGGTCCCTCAGCCTCCGCCACTCACCTTAGAAATGGCGAAGAACAGAAAAGTGACCGCGATACAATCCTCCCCGGTATATTTATAGCCTTCCACACAGCCCACCTTCATGCCTGACAAATGAGATTTTGTCTGCTCTCTCAACGTACGCTCCAATAAACACACACACTTTTTTTTTTCTTTTTTTTTTTTTTTTTTTTTGTGTGTGTGTCTGTTTGTTTTTGGTAACATTCCGGGCTCGTCCCTCCGATCCCGGGGCGGGCGAGGGCCCACCACGCCCGTGCGTGACGGCAGGTTCGATAGCGGGGGCAGGAGGGACTGGGGGAGGCAGGAGGGGTCCCGGTCACTCGTGTCCACATGCAACCTCCCACCCTGGAAGCTTCAATATCCGCATTCATCACGCCCCCTTCGCACCCGGCCCCCCTCACCCGAAGTACTCCCTGGACCCTGCCAGCCCTCCAGGTTGCGTATTAAAGAGGTATATACGGGGCGAGGAGCCGGAGGTCCAACGCTGCAAAAGGCTGGGGAATAACTAATGAGCTGTGCAGCCCATTGATCCGGTGCATACTTCCTAATTAACTCTGAGTCACCTATTTGTGACAGCAATTCAAAGAACTGCACCAGGGATAAACTGCAACCCCGGAGTGCGAAGGCAACCCGGCGGGGGGGGGGGGGGGGGGGCGGAGGGAGGAGGCGGCGGGAGGGGGGGGCGCTGGGGGAGGAGGAATTTGCTCCTAATCCTCCTAAAAGCAATTAGGGTGAGCGCTGCGCTGGCTACCTCTCGGGAAGGGAAAAAAAAAAAAAGGAAAAAAAAAAACCACCCAGCGGCTCCAACAGCAGAACCGAAAGGAAATGAATCGGCGTGTCGCAAGGGCGACAGCACCGGGCTCCAGACAGACAGGCAAGCCTCAGCACCTCGGGGACGAAAGTCGGCGAGAGCGGCGGCCGGAGGAAGCGGAACGCCGGTGTCGGCGCACGGGGCCGCGGGCGGAGCGCGGGCGGGCGGCGGTGCCCCGGGAGCGGCGGAGCCACCGGCGGGGAGCGGGCGCTGCCCGGGGCACCCGGAGCCCGCACCGCCCGCCCTCGCCCCCAGCTTTGTTCCCAAGTGGCTCTGGCGGGGCATTGCTCTTCCCGGCCGCCCCCCGCGGCAGGGCCACGGGGAGGGGGCGGGGAAAAAAAAAAAAAAGTTAATAGAAACCTTTGGAAAATCCGAGCTTGGCTACGTGGTGCGGGTTGGGCTCCCCCCGCCCCCCCCCTTTTTAATGCAAACACGAATACAAAAGCTGCGGGCTCTAAAGAGCAGATGAAAGCAATGAACGGAGTTTCTGGAAAAGATTCATTAGTGGGAATTAATGCTGTGAGGAGCTCCGAGGCGATACCATTAAAGTCAGTCCCCACACCTTGTCAGTTTTACACCGCTCGCTATGGTCGGGGCAGTTTTTTTTTTTCTTGTCGGGGTAAATGGGGGAGGTGCTCTTCGCCTTCCCCGCGCCCCCTCTGCGATCGCCAAACCCGGGATCCGACAGACATCGCGGAAATGAGAGGGAGGGAGGGAGGGAGAGAGGGAGGAAGGAGGAAGGGGAAAGAAAAAAAAAATAAACACAACAAACAAACCACCCAACATACATACACCGAGAAAGAAAGAGGAACGTGAACGCTCCGCAGCCCTCGCCCCCGGACTCGCTCCGCGAACATCAAATGCATGCCTCATATGCTGCGCAGAGCCGCCCCACTTGGCCCTGCCTTCACAAAGCAGCCTTCGCTGCCTCCCCGCCTGGCCGTCCCCCTCCGGCCGCCCCATTGATGGCAAGCCCCGAGCCTCCCTCTGGCTCGCTCTCCCAACTCCAAACTACATTTTCGGGCTGACTAAACTTCCGTGTCACTCCGGACCTCACGCCAGCACCGCTCGGCGCACGGGAAAGCCCCGGGCCGCCCTGTCCCACGTGCGCCGCGGCGCCCGCCCCGCCGGGGCGAAGGGACAGGGGGGAGCAGCGCCTCGGGCTCTCCCGGCGGGCGGGAGGCGGCCGGCAGCGGGCTCTCCCCGCCGCTCACCTGCCCGCCGCCCCGGACCGCGCGTTGCTCGGGGCGGGGAGCGCGGAGCCCGGCCCGCCCGGCGCGGGAGCTCTCCCCGCTCCGCGAGCCGGCAGTGCCGCTCCTTGCTCGCCCCGTCCCGCGGGAGCCCCCGTAACGCCGCTGCTCCGGCGCCTTCCCAGTCACAAAGTGCGAGACGACGGGAACACCGCCACCACTCCCCACACGGGCGCACCGGAGCCGACACCGCGATGCGGTGCTTCCCCCCGCCTCCGCTGCCCCAAACAGGCATCTTCACCAGCAACTGCGTCCAAACTTCCCCTCCGACAGCGCAGCCCCGGAGGCGCTCCGCGAGACCCTCCTGCCCCCGCCGCTCCTGCCCGAGCCCCGCGCGTAACTTTCTGCCCCGCCGCCGCTCTGCCTTGCCCGCGGCCGGCCGAGGGGAGCCCGCAGCCGCCCCGGCACGGCGGGACTCGGCGGCGGCGCTTCCGCACGGGAGCTGTTCGCGGAGCGGAGCACTGACCTTCCTACGGCGCCGCGGGGCTGTGCCGTGCGCGGTCCGAGACGCGGGTCCCCACACCGTCGCCTGGCCCTGCTGCTCTCCCTGAAGGGCAGCCCCGTCGGGGGTGGGAAGAAGAGACGAGAAAAGTTTCACGATCCGATTCCCCCTCTCCGTGGGTGCGTGTGTCGCGGCTTGCCCCAGCGCGGGCGGGTCGGGGAAGGGGCGCGGAAAGACCAGGGAGCTGCGGGGCGCGGGAGCGTGGCCGCCCTCTGCGCCCCCGGGGCAGGTGCCCGCGGGAAGGGCTTTGCTCCTCGGCTCGACCGGGCTCAGCAGCGGGAGTGGGAGCGGCAGCCCGCGATGCTCATTCCGGCTGCCGGCTCTGGTTTGGCAGCGCCATGTTGCTGGCTTGCTCCGGGCGAAGTTCCTGCGCTGGCGAGCGCGGCGCTCCCCACATCTCGCCCGCGCCGCCGTCTCCCGTGCCCTGGCCGCCGCGGCTTTGTGTGTGTGTGTGGCTGGGGATTTAATTCTCCTCCTCCTCTTCTCCTCCTCTCTCTCTCTCTCTCTTTTTCTTCCTCTCGCCCCCCCCCTCCCCTCTTTAGTCCGCCGGGAAAGCCGCTCTTCCTCACCTTGCCGCTGGGAGACCGGGCTCCGTCTGCTGCACGCTGCGCTCCCCTCGCATCCCCCCTCCCTCTCTCCCTCCTCCTCCTCCTCCAGCCGTCGCCTCCCCTCCCTTCCCCTCCCCCCGGGCAGGCGCTGCACCGAGGGAGCCGCCGCCAGCAGCAGCAGCGGCAGCAGCGCCGCCACCGCTTTTTCCCTCAGCAAGTTTCCCCCTCCCCTGGCTGCGTTTCCCTGCACAGGCAGGGCTCGCCCGGCCGCTCGCCCGCTCCCCCCCTTGCCCTGACTAATTGATTTGCCCCCCTCGCCGCGCCGCCAGCCCCTCGCCCGCCCGCTCCCCCCGGCTGGCACAGGTCGCTGCCAAGCTGCGGCGCCCGGGGGGGGACTCCGCGCTCCCGCGCTCCCCGGCAGGCAGGAGGGGAAAGCCGCCCCCCCCCGCCCCGCCGATACTCCCCTCTCTCGCTACCCAGAAGGCCAGTGGAGAACCGCAATTACCATAAAGCTCCGTTCACTCCGCTCCGCCAAGCTGTCAAAACCCCGGCGGCGGCGGCGCTGCCAGACATCGCTGCGAGCCTCCGCGGCGGGTCGCGCCGCGCTGCCACCCCCCGCCACCCCGTTCGCCCCCGGGCTCTCCGCCGGGCCCCCCCAGCCCGCTTTCCCCGCGATCCCGGCGGCGCCTGGAATACCCCCCGGCGATGCAACCCGCGCCCGCAGTCACACCCGCCGGCTCCGGGGTTCCCCCGTCGCGCAGAGGCATCCCCGCTCCCCCAGGACCCGCCGAGGGCTCGCAGCCGTCGTAACCCCCCGCAGGGGTCACAGCACGAGCGGAGCCTTTGGGCCGCGGCCTCTCACACTCGCGGAGGGGGATGTGTCTCCCCCCGATGCCGGCGCTCCTCTCTGGGTCCCACCCGCCGCCCCCAACTTCGCGTGGTCCGCGGCTCGGCCGCGCTGATTTCCGCGCTTCCCACCGGTCCTCTTCTGCGAGCTCTGAATCGGGATGGGGAAAAAAAGCCACTCGTTTGTCAACGTCTGCATTGCGGGGGGCGGGGGGGCCGAGGGGGACCTTATTAAAGCGCGTTTTCGCCTGATCCGGCTTTGGCAGCCCTTAACGCGCTTTTTACCCGGTGTGAGCAGTGTGGCAACCCGGGGTGGGGTCACGACTGAAGCGCCGTTTCCCTCGCTGGCATTTCTAGGGTTGCTTTAAGATTTCTGCCCGGATCGTGGAGCCCTTTAATCTCCGGGTTGGTAGTTATCGGCTGCATCTATTTACTTTGGCAAGGCAACTTTTGGCTCGGCGAGCTCCACTCGTAAATATCACGTTCATAACGCCCATCCCCGCTGATACTCCCAGGTTCGGTCCCGCAGAGCCCGCGGCGTGGAAGCTCCCGGGGCGGCCCCAGGGCCGGGCGGGCTCTCGGCCCCTCCGCTCCCCCGCACCTCCCGGCGCCTTCCCGGGAACGGGAGTTGTGCCACCTCAGCGCCGCCGGCGCCGCACCGAGCCCTTCTCGCCGCCGCTCCGTGTGGGAGCGACTGCCAGCCAAACGCCAGGCGATTAACGCGGACAGTTTGCCCCAGGGGGGATTTTTAATCGCTTCGTTCAGGACCCTGCGCGAAAAGACTGGAGAGACGCTCAGAGCTGCAAATCTTCCCTCGCCGAGGGCGCCGGAGCAGCAAGCGGGGCGATGGGAATTCAACGGCGGAGCTGGACGGCCCGGGCTGCCTGCCTGCTCTGCGCCGCTGCTTATCTCTGAAGGTGGAAACATGAGAGTTCTCCGAAGTTGTCCCTACTAAAGCTCCCCCCCTCCCAAATCCAGAAGCGTATAATAGAGAAGATACACTACATCTGGAGAAAAAAAAAAAAAAATAAGTGGGGGTCGCCCAATGCACGGGGAAAGGACACAGAGTCCACAGAAAAGCACACACACCCCTCACATACACACACGCAGCCGGGTCATGGCCAGAGGGTTGGCATTTCATGAAACTGCCATCACGGGCTTTGGAGTTTCACTGCGTCTCTCAAAAAAACTCGCCCGTCTCAAAGCAGAAGTGAAATATCCACCATCTGAATGAAACCCGAAACCGCTCGGCTTCCTCGCAGGGGAGCCCTGGAAGCCGCCGAGGATGGGGAACGGGCAGCGGTCCCACCGTGCTGGCCGACGGGGAGCACTGCCCCGAGCAGCAGCCGGGTTTGATCCTGGTGCGGCGGGCCACGCATCTGAAAAGGCTCCCACACGTTTTTTTAATCTCCAGTAACAAGCAGAAGGACACCTGGCCTATTACGCTGTAAAGCTATTTTTTATAAAGATGTTTTAGGGCTAGACATTAAAAGTTATTAGATTGAACACACGTGAGTTACAGGCACACAGCTGGAGGGGAGGCCTCTGTTGGATTTTTTTTTTTCCCCTTTCCTAGGAAAACCTCATTAAAATTGCTTCTTTCTATATGAAAGCAGAACTAGCGCGTTTCCTGGAGAGGTGGCCGCAGCTTCCCGGCTTCATTGATCTGGGCTTTGTCTCTCCCCACAGGTCTGGATCTGCGGTGCCAGCGGCCCGCACTTGCATCACAAAAGTCGCCCGCTTCCCTTCCCCCTGGCTGCGAAGTCCAGATCACAACTGTGTGCCTACAGCCTGGGGCTGGATCCTTGGGGCAGGGGTGGTTGGGTTTTGTTTTTTTTTTTTTTTTTTGTTTTTCACTAATGACTTAAAAGTTATCTCGGGGTAAACTTGCTCCGCTTTTATTTTTAACCGTAAACTTTCTTTGTGAACGCAGCTTCCTTCGTGGCGGGGAGGAACAGACCCGAGCTTGTTCGCCTCTGTGCCTGTTTTGTTCCCCGGGCCCCCGAGCTTTGCCGCGGGAGGCTGGCGGCTCCCGAAGAGAACACATTGGGGCTTCAGTTCGCTCGTCCCGCGGCCTGCCCCGGCCGGCTGCGCGCCCCGCCGCCTTCCCCAGCGCGGCTCCGCCGGACGCCGCCGAGCTAACCCCGGAAAATTCAAAGCATGCTCTTGCCTTGCGGATTACCGGGCGGCCTCCCCCCTCCCACACGCCCCGGAGGGAGCTGACCCCCGGGTCAGGCCGCTGCACACTGCTCTCTCCCCGGGAGGGGGGCTCCGCTCTGTCGCTGCTGCTGCGGCCGCCGAGGAGCGGGGCGAGGATGCGCTCGCGAAAGCGGCTGCTCCGATAATGCTAAGTACTTAACCTCCTCGTAAAGACAAATCCATTGTTAATGGCAGAATAGGCTTCTCGCAGGAGGCTTCCAAGTGGGATGGCTTTATGCCGGCTCTCATTTACCTCCAGCGCCGCCTCTAATTGGAAGCTTCCCCGCGCCCCCGGCCCGCGCACCTCAGAAAGTTGAGGGTTAAACCGCAGGAGTGGCGAGGCCGGGCCCTGGCCCTTCCACGGCCCGATCCCCAGACGGCAACCGGAGCACGCGAGTCCTTCGGTCACGGGAAATGAAACAGAGGGGAGATGGGCGCTGCTGCGAAGGTAGAATGAATTAATGCGAGCGAGGTGCTCAGACAGCCTGGTGATGAGTGCTAGGAAAAGCCTATAAATAACAGATCACTGTCCTAAGCTCTGAATTGCCCTGGTTGAGTGTGTCTTAAATCAGACCTTTATCATTGGTTATTGTAAGGCTGTTTTTAATGGAAGTGTAGAAATCTGAATAACAAAACAAGACAAGCCTCAATTGGCGTTATACAGGGTCTGCAGCGCTTTCAGACCTGACACGGCGTCAGCATATTGTAACACCGCCATGCAAACTCCCCGTGCAATCAAAGGGCTTTTGCATAGCAGAAGTACTATAATTTCACTTCGTAGTTCAGGGCTACTCCGTTGACAGGAGATCCATAATTTTCTTTCCGTCTCCCCAGAAGAGCCCGAAACGCGCTCGGTTCACGGACTAAGCGCCGCTATCTTTCTTACAAAGGCGAATGACAAATCGCTCCGGTTGCGTTTGCCTCGCTCCGCATCCCTTACAGCGGAGATGCCCGCGATCCTGCGGTCCCCGCTCGGCGCCCGGAGTGGACAGCCCGGCAGGGACACACAGACAAACACTCGCACTGTGGGCCTGCCCCCAGCCGGGGAGCTCGGCCTGCCGCGCCGCGGCCGGGGAAGCTCTCGCCGGGCCCGGGCAGAGGTCGGAGCTCGCAGCGCGGAGCCCACCGGGGTTCGATGCGCGGCCCGGGCCCGGTGTGGGGAAGGGGGCGGCAGCCCAGCTGCGAGAGGAGGGCAGGCTGGCTGCGAGCTGCCCCCTCCACCTCTCCCACTTGCATACCACGGCCATTTTGTCTGCTTGCGGCGCGCCCGTGTGCGTGTCCCCCGCCCCCGCCGTGTCCCCTCGGGCCGCTGCGGGCGCTGCCCCGGGCGCGGGGGCCGGGCCGGGCCGGCGGTGGGGCCGGCGGGGCGGGCGGAGGTGAAAGGCGGGCGGCCCCGGCCGCTGCTGAGAGCGGAGAGATGCAGCCGCTAGGCAAGGCCCTGCAGGGGAGGGGGCGTGCGCCGCACAAGTCTGGAGAGGAGTAAAAATAGCGGCGGCGAGGTTGTCGCTCTGCCCGCCTCCCCCCAGCCCAGCGGGGCGCAGCGGTGGGGCTCGGCGGGACGGCGGCGTGCAGGGCTCGGGGGGCGAACGGGAACGGGAGCCAGACAAAACCCCGGCCCGGCGGAACGCGAGGCGGACGAGGTTGAGCCTTCGCCTTTGAAGGCGATGCGCGGGAGCTGGAGGCTACGAGCCCTTTTCCCGGTGGGGGTCCCTGAGCCCCGGGAGGCGCGGGCTGCGGCCCGTCCCCGTCTCTCGGCGGCCTGGCGAGGAGCGGTAGCGAGCGGTGACTTGGCGGAGGAACAGAAGCCACCGTGCTCCCGAGTTTAAACATAATACGGCGGCCGGGGGAACCGCCATGGTTTGAAGGTGTGTTTGTGCAGACTACAGCTTGTATGTTAATAATTGGATACAGTCGATGAATCACCTCCGTCCTCCTTCTGGTTTTGTTTTTGTGTTGTGTTTTGTTTCGAAGGGGGTGGGGAGAGAAAGCGAGGAGACGGTGGCTCGGCGCTGAATACCAATTCCGAGCCCGGGTTCATAAACACTGGGGTTATTCACTCCGCCCCAGAGGTGACAGCGGAGGCCTCCGCCGCCCTCCGCGCCCGCGCCCCGCAGCGCGGCCCCCGGGCTCGCCGGCGTGCCGAGCGGGATTTGCGCCCCGGCTGGAAGCCCGGCAGCGGCGGTAGCTCGTTGGGGTGCATACATATGAAATGAGAGCCTGCAACATCAAAGCAGCAGCAGAGCGGAGGCAGGGAGGGGCTCTCCGTGCGTACATGTGTGTACCTTTCCAGAGAAAAGCCCCTAATTTTTAAAATCGGACACCAACCCCCCTCCCGCCCCTTCACTCGCATGGCAGACACGCGGAGAGATTCTTTAGTCCTGTACTTAACACTTCACAGTGTTTTTAGCAATTAAGGCGAGAGGGGGGTGGGTATAAAGATAAGCCACTTTTTCGCCCTGCAAGTGTGAAAGATAAGATAACAGTAAGCTGGGGCAAAACGTCTGCTTACAACCTCCCCCCAGCGATTCTGATCGGTCACCTCTTATCTCGGAAAATGTTCATTTCGAAAACAGCTTCAAAAATCCGAGGGAAAATAAAAGTATTTTCCGTTCAGAAGTGCCATTTAAAACCCCGTCCTCACTTCATCTCTCTACATCGTCGTTCCCCCGCGCCCCCCCTCGCCATCACGGTACCCAAACAAGGGCAGCAGCCGCTTCATGGAGCGCCTCTCGGAAGCCAAATCACGCAGGTAATCAGAGGACCGAAACCTGTCAGGCGCCGAGATTAGTGGCTCCCCGCCGCTGCCCGGCCGTGCCCATCGCGGGCGGGGGACCCGGCCCCTCGCTGCCCGGAGAGCGGGCACAGACCCGCGCTGGGGAAAGCCCCGCGGGCTGAGGCAAAGCGAGACCGGGCTGCCTTGCCCAGTTCGTTTCTCCGCAGCATCCCCGACGGCGACACTCCCCCTCCGAGCCTGTTCCCCTGCAGGATCCGCTGGGGGCGGGCCGTGCCCGGCGGCATCGGGCCGGTTCTGATTCGGAGCCTCTGGGCCCCCCCGCGCTCCGCTGCCCGGCAGGCTCAGGCGGAGGCCGTGTCCGGGCAGGGTGCCCGGTGCACACGGCGGTGGCCCTGCCCTCGGCGGTGGCCCTGCCCTCTGCGGCACCGGGCAAGGCCTCGCCGTGCCCGCCCCGGGGCCCGCGGGCAGGATGCGGGCGCTGTTCCGGCCCGGCGCGCCTGCCACGGCCGGGGATCCGCGCTGCTTCCCAATCCCCAGGGGCCTCCCCCTAGGCCCGGAGTTTCCCCCTCCCGTCCTGCGATAAATCGAGATGCCGAGTCGAAAAGGCTTCCCGACCCCTTCCCGAGGGCAAGGAGCGGCAGCGCCGCGTCCTCGCTGCCCTGGGAAACCTCCAAGCGAGGCAGCGGAGTGTGTGTGGCGTGGGGCTGTGCGCGTCCCCTTGTCCCCTGGCAAAGACACATCGAGGGCACCACAGGGGAAACGCGATAGCAGCGACCCCGCGCTGCCCCATGTGCTCAAGGCCGGAGCAGAGCAGGGGTGGCTCGGCGGAGAGCCAAGACTGTGGGGGGGCTTCCCCAGGCTCGCCACAGCCCCGATCTGCTCCCGCCGCCGTTCTCAGAAACCCGTCGGTGCCGTGCTCTCGAAGTGAGTGGGTCAGCAGCTGATGACAAGGGGAAAAAAGAAGAGAGCGAGAGAGCGAGCGAGCGAAAAAAACTCCCTCCCAAACCCCAGCCTGGCGCGATTACTCATCCCCAGAGTTCCCCTAAGTCAGAGAAACTTGGCGAAGTCCCAAGGCCGAGCCGTTAACACGGTCTGAGGCTCCCCGGGCACCTTCCGCCGCCGGGCCGGGGCCGAGGGGCCGGGGCTGAGGGGCCCGGGAGGCCAAGGCCATCGGGGAATGCGCGTCCCCATCCCCGGCGCTGTTCGCGCTCGAGTTATTGTGGAGCGTTTTATCTTCACAGTCACATCGGCAGCTAACGAAGCTCGGCGGCTGCAGCCCACACGACTTTGGTTCTCTGCATTTATCCTTCAATAAAAGCCGATTCCTTTATTAGAAACAGGAGACGTGTCTCCTACCGCCCCTATCAAATCCCAACTGGCAAGGCGCAGCCGACACCTCCCCCTCAGCCCCCCCCTGCCCGAGAGGGGCAAGCGGCACCACCCCATGGCCCACCGACCCCCCACCACGAGCATCCCGCACTCCCCCGCTTCAGCCCCCCCAAAGAACAGGGGCAGCCCCCGTCCCTGCCACCGGGGCGGCCGCCACCCCTCCCCGTGATCCCTGCCGAGCCGGAGCAGCCGAGGCCGGGCGGCCCCTCCCGCCCCGAGGAGCCCGCGCCGGCACGGGCAGCCGCCACCCCTCCCCTGCCAAATCAATCGCCCCCACCAGGCGCACCCACACGACTTTCGTTCCCCTGCATTTATCGTTCAATAAAAGTCGTTTCCTTTATTAGAAACAGAGGAGACGCTTCTCCCTCCCACCGCCCTCACCTCATGCCCCCTCCGCGGGCGCAGCCGGCGGCCCCCCTACCACGTCGCCCCCCGCCGAGCGCGGACAGCCCCATCCCCCCCCGAGCTCCCACCACCGCCGCCCCCTAAAAATAACAATAACAGTAATAACAATAATAACAGCCGCCGTCCCCGGCAGTCGCGGCAGTCAGCACCCCCTCCACCGAGCTCAGCCCCCCTCCCCTTTCCTCTCAAATCCCCCATCGCCAGGCGCAGCCAACCGCCCCCCCCTCCGCCCGCCTTTCCCCAGGCGCAGCCAACGACCCATCAAATCCCCTGGCCAGGCACGGCTCGGCCCCCGCCCGCCTCGCAGCCCCCCCGGGCACCGAGCAGGTCTGCGCGGCGGATGCTTGTGTGCGACTCCGACTGGAGCTGACGCTCCGCCGCTACCGGGCGGGGAATGTTTCCCCGGGCGCCGCCGGGAGAGCCGGTGCTCGGAGGATGCCAGCCCGCTCTGCCGTGCCGTGCCCCTCCTCCGCGGCACGGAGCGCCCAGCGGAGATCTCCCCGCTGAGGAGGGGCCGGGAGGGAGCGCACTCTGTATCGCATTAAATTAATCGCTCGGCTCCGGAGGAGGCAGGTGATTCTGCCAAACACAATGAGGGGTTTGAGCGCTGCGGAATAAAGCGCTGTTCATGGGGCCGTGGGCGGCCGTGCCCGGCTCCACCGCGGGCTCCCGGACGATCTCGGCGCTGCTCCCCGCCGCCGGCCCCAGTGCGGGGAGCTCCGGCTCGGAGCACCCCACCCTCGCCCTCGGGATGGATAAAGGGAGGGCGTGGGGGGGAACCGAGCAGCCGCCCTGGCAGCGGGGGAGCGGCAGCCCCTGGGGACGGGAAACGGGGGGTAGAGGGGACCGCAGCCAGCTTTCCCCACATCCCCCCAGCCTCCGCTGTGCGCCCCATCGGGGGCGGCCCTTTGCGATGGGGGGCGATAATCAGGCTCCCGAGAGGAAGCGGGGGCCGAGCGCCGGGGAGCGCAGCTCGGCGTGCAGGGCGCCGGGGAGCGCGGGGCCCCTGGGCGGCCTCCGGGCGGCCGGTGCGGGGCGGGCGGCGCTGCCAGGGTTCAGGCGGTGGCAGGCGTTGTTTTCCTCGGAGAGCGGAGGAGGAGGAGGAAATCTCCGGGTTTTTAATGAGGGGGTGCAGAAGGGCTGAGCGCTGGGATTACACGGCGCGGAGACAGAGCTGCGGGCTGTGTGTGCGCGCAGGGCTGCTAGTCTCCGCCCGTCTGCCTGCTAATCGCACGTTTTCCGCTGTTAAAAAGAAACCGAGACACTGTGGCCGAGCCCAGCGCTGTCTCTGTGACTGTGACATGAAAAGATGGCGCTCTCTCCCCTCCCCCAGCCTCCCTCTCGGTTTACACTTCCTCCCCAACAGCTTTTGCCTTCCAGTTTTTTAAAGCCCTCTTTGCTCCTTCCTTCCCCCCCGTCTCTCCCGGCCGGATACCACCAGCTTCCCAGCCGATCGGTGGGTCCCTCTGTTGCGACGATATTTTTTTTTTCCTTTTTTTCTTTACCTCGCTATTTTCGCCTCTCCCTTTTCTCGGAAACCTCGATCTCTTTATGTCTCGCTCTTTTGTGAACTTCAGCGGCAGTTTGCAGGAGGCGGGGGGGAAGGGGCGAAGAAAAAGCGGGGAGGGGGTTATCCCGTCGCTTCTGCCCCCCATCCATGTCCTCCCGGTCCCCGGGGGCAGGAAAGCAGCCGGCTCTCGGTGCGTGGGTGTCGGGGCGGGCAGCGGGGAGGCTCTGGGAGATGCCTGCCCGCGCTGGCGACCTGGTCGCGCTGCGGGTGACCTGGTGGCCTCGGGAGCGCTGCCCGAGGGGCGAGCGGCGCTGGAGCGATGCAAGGGAGGGAGGCAGCTCCGCTGGAGGAGTTTACCTGCCTGGAAACCTGCGCGCACCAGGGTGGGCCCGGCTCCCGGAGGGGATCCTTGGAACTGGCCACGGCCCCGCTCCGAGGCAGGAGGGCTACTCTGCCGCCTTCCCCATCACTTCTTGCGTTCATCACCAGACCGCTCTAAGTGCTAAGGTTTTTTTTTCTTTATCTTTTTTTTTTTTTTTCTCTAAGCCTGCAAATTAAATTCAGCGCCGCTCTCCTATTTTAGTGTCTGTTATGTTAATTGCACTTAGCGCTGGGGCGCTGCTCGCCAGGGATGTAAGAAGGCCTCGGAGATTAACCGCAGACTCTTTCTCGGACTTTTCCGAGGCAGCAGCAAGTTCCGAGGGACTAACAGGGAGTCTTCAATATCCCGTGTGCTTTCGGGGCGTGCCGCTGCCGGCCGGCACCTCTAAACTCGGGGCCAGCGACTCTGGGCTGGCAGGTCAGGCTGCCAGCAGCTCCCTGTGCACCCGCAGATCTATTTGCGTAAGGATTTGCATTGCGGGACGACAGGTATTTTTCCTCCCTGTGGATGGTAAAAATGCAAAATTAGCGTGACTGTTTCCAGGCAGAGAAGCCACGACTACGTGATCTCGCTGAACCTGTCGGTTGTGCTCTCTGGAGCAGCAGGGAAACCGGACACCTTTATCAGTGACCCCCGAAGCCGTTCTGCCGGGCGTTCGCTGGACTTATCGCCATCTAACCCTAGGCAGCCCGCGAGGGCCGTGTCACGGCCCCTGTCCTGCCCGGGGATGTCCGTGCGGCTGGCTGTGCCCCGCGGTGTCACCCAGCCACTCCGGCATGTGCAGCCCTCCCCGGCATGTCCCTTCTCCGGCGTCTACTTCATCTATTCGTTATCAGGGGACGGCGCGTGGAGTGACTGAGCCTAATAAGTTGTCCACTTGTTCATTTCAGGAGCATTGATTTCTGGTTCCAAGGCACTCTGTTCTAGCTCTGGCTACAGCTGCGGGGCATTTCGCAGCTGGTCCTTCGCCTAGACAAATATCAGCGAGAATGTGAGCGTTATTAGCCACATAAATAAATCATTAACGTGCACACAAATGTTATTTTAGCATAACTTCCATGGAGAAAATATCCCGTCGCGGCAAGGCGGCGTTGGAGCGGCCTCGTCGGGGGCTGCCCGGCAGCGGCGGGCGGGGATCGGCGCCCCCCGGCACGGAGCGGCCGCGCTCTCCGGCTCCGATTGAACATTAACAGGGCCGGCCGGCGCGGCGCGGCCGCAGGGCCTTGCTCCGCAGACCTTTGTCTGCTCTCCCGAGGCCGGGCGGGGACGCCGGGCGCTTTGCTCCCCAAACGCGACGGCGCTAATGAGATTACCGGCCGGCCGGCCGCGCCTGGGGCCGGGAAGCGCCGAGCGGGCGGGCAGAGCCCGGCCCGGCCCGGCCAACGCGCCTCGTTAGCGCGGAGCCCGGGCCGCGAACGACGCTCGCTGCCGGCCTCCCGCGAAGCGCCGGCGGCTCCCCCCATGCCCCGGCGGCGGCCGCCGCTCCCCGCTCGCCGCCGCCGCCCGGGCCGCGCTCGCCCTGCCCCGCGGAATCCCGCGGGTGCCAGTAAAGCCCTGCCTGGGAGCCCTGCCAAGGCGGGCTCGCTTTGATATTCCGCGCCACGGCCGCTCCTCCGCTTGCTCCTAATCACGCAAATGCGAGCTTGCCCCGGCGCTCTCCGTAATAAACACTGAGCGCGTTTCGCCGGGCGCCCAAAGTAAATAGTGTGTCGGAGAAGCGGGGCTGCGCTGGGGAGCTGAGATCTTCCACTTTTTCGCACTTAGCAACAGACTGAGGCGTCGTGCGCGCCCTCCCCGAGCCAGGCGCGGTGTGATTTACTTTCTAGTTGCGATGCAGATACACACTTGTCAGTTCAAGGGCAGGACAGAAACTGTGCAAGCGGAGTCTTGCGAACGGAAATCTCCCATTTACGAGGTTCTGCTCCAGCACCAAAAGCCACCCCCCAGCAGCTTTGCAGCTTTGTTCTGCATGCAGCTGCTTTTACACACACACACACACACACACACACACACACACACACACACACAGGCCCTCCACCCAGCCACATCACCATCCAACCCTTCTTCCCGCGTCTCACTCCTCAGATGGATTCTCAGCTTTTTCCCGACTGACCCTGGGGGAGGCGGTGGGGGGGAGCAAGGGGGAGGCAGCCCGGGAGAGGTTGATGATGAATGACAAGGCAAATGATAAGAGCCGAAGCGACAGCAAAAGCAAACAGAAGTGGTCTCTCGCAGGGCCCAGAACCGTCCGCGGCCACGGGAGTTGTGCCTGTGCCATGAAGGCAGGGTTGGCCTCCGCAGGCAGCCCGGCTTCTCCGGGGCGAGATAAACACATTTCGATCACGTGGCGAGCCTATACGGTGCCATGCTCCTATTTGCCTTCCCCGCTCGCTTTTCGCTTCTCACAATAACATGCCATCCGCCAGCCAGCTCCGAGGCTAACCTCACCTCCCTGGCGCCCCGCCAGCCCGCCCCGGCCAGGCCGTGCAGGGAGAAGCCGCGACTCCCGTGGGGAGGCTGCAGCCCGTCCTGGGGCTGGCAGCAGCCCAAGCCAGAGCTGGGAGGCGTCCGCCTGCATCCCGGTTTGGGGAATTGGCTGCCCGGGGGCGGGAGCAGGGGCCAGGACTGGCCACATCCCCGGGACAGGGCTCCGGAAGATCGCGATGTCCCCGCCGCAGGGTGGAGTTTCGCTCGGGGCCCGCAGGTGCGGGGCGTACGCGGGTGGTGCTGACTTCAGGGCGGGGGGAACCCCCGCATCTCCGTCAGGATCGTAGAACGGGCTTCCAGGAGGGGGGGGGGGGGAACGGGGCACCCGCGGCGAGACGCCAGCTTTGCTGTTATAAAATGGCTGAAAAGGGTGTCTCCGGGCATCCCCTTCCCCGTAGCAGCAGCAGCGGCGAACCCCGCGCCCCGAGCACCGCGGGCGGCCCCGCTTGGCTACGGGAACAATGAGCGGCCGCGGGCGCGCCCGGTGCCTCCGCGCCGCCGGGGCCGGCCGGGGGCAGCGCCGCGGGGCCGGGGGAGGCCTTCGGGGGCAACGGGAGCCCGGAGCCGGCCAGGCCCCCCCCGCCCCGCCCCGCCCGGCGGAACGAGCGTGCCGTTTAATCCCTTTATCCGCGCTCGCTGGTGGCGGAGCGAGCCGCCGGGCCGGGAGCCACCGGGGAGGCAGCGTGCTGGCTCGGCGCCGCAGATGTCGCCGGGTGGGAGCCGGGAGCCGATCCCCAGCGGCACCACCTCCATCCACCACGGCAGCAGCCCCCGGGCACCGCTTGCCCCAGCACCGGAGGGTCCGCACCCTGCGGAGCCCCGAGGGTTCCCTGCCGTCGGGCACCGCAGCCGTGTCCAGCACCCCGCCCGGGGCCCGGCCGCCTCCGTGTCTCCGTATCTCGTTCCCGGGGCAGGCCTCTCTCCTGTCCCCGCGGAGCACGGTCTGCA
The DNA here is from genome assembly GCF_027887145.1 of Ammospiza caudacuta. Lineage (NCBI taxonomy): Eukaryota > Metazoa > Chordata > Aves > Passeriformes > Passerellidae > Ammospiza > Ammospiza caudacuta. The sequence continues at coordinate 113,456,605 of NC_080594.1, forward strand.
GCCTCCCCTCTGTCCGGAGCTCCCTGGCGAGCGAGGGGCAGCCCCGGTGAGGTGCCCAGGTTGCAGCCCGTGCTCCGAAATCCGGCAATTATGCAAATGTCCCGGACGCTCTCCCCTTTGATCTGAACTTCCTCGGAACGATCCCTTCTCATTACGGGGCATGAAAATGCCTCTCGGACGTGTAAAGTGAGCTACAGAGCTCCTTTCATTCCCTTTTGTTACCCGCACCGGGCCCGTCTCTGCGGCCCCGCATTCCCCAAGCGCCGGCAAAGCGCACGGAAAGGGGCTCCCGGGGGAGGCGGCGGGACGTGCGAGCAGCCCGGGCCGCCGGTTGTCATGGCGAGGCCAAGCGTCTTCCCAAGTTATGTGCGACTAATGGGTTTGTGCCCCGCTCGGCTCCGGCTTCACCTTTCCCCCCGCGGCTGCTCCGCTCCCCGCCCGCGCCCCGGGAGCCGAGCGGCGGCCCCGGCCCGGCCCGGCCCGGCGGAGCGGCCCCGTCCCTCTGACTCACTGCCCGCTTATCGAACGCCCCGGGGCTCGGGGGAGCGGGCGGAGGGAGGCGGCTGAGGGCTCCCGGCAGCGGGAGAGCAGTCCTCGAGCGACTTCAAACTCCATCTTCTGCTGCGCTCCTCACCGCCTCCCCTTCCAGTTTTGATGGCTGAGGCTAACGAGGCACTGAATGTATCCGAGGTTTAGAATGTCTACGCAACTGTGGATATTGTTTTCAAGACTCCCAGGAGCCGTGGCTGGGATTTTCTGTTATCTTATTTTCTCTCTTCTCTTTTTTTCTTTCTTTTTTTTTTTTTCCTTTGAAAGGATATTAAGAAAGTTTATGCTGTCTTGAAAACTACTCCTCCGTAAGAAAAACATTCTGACCATTTGCCGGAGGCCATTTTATGAAACCTCAAGGAGGTTAATAGCTTGCATAATTTCAGGAATACCAGGTCTCTCCTTAATGCCTTCTTCTCATTCTCTGCCATTTACTCAGACAAACCAGGAGCTCTGGAGGCCAGGCACTGTGACAGACAATGGATTCCTACCTGAATCCTCCTATCTGAGGGGCCTGCACCAGAAAACTGATGGACTTCTCCCCTCTTCTGCTCCTACACCGTGCTGAGAGAAACCCTGCAGTGTATCTAAGGGATGCACATGAAAGGGGAGAGGGTGTAAGAAGCCCACCCTAAGCATGGAGGTTGCATTTTCCATTTTGCTGGAATTTGCTATTTCATCTAGAAAAGCACTGGTAGATGTGGCACGAGTGAAATTGTGCTGCTGCAAAACAAAGCTGAGCAAACGGGAGAAGGAGAATTATTTGAACTGTTTCTAAAATGTTGTCATGTTTGTTAACAGCTGCTTAACTCCAGTGCCTAACAAGCTCTTGGAAAATAAGTTTATTAATAAAAAAAGAAAAAGGCAATGCCCCTGCTTGCTTACAATTAAATGATGACAGCTTATAATGCATTCCTCTGAGACCGCCAGTAATATTAGGACTCAGGGGACTGGAAATACCTAATTCATAGATTTTTTAAACCAAGAACGGACTGTTATGATCAGCTGGTCTGACCTGCCACATATCATGGGCCAGTGAATTTCAGCCAGACATTCTTGTATCAGACCCATAAATTCTGCTGAGCTTTTAACTTGGCATCCAATCTTGCTCTGAAGACTTTTAAGTAACAGGAAAAACCACTGCTTGCCTCAGTTCTTCCAGTGGTTATGTCCCCTCACTGTTTTTTTTTCCTAAAAAGTACCTATTTGTGCTCAGAATTCATAGAGCTTCATTTTCCAACATAGGATCTCATTATGCCTTTGTCTGCCACATTAAAGAGATCTTGACTATCAGAAATCTCCCCATAGAGACACTTAGGGCACTTAAAGACTATGATCAAACCAAGTCATAGCCTCCTCTTGGATAAATTAATAGATGGGATTTCTTTAGTCTTTTGCAATAGGATGCGATTCCCAGACCTTGAATCACTCTTCCAGCTCTCTTCTGATCCCATATTAATTTGCCAATGCACTTTTAACATGCAAACACCACAACAGAGCCGGACACAGTACTGCAGCCCAGCCCCATTCATGTCGCAAGCACTAATGGCATAATTAAGTTTACTTGTTTAAAACCCTATGCAGATTACTTTTATAGATAGCTTTAGCAATACTGACTTTATTAAAACCCCATTTAAAAAGTCACCTGTCCTCATGCAGACTGGTGCTGTTCATCACAATCACAGTGCTGAGCATAGCTTGACCAAAGTGCAGAGCTACCTTAGATTTTCTGGCTGGGGCTTTTTCAGTGCTCCATCAGTCCTAGCCTTCAGCAGGGCTTCATATTTTTTTCTTTTGTCTGTAAGAAGCAACTGTTGTATATTCTTACAGTGGCACTAGCCCTGGATGTACAGTGACAGAGAAGCATGGGCAGAGCTTCACTGCACCATTCCCTCTTTTCCCAGTTCCTCTCTTGTGGTACCAAAGCCTTCATTAATTGCACCAAGACTTGGGGTAGTTCAGTCCTTTCAGTGCCCCAGTGATGGGGCTCAGTTTTGGGACATTCCTCCTCAGGTAGCTCACAGAGACATTCCATGAAGGCTTTTTCAACAATGTCAAAGGGTCTGCTTTCACACCTCAGCCCATTGCCCATCCACCTTCTCATGAACATCTGCTCCAAAAGATGGACATGGAGCATGATAAGACTGTGAGTGACATTGCATCAGGTGCTGCAAGCCTGGACTCTGTTCTGCATGAGAGGTGGCCTGAGTTGAAGCCAAAATGCCCTGGATTTTTTGAGTGAGACAGGCTCCCAAAAGCCTCAGAAGTAGCTGGGATTGCATTGTCCCGGGCTTTGTACAGCAAGGATGAAATATTCTGACCCAACAATCTCTTTGTATATTGTTTGTATCCTCAAAAGCAGAAAACCACGTAGGATAGACACATTCTAGGAAATGGCTGAGTCTCAGCTTCCTACACTATCTCTGTGCTTCCTAGCAGGACTCACACCTGAGCAACACTCCTTTATTTATTTCCCTCCCAAATTATGGGTCTTTTTTCATGGTTCCTGCTGGAGATTCAGGTTGGTCATGGTCACACATCAGCCCAAAGGTGCTTTTCCTACCAAGGGCAATCGGACTGGTATCAGACTGGTTTGCCAGGCTGTCCTTGCTGAGCTCTGTGCCCTAGCAGAGGTCGTGGCACATGCTGGAGATGGGTGAGCTCAGTGTGCCTGCCCCAGGGTCACTCCCCGTGGGACAGCAGCTGTGACCTGCCCAGGAAGGCTGGTCCCCATGCAGGAATGATTCTCCATTTGCACAGAGCTGCTCAAGGGACGTGCATGCCACTTATTCTGCCACTACCTCTGGAATGTGGTGGCAGAGCATAAAGCCAGTGTAATTACACTTTTTATGCTGAGGTGATCTGTGATGAAGCTCACATTACATTACAGAACCTAGAGGCTGCTACTGCAACACCTGTGAAGGCCCAGCCTGGGCCAAACCAACACCAAGACAGGGACAGCACAGTGATCAAGGGTTAAGTTTCTTTTATTCTTATGCCCCATCTCACATTTTGCACCATGCAGTTGCACCACATCTGCCCCTTTAATCATAAATTATCCATGAGCTTAAATTATATTTCACATGACACACAGCACTTCAAATCCTACTGGCAGCAGCCCTCCCTTGGTTTGTACTTTCCACGTTTTACTATGAGTCAGCCACAGTTGCCCTCTCTTCCTCTGACTTACACTTTCCTACCTCAGAGGACACATATATCAGAGGACACACTGATGGCCCAGTTTATGGATATCCTCTCATACAATGGGCATTACTCCTTTCCAGAACCACTGCTGGATAGCCATGGGGTTCAGATCAACCTCTCCATTACACCCAGCTGTGAAAAGGGGAGTACAGAAAAGTCACCTTTGTTATAACAAAACACCCTTAAGTTGCACTTCATTTTAGTAAGCAGCACATTTTCCTTGCTTGCTCTACAAAAAATGCAATTTATAATTTTAAAAAGCAATAAAAAAAAAAAAATTCAAAGCTTTGGACCTGCAGCTTTGAGGCACTGCACACTGCAGGATGGGATTGCTTCTCTTCTCTCTAATTTACCTGCACACATCACCCAGCCACTCATGACAACCTGCACTTGCTTCTTGCCAGGCTGCAGCCAACAATGTTTGGGTCTGAGGGACTCTTTTAGGGTCTGAGTGACTCTTTTGGGGTCTGAGTGACTCTTTTGGGGTCTGAGTGGCTCTTTTGGGGTCTAAGTGCCCTTTTGGGGTCTGCTCCCCTCCACTTCTCTCAGGGGTTTGCCAGTGGTTTTCATGAAGAGCAGGACGAGGCCGTCTGTGTAAAAACCAATGTTGACATTTTATTGTTTAAATATCATACATCAGAGGGGGGTCACGGGAGCCAAGGCCACCAGAAAGGGTTCCCCCACCAGCTATTATTTCCTTTTAAAAGCACCAGGGACCCAGCAGTCTCAGCTGGGCCCCACACCCGTCTGCCTGCCCTTCCCTGTGAGCTGGCTGCTGCTGCTGGTGCCACTCAGCAAATACAGATGTTCAGGTCCTTTTCTTTCAGCACTTATCCCTGTGCAGAGGTCTGCTACTGAATGAATGCATCGTTTGAGCCCTGTTCTCAAGGCCATGCAAAATACACAACCCATCCACGCTCACCTCACTCTCTGCTTGCAAAAATCTACAGCGCTTTCCTATCAAATTTGAAACAAATGGCATTCAAACTTATTTTAAAAATTAATTGAACCAATACATCAACAACTTTCATGTTTTCAGAGCCTGTGTGGCCCTCGCCTGGGAAATTAGAACTGCAGGAGGGTAATTTTGCATTTAAATCAATGGAGCTCTCTTTCCTGACAAGGTTGTCTTCACACCAAGCCAAGCAGCCCTACCCGGGTTCCAAAGAAGGGAGACCATCGGGTGTCCTGCACCCATGGCACACCTGATCCCCCTGCCAGGAGAGTTTCCTGGGGAGCTGTGGGAGTGTCACCCTCACATCAGCACCACGTGGGGCAATGCTGCTGGGGGATCCCTCTACCCCCTGTACCCCAGTTCCTCTCTCTTCCCATTCATCCAAGCAACACGGCACCTGCTGTGCCTTATTCCTTGCATTTTCCCCCATTCCTGATGTGGGAGTCTCGTGCTGAGACAGAGAGCAGGCTGTCAGGGTGATGTCAGATGCTGAGCTAGGAAAAAGTGTGTTTGGGGATGGCTCAGAAGAGGGAGCAGAGAAAGTGATGGAAGACATGCCCTTTCCCAGGGAGGGAATGGCTGCAGGATTTATCTTTTTTATCTAAACCCCTGAACAGCTTTGCTGCCAAAAGAAAGATAATCCACATTATGTGGAAACACAATTACATTCACATGAGCACACACACACAAACACGCACTGTTCCCTTCTAAGCACAGCACACAGACTTTGGGAGTGGTGGCCTTGCTGAGACATGGCAAAGGAGCCCATGACCAAGCCCAGGAGCTCACCTGCCTCCCTGTACCACCAGCACAGCACTTGTGGTCATCTGCCTCTACAGACTTTACAGTTTTTCTTCCATTTTTGGGGCAGGCAGGAGCAATCTGTCCTCTGTGTCTACAGAGTGTGCAGCACCCTAAAGTTCCTGGCACATAACACAACATTTGTGAAGCTGGAAAGATGAAATACTACTCAAATTTAGCATATGTTCATCCCCCTATTTATCTCTGTGTGTCCTGAGCCTTACCCTAGTCCAAAACCTCTCCTCACTGTGTTCTATTTTGATAATAGGAACAGTATATTAGATGATGCAAGGCAGAATCTACCCCAAAGAAACAAGACAGGCTGCAAAAACAGAATTTCTAAGAATATGAAGGCATCACTTAGGTGGTCATGTAGTGGTCTTTGAGAACTTTCGATGACAGGACTTTTGAAATCATTTTTCCCCTTCTCACAAGTGTTCTGAGGGTGGTGAGATGTCAAAGCAGTGAAAAAGAGAGACAAGACTTGACAAACTGTAACTGGGAGAGCATCAAAGGTGTAAGCCTGGCTGCAAGAAGGCCTGCAGCCTGGTGGGGCTGGGTGCCTGCAGCCTGCTGCTTTTCTTGCAGCATTACAACAGGCAGCAAAGGGCTGGGGATGGAAGAGGGGCCTGGGTACACCTGTGACCCAAACTGAAGCAGCTTTCACACCCTTTGGTGTACCAAACAACTGCTCCAGGCCACTGGGGTTTGCCCACTCTGCTTTAGCAGTGTTCTCCACTGCTTTGCTCCTGAGGCTTTGCCATCACCATGTAACAGCACTTCCAAGGGGATTTAAGTTCCCTTTGGAGCTGCAAGGGGACAGCAGTGGGAACACTGTTGGAACCACCTTGGTCTGAGAGGCTGGGACTTGGATCCATCCAGGCATTAATTCAGTGGAAGCCAGACAGGATCAGGCTGAGAGTGGCATAATGTGCTGTTGGGAGCAAATCCACGTAGTTTCAAGCACACACAAGCCATTTTCTATGGGACCTTGGAGTGCTTCACAAGAGCGCTCAAGGGACCAGGTGACTTTCAGCATGGTGAATTTCAGCTGCATAACCAGGGCTTAGCACTGTGACCACAGCCCTCCCTGAGGTAGGGATGGCTGCAGAGGCCAAGCCAACAAGTTGGAAAGGATTGTTTTCCTTTTTCATTGCTGCTGTCTGGTTTTCCAGCTTCTTGATTCAAGCATACTGCTTGAAGAGGGATGTATGTTACCATCAGGACACAAGCCTGTGTTTTCTTTCCCTTCTAAAATGCTGGGTGTTCCTAGTCAGAGAGCAGCTCCATGCAGAACCTACAGGGAGATGCAGAGACCCTGGGCTGTTCTTGCCTACAGCTCTTCAGGTTGCTCAACATTTTCAGCCCTGCCTTCAGACAGTGAACAGCAAGGCTCAGGGCTAGAAAGAGTAGTGGTGTATAAAAACTGTGCAATCTCTCTCCCCTCACAAGGCAGGGACCAATCAACTACACCCAAACCCCATCAGGCCCCTGGGAAATGAATTTTAGTGTTGGTTTGCCCCAAAACTTTTCTCAGATACAGAAGAAGGACCTTGTCTCAAGCCAGCCTGAAAGAGTTGCATTGACACACACCTATCTGCTGTTGTCTCATTCTTGCAATCTTCTTTCAGGTGCTTCCTTGCCATGGGAGAAGATATCCCCAAGCCTCATTCACATGTACCTGCTTCCCAAATACAGTTTATATTCAGTTTTCCCCAGACAAGAGTTACTCTGACATCTCCACACACACATACACACACACACACACACACAGATCTCTCTGAATACCATATGCATAATCTTTTGCTCCTCTCCTGCTCCCGGGCAGACCAGGGCTCAGCCTGTCCAGGCATGTGCCACACCACACCTCTTCCCCATGGTCTGCCCAGAGTCTGCCCCCATTTCCTGCACCTTCCACTGTGCCAACACCAGCCACTTCTGGAGGACCAGAGCGACTGCTCAGGTGCAGCAAGGGCACCTGAATAATTTTTTTACCTCCCAGCCAGCCCTCTGTGCTGTGCTCCAGCAGGAGTGGCACGGTGCTCTCGCTCCTGCTCCTTAAGCGGTACTCAGGGGTACAGAGCAGGTTACAGATTTCTGTCTCTCTCTGACTTCTGGGCTCAGCAGCAGCACCTCTGCTTGTGGGGCTGCACAGGCAGCTGCTGTGCCCCTCCACTTCCTCTGCCATCCCTGAAGCGTTAAAACTTCCCCCAGAGGCCGGGGGTGCAGGGGAGCAGAGGGAGAAGGCAGAGGTGCGCGGGATGGGCATCGCTCCAGGGTGCTGGTGACGAGCCCGAAGGCGGCGGGCCAGCTCTGCCAGCACAAGGCAGTCGGGAGCGGGAGGTGTCGCTTGCGTGACCTGGGGCCGGGGCCATCACCGGGCCGGGGGGACAAACTGCCCTGGCCCGGCTCCCTGGGGCTCCCGGGGGCAGGGACACAGCTCAGACACCGCTGCCAGCCCCACATCCTCCTCGGGGAGCCGGGCACGTCTCACCGGGACCTCTCTCGGCCCCGCACTCCTCCCGGCCAGCTTAGCTCGGGAGGACACCCGGAGGAGCCCTGTCCCGCTGCTGCCATCCCCTGCCCTAGCCCCTGCCTGCCTCGCCCAGGGCGGATTTCTGGGCTGAGGAACGTGGCCTGCACCAGCCCGCGGCAAAACCCCGCCGTGCCAGTCACCCCTGTCCTAGGAAGAGCCGTCCCTACCCCGGCTGCCTGGGGTAGCAGGGAGCTCCAGAAAACACCAAGTGCGTGCTTGGACTGCATCAAAGGTATTTATTTTGATTGTCCCTTGGCTACAACTTTCATCGTTCGCCTTTGTTTTATAGCCGCTCAAGTTTACTTGCAGAATTAAGGCAGATTTGCGGGGGGAGGGGGAGGAAGGGGGTAGGAAGCCTTTGTTCTCCGGAGTGTGCTTGTCTTACTTTTGCATCATGTGGCCCGAGCGGCACACACACACACACATCCCCCCCGCCCCGACCGTATTTACTCTATCTCGAGTGAGTCCTTTGAAGGAGAGGGCAGCGCCGTCGTTAACCCCCTGCGTGCCTGCTGGGCCCTGCGCCGGCAGAGCCCGCCTGTGGCGGGGCCGCAGCCGCTCCTGAACCCCGGAGCCGCGCGTTTCTCTCTTTGGACGGCATCACTCCTGTTCGTCCCCCCCAAAAAGCCCAACAGCGGCCATCCCGCGGCGGTCTGGGCTCCAGCAGCACGCACGGGCAGCCAGCGGCGCTGGGGCCTCTCGGAGACAGCCCGGGGATACCCCTTGATCACTCGCAGAGCGCAGAGCGGGCTGCTTACACGAGGCTGGAGATGCCTACAAACTCGAAACAGCTGCCGGGCTCTGCTCCGGCCTGACTGCTAAAATACGCCGATCTCCTTTTAATCTGTTTCATATTCACAAATTAAGCACTTAGCCTAGGTAATAAATCATGAGGCAGTTTACGAGGCTAGCAGGAGACAAACAAGTGGAAAGGGAAAACAATCGCCTAAAAGTAGATTCCGTAGAACTGAAAATATAGCTCGGAAATGTAACAAATGGAGCTCGGAAAACCCAGTCCGCGCTCCCGGGGGCGGCGACAGCGCCCCGCGGTCCCGGCAGCCCCTCCCGCACCGGGACCGGCCGGGCCCGCACTTGTCGGCGCAGCGGGGCTCCGGTGGCACCGGGAGCTCCGGCCTTTGTCTGCCCGGGCACCGGCCGCCCACACCGGCCCCACCGGGGAGCGACTCCCGCGGCGCTCGGCCTGGAAATAATGACTGGAGCTGGCGATAACCTCGTCTTGCACACACGCACACCGGCTCGTCTCCGGCTGGGGCGCGGGGGAGGAAAGTGATGATGGAAAATAATAAAGTGCGGGCTCGCCTCACGCCGAGCCGCTCGTGTGGCACTGCCCGGTGTGCCAGGGAAGACAGCCCGGAGGTGCCAGGGGCTCCGGAGCGCTCGCTCCCGGCCGCCGGGCGCAGGGAGGGCAGCAGCTGGAAAGGAGCGCCCTGGCTACCGGAGTTGTGCCCTGCTCCTCTTTGCGGGATGGTGAGGGACACACGCCCCCCAAGCCCCCGCGTGGGGACACGGTCACGGTCACCACCCGTGGGCTCCGGAGGGCCGGTCCCAGCCCCAGCCCCGCGGTTCCTGCGGCGGGAAAGGGGAGCCGGGAGGCGGGCGAGCCTGCAGCAGTGCCGGCCGGGCGCTGGCAGCGGGGCCCGGGGCACGGCTGCCCGCGGCGGCAGCCCGGGACTCCCCGGCGCTTTGCCCAGAGTCTCTTCCCGGGAGAGCCGCCAGCCACTCCGGGGCACGGAGCCGAAGTCCCCGAGACAAAAGATCCGACGCCAAGACCCCTCCTGGCAAAGTCGCGGCGTGCCCAAAGTGTTTCACCGGGGAGTTTTCCCCCTCCCCCGGCGGAGCTCCGCGCCGGGGCCGCCCGCGGGAGGGGGAGCGAGCAGGGGAGGGTGGCGGGGCTGCTGCGGGGGGACGGTCGGGAACATCCCCCGCGAGAGCGGAGGGGGGAGTGGAGCCGTGATTTAAAGGAACTCCCGCGAAGGGAGCGACACAGACCTGCGGCCGTCCACCGAGTGCGATCCGCCGAGCTGTGGGTGCGGAGAGGCGCTGTCAGGGGCTATTTATCTCTCGCTGGAGCGGCGGCTCCGGTCCCCGCATCGCCCGCCGGTAACAATGGCAGCGGCCGGCGGCTTTCCACGCGCCTGGGCGGCGGAATGGATGGCGGAAGATGCCGCCGCGCTCCGCTCACACGGGCTCGTTCATGCATCCCTCTTGGCCGGAGCCTCTCGCTACTGCCGCTCCGCCGAGAGCTCCGGCCCGCTCCCCCACCCCCCCCCCCCGCTCCTCCACCCACCCCTCACAGCCCGCCCTTCCCCAATTTTCCATTTTCAGGACTTTGGCACGGAGCCAGACATGTCAGGAGGGGATGAAACTTGACACAGAGATCTCAACCCAGAGCGATTTCCTCCTCCCCCCCCCCCATTCCCACCTCCCCCACCCCCGTCCCCAGCCCCTAAGTTAACTTGAAGATAGTTTGGCCATATTTCAGTTTGAAAAGAAGGGGAAATTGCAGGTCACTGGTGCATGGTCGGGCCGGGTGAATTTTTTTAATTTAAAACGGTAGACATCGAGGCCTGAAAAGCATCTGCAAGCCCGTGCTCTTTAATGCTCCTCCCGGTTAACCCCTGTGTGCCTCGGCCGCCTGCCCTGCCCTGCCCTGCCCGCAGGGACTCGGGACCCGCTGGGCAGCGAGCCCGGCGCGGAGCTGCGGAGCTGCGGCGGGGCTGAGCGCTTCGCCAGCCTCTCCCCCGCCCCCTTCGCCACCGAACGGCGGGGCCGGGTCGCAGCCGGCGGCAGGATGAGGCCCCCGGCGCGGAAGAGCGGCCAAGCGGCACGGAGCCCGCTGAAGGGTCCCCCCGCCGCTCCCGCTCCCCCCGCCCACGTCTCCGCCCTCGGGCGGGCGAGGCCGCGCTCCCCGCGGGGCCACAGCGGCGATGCTCGGCCCGGGACACACCGGAGGGCTTCCCTCGCCTCTGGCCAGCCGGGCGTGCTGATAAGGGAGAGCGACAAAGGGGCTGGAGGGTGGGGAGGGGGACGGATCCGGAATGAGGGAGGGAAAACTCCCGAAACGAGGAGAGCAGGGAGCGGAGCCCGAGCTAACTCCGGGGAGGATGCCTCAGCACTTTCTCTATTATGCATTTCCAGCACAAGGAAAGCTAATTCCTCCGCTGAGGGCCTCAATCAGGCATTTATTTGACACTCATGATGCATGAACGGCTAAACACTAGTCTAAGCGGAGGATCAGCCGCTAGTTTATAGCTCGCGAGGTTTTTTTGATGCAGGTGAATTATGTTGATCTCTGAATGCCTCGTATTCCTGGTGGCGGCCGGGGGGGTGGCGGGGGGGAGAAGGGGAGCAGAGAAAAAGAAAACAAGAAGGAGAGTGTGGGGGAGATGAACTTCTTCAGGCTCCTCTACCGCACACCCGGGAAACATTTCGGCCGGGAGTTTTGGCTTCCACCCCTGCTCACGGCCCTCTCCTGACCCCCAGGCTCCCCTGCTGTTCCACTCGCCCCTCCACGCTGCGCGCTGGCCCGGCTGAGCCCCTCTGACCCTGCGGCCGGGCCGGGCCGCTCTGCGGGGAAACTCCCCCGGGAAAGGGAGAAGTAGCGTGGAGTGGGGAGCGTCACGGAGACAGCGTGGAGCGGGGAGAGGAGGAGGAGGGGAGAAACCATATGGAGCAGGAGGGAGGGAGGGAGGCGACACGGAACGAGCGAGCTGGGAGAGCAGGGACGCAGTGGGAGCCGGGTGGCCGCTCCGGCCCGGGGCGCTGGGGCGGGAGGGGGCGGCCCCCGAGGGGCCTGGGGGGCTCGGCAGAGGGGGCTCAGCCAGGCCCTGCTGCCCTCCCTCCCTCCCTCCCTCCCTCAGGGCTGCGCTTTCTCTCCAGCTCCCCCACACTCTCCCGGGCACTGCCCTTTATAATTTATTTTTAATTTTTTTCCCTCCTGCTGGCCTCTTTCCAACTGTTGTTCCAGGGCCGGAGAAAAAAAAATAACAATTAAGTAGGAGTCATGTCTTGTGACGTGCACAATCTCTTCTAACGCCTGAGTTCAATTTTACACAACATTTAATACAAATATTAAAAATCAATAAATCAGGGAGGTTGTTAATGAAATGTTACAGTGAGTGTGTGTCACCAGATAGGATTTTGGTGGGAAACATGTCTGATTTAGCAAAAGCTGAATGCAGTTGTATTATTTATCCTTCTGCTAAAAACAAAAGATAAAGGTGTTCATTAAATCATATCAAATCGAATTAAACTCTATTGGCGGGTCCCTCCAGCAGAACAGAAGTATGAAAAACAGGGGATGGAAAATGAATCTCAATGCATCTCTTGACAACGGAACAGGAATCGGAACGCATTAAAAATAAATCAGAGCGCTGCTGTAGGTCACAACAGAAGGATTCGAGTGTAGTGGAATAATGGGACGAGAGACAGAAAGGCAGAGACTCCCCTGCAGGTACACCCTGGCACTAGAAGGGGAGCCAGATTTTTTAAACGATAGGTCACACCAGGTCTGTAAGAAACAGTCTTTACCCCATTCACGCTGCTCCTTCGTGTCCCCTTGCCCTGGCTGTCGCGGCTGCAGCGCTGCCCAGCTCCTGGGCAGATGCCAGCTCAGCGTTTTGCAGGCTGGTGCCTCTGCCTGCCACCCCCTCACCCCGGGCCTTTGCCCCTCTCCCTTTCCTCCGCCCTGGCCTGTCCCCGCTCTCCCTGCCGTGCTTAGCCCGGCCTATCGCACTATTTAGCTATTCCCCATCGCAGCCCTTGCAGGAGTCCTTGGGAGCCGCCTGCAGAGCGATCTGCCAGAAACCGGGCAGCTGCCCGGGCAGTGAGGAGCGGGAGCGCCGCTCTGCCCGGTGCCCGTCCCGGTGGCAGCCCCGGTTGTCTCCAGCTGCCAGGAGTGGTGTGGGGTGGCGGCACCGGGGGGATTGTCCCTGTGCCGTGATGTGGCTGAGCGATGCTGGTGGCCTTGCAGCCCCCCCGGGAGCCCAGGCCGCGGCTCCGTGGGAACCCGAGGGGCGCGGCTCGCTCCGTTCTCCCCCCCGGCGTGCCGAGGCCCCAGCTCGGGCCGTGCTGCTGCGCTGGGAACCATGGCAGCGGCAAGAGGTCGTCTCCTGACACCGCCAAGCCGGGAGGGAGAGGTCTGTGACCGCCGGGGCGAGTGCTGCCGGCCTCTTCTCGAGCTCTCGTCCGGCTTCCCCAGGCTTGGACTTCGCTCCCGGCTCTCCTGACACGGCTCCTTTCGTCCTCCTCTGCTGCGGGCAGGCAGGGTCCCTTCCTCACCCCGAGAGCGTTGAGGCTTTTCTGGCCCTGTCAGCGACTGGATGCAAAGGCGATGTCCCCTCCGAGCCCTCCGCGAGCAGAGGGGCTGCACAAGCCCTGCTCAGGCGGGGGCCGCTCTCCCCCCGTGTGGGCCTGCGGCGGCCGACGCTGCAGAAAGGCTCGGGAAGAGCGATCGGAGGAGCGGACCCCCGGAGGCTCGCTCCTCGGGGAGGACCCGAAGGCCACTCGGGGGGCAGCGCCACTGGAGGAGCCGCGGGATCAGCTCTGCCCTGCCGCCTGCAGAGCCGGCAGTGAGCAGGCGGCAGCGGGAGGCTGATGCGCGGCAGCCGGGAGTGCTCGCTCGGCACCGAGCCCGGAACGCGCCGCCAGAGCGGGAGCGCGGCGCCCCCGCGGTGCGGCCGGCGGGGCCGGCACGGTCGAGCCCCGGCGCTGGAGGGAGCGGGAACCCCCGGGCACGGCTGCAAACCCTCCGGCAGACGCCGTGCGGCCGCTTCGCGATCGGGAGGCTCCGCTCCCGCTCCCTCCGGCTCTCCCTTCCCGCCTCTCCGGGGCCGGCCGTGCCGCACAGCAGTGCTTCGTGCCGTGCAGCACCGCCGGAACGCGATAAACAAGGGTGGCCATCTGCCCTCCGCCCGCTGCCAGCCCGCGGGCACCGCGCCTGGCACCGCACGGGGCTTGCCTGCCCCGGCCCCGCTCCGCTCCCGGGGGCAGCTGAGGGGTCAGGGGCCGGGGGTGCTCTCCGGGGCCGCTCCCTCCGGGGCCGCTCGCTCGCCCCGCGGGCTCGTCTCGCCGGGAGCGCAACTTCTGCTCCGACCTGAAGTTGCAGCTCCTCTGTTTGTTTATTTCCCCGGCCGCGGTGGCCGGCTGCCAAGCACGCCGACCTTGCCTATTAAAAACCCATTTCTCTTGCCCTGCGCGGAGCAGCAGTTTGCTCGCCGCGCTCTGTTTTTTCGTTAAAATAAAGCGCTGCAAAGTCTGCTCGGGGGTGCCGGGTGAGGCTGGTAATGGGGGGGAGAGGGGCTGTGGAGCTCTGCCCGCTTCACGCGTCCCTCCCGGGGCCACTGCGGTCCCCGGGGCGCCTCCCGGCTCAGCCCCCGCCGCACGCCGGGATCGCGGCCGGGCGGGGTGACCGCCCCGGCTCCCCGGCCGAGCCATTTCCTGCCCTCCGCAGCCGCGGCCCCTCGCCGGCGGCCAAGCAGTAGCTGGGTCTGGCTAGGGGACGGCGGGCATCGGGGCTGGGCGGAGAGGTTGGAAAAATCAACACGCGGCAGCGGCGGCCGAGGGCAGCGGCTGATCCCATTAGCCTCGTCAAGCCGGAGAGGCTGAGCCGGAACAGCGGGGTCACCGCTGCCAGGGGCGCCCCGGGGCGCCGAACCGAGCGGCGGGAGGGCCATGCTGGATCCCGCCCCTCCTTCCCCCCGTGTCCCTCGGGGTCCCCACGCCCTTATCGGCCGAGACAGCCGAGGAGGCCCGCGGAGGAGTCGTGGCAGCGTACACACCTCCGGGGACAGGACCCGACAGCTTTTGTGCCGCTGGGCTCGGGGGCCTTTTCTCCTCCCCACTTTGCTCGGCGGCGGCGCTGCCCGACCCGGCCGGGCCGCGGCTCGCAGCTCCCTCACCCTTGGCACTACCCCTGTGCTCAGAGCCTCCTCCAACACCCGGGGGCGGCCTCTCTTCTCCTCTAGGACGATCTAGAAGTCGTCCAAAGCAAGTCGCTTTTAGAGCAGATACAACAATAAAGTATATTGAAATAAGTCTGCGGTTGGTGAGTTTCCAGCGATACTTAATGGCACTCGCGGTAAACAGTCCCTCTCTGTGCGAGCGGGGAAAATCATCCAGACACAAGCACATTCCACCCTCTTTAGGGCTCCCTGGCTGTTATTATAGTTATTGCATTACTCTGGTGTAAGCCTTTTGTAACTAAGCTTCTATAAAGCCCCGCTTACAAGCACCCTGATTAGAATTTTCCTTGCCAGTAACCAAAGGCCACCCGCTTTCCAGTGCTATACAGAGGGAGCCGTCAACAGCCACCCCTCTGAATGTACGCTTTGTTCCTGGCAACAAGGAAACGAGTGGGCTTCTATTGGGGAGAATGCAACCCTTCTTTTAAATATCACACAGCGAGAGCTGATGGGGTACGGGGCTTCGGGAGAGGCTGCGATGGAGGCAGAGAGAAGCGGCGGGGTCACGGGAGCGCGGAGTGGCCGAGCCCTAATGCTACCCACGGAGCGGCTGCCACTCGGCCGACAGCCGGAGGATCATCCGGCCGATCCCGGCTCAGGGGCGGGCGGGGACGGGGCCAGGGCCTGGAGGGAGAAGAAAAGGAGAACGCCGGATAATGGTTTCCCGGCAGCACGCTCCGCTCTGCGCCCTGTACCAGCTCCCCAAGCAAGGGGAGAGAGAGCAGCGCCTCGCAGGCCCGGGGTGCACCCCAGCGCAGGGAACCGTGGGGTTGTCTCTCACAGTGGTGACCTTCCTTGGAGCTCACCCAGCACACCCAGCATCCCCATCCCAAACCCTCCCGGTCCCACTGCCCCTCCAGGGATGTGCCCCTCCAGGAGGGCAGGGCATCGCCGCTTCTGCACACACGGCTGAGCTGCCGGGCACTCCCATTTCCAGGGGAGAAGAACCCCCCCGTGGCGGGGCAGGAGCCCGGCTCACCCGGGGCGCTCCCTGCGTGCAGCTGCCTCGGGGAGCGAGCAGGAGGTGATGGGGCAGCGGCTCCTCCGCAGGGCTCCGCGGCCAGCGCGGCTACTGTGAGCCCGTCTGGCCGGGTGTGAGCGATGAACTGCGGTGTGTCCGACGCGTACGCTGGAGGTGAGAGCTTGGCCCTCACCGGGCCGAAATGCTGGGCTTTCGCTTTCGTTCAGGATGTGTGTGACACAGAGCCTCTTCTCAGCTCGTCTGATTTTTAACTTCCTCTAAAGCTCTCTCCCTCTCTTTTTATTTCCTTTGCTCGGAGAGCAGCAACGAGAGACCGAGAGGAAACACGCTGCTGCTGTGCAAAATGTGGACCATGTGTGGGAACTATTTACTCAGAGTGCAACTGCAGGCACCGGGCGAGGGGCTGGCAGAGCCGGGGGGCGGTGGAGAGCGAGGCTGCGTCTCTCTCGCTCTTCCTCCCCCCCCTTGTCTTCCCTAAAGCCAAACCACGTCGCTGTGTGTGTAACGGTGCGTTTTACTGACTTCTCGCTGAGCTTGTGTTGGGGTGCGTTTTTTGTTGGTTTTTTTTTTTTTTTTTTTTTCAGTCCAAGGCTTTCACGGTCTGCTTTTGTGCCTCACCCACCTCAAGCCTCTTAACCCTCAAGCAAAGGGTTAAATCTTTGCAGCTCTGCAAGGAACAAGAGTTAAAAAAAAAAAAAAGGGGAAAAAAAAGAAATAAAAAGGCGGGAGTGGGGGAAGGAGTGAGAGAGTGAAGAAGCAGGCTGAGAGGGCTGCACGGTCCCCTGATCGTCCTTTGGACGGCTGAAGAATAATAAAAATAATTAATAATAATCCCCAGCCTTTTTTTTTTTTTTTTTTTTCCTATTTGGCTGTACCAGAAAGTGCCTCTGGCCTTGAAACTCCCTATTACTTCTCTTCCCCCAGCCCCCGTCCTTTCTTTGGGAAGTGAGAAGAAAAAGGTCTACAGCTGACAAATATTATCCATCCTTTTCATCGATCGGAGCATATACAGATGTGATAGCTTGATGTACGCTGCAAACCGGCTGATCCATCGCTTTCTCCCTCTCTGCCTGGCTCTAGTTCGGCCTCCTCCTCCTCCCCCTTTGTTCTTCCCCCCCCCCCCCCCGCCTTTCCCTCTCTTTAAATAGATTTCAAGGCGCTGCCTGTTGGAGAGCAGCTCTCCAGAGAGAGCGAGCTATTGCTTTCCTGCCGATAGCCTCCCCCCTTCTCCAGTTTCCAAACAGAAAACAATCCCCGGCCCGAGGAACCTGCGCTGGGCCTGGCGGAAGGAGTTAAAGTAGCAGCGAAGAGCGAGATAAGGAGGCAGCTCGCTGCACCATCGCTTTCGAGTCCTGTGGTTAAAAAATAAAGAAAAAAACAAGGGAAAAAAGAGGAAAAATTAAAATAAATAAAAATAAATTTAAATAAATAATAGACAAATAAAAATACAATTCGTGGCTCCCTGTCCTGCACCATCACGAGGAGAAGAGGCAGCTTATCCCGGGGCATTGCCCGACCTGGTCCTGGCGGAGATGCCCCGGGCTGACCAGCACGGCTCGGCTCGGCTCGGCTCGGCTCGGAGCGGGCGGGCGGCTGGGACGCGGCTGGCGGCGCGGAGCGAAAGGGTTAAGCCTCCCCTCCACCGCCCTCCTCTCTCGCCAGAGAATAAGCGTTCGCACGAAGCGTTTCTGAGGAGGCAGGCTGCGAGCAGGCCTCTCGCAGGAGAGGATCCATGGCTACCTCGGTGCTGCCACCGAAACGCCGAGCCTGTCCCGGTGCCCCGTGCTGCCAGCGCGGTGCCACCCGGCACTCGCAATCAGTTTTTCCAAGGGTTAGCCAAGGTCCCCGCTCCTCGCAGACGGGAGGCATTACGAAACTGCCTTTGTATCTGCGGGAACTTACGTAAAAAACAGGCGAGGAGGAGGAGAGGGACAGAGAGCAGCTCTCTGCGGGCGGGTGTGGGGACCCCCAGGTACATCTCTCTCCTTGCCAGGGCATTGCGCCGCCCGGCAGGCCCGTGGAGGAGCCGGGGTATCCCTCCCTCCTCGGCAGCCCCCCCGACCTGCCCGGTGCTCGTCCCGGTGCCGGGGAGAGCCAGCCGGAAAACGGAGCGGGAGGAGGGAAAAGTGCTATCCGGAGAGCTGTTGTGACAGATGCTCAGCTTTGCCCTACGCGTGCTGGTGAGAGAAGGAGTTAAAAGCAAGCTGCTTTTTCGATCGAGCTGCTTCCCCGAGCGTCGGAAGGAGCGGCTTGCTAGAAAGCCGTCCATCAGCAACCAGTCCAACCTGCCCGTGATAATATGCGATCAACACCAAATCACCCCCGCTAGGCACGATCCATCATCGCTACGATGCAATGGGCCCTTGTATGGATGTGTCTACACGGGGGGCGGGCGGGGAGAGAAGGGGAGGGAGCGGAAAGGAGAGAGGGAGAGCGTGTGGGGATGTGTGTGCGAGGGGGGGACCGCATCATTCCCCGGCACGGGGATCGCCGCCTCCCCCGGTTGCCGGCGAGCGGAGCTGCCCGAGCCAGCGGAGCCGAAACTTGCAGGGCCGGGGCTGAGCGCGGAGCCTGGCACACGGCCCCGCCGCCGCCTCCACTGACATCAGCCTCCCCTCCCCCTCCCCGCTCCTCTTGGGCAAGCTTGACTGGCGTAAAATTAATAATTAATAGGGTGAAATTGATTAAAGGGCTGGGCGCGAGATGGGGGCGCTCGGAGAGCCCTTCCCTTAGCCGGGCGCTCCGCATCCGCCTCCCCGCCGGCAGCGGCCCGGCAGCGGGGACTGACCGCCGCCGGCGAGCCGGGGCAGCTCCGGGGCAGCTCAGCCCGAGCAGGAAGGAAAAGGGCGGCGGGGACCGGGGAGGAGGAGGAGGAAGGCGGCGGCTGCAGCAGCCAGCCCCGCTGGGCGGCTGGCTGTAACCGAGATCGGCCGCACGGGTAGCGGCGGCGGCGGCAGGCGGGGGCTGGCCCGGGGCTGGCTCGGCTCAGCGCAGCTGGGTGTGTGTGTGTGTGTGTGTGTGTGTGTGTGTGTACAAAGCCGGGTCCCGGGAGCTGCCCGAGGGCGGTGCTCGGCAGCACAAGGCCAAACCCCCCGGCCCCCCCGCTTCTCCCCCGCCGCGATCAGTCTCTGCCACGGAGGGAGTGGGGAACCGCAGGGGACGCGGCCGGGCCAGCGCACGCCTCAGCCTCCAGGCCCGCGGAGGTGGGAAAGGGTTAAACGTTGGAGGGAGCCGGGGAGGAGGACGGGGGATGGGGAGCGAGGGAAGGGGGGCCGCCGAGCGCAGCGCTGAGCGCAGGGAAACCACAGCGCACCTGGGCTCGGCTCGGGAGCCGGAACGAGCCGCCGCCTCCTCCTCCCTCTTTCCCTCCCTCCCGCCCTTCCTCCAGCTCGGTGCCTGCTTGGCCCATATCGCGGCTCTATCTCTGCAGCAGCGGGAGCTCAGCTCCTCTGTTTCTATCAGCTGCTCCCTCTAACCCCAGTGACCCAGATAAGAGCGGCGGCCTCTCCCCACACCCCGCCCGCAAGCGCGCCGGGGGCCCCGGTCCTGCTCTCCCCGGCCCCCCTGCCCCCCGCGGGGCCGTCCCCGGCCGCCCCAGCCCCAGCCCCGGCGGGCTCCTCCGGCCCCGTGGCTCCGGCCCGACCCCGCGGGAGGCAGCGAACCTGGCCCCGCGCCCGCCCCCTCGCTGCGCTCGCTCCCTCCCGGCTGGGGCGGCGCTGCTCCCCGGTGCCCCTTTCGGACGGCTCGGGGTTATTGTTTGCCTGCGCTGCGTCAGCCCGCCGTCAAAATAATAATTAAAAGCTAAACAAACACCCCGATCCGGTCTTTCCTGGACACGCGGGTCGGAGCCACCGCAGCCCAAGCGTTGTTATTCCCGGGCTGGAAATAGCCCTGGCTCCGCCCTGGACAATCGCCTGTCAGAGGCCTCGTCTCTCCCCTCCCTGGAGGCCCTTCCCTGCCCTGCTTTATTTACTTTTGAAGTGTCTGGATTGATGGAGAACTGCGAACGGCACTTTCTTCCCCCGGCTCCCTCCTGCACCAGGGCTCCGCCGGAGCCTCTTACCGCACCCGGCGCTCCGCGCCAGCGTGACCCAAGATAACCTGGCCCCGGAGAGGCCAGGGCGATCGGGGGAGGGCGCTTAACCAAACCAAACCAAGCAGATCGATCCGTCCCCGGCCGAGGCCACGGCAGCCCAGGGCGGTACTGGGGGGTACCGGTAGCCCAGGGGGATCGGGGCACCCCCGGACGGGCGGGGGGAGCCGCCGTCCCAGAGCAGCCCGCCCGCCGGGGAGGGAAGGAGGGAGGGAGGGCGGCAGGGAGATCGCGGCAGGGCCCGTAACGACACAAGGGATAAACACCAAAGTTATCACCAGCCGTGACCAAAATAAATGCCTGTGATAAAAAAGCACTGACAGGATGATCCATTACGCGGGTGTCACTGCCTACAACGAGGTTCAATCAGATACGCCGGTTGCCGTGGACAACGGGGGAAGCGGCGGTACCGGGCTGACGACTTTTCTGGGGAGGCGGGTGGTGGTTGCCATCAGGAGGTGACACGGCGCGATCTGCATGAGGGTGGCCCGGCATCGCGGCAAGGGACACGCCGCACCTTCCGCGGCCCCTCCGCTCGTCCGAACCTCCGGCACATTCTTAGGGAGAGGAACGCCTTCCCCTACGGGCGGCCCCGCGGATGTGCACACTCCCTCCCATCTGGGATGCGGAGGGGGGGTCCCTGCCCGGTCGGTGCCCCCCTCGGGCCGGGAGCGCGGCACGGCGCTCCGCGTCCCCCCGGCAGCCCCGCGGTGGAAATCAATGAACGCTGGTTCCGTGCGGCGCGGCCGCCTTGCGAGCGGTGCCCTGTTATTAGTGGGGAAAGGGGGAGAGAAGAAAGGCTCTCCGCGGACTCCTGCGCACGTCCTCGCCTCCGGCGGAGCTGCTCGCAGGTGCCGGGGCAGCGGGGCCGGGCTGCCTGTCAGCGCCGCCGGGAAGAGCCGTACCCCGGGGCGCAGGGCTAATCTCCCGGCAGGCCGGCTCGGCGGTGCGCCGCGGCCCCGGGCGCTGCGATTAATGAGGGCTCAGAGGCAGTGGGGATGGGCTAAGGGCCAGTCTCCCTTATGCCACATTCCTCTGGATCGGGCCGGGCCGGAACTTGCCGCACACAGGGGAGGGTGAGAATAAAGTCCTCCAGGCCTGGGGGGGACCAGCCCTTCTCCCTCAGCCCTTCTCCCCCCGGCCCTCCGCATGAGCGAGCAGCCTTCGGGAACGGCCGTGCCCCAGGTGGGGCATGCCAGGGAACAGGAGACGCGGATGCCTCTCCACGCCCGCGGGAGGAGCGATGCCAGGGCCCTCCCCGCCGGTGCCACGGTGCGTGACACGCCAGCCCCGTGTCTCTCCGGGGTGAGAAACTTCCTGGCTGCTAGTGACGGGTGGCTGCGCCGCTGGTACGCATCCTTCGGTGCCGAGATTCCCCCCCACGCACCGTAAATGCATCCCCCCGCCCCCGCCGCCCCCTTCCCGTCACGATTTAATGCTTTTCATGTTCTTCGGCAACTGCGTTTCCGCAGAGAAACCCCGGCGCGCTCGCAGCTCGGCTGCTCAGCTGTATTGTGGCGAGCTCAGGCACAGCCGGAGTGAATCCATTACGCCTCGATCCTACAATACAGGTTTATGCGGATACCCTCTGATTTACATTTAAAACAGTGCACGGGCATTGTCTGCTAGCCTAAAAAAAAAAAAAAAACCAACACAGCCCCGTAACTTCAAATGACCTTCAAAGCAATGCAATTAACTGTCTTAATTATCAGTACACGCCTTTTAGAAAAAGACACAGGTGCTCGCCTCGCTAGTGTTCCACCTGGTTAAGCAGCCTCGTCCTACCAGGGAATGCCCCGTCCCCCGCTCCCCCGCTTTGGAGTCCCCAAATCTGGGACTCGCTCCGCCGTTCCTGCATGTCGAAACCTCCCCTCGCCCTCCCTTCCCCCGCCCTTCAGCCGCCTGGGCTGAGGGACAGCTTGCTCAGCGCGGCGAGGCTTTGTCACACCGCCACACACACACACACACACCGCCACCACCACCACGTCGCTGGCTGGTGCCGGCGGCGGGCGGCGCGGTCGCTTTCCCGGCTCCCACAAAGCGCTCCCCTCCCGCCGGCCCCCGGACCGCAGGCCACGCAGAGCCGAAATTTAGGTTAATAGGATGGGCTTTGATCCGTGGTCCCCTTCGCCCGCCCCTCACCCCGAACGACATCGATCCGCCGCATTTACTCCCGCGCCCATCGGCCCCCGGCGCTCCCGCAGCCGCTCTCTGCGCGACCGGAGAGAATAAATAAATAAAATAAATATTCCCCAAACACCCAGCCGGTGGTGGCCCCGGTCCTGCCCCGCGCAGGAGTGGCGGAGCCCCGGCGGCCGAATGTGCAGTGTCACGATAGCTCCTGCGGCCCGCGGACGGTCCCGGGGGTGACACCGGGAGCGGCGGGGACAGGGGACAGCTCCGGGGGGGGCTGCCGGTCCCGCAGGAACCGCCACCCCCCTCCCCTCGCCCCTCTTTTGCACACACGCACACACAAAATAAATAAATAACGAGGCGGCTGGAGCCATCTGGGGTTGGATGGCTTCTCATCTCATTACAGAGCATTAGGAGAAACAGGCAAATATACAGCTATTAAAATTAATCGCCTCGCGCTGTCAGCTGAACATAATGGAAATTATTTATAGGCTGCCTACGATGCCTTTCTCGTCACGGAGGCTTGGTGCGGAGAGGCGCACTCGCGGCTCCCAGCACACACAGAGGCGAACGGGCCGGTCGGGGGTCGCGGGGCTCCACTCGGGCCCGACCAGCGAAGTTTGGGAGGTCAGGGCGGGGAGGAAAAGGGGAAAGGAAAAGGAAGAGCAAGCGGCAGAGGCGCTGCGCTGAGCGAGTCAGGGTGGCTTGTTTTCAGGTGGTTGTAGGAGAAGGGGGAAAGCCAAAGGGCAAACGGCGGTGCTGGGGGGCTTCCCGGGCTGCTCCAGCGCAGCGTGCCCGGGGTGATGCGGGGCAGGGCCGGGGCAGCGGGCGGGCTGTTCCCGAAGGAATTCTGCTCTGCAAACAGCGCACAGCGCTTAGCAGGCACCGCGCGATGCGGCGAGGGGACGCCGCGGGAGGGGGCGATGCGCTCCCGAGCGATCTGCCTGCAGATCTCTGCTACCGGAGGAAATGTTAATTGTCAGCCCTTCCGCTTCAGCCTCGGGAGCGGGCTCTCGGAGCTGTTTGCTTATGCTCCCGGGGACGTGGGGATCTCTTCCGCTCCGGGATAAAAACCTTAAACCCAATCGACTGCGCCGGGGAGAGCTGGCCTGTTTTTCCGACCGAGCAAGAGAATCTATTTGGGAATGTATTTGGGAAGCAAGGGGAAAGGCTGTCCGTGCATTTCCCCGCTCCGTCCGGGGTTGTTCTGGCCAAGACAGCCGGGCGAACCGCCTCCTCCTTCTCAGCTGCGGTGCTGTGCCCATGGGAGGACTCAGAGCCTCTGCAGGGGCCGGAGGAGGCAGAGCACGGCTGCCACGGGCAGAGGAAGCCGCCGGGGCAGCCCGGTGGCACCTGCAGGGTCGGAGGGAAGGTGCGAGAAAGGCCGAGCGAGAGGCTGGAAGCGCATCTTCGCCAGGCTTGAGAGGTTAATAAATACACCCGTCCCCTCTCCCCAGCCCGCCTGAGGCTAAGACTCACAGCTCAGCGGGTAATTGACAGTCTCAATCCAAAATTGAAACACGTGTTAACAACAACGCCACACATCCTAGGAGCTACCCGGGAGATCGCCACCTCACGGTCTTTATATTTGAATCCACCGGAGGAAAGTGTCACGAGATTTTCAGAGCACGTTTCACCCCTACCTGTAAATCAGCTCTTATCACTGCTGGCTGCTCAGACAGAGCCAGCCCTGCTCTATAGCGCAGGAGGAGAGAAGTCATCGCTCCCTCGCAGCGCTGCTTCCGTGCAGCCTCCCTGCGGAGCCCGCGGCCCCTCCTGTCCCTCGGGGCTGATCCCAGCGGCGGGGAGCGCCCGCAAGCCGTGCCCGGGAGCGGCCGAGGGCGAGCGGATCCGAGAGCCGGACACGGCCGGGGCTCCGCGGCTACTCGGCGTTCCCTCTCCCCTCCCTGCCAGGGCAAGCAGGAGCGATGTCCGCGTCCCACCCTCGCTCCAGCCCTTTCGGGCAGGAGTCACACCACCGCAAGTGGGAACACCGCCCGTACTGGCGCAGCATCTTTCCCAGGCAGCTCCCCGTGTTTCTGGGATCCAGCGGAGCAGATTTCCGCGCTGCACTGAGGGCCTTGCTCTCGTCAGCGCTTCAGCAGCCGCAGCGGGGTTCTCTGCTCCCTGTGGTGGAAGTAAGCTGGGGATTCCCTGCCCCCGAAACCCCTCTAAGGGCCTGTGTTGTCCCTGGCAGGAGGGATCGGGCCGGGGCGGGAAAAGGCGAACTTGTGCCGAGGTGGTTGGACGTGCAGAGGCAGGACAGGACTGGCAGGGCTCCCCGGGAAGGGCAGGTCTCCAGGGCCTCCCACCGCCGCCTCCATCCCTTCCCCCCTCCTCTTTTCACACCGGGAGCCCGTGCGAGGATGAGCGTCCTCCTCCCGCCGCCCCCGCGGGCCGGGCCCGCTCCCCAGCGCGGTGCCTGCGAGCTCTGCGCGGAGGTCACGACCAGCGGAGCAGGCAGATGGAAAATCCCAGTTCCTGCCGCACATAAACAAGGTGGGGACGGGCACAACGGCCCTCGGCGCTGAGCGGGAGGGGAGGGGCGTGGGGTCCCTCCTCCATGGCCCGCTGCCCGCCCAGCCGCCGCTCTTGCCCCGGGAGCTCCCTCCTCCGGCGGGCGCCGCACAGCGCGGGGGCGGATGGGCCCGGGGGCTCCGGCCGGCCGAGGGACGGCACCGCCGGTGGCAAATAAAACTCCCGGCAGCGGGGGCCGCCCGGGCAGGGCGCGGGCAGGGCGTCAGAGCGGCAGCGGAGCAGTTTGTGCCCGGCTCCCTCGGCCTCGCAGCGCGTCCGCCCCCCGAGCGGCTCGGCAGCTCTCGCCCACGCGTGCACTCGCACGGTCGCACGCTGAGTCACACGGGCACGCCGCCTCTCGCACACCGTGTCACGCACACGCTCCGTGTGGCACACACAGTGCCGCTTCTGGATCGTGCCGTGTCACGCACACGTTCCGTGGCACACGCGCATTTATTCCCACGCACACTCGATGGCCCTCCCGCACGGGCACCGCATCCCCCGGGGAAAGCACGGCAGCTCTCACACATTCTCTGCATCTCTCAGCTGGGACGTACGCCGAGGAGCTCTCACGCTCCCTTTCTCACACCCGGGCTGTCACACAGCCACACACGCTCACGCTGACCCGCACACGCACCAGCGCAGGGATTCCCACGCAGGCACACGCGCGCCCCCGCAGCGCGCTCCCGCTCCCCACGCACATCGTCTCGCAGGCACTCGCCGCTTCACAATTCCACACACAATTCCACACGCCCGCCGTCCCCGGCTGCTCTCCGGGCACGTCACGCACACACACACGCCCGATCCCCCCCGGGACACACACACACACAGACACGCGCACACACACACACACACACACACACACACACACGGCGCCCGCTGGGAGCGGTCCCGGCGCCGCGCCCGGGCGGCCGCGTGTGTGCGCTTGCGGGAAACCCGAGGACCTTCCCTGCGGCCTCTTTGGCAGCGCTCCGCCGCCACCGCCGAGCCAGCTGCGCGGCCCCGGTCCGGAACAGCTTGTGTTTGTTCCCACCAGACGGCCGGGCGGGCGGGCGGGGGGAGGAAGGGTCAGCAGGTCCCGCACGGCGCCGCCCGGGGCTCCGCTCCCCGCAGCGCCCCCCGCCCCGGGCAGCCTCCACCTGCTGCGGGCATCCCCAGGCCGGGGAAACCCCCACTCCTCCCCAAACCGCGCTTGATACGCCCGTCCCCATCCTCCGTCCCGGGCTGATGCCGGGGCTGCGGCCCGGCCCCCGGCCGAGGCAGCGCCGTGCGTGCTGCCAGAGCCAGCCGGGGAAAGGCCAACGGCGCCCGAGGCGCGGGCAGAGGCAGCGGCTGATCTCTTGGCAGATCCAAGAGCGATTTGGCCGCCACAGCCGGGAGGCCGGCCCGGATTATTCATCATGGGCGGACGAACACAATCCCTCCCCCCTTCCCCTTTCCTCGTCAGCCCTGGATATTTTGTCCCGGCCGCACAAACAATATTCAACTTGTATCCTCTTCCTTGGAGGCACCGGGAAGCCGGCGGCTGCCAGGAGCAGGCTCCCGTGCGGCGCACGGCAGCGGGATCCTGTTTCCCTCGCAGCCGGCGGAGCGCGGCGGCCCCGCGGGATGCGGCCGCTTTCCGCCCCCTCCCGGCGCACGGCCGCGGCCCCCGGGCCCTGCCAGGCGTCCCCAGCGGGGCTCGGCCCCCGCCCGGCTCCCGGGCCACCCTTGGCCATCCCCGCGGTGCAGCCGCTGCCCTGCGAAGCCGCGATCGCAGCCCGCGGAGGGCGGCGCAGCGCTGGCAGCCGGCGCTGCCTGCCCGTGCCAAGCCGCGGGCACAGCGGGGCTCGGCGGCCCCGCTCGCCAGCCAAAGCCGCAATGAAAGCCAGCTAGCTCCGCGAACGCCCCCGGGGTTTGCCTGGAGCCGCTTTCCCCTCTATTCCCGCAGCCTCTCTGCTCCAGTGGGAGCTGCCAGTGGCGTGGGGGGGTTCCCGGGAGCCGAGGTGTCCTCGGGCCCCCCTGTCGATCCCGGTCCCGGCGGGACTCGGCCCAGCCGAGCTTCCCTCGCCCGCTCTTGGAAAGCTCCGCGCGGTGCGGGGCCGTGGCGCCGGCCAGGTCCTCCAGACCTCCCTAAATCCGACCGAGGGGACGCAGGAAACGTCGCCTCCGCGCTCAGCGGCGAGCACGGGGGCGGCACAGCCCGAGAGGGGCCCGGAGGCCTCCTCTCCCTTCCATTCCTCATTCTTCCTCTTTCCCTTCCCTTCCCTCACAGTTCCCTTTCCCCTTCCTTTCCTTGGCCTCCTCCCGGGGGGCCACGCCGAGAGCGCACTCAGCCAAGTGCATCGCGCTCTTAAATCAAGCCTAGATATTTAAAGCTTAACTCCCAGTTTATTTTCGTCCAAGACCAAAGACGCTCGCTACTTATTCGGGAAGCTATTTAAATACCTCTCCCGACCTCCCCTCGGGGTTATGAACGTTTGCTGCTGGAGAATTTCGCAAAGGTATTTGGTACCGTCGCCCCGGCTCCCCAGGACGCGCTGCGGGAGCCGGGGAGCGTTGTTGAGGGCGAGGAGGGATGTGTTTTGAAGGGGGAAGAGCTCCTTTCAGCCAGGGAATCGCGGTACTTCACACTCACTTCGTGGTTTATTACTACGGGAGGAATTTGTTTATAGTCAAACCGTATTACCTTGGGCCGTATCGATTTTCCAGCAGTACTCCCCACCGATTTAATTGTTTTTAGGAATGTCAATTGTAGCTCTCATGTTCCCTGAATTCATCAGTGTTCAAATGATAAACCTCATCATCGCTCTAAATCATAGGGCAATGTGCTCGTTACCGCCGCCCCCCCGCGCCCCCAGCCCCGCACACCGACCCGCGGTGTCTGAAACTTCACCAGAGCCGCAGCACCGCGTTCCCGCCTCTCTCTCCCCTTCACAGCCCCTCCGCTCCATCTTTTCAGTTTTACTCTCTTAAAATGAATGCGCTGAAGAAATACACCCCTAAATTAGTCACGGTTCCCGGTTTTGGGTTCTACAGCTAAAAATCCCCATCGCAGCGCAGCGCAGACAAAACCAGAGGGGAAAAAACCCGAGCAAACAACCAACCAACCAAAAAAAAAAAAAAAAAAAAAAAAAGAAAAGAAAAAAAAAAAGGCACAACCCACACAGAGAAGTCATCGTGTCTTTAAAAAATAATTAGGAAGAAAAACAAGCTGAAACTGCGGACAAGGCGCTGGAAACTTCGCGCTGGTGCTGCTCGTGGCTGCGCTGATCCCTGCGGGCGGGAGCAGATGGAGCCCTTGCCCACTGCCCTCCGCGTCCGCGTCCAGCCCCCCGCACACGCGTGGGCAGCGCGGGGGATCCGCCGGGCTCCGAGCGCTCTGCGGGTGCCCCAGGGACCCCGGAGGGTGCGGAGGGACAGGCTCGGTGATTCTGCTGCGGCAGGGACGGGGACCCGGGGATCAGTGCGGGGATGTTCCCGGCAGGGCGAGCGCAGCCCGCGGGAGCCGAGGGTGGCGAGCAGTCCCCTCGGGAGGGCTCGGCGGTGCCTGAGCGCCGCTCAGCGCAGCGATTTCGGCAGCTTTCCCTGCTGCTGCTGCTGCTCGGGAACCGCTTCTCCCCGTCACAAACATGGCCTGCGGGCAAGCTCAGCCCCCACGGCGGCTTCCCTCCGTGGCAACCTTTACGCGGGCTCTCGGCCCGCTGGTTCCCAGAATTATAGCGAAGTGCCTTTACGGAAAGCAGATTAATCTGCTCTGCAAAGCCAGCCCCTATCGCTTGGGGCGGCTGCGGGGATGTGCCGCACGGGTGGGAGATGCCAGGCCGGCGGCGAACCCCTACATTGCTCGCGGTGTATGGGATGGCTTAGCGGGGCGACCCGCGGGTAGGAGGCGGCTTCTCCCCGCGCTGAGTTTGGGATGTTTAAGGCGCCGGCAGCGCCCGTGCTGGAGGCAAGAAATACCCTACAAACTCAGGTCGGACACCCCCCTCCAAACTAATCAGTGAGGGCCGTTTCCCTCCTCGAAGGTTGGGCGCAGCGAGGGGATCCAAGCACAATAAAACATCACCCACGTGGCGCCAGGAGAGAGCCCAGGCAATGACCCTGCGCTGCGCTCAGAAGCCCCCAGGGCAGGACTCGATGCGGCGTCTGCCGTCCGTCCCCTCTGCCCGGCCCTGCCCCGCTCCTGCTCCGGGGGGGAACGGCGGGGAAAGCCCCGCGGAGCGCCGGGAGGGCTGCGAACGGAGATGGGAGCGCGCTGAGCCCCGCGGAGCGCCGGGAGGGCTCCGAACCGAGGCAGGAGCGCACCGAGCCCCGCGGAGCACAGGGATAAAGCCGAGCCCCGCGGAGCACAGGGATAAAGCCGAGCCCCGCGGAGCACCGGGAGCGCTCGTCCCGCTCCCCGCCGGGCCCGCAGAGCGGCGGCCGGGGAAAGCCGTGCGGCGGGCATCCATCACCTTCCTGTGCCGTCTCCCGCGGGCAGCCCTCGGCTGCTGTTTATTTTGTTATCAAATCAATTAAGCTGCCGCTCTCGTACAGAACGGGGGCGGGAGGGGAAGGAGGAGGAGGGGGTTTGGAGTAAAACTGTGGCCACTCCTTTGACACCGTCTCACCAAAGCAAAGAGCTCCTCCTGTTGGAGAAATGATTTCCTGCCGGATGGGAAACCCTCGCAACACGCGAGGCATTTCATAACTTAGAGTAACATGACTTTATTTTATTTTATTTTATTTTATTTTATTTTACTTTATTTTATTTTACTTTATTTTATTTTATTTTATTTTATTTTATTTTATTTTATTTTATTTTATTTTATTTTATTTTATTTTATTTTATTTTACTTTATTTTATTTTACTTTATTTTATTTTACTTTATTTTATTTTATTTTATTTTATTCAGCCAGTGATCTCTGCACCAACAACCGTGCCAGTCACTTGGTGCCACTGCTCTTCTGTATTCTGCTTCTCTGTTGCCATCATGTCTGGCCACTGATGCTTGGTAAAACGCTAATTTCAAAACAGTGGACTCTCCCTATGCATAATGATCCAGCCCTTGTAATACCAACACAATATCTGGCACCTTGTGAGTAGCATTGAGCAGATGCAGAATTTTTTTACTTGATCCAAAGCCTCCCAGAAATCTGTCCCAGTTGCTGGACTGCTGGAAAAGTTTACCTTGGTTCCCAGAGGCCATCAAATCAGCTCTCATGCAGGGTAATTCCTAATCTGTGCTCTACTAAGTTCATGTCCATGATTATATTAAAAGTTTTTTTAAACTTGTGGTTTCTGTTAAATTAGGTAAGTTGAACTGGGGACCCAGTATAATTACAACTGGTATCTTTTGGGGAATCCCTGGCAGAAAAAGCCAAGCATTTGATGAGCAAAGAGATTCTCCCAGAGCCTTGATTTGCTGAGAAGCATCCTCTGTCTGGCTGGAAGCATCGATCTGGCTGCCAGAGGAGAGAGAGCACCTGGCCAGCCCAGCCTGCAAAGCACAGGACGGCTGGGCTTCAGCAGGGCTTTTGCTCTCTCTGTCTG
This sequence comes from Ammospiza caudacuta, assembly GCF_027887145.1. Lineage (NCBI taxonomy): Eukaryota > Metazoa > Chordata > Aves > Passeriformes > Passerellidae > Ammospiza > Ammospiza caudacuta. The sequence goes on from NC_080594.1 coordinate 113,486,873, forward strand.
AAAAAGCTCTGCTCTTTGCTACTCCAGCTGCCAACCATTCAAGACTGTACCCTACTAAATGGTGATAAATCATATTTACTTCTTTATAGCAGTGCAAAGAGGATCCAGATCTCCCCAGTCACAGAATGCTCCGTTCCAATCTTACCCTTATTTAGTTTAAAACCAGCTACAACACTCATTGCAGATACTGACACCAGGAGGAAAATGCTGCTCCTGCTCCCTCCCCGTGTTGTAAGAACTCTAAAGGCAAAGCCCAGTGCACTGTAGAGGTACCTCATGGGAGGCACTTGCAGAAAAAGCCACTGATTATAAAGGCCTTCATTTCTGGGCACTCAGCTACAGCTTGTGTAGAAAAGTGGGTGCTTTTGCAATCAGCAGCTATTTAGAAAAATTCCAGCTTAATTCTGGTCAGCCAAGAATGGATAAAAATGCTAAAACATGCACGTGCAGTAATGTTGGAAGACGGTGAAAACTGTGAGCAGAGGGTGCACTTCAAGATATTTTCTACTGTTTCTGCACTGTGAGATTATTAATTTTAGAATAATTTACTTTACTACATTTGCTAAATGCACTTGAGTTCTGTTTTTGCACCAATGGCTGCACTCTCAGGCCATCTGCTCCTCCTACCCAATGCTGCAGCAGCCCAGATCTTCATGAGATTATAGGGCCACATCCTGGCCAACACAGAAGTGCACTCTCGTTCACTGTGGGAGAATGAAGCCAACAGTTGTGATCTCAATGTGTCAACAAAACAACAATTCTGGAAGAAAGCTTATTGTTTTTTATGTTTTAGTGGTTACTCCTTACCACCTCTTTCATCCTCTCAGAATTTATGAAAAAAGAAAAAAAAAGAGTGTCTTACCTACACCAGGCCCTTCCAAAGCCATAGGAATAATCAATGAATTTGATTATTGTAGCCCTCAGCTATCTGTGAGCATGATTTCACCTTCTCCACATTACATCAGCCCCATCCACCACCCACAACCCACACACCTCCTCCCTCCATCCCCACACGAGCTGCATAACTGTAAACTCAAACTGTGCAGTGTGGTTGGCAGGAGGAGAAGTTGTGTGGTGCCCCGAGAAGCAGCAGGAATCCAGGGTGTCTGGTCTCAGCAGCTGGTGGGAGGGAGCTGTGTGAGATGGCACAAATGCTTTTTGTTTGTTTGTTTGTAAGTGGGAATCTATTGTAGGAGATTTTGGTTTGGAATCTATTGTAGGAGAGTTGGTGGTTTGGAGAAGTTCTCCCCTACTCCCTGTGCTGGTGTGAGTTTGGTGTGTGCTGAGGAAGTGCAATGCTGAATTTTGTTGGCAGGAGAGGTTTGTGTGCAGGGCTCAGGTTAAAGGTTTCAAGTGGGAAGGGAGGGAGGAAGCCCGTGGGTTCTAGAGGTTGGTGGGGTGACACGCCGAAGGTGAAACTGCGGTTCAGGGCTTCAAACCCCACGTGAAGCCTTGGCTGGAGACTTCATGGCTTTCTAGTGTTTTTGTTGGTGGGATGTGCCACCAGCAACTTTAATGGATTTTAAACAATATTTTTGGTTTGGTGGGATTTCTGTGCAAACATTGACAGATGGCATGGGTAGCTCATGTATTTTCATCTCTGTTCCTCCTCTGATGTCTTGCAAAGCCCTAAATCTTCACATACCACCTTGCTTTCTGTATGACCTCTTTACTGGACTCCCCTTCTCTCTCTCTCCTTTTCCAGACTATGTCCTGGATTAATTCTACATTCTGCTAGAGCACAAGTTAACTCTTTTCTTTCTGTTTTCTGACTCTTTGGTCAGCTCTTTCACTGCTTGTTTATACAGAATCACTGGAGAGTTGATATATTATGGGCACAGAGAAAAAAATAAAGGCAGTGAGGGAGAAGAGAAAGGGGTATGTGTGGGACAGTAAGGAGGGCAGCATGAGAAGAGGTGGTAAAGATATTGAAGTGTAGGAGGGGGCTTGTCTGTAATGTTCTCTGTCGGTTTGCAGGACTGACAAGCTCCAAGGGGGAGGGAGAGGTGAGAAAACTGGCTCTGCAGTCAATCTGGGCCCAAGCAGGGAGAGACAGAGGAGCTGACAAAGCCTGGGCAGCCCCTCTATCCTGAACAGCTTTCATGTCAGCTCTCCCTCCCCTTCCATGCTGCCCCACACAATCCCATTGCTGCAGCTGCCTGCTCCCCCTGCCCTGCCAGCTGAGATTCCATGGGGCAGATAAACAGTATTCCAGGGATAGACTGAGGGAGCAGGACCAGGGCTGGGTTCCTGGGGGGGTAAAAGCCCAGTAGCCCTTAACCCCATGGGGTCAGCCCTCAGGGGAAGCCCCTGGCCCTTGCCTCAGCTCTGTGGGCCAGTCAGGGCTGGCTCACACCAGCACAAAGGTGCAGCTCCCTTGGCCTGGGCTGAGAGCAGGAGAGCAGAAGGTGACGTGGGCAGGATTTCTGCAAGGACAGCTGCAAGTGCTGCTGACCTGGTGCACAGGCTCAGGGCCCAGAGCCAGGCTTAGTGCATTACTCCTCTATGCAGAGGCACTGGAGCACTTGGGGCTTAGTGGGGCTTAAGCACTCACACCCAGCGCCGTCACTCGCTCCTCACAGCACGTGTCCCACACATCTCACTCCCCTGCTACCTTGAAAATCCACCTCCATAGCTTCTATTATCAGGTGAGCAATGCAAGGGGTGGAAGGCTTTTAAATTCACATTACTGGCAAACCCAGCAATTCTTTTTGGCTAAACTTGGCATAATTCGGACCTGCCAGCCACAATGATTTGTGGTGCCTGAAATTCCCCAGGTACAAAACAACTGAAACCTTGAGGTGCCATCACATATTCCATCTGTAAAGCCTGGTATTTACAATTATTTAAAAGTAAATGAGAAAGAAAATGAACATGATTTATAAATTAGTTGATACGCCAGAAAATAATGTTAAGCCCTCTGTGCTTTATGCAAGATCTAGTCTCTAAAATCTGGAGATTAAACTCAGCCAGGGAAGTTTGATACAGAGGGATTTGATTCCTCTTTTGGCTGCAAATTCCAGACTGGCTTTAACTGTGACCTTAGCACCAACATCCCCCCTTTTACTCGATTGAGCGCAGTTTATTTTAGTGGTATGCAAACCAGCTTCCCCTAATATGAATCCCTGCCATAAGGAATCACTGGCATCCCTTCAAAATACCATGGAAAGCTTTTGGTCACTGCTTGAGAGCAGAGGAGGTATTTGAAATGGAGAAAGTGACTAAAAATGGGGTAGGGAAAAGGAAGGATTTAATATTTAAATGAGGCTCTTGAATTCCTCACATTACAGGAACACCAGGAGCAAGGCTCAGCCCTTGCTTTGCACTGTCAGACACAGTCTGTGGTAGGCACTGTGCTTTTTTTGTGGTGCAAGCCAGAAGAGGAACTGATCCAGCCTTTTGAGGAACAGGCTCTGTGTTGTCAGCATCACAGGGTGGCTGCTTTGTTTATGCAGCTCCTAATGAAGGTAATGGATTGGCCACTCCTTTTGCACCTTTCTGATGCTGGAAACCTCACCTTTAAAACAAGAAACTCCATTTTCAGTGTCTAGAACCATATGGAAACAACCAGAAAAAACTACAGGTCTAAACCAATTATAAAATATAAACATTTACTACAAATCATCCCAGTAACCTCTTTTCCTATCTTTCCAGCTTAATGTTGCTAGGTAGGGCAGGTAAGGCAGCTGGCAGGGCTTAGTTAAGCATGGTTTAAAATGCCAGATAAAAAAGGGAAAATTTCACCAGGCTGTGGAAGATTGGTCTCTCCTTTTTCAGTGATTCTTACTGAAGACAAACTTTAATGGTATTCATGCCTAAAAATATTTCAAAACCTGCTTGCTGGGGAAGGATACAGACTCCAGATGCCTGACCACAACAGTAAATTGCTGTCAGTGACACAGCCTATGCATATTGAGGGGAGCCAGCTCTGCCCTCTCCTTGACAGGATAGTGGGTTGCCTTGGGGTTCATCTGCTCATATCACTGTCATCTGTCATGACATATTCATATGGGACCCAGCTGCTGAAGCTTACACCAAGAAAGAGAAAATGTAAAAATAATTGGTTGATGTTTATGTCATTCCTTAGGCTACACCCACGCAGCCCTTTTCAGGGTTCACTATTTGAAGGATCATTATCTTTACATACTTTTATATATTGTCCTATATCTTAAGTAATATACCTTTCTGCTTTTAACCTTTAAATAATGCAAGGGCAGAAAAAGCCTTGACACCACTGAGCACCTCCCAGTAAAATTTGGCTGTGGTTTAATGTCAATAATAAAAGCATCATAACATTTTAGTAAACTTGCTTCTGAGGTGAGATTGATTTTCTTAGATTTCCTGGGAGATTAGACAACTTTTCAACTCAAGACTTTTAGCAATGCTCATTCCTGGAGTCAGAAGTCTGGAGATGATAAAAGCTTTTGTGCTGGGTCTGAGCTTGCTCTGGGCCTGCTGCAAGCTGCCCAAGACAAAATTGTGTCCCACCACAGGGATCTGCCTCAGACCCTACACCAGAGACACTCAGGAGCTCATGGAAATGCAAAATGCTGCCTCTGTCTTGGCAGGTCCTGCTCCTCTGGTGCTGGGGAAGGAGATGACATCCTGGTGCTGCCCTAGCTCCCTGTGGAGAGGCAGTGTAAGGGTGCAGACCTCAGCAAGGAGCAGGATGTTGGCACTGCTCTGTGCACAGGAGCCATCCTGCAGCTGCTCCCCTCTGAAACTGCATCCCAAAAGGATTCTGGCTGAAGGATTTGGGTGCATTAGGAAGAGCACTGCCAGCAGGTTGAGGAAGGTGATCCTGCCCCTCTGCTCAGCCCTGTGAGGATCACCTGGAGTGCTGTGCCCAGTTCTGGGCTCCTCAGGACAGGAGAGAGGTGGAGCTCCTGGAGCTGATCCAGTGAAGGGTGACAAAGATGATGGAGGGACTGGAGCATCTCACTGAGGACAGGCTGAGGGAGCTGGGCCTGTCTCAGCCCCGAGGGCAGAGAGGGGCCCTGATCCCTGTCAGTGTCTGCAGGGAGGCTCAGGGCACGGACCAGGCTCTGCTCCGTGGGGTCCAACAATGGGACAGGAACTGATGGCCAGGAAGTTCCATCTGAACATGAAGAAGAATTTTCTTCCTGCTCATTGAGTGAGCCCTGGAACTGGTTGTCCAGAGAAGGGTTGGAGTCTCCCTCACTGGAGATATTCCAGAACCCTCTGGACACATCCTGTGCCATGTGCTCCCAGAGCCTGAGCAGGAAGGTTGGACCAGATGACCCATGGAGGTCCCTTCCAACCTGACCCATTCTGTGATTCTGTGATTTTGTGATTCTCTGATTCTGGATCATTGCAGTAACAGCAATAACAAAGGAATGGTCATTTATTTGAATATCCTCAACAAAGTTCTGGGTTTTAAATATCATAATTAACCTGGCTAATACAGTTATATGGGAAATGAAGCATGCAATCACCATCTTTCACTTAAGAGATTGATTAAACTGAAAGAGGTGGCTATGGAAATGAGTAGAAGAGGATGCTTGCACGTACAATGAATAAGAGAAATCACGTGGACAACTTCAGGAAAGTCAGCAAGCAAGCAGTAATCATAGCACCATTTTTAGCAGGACTGAGAAAATGCTCAGAGAGAGTTCTGGGCTTAAAGTCCTTCCAGAAACAAAGTTGAAACTGGAAGAAAAGAAATTGTTTCCTTTTGTTTGATTCCTCCTGCATTCCACAAACCAATTGCTTGCAAATAAACAGGGCTGCACCAAAGAAATATCTTGCTGTTTCCAATTTCTAATAGACATGAATGCTACATTTTAGTCATGCTGCCCACCAAAAAGAGCAATTATGCATTAGAGATGACACAAAAACATAAACACATTTTCAAGGAGCGAAAATTGTCCGTGTTCCTTTTTGATAACTCCTGAATTGTGTTTCCCACACTACTTCACCTCTGGCTCTGCAAGGGAAGAGCAACAGAAAAACCTTGTAGATTGGTGATACAGCAAAATGTCCTTATTTATGGTCTTCGAGGCTTCTGAATGTTGAGTCCCTGTCTGCTGTGAAGGAAGTGGCCTCAAGGAGCTGCTGCCCCCGGTCACTGCAGAGGCAGCCCCAGCTCCTGTGCCCAGGGGGTTCTGTCTGCTCCCCTGCCCAGCACTGGCTCCCTCTGCTCCCAGCACAGTTTGTGCCATTGGCAGAGCTGGCAGAGCCTCATTCTGCAGAAGCTGAATTCCTTCTGTCTCGGGTTGCTGTTGTTAATGGCTGCCCCGAGATGTGCAGGGTGTCTCTGCTTTGGCCCGCGTGGCTGAAGAACGAGTCTGGACTCTTCACTTTTCAGTCTTGAGGTTGTTTATTAATTCTTATCTATAAAATTTTCTTTCTGCCCAGCCGAGGTCTGCTCTGCAGGGCAGCCACAGACACTCTGACCGCCCCTGAGGTGCTGTTGTCTTTTTATACTACAAACTGTGTATAACATATTTACACTTAATTCCCAATACCTATCACCTATGTTAGACAGGGCACTTCTACTCTAAACCAATCCCAAAGTGCCAGCATCACTGCAGAAAATGGAGAACAAGAAGGAGAAGGAGAAGGAGAAGGAGAAGGAGAAGGAGAAGGAGAAGGAGAAGGAGAAGGAGAAGGAGAAGGAGAAGGAGAAGGAGAAGGAGAAGGAGAAGGAGAAGGAGAAGGAGAAGAAGGAGAAGAAGAAGAAGAAGAAAGGCTAGACATGGCCATATTCCTCCATCTTGTCCCCATAACCCCCATACCAAAAATCCTAAAATCTACATTTTTACCCTGTGATAATTTTATTATTATACTATTCAAACCTGTGTGACTTTCAGGTCCTCATACAAAGCTGGCAACTTGCTCCAGGGGTCACAATCAAATCCCCAGGTGTTCTGGGCTGCATGCCAGGGTCTCCGAGCCCCCTGGCAGGGTCCTCAGCAACTCTGGACACCCGGAGGGATGTGCTGAGTTCTGACACTTCTGCACTTCCCAGCCTGCTGCACCTGTGAGGTGTTTGCTGAGTCAGTTTGGTGCTGGGAAAGGTTTAAGGGGGGCAGGGAAGAAGCACAGCCACTCAACAGAGGGAATCACACAGCCATGGCTCTGGGAAGGAAAGCCCTGTATCCCCAAAACACCATTCAGACCTATTGTTAGAGCAGGAGGAAGGCAGTAATTACAGTTGGAGACCAATTGCGCTGTATTGCCAGGGAAGATTATTCTCACCTCAGTTACACAGTTAGCTCTATTTTTATTCTATCATTTCTTTTTTCAGCATGCTGAAAAACTGAGAGAAGAACAAGTGACAAACAGAATTCAGAGATGTCCAAGTAAAGTTACTTTGGAATGAAGAATGATCCATCAGGATACCATTTGCAGTGTCTATTTTAGTAAAAGTCCCTAGACTATGGTTCTTTAGAATTAAAATAAATATTGATATAATGCATAATCTAGGCAGCTGGTTTCTGGATTGTACCGTGCTGTCATCTATCACTGTAAGTAGTTTTTAATGCAAAAATGAAATATATATTCTGCTGCAGCTGCTTATGTTTTGTACTGGGTTGTTTGTTTGTTTTTGTCTGTGGTTGTGTTAGATAGGAAACACGAATTGTCTGTCAAAGGGCCAGGTGGAATAAAGGACTTGTACACCCACCAGCCTGAGGGACTCCTTGTGTGACCTGGTGTTAGACGAGACCATGTTATGTTTGATGCATGTCCTCAGCACCCACAAAATGAATTCAGGCCATGGCTGGGCACTGAGACTTGCTGCAGCCCACAGGGGTGATATGGCCATTTGTGAGTTCTGCCCCATTCATGGCTGCACACTGATCAGGCAGCTCCAGTCTGTGCCCATGTCACAAATTCTGTGACATGCTCCAGTTCTGTAGAGCTTGTTACCCCAGCTCCTGAATTAACAGGCTGCTTGGACTTGCCTTGGCAGAGGTAAATGTGCTCTCCTTGAAACAAAATGCAGAATAATTTTATCCTAAACACATCCAAACATTATTTTTGGCTTAAATGAAAATGCTCATTGTACAGAAAAAGAGGCATCACAATGCAGAAATGCTGAGGGAAAGAGATGAACTAGAAATATATTTGTTAGGTGAGCTGAAACTTGTGTTTGTGTCATCTGAGCTATCATTTGTTCAAGAATACAATAACCCATGATCCCAGACCAGAAATAAAGCACATAAAAATTTGTGTTCTCCACAAATGCATTTCTGTATATCTCAGTTCCTACCTTTAGCTTCCTATTGTGGAGCAGAGAAGTCAAAAGATTTATTCAGAGGGAACCTTGCTTTCGTCCAGAACCAACATCTGGAGGGTAGAGCCAGAGCAAGACACACCAGGACAAGCACTGCTGAGGCTTAAGGGCATCCCTGGGGTCTGTGCCGGGGCCAGGTCTGTTCAATGTTTTTATTGATGACACGGATGAGGACATTGAGCCTTTCATCAGTAAATTTGCAGATGACACTGAGCTGGGAGCGTGTGTCCATCTGTTGGAGGGTAGGAGGGTTCTGCAGGGAGACCTGAAATGGTTGGATGGATGGGCAGAGTCCAGTAAGATGAAGTTTAATAAGCCCAAGTGTCAAGTCCTGCATTTTGGCCACAATAACCCCTGCAGTGTTACAGGCTGGGGACGGTGTGGCTGGACAGTGCCCAGGCACAAAGGGACCTGGGGGCGCTGGTCAACAGCCACTGAACATGAGCCAGCAGCGTGTCCTGGTGGCCAAGAAGGCCAATGGCTCCTGGCCTGGATCAGGAACAGTGTGGCCAGCAGGAGCAGGGAGGTCATTGTGCCCCTGTACTCGGCACCCCCTCAGTTTGGGAAGGATGTTGAGATGCTGGAGCACATCCAGAGGGGGCAACGAGGCTGGGGAGGGGCTGGGAACACAAACCCTGTGAGGAAACACTGAGGGAGCTGGGGGTGCTCAGCCTGGAGAAAAGAAGACTCAGGGGTGACCTTATCACTCTACAACTCCCTCCAAGGTGCCTGTGCTCAGGTGGGGTTGGTCTCTTTCTCCAGGCAGCACTGACAGAACCAGAGGACACAGTCTTGAGCTGTGCCAAGGTAAATATAGGTTGGATATAAGGAAAAAGGTTTTTACAGAAAGAGTGATAAAGTTCTGGAATGATCTGCCCGGAGATGTGGTGGGGTCACCATCCCTGGATGTGTTTAAATAAAGACTGGATGTGGCACTCAGTGCCATGGTTTAGTTGAGGTGTTAGGGCATGGATTTGGCTCAATGATCTTGAAGGTCTCTTCCATCCTAGTGATTTTATGATCTTCAGAGAGATGGGGGAGCTACAGAAAAACTCTCCAAACCTTCAGAAAACTTTCCAAAACTGCAGGTGAGAGACACTGGAGGCAGGTTTGGGTAGCTGGGGATACCCAAGAACTGACAAGCAGCTTGCTGGAGTCATCTGTGCCACCCTACACGTTTGGGAAACAAGCTTTCTTCAGTGTTTAACACAATAACTGCAAGGGCACCTTCACAAACCTTCACAGACTCCTGGAGACTGCTTTGCTTCTCTCAGTTAGAGAAACAGCATCACTCTTATTTCATTGGATTTTTTTTTTTTTTTGAGAGAAATGGAACATGTTTCTTCCTTTCCTGACTGGTACAGAAAGAACATTTTCTCTTCTAATCACCATTTGACAGAAAAATGGAAGAGCAAATGGCCTATGTTTTTCCACTGTGATTGTTTTTTGCTTCCTTTTATACCTTTCTCTCTGAAAAGTGTCCATATCCCCCTGCCCCCTATTTCCTAAGGTTTTTCTGGTAATCGTGTGTTATTGTGAGGATTAATGCACAGGAAACTTGAAAGCAGCCAAAGAAGCCTGCAGGCTCTGTTGGGTATGAGGGATGGGCTGTTATCCCTCACTCCTCCTTGTTGCAAATCCCATTTGGTGGTGTGCTGCTAGTGAAAAGAAAACCTGTCTTTTGCAAGTGTTTGGATCAGTTGGGGAGAAAAGATCCTGTGTCAGGGTTGGTTTTAGCCACAGAAGGGTCTGACTTTGCTCCTACACCACCCAGCTGCTGAGAGCCTTCCTGGGAGCCCTCCCTGCAGCTTTGCCCTGCTCTGGGCTTGGCTTTTCTATCCACAGCACCACCTGAGCTGGGCATCCTGCTGGATCTCCTTGGTCCTGCTGAGGTGGGAGCTGTGGGAGCACAAAATCTGTCAGGGGCAGCTGGTCCTGGGCTGAAAACCTGAATGGAGAAGGAAACAAGCTGTTGTCCTCTACTGTCAAAAATCTGCCCGTTGGGTCCCATCCTGCCTCTGCCAACATCAGCAGGCGCTTGGTCTTTGATTTGGATGAGCCTAGCATTTTCTGAACTCGTATTAAGTTCTTATTAGTTAGGAATAGTTAAATCCATGGTAATAGTCTGTTTCTGCTCACAGACTGTGCAGGAGCAGGTTTCCCTTTGTGCAGCCTTGTGATTTACAACTCTTCAAGGCGACTTAGTGCCGATGCTCTTTAGCAAATTAATTTTTTTCCACAAGCCAGTTGCTAAGGGCTTTCACTACTTGCTGTTCTCGCTGAGTGGCTGGGTGCTGTGTCCCAAGGAATTGTCCCTGTTCCAGGATTGGCCCCACCTCAACTCTGTGAACCTGAACACCTTCTCTGATTGCAGATTGCTCACAAACATATTGAATTGTTTCTTGGGCCTGTTTTGCTCACCAGGAAAATTAAAAACAAATAAAAATGGAGGTTTCCATTCCAGGCAGAACTGCTTTTGACACAAAGAGTCATGCCAGTACATTCTATTTCCTACAAGCACTCTGGGGGGTAGAACCTGGCATACCTGGGCACTGGTGAATAATCCATATAAATCACTAACAAATATAATAACAATGATAATATAAACCAAACTGATATAAAATAAAAGAGATAGCAAGTGGAGACAAAACCCACGAGCAGCCTGATTCCTGGGAGAGAAGTGAAACCCTTCTGCAGCGTTCACCTTGCTGACACAGCTAGGACTGGCCGGGAGCGCCAGAAACCAAATCTCCCTCACAGCCAGCCCAAATGGTTTAATAGTATGTTACGTAGACTTCCTGAAATAGCTGCCCCCTGTTTCCTCAGCAGAGCTGGAGGAGGAGGAGGAGGAGGGATGGTAAATGCCACCGCAGGCTCCCCTGCGCAGGCACCCCCATCGATGCCAATTTTTGATCCAGCAGCACAGGGCGGATTAGCAGCGGAAGATTAATTCCTTCCTGTCATCTCCCCAGGGAGGTTAAATGATCTCAGGAGCAATTTCTCTTGCTAGGAACACTGTAATCCCGAAGCAGGCTGCTAACTGCTACAGTTTATGTGGGGCTCTAATGACGGCAAGGAGGTTCCTGCTTTGGGGAAGGGTCATTGTTCAAAGAGATGTTTATTTAATTAAATGGTGATTTCTTGCAACCCTTCTCTCGTGTGAAACCTGCGGCTCGAAGGAACCGTCTGAGTAATTTTTAAAATATCTGAAGGAGGAAAATCTTTATTAATTAAAAAGACAGTCCCAGCAAGTATGAGCAGTTGAACAGTCCATGAACTTGGCCTCAGCAATGCACATTACCCATCTGTGTCCTGCCCCTATTTACCCAGTACAGCTACTGGAAAATGAAACTCTGGCTGGAACCTTTTCACTCTGCCATGCAGCCTGTCTGCACACACAGCTTCCTGTCAGTGTGCTCCTCTGCACCCAGCTGCTCTGAGCCTGTCCCCAGCCCGTGCTAGGAGCTGGCCCAAAGCAGAGCTGGGACCTGAGGCAGCTGTGTGACACTTCTGCTCCTCTCCTCCCACACTCTCGACCCAGAAGGCTGCCTCAGTGGCAGGAGGAAGGCATGGGAGCATTCCCAACCATGGAATCGGGGATAATAGTTAAAAATTCATCACAACACTGTCCATTCTGCCTTCAGATGGTGAGGTGCCTTTTTTTCCAGGTCACTTCTGCACAGTGAGGATCACGCTGTCACATCATTCCTGCAGCACAGGGAGCATAGCGCTTCCCTGCCTCAGAGCACGTGCTCGCAGAACAAAATAAAATGCAGATGAAGAAGCAAAGAGTGAGAAAGAGCTGGAGAGAGATGAGATGAGATGAGAGGAAGGCTCCTGGTAATCATGGGTTTGAAATGGAGTCTCAAATAGAGACGGTTCTTGGCAGCAGGAAGCAGAAGACAGCTCCAAGTGGGGAGAGAGGCGTGAGTGACATAGAGAGGGGAGCGTGGGAGCAGCAGCAGCAATGAGGGCAGGGCCACCACAGGCAGGGCAAGCAGAGCCATCTCTGCACTTTGGAGAGCCTGGAACTGGAGGAAAGAAAGAAGGCGGTGAACTGGGGTCTGTGGGCATTCTTACTGTGATCTCCAGCACATCAGGCAGGGCAATGCAGTGCTGGAGTGCCTGCTCTCACACTGGAGATGTGAGAATCAGGACCGGCCCAGACCAGGGTATGCTCACTGCAGGCACCAATGCTTAGGGCGTTTGCAGCCAGTCTGTTGCTCTGAGGTAGCTCACAGACAGTAGCTCATTGGCCCCAGAAACCTGTTCCTCTGTTGGATTTCTTATTTGAGGCCCCAGTTTCTATTTCAACCTGGTTTGTAGGGGTTTTGTGTACAGGTGCAAATTACTGGCTCGTTAAGGCTTGTCCCTACACAGAATTTGAATCACTCTGGTTTAAATCAGATAATAAAACAGCTCTCTCTGTAGGTACAGCGTTCAAGCAGATTCCAGGGGTTTATTTTGCCCTGCATGTTTTCAGGTGTGGAATAAACTCCTGTACATATTTCCACCTGAATGTGCCAATTTGTGGAAATGGACTGTTGCAGATGAGATGCCTCGCCATCCTGCCGTTGGAGAAATCATGTCAGGGAACATCAGAACAATAAGAATGGAGGAGGGGGAGGCAGGCAAAATAATTTTGAAGAGAAAAGCAGAATGAGAGATGGGATGGGGATTACAGAGATGAAAAGCAGACCATTAAACCCAGGGGTCTGATCCTGTCCCCTGCTAAGAACTAATAGCAGTCATTACATGTATGGTATGTGAGGGTCTGGAATTGCATCTGCATTGCCAAGGATGAATTGGGGAGGAAAACCAGCAGCAAGAGCAGTAGCTCACTGGGCTCCTTTGCTGGCCATGCCTTCAGTTCCAGTCACTTCATGCACTAATCCAGTCAAATATGTGCTTGTGTGTAAGCACGTGAGCAGTTTCACTGATTGCAAAGGCGCTGCTCACTTGTTGTAAATGTAAGCATGAACTTGAGTGCTTTGCTTGCTTCATGATGTTTTCCAAGAGCTGGTTACACAGCCCCTGACCCAGCACCCTGAATGATACCCTGGCACTGAAACACAGCCACTGGGAATTAGAACAGAGGGAAATCAGAGACACACAGGGTGGATGCTTTTGAGGTAAATTGAATCAGTTGAAGGTCAGCTTCCTACATATTAATGCATTGTGCGTATTTACGTGTGGGTTGCCCCCCTAGTTTCAGGATAGCTGCTCTTCCCTCAACCCAACAAGTCACTAGTGGCACCCAGTGGCTAGAAGGGTTAGTTAAAAATACACCTTTCTCCCACATGAATTCACTCACACTGAAGTCAGTGTTTAAATGCAAATACCACTGTCTTGGTATTACAGGTATTAAATTCAGGCATAGCTATTTTTGAGTGAGGTTTCATCTGGAAAGTATCTCCTGAGTAATGATCCCAATTTCTGTTCACAGAGGCATTTAGCCTGCAAGGTAAAATGCTCAGGCTCCTAGTGCAGCACACAGCAGGCTACAAACTGACTGTATTTTGGCACAGTTGTGGGATAGTTAATGCTTATTTATTCTGTGAGAGCACTAAACCTGCACAAATGAAAATTATGCCTGTTGTAAGAGTTCCAGGACTTTCCTCCAGAGAACACTTCCCAAAATTTGCTGACTTTCAGTACTTACAGAATTTCAAGAGCCAAGTGATCCATAGGAAAGTTAAAAACCCAGCTAGTAAATGAAACGAGCAATTAACCAAACTGATGAGAGGGAACGCCAAAACCCCATGGCCACAGCTTCTGGATCTTTAACTTCTACTTGGAGCATATACAATGAAAGCATGTGTCTTCTAAAAGACAGGTAAAAGTGACCTGCTTCATTCCTGAATGATACATTAAACAGGATTAAAGTTTGTGCCTGGTCCTGTGGGCTGTGGGATTCAGTAGGATGAAACATGTGCCCAGAGTCTCCAGGGGTTTGTGCATTGCATGTTTATGGTGCCAGCAGAGGCAGAGGGCTGTTATCCCCATGCACTCCATGGTCTGTGCTAAGGGAAAGCCCCTTCACCCCTTGTTGAGCTCCTCTGCCACCCTTTCCTCCATCCAGTGGCTTGCAGCAAGCCAGAGCCACTGTGTCCCCACATAACCCCACTGCTATCAGGGTAATGACAACTCCTATCAAAACACACAGCTCTATCTTTACCCCGTTTTCCACTCTCCCATCCCTCTGTCTGTCAAAAGCTGGCACAACAAGGGAGGGAGAAGATGCTAATCTCACGCCTGCTCTGTTTCAGAGGCAGGAATCCTGTGTGTGGTGGGAGGATAATGCCAGTAGCCTCGGTTGTGAGGTTTGCTGTAGCTGCCTGCAGTGGTGCAGGAACACAGAGGGGCAGCAAAGCCATTCCAGCAGGGTCTGGAGAAATGGAGGGGCTGTGCAGGAGTCACATCTGCCAAACTGCCCTACAGCATCTGAGCAAGGACCGTGTCAGGGACTGGTTTGCTGTTCCCAGCTGCCAGAGTAGCCTCGGGGCTGAGGCACACTCACACCGAGCCTGGGCACTCCTGCAGCAGCCCCTTCTCAGAGTTCAGCTACCAACCATGAGGCAGAGACCAATGCTCCCGTTCCTCTGACAGCAGCCAGCTATTTTTTGCTGGGCTCTCCTGGGCCAGGAACAGCTGGATTTGCCCGTGGTGTGATGTTTTGTAGGCTGCCATGGCTTCAGGGAAGCACAGATCTAATTTCCCATGCACTGCATGCAGGACATCTTTGGTGTCCAAGATCTCAGTGGAGCAATTGGCAGTGTTCACGTCTGTTTTAGCAATTTTAGACATTCCCTGCTATCACAAGGACCCAGACCACCAGCCATGCCCTTTTCAGCTGCTTTTTACTGAATGTAACACTTATGGCTGCAGGTCATTGATGACAGTTTGTGAGGGGTTGCAGAGAACTATTGGTGATCCTGGTGTGGGGTGGATGTTTTGCAGATCCTTTCTGTGTTTCTATTCATGGCTTTTCCAGCACTGCAATAATAAATAGAAATATAAGTTTTTGGGCAAGAGCCTCCTGGCCATTATGGTCAGATCTCTGCAATTACAGGTGTTATCTATATTTCTCCAATGGGAGTTGATTTCTCCTTGCAATAACCTCTCTGTGCCTCAGCGTCTGTAAAATGGGTGCTATCAGACAGGAGTTTGCTAACAGGAGGGCAGTGCTTTTTCCTGCTGAGCACTTCATGATCCACAGGGATGCAGCAGGAAAGTGCATGCTATCTTTTTTAAAACTTACCTACCCTTCCAAATGGTCTCCCTGGAAAGTTTTTAGCTAGTTCCCACCACCACCACTCTCATCCCTCAGCACATTCCTTTACTGAACTGTGTGGCTTTGCCTTCATTAATCCCCTCATTCCCCCCACCCTTCCCTGCCTTCTCCCAACGTGGGTGCAGAGTGTGTGTGCAGCAGAGTGCTCTGCCACGCTTCATTGATCTCCCTTGTTTGTTGCTTTCCTTTCTTTGGTTGCTTTCTTTTCTTTTCTCTGGTTGCTTTCCTTTCTCTCTCCCCAAAGAAAGAAGTGAGTAGAAATGCAATAGGTGATGTAAAATTTGCAAGCCAAATAGAGCACACATTCATTCCCTTGTGCTCTGCTTAACAGGAGGATGGAAACTCTTCAGTGGCTCTTCTTGTCCCTGTGAGAGGAGCTCCTCACCTGGCTGGTGAGTGTGGAGTTAAATCCATGTGGGCATACTGGTATAGCAGGGTTCAAATGTCCTTTCTGGCATGTCAGCCAATCCTACCTCAGCCTCAATTATACACTTTCCAGCTTTTCATTAAGAAGTCATAGTTCTGTGTGATGCCTCTTCTTTGGGGGTGGTTACAAAAACCTGTCAGGCACTGGCTAGTTTCTTAATACAGTAATCAAATGCAGAAGTGCCAAACCATTAATTGTAGAGAATTTTTTTTAACCCAAACCCAAAAAGCCAAAAAAACCCCTCAAGAGTATAAAATCCAAAGAAGACTTAATACAATTATTCCTAGGGGATGTTGTTCGTAAGTGCTGTGACCATCTGGGCATACAGCTGGCTAAACATAGCCTCTACTCCATCTCCTCCGGGAGAAATCCTCAAAAGGGGCAGAACAGGGCTAAAACATTACAAAAGACAGCCTCTTTTCAGCAAGAGCATCCTCCCCGTTTTGGAAGTGTTGATTGTTTGGCCTCCCTCAGCCACCGAGGCTGCTTTATTGTGCATTTATTACTCAGATGAAGGCTGGAGCCAGAGTTCTTTGGCCCATTTATAAAGCAATTTAAATGAGCCGGCTGCTCTGGGCGGCGGTGCCGGGGCCGCGCCAGCGGGAACTGCCCTCGGCTTTCCGAGCGGGATTTACGGTTCACAGGCAGTTCAAGCACGGCTCCTGCCCGGGGATTATCTCCGTGGCCAGCTCCGGGGCATGCCAGGCAAGCTGCTGGGCACTGCCAAACCCCGCACACAGCCAGGGAGGGGGCAGCTGGCATCGGGATCCTGCACGCCCGGCTCTCGCCCACAGGCACCCCCGGCTCTCACCCGCAGATACCCCAGGCTCTCACCTGGATGTACCCCTGGCTCTCGCCCACAGGCACCCCCGGCTCTCACCTGGAGGTGTATCCAGCTCTCACCTGCAGGCACCCCCGGCTCTCACCTGGAGGCACCCCGGCTCTCACTCCAAGGTATCCCCGGCTCTCACCTGGAGTTATCCCCGGCTATCGCCCACAGGTACGCCCGGCTTTCACCCACAGGTATCCCCGGCTCTCACCTGGAGGTATCCCGCCTCTCACCCGCAGGTACCCCCGGCTCTCACCCGCAGGCACCCCCGGCTCCCACATGCAGGTATCCCGGCTCTCAGCCGCAGGTACCCCCGGCTCTCACCTGGATGCACCCCCAGCTCTCACCCGCAGGCACCCCCGGCTCTCACCCGCAGGTATTCTCGGCTCTCACCCGCAGGTACCCCCGGCTCTCCCTGCCCCATCCCCAGCGGATGGAGCCCGCAGGAGCTGCCAGGGCGTGTGGCTGGGCTGGCAGGGCTGATTGATTGCCCACAGCTCAGCTGGGGAGGGGACACAGCTTCAGAAGAGGGGCACAGTTTGGTAGTGCCACCCTCCCTTATGATGCTGCTGTTATGGCAGGGACACACAGCAGTGCCAGCTGTTTGGGCAGACACCTCTAACGATGGAGGTTCACACTGCAGTGTCACAGGAGGGGCAGAAGCCCTGCTGGGACCAGTGCTGGCCCTCCTCCCTGCTGTTCCAGCCCATCCCAGCCCCAGCACCACGCAGCTGCTCCATCCCATCCAGCCACACTGAGCTGTGTGATGACTGCTCCTCGGCTGCACTGATTCAGCACGGGACCTTTGGCAGGTCTAAATCACCAGCTAAGACTAATTTACACCACAGGAAGATTGATATATGTGCTCAAGTCAGGAAAGCCCAATTATTTAAAAGGGTAAAAAATCCAATCTGTTTCTGCTCACCAGAAACATCTTTCTTACCAGGGCAATCCTTCAACAGCTTGCAATCAACAGCAAAGCCCAAATTCACTATCTATCCACCCTCAGCTCTCACACACCTTCTGCACTGATACCATGCTGCCTTCAAGGCCCCCAGATCTCCTCTTCCTCAGCCTGGCTTCCAGCACCTGCAGCCTCATGAGGAGAGGCTCCTGATCCAGCCTCCTGATGCCAACCACCAGCTCGGTCCTGGAGGCACTGCCTGGTACATGGGGCAGCAGCAGCAACTTCACCTTATTTTTCCCAGAGGAATTTGGGGAATTTCACACCTTTCCAATGCAGTTTAAAGAGGACTGGGCAGGCACCTTGTATACTCTAATATACCTAAACAGAGAGGGACCAGATTCGACAAATATCATGTCAGAAAATAGGACCTGCTGTGTCAGATCTTATCAGAGATCCATCTGAGTTGGTCAGGCAGTTGGGCCAGACCATCACTGCATCTTGGGACTTTAGCTGGTCAGACTGACTTTGAGATACGTTAGAAAGCCTTTTTCTAAATTTGGTGGTCGAAGAAGGAGTCAGAACTTTTCAGTTCTTGGTTTTAAGGTTGTTTATTGTTTCTTATCTATAATTTTTTTCTCTTGGCTTGCTGAGGTTCACTCAGCAAGACAGCCTAGGCACTCTGCTTGCCCCTGGGGCAGTGTTATCTTTTTATACTAAAAACTACGTGTAGAATGTTTACAATTACTTTCCAATACCTATCACCTATGTTAGACAGTGAGCTTCTACTCTAAACCAATCTGAAGTGTTAACATCACAGCAGAAGATGGAGGCCAAGAAGAAGAAGAAGGAGAAAGGCTGGACACACTCAGATTCTTCTATCTTGCTTCTTGAACCCCCATTCCAAAAACCCCAAAAAATCTTTTTCTCACTCTATGACAAACTAATTATTATTCTACTTATACTTTTGTGGCTTGCAGATCTTCATAAAAGGCTGGTAATTTGCTCCATGGATCATAATCAAAACCACAGGCATTTTGGGCACTGTGCTAGGGTCTCTGAGCCCCCTGGCAGGGGTCCTGGCACTCCAGGACAGCCAGAGGGATGTCCTGAATTCCAACAGTTGCAGGTCCCTTCCAATTGAAATATATTCAATTCTATTCTATTCTATTCTGTTCTAACCCATTGTCTTGTCTCCATCAGCAACTGGCCACAGCTGCACAGGGAGGATTGCAAAGCCCAGGACATGCACACAGTGATCCCAAAGTTAGAAATATTTGCTCAGCCTCAGCAAACTTTGGCTCAATATCTCCTGCCTTGCAGCTATTGTCCTGGCATATCTGGCTTTTGGCTGCAGGAGAGGGAAATGTGAGAGTTCAGGCTCTAAGACAATGTTATCTTGGCCATGGGCACACCTGTAGATTTTTCCCATGTACAACTTTTGGACCTAAATCTCTCCAGAACAGGCTGAACATCCCTCTGAGCCCCTGCTCAAGGCAGCACAGAGAGCAGCCCAGCTCACACACTGGGAGAGAGGCACTTTTTGCACCCCTGCTTCCACATCTTTCTGCCAGTGTTGGTAACAGAAAAGAAATACATCACCCAAATCAGTGTTTATTTCCTTTTATATACAGATGAACCTTTAGAAATTGTGCTGTCTCAAACTTTCAGCTTAGAGTCACCCTGCCCTCACAGCTCTCCTGCTTGTCTGGCAATGCTGCATTGCAGCAGGGTTAGCAGGGCAATGGCATCCCCACCTACAATCAAACAGCTCAAGTCTTCTCATGGAAGGAGACAAAACCCTTCCCCACAATTTTTTATTATTGAAAAGAAGGAAGGAAAAGGCTTCAAGCTTGGAGAATATTTACAAATAGTGCTAATGAACCAGACATAAAGGTTTCTTTCTTTTGCATACATTTTCTTTCCTTCCCTTGGAAGGAAATAGTCTTATTTGCTATTTTTTCCCTTTCCTTTCCCCTGAGGCAGCTGGGACCAGGGAGAGCTACAGAAGTTTCTTGCTTTATTTTGCTGACAGAATCACAATGCCTCACAGGTAAATTGTCTCATCATCAGTCAAACAGAGCACAGGAGTTTGTTATTACCACAAATCGTTGGGAAAAGTAATTTTTCATTTTTAGTGAATGTAAAAGTGGTCAAATGAGGTCTCTTCCTATTTTTCCTTTTGGACTCTGCTGAAACACAACACAGCATAAAAGTGCCACATTGAAGAAAGTTAGGCACACTGGAAAAGAATATCTGTAATGGAAACAGCAACCTGAACAGATGTGACAAGTGGAATAAACCTTCCAATCCATGGGTGATTTGTCAAGCATTTTACAAATATATATACATATTGCAGATATACGTTATGTGTTGTGTGTGTGTATAATGAATGAAGTGTGTGTACAATGGATGGATGGACTAGACACATAATTATGGGATTGCAAGTCTCCCATTATATTTATGGCCACCCATTAAAGCCACTTCTGAGTTATCCCTCCTCTCCCTGCTCCTGGAGGTAAAGGCCATTAATGCCATCAGCCACCAGGTAAGCCTCACACCCAGCCCAGCCCCAGCAGCAAGTCAGAAATTCTGACTCTGGCTTCTGCAGCCAGGGACAGCTCAGTCTCCTTCATTTCTTGATGGAAAAAAGGTTGTGTTTTCATTGCCCACTGCAGTGGGCTGAGGTGTGAGAGCTGTGTTATTTGAGGTGATGGAAAGATGTCAGCATGAGGAGGGATGCCTGCTCTGGGCTGGCTGAAGGCAGAGCTGTGCTGGTGGCTCCAGAGCCATGGGTGCCAGGGCTGTGCCATCTGTGAGCCTGGGGCACAGCCAGGAGCCACAGGTGGCCAGGCAAGTGTCAAGGTGCTGGATTTGGCTGGACAGCCTGACCTCGGCATGATGAGGTGATGGGAGGAGAGCTGGGATGTGGCAGGCACAAGAAGCCCCTGTAAGGTGTCACCTGTGAGGTGTCACCGGTGAGGCACAAGAACCTCCTGTGAGATGCCTGCCCTGGGATGTGGCAGGCACAAGAGCCCCTGTGAGGTGTCACCTGTGAGGGGCCTGCCCTGGGATGTGGCAGGCACAAGAGCCCCTGTGAGGGGCCTGCCCTGGGATGTGGCAGGCACAAGAGCCCCTTGTGAGGTGTCACCTATGAGACGCTTGCCCTGGGATGTGGCAGGCACAAGATCCCCTGTGATGTGTCAGCTCTGAGGTGCTGCCCTGGGACGTGGCAGGCACAAGAGCCCCCTGTGAGGTGCCAGCAGAGCTGCCAGTGAGCTGTCCCACAGCATGCAGGGCCTGGCTGCTGTCCCAAACACCCGGCAGCCCCTTGGAGCCCAGCCCATCCAGCAGGAAGAGCATTTCAGCCCACACCCACTTAGTCACCAGCGTCTGGCTGGGAAGTGTCTGACCAACGAGGGGTTGCAGGTAGCCCAGCCAGGCTGCATTCCTGCCACCCCTGCCTTCCCTGCACTAACTCCTCCACTCCACACAGCTGAGGATGCAGCAGCAATGGGGATGAGCCACTGCTGGGTGCAGGCCAGCCCTGCCAACAATATCCTGCTCCCTTCCCACACATCCTGACACGTGGCTTTGGCTGACCTCCTCCTCAGCTCACCTGGACAGAGAGGATGCAGCCCTGTACCCATGGCCAGTGTCACAAGCTCCTTGTCACCAGGGAGCCCCTGGCAGCACAGGCCTTTGTGGGCAGGCACAGCACCCTTAGCAAGAGTAGAGAGGGAGCAGGGAGCCCCAGCAGTGCTCTGATCCCTCGGGGTCACCCTCAGCAGCCTCATCTAACACTTCTGTTTGACCTTTAAAGACAGCTCTGGATGTGGCTCAGCCCCTGCCTGACCTCAGATTAAGGGAAGCAGAAATAGGGCAGAGAGCAATGCTTTCTGAATTCTAGAAAGGGCCTGCTGAAATAAATGATCATGGACCATCATATTTCCTGTTTTGCCAACAGAGAGAGAGGGAGAGATCACTCTACAACTCAGCACACTGTTAAATAAACCAGGTGAGGTGGGTCCTGGCCCCTTACCTCCAGCCCAAAACCTCCAGCAGATTTGCTTTGCTGGAACGGAATTCTACATTTTAAATATAGACACGACTTTATAATTAATGGGTTTTGAGTTCAAAGATTGGAAATAAAATATGTGACCTCAGGCTTGTATCCTGCTGCACCACTGGCAGGAAGAGATCTGGATCTGGGAACCAGCAGTTGTTTTGCTGGCTGTGGTCTCATGAATCCATGTGCAACAGATGAAATGACATCTGCCAAAGTTGTTTTACCTCTCTGCAAGCTGCAGCTCAGCTGGGCCCATGGCTGTACCCCCCTGTGTCCTGACTCCTGAGGAAAACACAAAGATTGGTGATCCCTCTGCCCCTGATCTATTGATGGACACAAATGACCACTTTAGCACTTTCATTTCCACTCTGGGAATAGGGGGATTAAAATGCCACTGTCTCCTGATTGCAATGCTTTTTATGTGGGCCCTAGATAAACACTGCACAAGTCAACAAACCACTGTTAATAAAAATTGCTAATTAAATGAGGACCAGTGGCTTGTTTTATTGACATAAGTATTTATAAGCTTTTTCTGCTTTCATGTACTTTCCAGGGCTCTGTATGTTTTGCATTTGCTTTTGCCCTTTGCTCCTGTTTGTCCTTCTAGTTCAGTTCTTGCTTTATAGGGGTTTTGTTGTTGTTATTTTAACCACCCTGAGTCAGACATAAGGATTTGCCTTATATCGAGCCACTTTTTTTCTTGAAAGGAATTCTCTAACACATCTTGGGGTTGGTAAAGAATACCATATTTTTCTTAAATCCATCTTTTCCAGTGTGTTACTGGCTAAGATGGCTTTTTAGTCCACATTTGTTACACTTCTCAAGAAGTGGGGCCTTAAACCCTGAGTGAAAGGAATTTTTGTTCAGCTGATATCTGTGCAAGTTTACCAGTTGACTGCCAGGTAGAGGAAGGCACCCAAACTGCACCTCAGCAAGGGATTTCAGTGTGTTCAGTCATCCTTCTGCAGAACATGAAGCATTTACTATTAGCATGAACTACTGTTAGCATGTGCAATTGCTTCTGTGGAAACACTGAACATGGCACACAAGGCTGAAATGGCACTCAAAGACAGAAGGGTGATGATGGCAGCTGAAGTGCCACACTGTTCCAGCCCTCAGGAAACTCTGTGATAGTGAGATCTGAGCTTCATCATCATCAGGGGTTCCTTGGCAGAACACACCCCAAGGACCTGACACTGCTTCTGGTTGCTGTGGAAGCTAGATGTGCTCCAAATCCATTTCTCCAGCTCTCCCATATGCTCTGTGCTATCCAGCCTGCCTTCCTGCTCTGGTACATCCTTCTGCCTGTGCCGGGTTTTATTCTAGAAGGCACCAAAGCTTGTTACCACTTTCATATCATGGCCCTTTGTGGATGACAAATGGAAAATCCAAGTTATCATCAGGAGATGTACTCTGCAGACTGATCTTGAGTGAGCACTGGATGGGAATACCAGGGTGCTATTGAGCCAACACTGTTCGGAAAGCAAACAAAATTGAATGGAAGTGAGAATGATGTAGGGCTTGTGTTCTTGAAAGCTAATTTAAGCTCTCTTGGTTCTGGTGGGATGAGGGAGAAAGCAGCCGCAATACAAACAACAAGTGCTGGAGCCTGATTAATATTGGTGCTTTGAAGGACCAGTTCTCACAGCCCATCTGGAAGTAATTTATTCCCACTCAGAGGTACCACCAAACACAGCCATCCCACGAAAAAAGTAGCCTCCAAAAAGATAGTCGTTGAGCTGCAGTGAGGAGAGGGGCAAGCACTAAAGGTGTTCTGAAATAATCACTCCACTCAGCAGGTAAATAACAAGAAATTCCAGTTAATAAAAAAATAGCAGGAACTGCAATTTTGAAGGTATTCTTAGAAATAAATAGCACTAAAGGGGCATCAAAGAGAGGTAAACAGCATTTGAGTGCTAGACAGAAAGCCTGGCACACTCCAAAACATTGCAGAGCACCTTTCAGTCTCAAGGGACATCACGAGTTTGAACACATGAAGAACTCACTGCTGGGCAACAAGTTATCAGGTGTCTGCTGATCCATGGCAACTGTCCCTGATGATTTGCAAGGTGGCAAATGTGGGATAATTTGAGATCCCTGCATCCTCGGAAGATGAGAGAGGACCGTGCTGGTGTGAATGACCTCACATTTTCTACAGCTCAAGACCTGCCATTTAGAAAGTTGTCTTCTACCCCTTGGTTCTCCTGTGCTCTCTTGTTTCTCTGTCTCAGCCTGGAGGATGTTTCATTGCTTGGTTTTTGGCCTTAGAGGCATTTCTCATTTCCATGCAGTTCTTTCCTCCCTCCTCAGTAACCCAGTCAGTGAGACCAATGATGCTCTCCAATAACAGGACTGCTCCTCCACAGAGGTAAAGGGATAAGCAGACTGAGGTGAAAAGTGGTTTTGGGATCTTCTGATGAATGGCCACCTGGTTCCTGACATTGCTCTGGCATCCTTCTAAACACAGGTCCCACGTGGCCACTGGTTTATCTCTTATTTAAGGCTGCACTTGGTCTGTAGGGCCTGAGGACATCTCTTTATTGGAAACAAGGCAGTGGAGAACATTTGTTATAGAAATGGGAGCTGCACAAAACTAACATGAATTTAGATTTCATTACAAACATGGAACCTGGCAAAGGTTAATTGAAACATTTGCCAAGGGCCAATCTAAAGTTCGATGGAATCAAAGGGGGACTCTAAACTGACTTTAATGGTCTTGGGGTCAGGTTGTAAGACAAATTTGACAAGTTTCAAGGTCCCTAGGTCAATGGATATATTTTTTTAAAAATCAAAACCATGCCACGCCATTAGTCTAAAAGACATTTCAGCCATCAGCCAGAGGAATCACTTGATGCCAGTGCAACAGGAACTGGATCAGCTCCTGCAGGCCATGGGGAGCAGGCTGTAATGCCTGGCCCCTTGGGCATTATACTGCCCTCGTGGAAAACATCCATCTCTCTGGTGAGGGGGTAAGGGAGGAGCCCGGCATCACATCCTGCTGGGTCTGAGAGTGCCAGACCTGGCCTTGGATGGCCCATGGCAGGGCACTCAAGGAACTCAGCCCTGATAGAGCTCTCCACTGCAGGAGACATCAGGCTGGAAACCTCCAGGGCACAGCACAAAGCTGGTCATCTTTTCCCTGATGTGTTTGCTCGAGGGAATGGGTGGGTGGGTTGTTTATCTTGTCTGGAGGAGCCTTTTCCTCTTGGCTCTTGGGAAAAAAGGAACTGCATTGTGTGTGTTTACTGAAAAGTCCAACATGTTCCCTGAGACAGGAGGACAGGACACATCCTTATAAATCAGGGTGGAGAAAAAGTGAAGCCAGAAAGAAATGGTTGGGGATTGCTGCAGAGGCAGTGTGTGTGCCCTCAGCCAGCAAGGGGAATGACACTGACACTCTTTCAAAGGGAGGTCATCATGCAGACCATAAATCTCAAACATTTAGCATTTGCTTCATTCGTCTTTGTTGACTTTTTTTACAAGAAGTTCAGCAACTATCAGAAAATTTTGAAGATCTTTATTTATGTGGCCTTTCAGCTGCTCATGGCTGGTGATTTAAAGTCTGATGCAGGCAAACCCAGCAGGACTGGCCTGAGCCTGCCCATGAGGGACCTGCCCTTAGGGGTGTTCCTGGTGCCTGTGGCTCCTCTCTGCTGGGCTGGGGTGCCCAGGCACATGGAACAGACCCATCACAGCATGAATGCCAGGAGTGAGAATTCCCTTTGCCTGGGCATAGCCAGAGCAGCAGGAGAGCCTTCTGGAAGGAGCAGACCTTTGCCATGGGCTTATTCCCACTCCCAAACCTCTCATTTCAGGCATTCTTGGGGAAACACACTTGTGCTTTGAGGTGGTGGAGCCTTTCCAATGTCTGCTGCTGGTCTTGTTCTGCTGTTTTGACTCTTCCAGTTTGCTTTGGGCCCTCAAGGTTTTGCTGAGCACCTTAGGCAAGTTCACCAAAACTTTTCTGCTCAGAGGAGTTTTCTCTAACTGATCACAATTAATGTAATCACTGCTTTGCAGTTTTTCCTATCTGTGTCGCTACCTTTGAGATCTTAATTCATCTTAACACCTGTTGCCATTCTTAATTACTTTCAGTGAGCCCACCACAAAGAAGAGATTTGTCATTCTCTTCTGTGATCAGCTGCCTGGAAATATTAGAAAGAGACTGACCAGACTAAGCATTTAGTCAAATTCCAGCTCTGCCTTTAACATGCACAGTGTCCATTTTAAGTAATTTCACTTTGCTCTGGGCTGTTCTACTCATGTAGAAAATGGAAATAGCAAACGGATCCATATTGAAATCCTATTCCAGCCCAAACTAAGATAAAGCTTGGCTTTGCTTAGCTTTGCTTGGCTGGGTAAGTATTTTTGGAAGTGAAAGATTTGTTATTTTGAAAAATCCCTGTTAATTACAAAAGGAAAATCTATTGTGTTGTTTAAATAAGTAAACTAAATGGATAAAAATAACTGCAGCCTCCTCAACCATTGAGAAGCAAATTCTGTGTATGGCTGTTCATAACTTGCAGAGCATTCTGACCTCAGAATGTGTTCCACCACTCTCTGTTTCCACCGGGGCACTGAACTGCTTCATTCACAAAGTCCAGGTCCACCTGAGGTCAAAGAAAACCTTGATTTAGAAGTTTAGTTTGCAGTCCAAGAGCTCCTTCCCAGGCAAATGGACACTTCCCACCAGCCCTTGTTGCTAACTAGGAGGATGAATGACCAACTTTCCAACTCCACCTTCTGCTGCCACCGATTGTCACGCTTGGCTCCTCTGTTTCCAAGGCCAGGGGGCTGGAGACATCTAATGGCAAGTGCCTGCATAGCAGAGCATCCTCCCCCATGCAGCTGTCCTGGCCTGAAATCCCAATATTTAACTCTTAGTGCACCTCAGAGACGGATGTGCACAAGATCAGCGAAATGACAACGGCTGTGTGGGAGTAAAATGTCTTGGCAACCTTCCTGAAGGGAAAATAAATGATGCAGAGCAGTCAGAATCACTCTTGTGGCTGGAAAGATCCTGGAGCAGATCCTCCTGGAAACAATGCTAAGGCACATGGAAGGTAAGGAGGGGATTGGTGACAGCCATGGCTTCATTAGGAGCATGATAATGTCTGACTAATTCGGTGGCTTTCTGTGATGGGGTAACGGTGCTGGTGGCTAAGGGAAGATAAACTGGTGTCAGCTACCTGGACTTGGTGAGGGCAGATGGCTCCTCAGAGAGTTCTCTGGTGACACAAGGCTGGCAGGAGGGGCCAGTACCCCAGAGAGCCCTGCAGCCCTTGGGAAGGACCTCAACAGCATGGAGAGATGGGCAGAGAACCTCCTGGAACCCAGCAAGGGCAAATGCAGGGTCCTGCCCTGGGGAAGAACAACCCCAGGCACCAGGACAGGCTGGGACTGACCTGCTGGGAAGCTGCTCTGGGGAGAAGGACCTGGGGCTCCTGGTGGACAATGAGCTGCCCCTGAGCCAGCACCGTGTCCCTGTGGCCAAGAGGGTCAATGGGATCCTGGGGTGCATTAGGAAGAGAACTGCCAGCAGGTCAGGGAGGTGATGCTGCCCCTCTGCTCAGCCCTGTGAGGATCACCTGGAGTGCTGTGTCCAATTTGGGGCTCATAAGTACAGGAGAGAGGTGGAGCTCCTGGAGTGGGTCCAGGGAGGGTGACAAAGATGATGGAGGGACTGGAGCATCTCACTGAGGACAGGCTGAAGGAGCTGGGCCTGCTCAGCCTTGAGATATCTGAGAGGGGCCCTCACCTCTGTCTGTCAGTGTCTGCAGGGAAGGTCAGGGCATGGACCAGGCTCTGCTCCATGGTGCCCAACAATGGGACAGGAGGAACAGACAGAAACATGGCCAGGAAGTCCCACCTGAACATGAGGAAGAATTCCTTCACTGTGCAGTGACTGAGCACTGGGACAGACAGGCAGAGAGGCTGTGGAGCCTCCCTCAGTGGAGATATTCCAGACACATCTGGACACATCCTGTGCCATGTGCTCTGGGATGACCCTGCTTGAGCAGGGAGGTGGGACCAGATGACCCACTGTGGTCCCTCCCAGCTGACCCATTCTGTGGCTCTGTGATTTCCAGGGATGCTGCAAGTTCAGCTCTTCCCTGGAGATGGCCCCTTGCCAGCAGAGCTGGGGCAGGAGTTGGAGCAGGGCACTGCACAGGCTGGGTCTGATTGAGACAATCCAACATTCATCCTCCTTAAACCAGAGCAGTGATACGCCATGTGCTCCCAAAGGCTGCTGAGACTACCACAGACACTGAAGGTGAGATGTGAAGAATCTTGCTCAGCAAGATAAGAAACTGTTCCCATCTGTCCCTTCCCAGGTGAATAACCAGTGTCCAGTACACCTGGATGAGCAGTGGAGTTATAACCCAGTGCCTTCTGACAACAGAGTCTGATCCTCTAAGGCTGGCCAGCAGCTAGGTGGCAAAGGAGCAGTGTGATTTTATCTTTTGCAATGATTCTCCTTGGTTAAACTTTATTTCTCATATCCAGTTATGTGCTGTCTCCAGAGAGCTCCATGCTTGTCTAAGGCCCATTTAATTCAGTGCCTTTGTGTTGGCTTCACTGTGGGCTGGGTCCTACTTGGGCTGTGAATGTGTCCTTTAATAACCACAGCTGTGAAAACATATCAGCTGCTTCTCTGTAGGCCTGTTGTTTTTCTGTTAAAAAAATGAAAAAAAGTGTATTTCAAGAGGAATGAAATTTCAGATCAAAGGAAATCTTTTTCCATTTCAAGTTGAATTTGAGAAATAGTTATGACATAATTAATTAAAAAAAAAAAGAAAAGAAGAGGGAATGTTGAAATTTTGACATATCCAAGCCATCTTGTTATTTTTTGTGGAGTAGTCTTTGGTCCATGATGGCTCAGATAAAGTACAATTCCAGAGCGTGGCACACTTGGTATATTACAAGCTTTGTCTGCTTAATTAGGAATAAAAATTATAACCAGGATCTGGTCAAGTCCCTGCCAGGTGCAGCTTCTGGCACCAAGTGCTCTAGAGGGTTGTGCTCTCGTGTTCTGGCAGAACTGTGGCACTCAGCAGAAAGAAACACCTGAACATCCATTATAACAGGAGAAAAAAATTTTTAAAAAAGGACTTTATAAGTCAGTAATGAAGACACTTGTTGGTCCAAGTGCTGGAGATCTCAAACATCAACTGGGTACCCTGCTAGACTGCTGTGGGCAGTGCTCATGAGGTTTGAATCAGGAGGAAAGTCAGACAAGTGGCTTTCTGCAGTGAGGATGGTCAAACCAAGGTGGAGAGACAAGAACAGCTTTTCTTCAATAGTTTTGTGAGCAGTATCTAAGACTTGTGATCCAGTATTTTGTTTCTAAGCTCCTCCATTCTTGTTTAAAATACCCTCAAAGAATCTTTTGTTCTCTAAAAAAAAACACACTAGGGTTTTTTTCTTCCATTTTTGAGCTCTACCACTACATTAAAAACAACAAAAAAAGATGTTTGTTTCAAGCCAAGTACCTCATTTTCTTGCTAAGAATTGTGTGCTGTGTTTCAATACCAAGCTGTCAAATTCCACGGGACACAGCTACCCTCTCCTTACCTCCTATTGATTTTGAAACTGGGAGCTGCTGCATGAAACTGAGAGGCTGACTGGGTGTTATCTCGTGTCTTGAGGCAATCCAAGGGTGAAATGATGTGAAGTGACAATATGTGAGAGGTCAGCATTCAGGGTATCACCATTCCTGACGAACCGAGTGCCACAGTACCGGCCTCGTGTCCAGCCAAGGAGAAGGCTGACACCACATCTCAGTACACACACAACTACCTCATCTGTGGCTTGCAGAAGACCTAATGCCCATAAAGATTTCAGAAAGAATAAACAAGGCAGTGTCTGTGAAAAAGGATAGATAATAGCTGATTGAAGCAGGCTTCAGTGGGGGAGAAGGATGGCTAGCTGGGGGATGAAAAGAGGCTCTAACATTTTCTGGATTTCTTTTGATCTTATGCATGTCTTGAGATTTTGGGTTGCTTTCTTAATCTCAAAATGATTAAAAAAAAAAACCCCTCAAACCTTTTTAGAAACAGGCAGCCCCAGTCTGATCCTACTTCCCGCACCTGGACACAGGACAAAGATGTTGTGGCTCTCAGGAAACAGCACATTTGTCAGCATGCAGCCCCCAGCTGAACAAAGGGCTGGATTCATGGATGCAATATCAGCCATGGAAATGTTCCACCCCTGCCCCTCCCTGGCTTCTTACTCAATCTGTTGAAACAAAAAATGAATTGTCATTGGATTTTGCAGTCTCTGAGGTTCCTCAGTGGATCAATACATCTTGGGCGTGTTCTAAGAATCACAGAAGCCTAAGAATCACAGAGCATTTTGAGGTGGAAGGGACAGGATCATGAGTCCCACTCCTAAATGGGATCAAACACTCAGTGGCCCCTAATTTGAATAAAACTGCACAAGAATTGCAAGAATTTGATCTTAGATTATGAGTGACTTTTTTGGGTTTTGTTTCTACTAAAAAGCTGTTACCAAAGAGGAGATGGGAGGCAGTCTCTGCAGCAAGCAAAAGTAAGTGTGCAGTGAATTACAGTCAGATCTGACTTTGCTCCCACACAGCAGCACCACTTCAAAATTTCCCTTGCCCTGGAGGAGCAGGGTACCCTTTTGGGAGGGACTTGGTGTTCATTAATGGTGTTTGCTCTGCCTGACATGAGGTGTAAAAGCTCCAGATCTGTGCTGCTTTACTCAACATTGGCATATTCAGAAAAACATTTAAGCAGTTATTCAGCTTGGAGCACCTAAGTAGTTCCACTGTCAACAGCAGGACTTCTCAAATGTTTAAATTTATGCTTGTGCTGAAGTGCCTTGTTAAATCAGGGCTTCAAACCCTAACAATCTGCTGAACCAGAGTGATCGCTCCAGTCTTCACCCCTAGAGCTGTAGAAACACCCCTGGCACACAATGCACAAAACTAATTTTCGTTAATTGGATAAAATTGTGTATGTACACCCTGTGACCACTGAGAGTTTTGGAAACTAATTGTGCTGGTGTCACCCTGCATGCCTGTTTTGTGATTAGTCACACCCACCCACAGCAGACAGGCACTGTGATCAGATTCCCTCTGTGATCTGTCCTGGGGCTGGCACAGCTCCAGCTCCGGTGGCTTTCCTCCAGAGCTGTCACACAGTGTGGTGCAGCTACCTGTGATGACTCTGGGGCAGACAGGATGCCTTTTGTGCTGCCTTTTCCACCTGTTTCACTCCATACCCCTTTCAATACTTGCAATTTCCGGCAGGCACGAATACTGTCAGCCTGGCATCAGATAAGCTCTCGGGCAGAGCCCTGCCCTGCACTGCCTGTTTCATCCAATAAAGACTTTCCCATCTCTTGTGGGCTGCTCATAATTTAGCTTTCATAAATTGACTTGCCAACACATTTGGATGGACAGAGAAAAGTGAGATGCTGATGTATCTTCACTCTTTTCATCTGACATAAACACCCATTGTCAACACAGGGTGAGCAGAGGGGAAAACACTGTGGCAATCACAAACCAAATTTCAATTCACCATCCTCCTGCCCTTCTGGCACTGTGACAAGAAGTAATGCTCTGGTCATTCACATGCTGACACAAGGCAGCATTTTGAGGCTGGAGATGCAATATAGTTTGAGATTAACCTTTTTTTTTTACTGGAAGAGTGGAGAAACTGCTCCACCTATCAAACTGAAAACTTTAAATGAAAACAGAGCTGTGAACAGCACAGGTGGCATCATGCATCATCATCTGTTTCCTCACATGTGAGAACAGTTTTACCAAGGTGTTTATTCTCATTTTCCTTTGCTCCTTTCTTTAGATAGTTTTGGTGCCACATGGCTTGGTCCCTAATCTTGATGGAACCTTTCTCTGCAGGCTGCAGCAGCCTCTGAGGATGCTAAATCCATGGACATGCACAGCTGACTGTCCCTGGGAACAGTGGTGTTTGTGGACATGTCCTGAAAGCCAGATTCCTTGTAATCCAGGAAAATCAAACACCACTTCCTACCTATCCAATAAAAGTGCATAAACCCTCACCCTGCTATATGTGCTAGCCATGCTTGGATACTTGTCTTTAAAATTGAATTTAATAATGGCTAAAGTTATTCAAAAGTTTCCTTGGCTGCAGAGTTTATGGAAAACGCTACCTAAATGTGATGGAAAAAATTAAAAATTACACCATATAACCTCTGGGAGAAATAACACTTGGATTTGTTAATTTTGGAAAACATCTCAATTCTTCTGCTGGCATGGTTTTAAACCATATCCCTATAATGCATCTCCTCATACTTTTACAGCAGCAATAAGAAAATTGGCAAAAAAATGGTAATGCCCCTTTTGGCTCACAATGTATCTTTTGAGACTAATTTGTTTAGTTTAATGAAAAAAAACAAAGTTATCATGGCCATGTTCCAGTCCCAGTACCAATATTCTGTGTTGCGATAAGAAACTAATCATGTTAGGAGCAGGCAGTGTCCATGGCAGGGCAGAACCAGCAGCAACAGCCCTCACCAACCCATGACTCTTCCCATTTTCTCCACTTTTAGGGTAAAACAAACATGCAAACAAGGCAGAGCCCAGTCCTGAGGAGCTCCATGTGTGCCCTGAGGGTGCAGGATCACCATGGCAGGTGTGCAGGCTGGTACCTGAGAGATCAGCACATGCACAGGTCACAGATCAGAGAATCATAGCACTGGAATCAATCACAGAATCACAGAGTTATAGAATTGTGGTATCATAGATTCACATAATCACAAAATTGTGGTATTATAGATTCACAGAATCACAGATTCACAGAATCACAGAATTGTGGAATCACAGATTCAGAGATTCACAGAATTGTGCTGTCACAGAATCACAGAATTGTGGTGTCATAGAATCACAGAATCACAGAATTGTGGTATCATGGATTCACAGAATCAATCACAGAATTGTGGTATTATAGATTCACGGAATCACAGATCCACAGAATCACAAAACTGTGGTATCATATATTCACAGAATCACAGAGCCTCAGAATCAGAGAATTGTGGTATCATAGATTCAGAGAATCACAGAATTATGGTGTCATAGATTCACAGAATCATAGAGTCACAGAATCCCAGAATTGTGGATTCATAGAATCACAGAATTAATCACAGAATGGCCTGGGTTAGGAGAGACCTTAAAGACCATCCAGTTCCTCCTACAGGCAGGGATGCCATTCACTCTGTTAGGTCCTCAGAGCACATTCACAGGTCACAGAATCAGAGAATCATAGCAGGGGAATCACAGAGTCACAGAGCCACAGAATATCAGAATTGTGGTATAATGGATTCACAGAATCACAGAGTCACAGAATCACAGAACTGTTGTATCATAGAATCACAGAATCACAGAGCCACAGAATTAGAGAATTGTGGAATCACAGAATCACAGAATTGTGGAATCACAGAATCACAGAATTAATCACAGAATGGCCTGGGTTTGGAGGGACCTTAAAGACCATCCAGTTCCTCCCAGGGGCAGGGATGCCATTCACTCTGTCAGGTCCTCAGAGCCCCATCCAACACGACTGATCCCACCTCCTTAACTCTTACCCCAATGGAAAGATGAAAGCTCAGTAAAGACCCTTCAACAGAAGCTTGTGGACACCAGAAAACAGCTGCGAGCCTAAAATTTGAGGGGGTAAATGAACAGTTGAGTTGGAATTTCTTCAAAACATGACACAGGCAACAGAAAAAGTAGAGGTATTCAGACAAATGTAAACACTTCTTTTCCTTAATCATTGCATATTTAGCAGATGTTTGACAGCTGCACTGACCATTTAAAGTCATCACATTTTGTCTGAAGTTGTGGTTTGATTCCAGCCTGTGTAAAATAGCCATTTTCCAGGGGCCAATAAGATTCAGTATTTCATGTGGGTGCTTCATGAAGAGCAATATACCAGTGTATATTGTATACTAATAATTTTGGTTTTCAAAAGGATTTCTTAGTCTGATGGCAGCAGCTTTCAGAGGCAGGAATGGTCTCTGCAGAGGCTGCCCCTCAACTTGGACTGTAGCTAAAATCCTGAGCACTGCGCTGATTTAATTACAGCCATTCAAATACAGTAAAAGATTTTATTCAGACTTTCCTGAGACAGAAAAGGAGAGTGAAATGGAATTTCTCTTATTATCTCAACTGCAGGGGTTGTGACTGAGAGCACAGTCTCATTTGCTGCCTATACAGCTGTAATTAAATCATGTCAGCTTTCAGACTTTGAGCCTTATCTCAAGTTGGGATAAAAATTTGCAGTGAAAGAGAGGAGCAAGAGAGTTTAAAGCAGAACACAAGGCACTGCCAGCAACAGCCCAGACACACCTTACACCCACAGCAGCACTACCTAGAGGGTTGTGGTGTCCCACCAGACACACCTGCTGGTTAATAAAAAGGAAGCCAAATCCCATCTATGACCAAAACTTGAGAAAAAGTGTGTAAAAGCTCAATTTTCCCAGGGTACACTGAAATCTTTCTTGCTCAGTGCCCCCAAAGAATATAAGCTCATTTTAATTGGAAAAAGACATCCCAAAATGGTAGAAAATCAGTGAGGTAGGGAAATTTTAAAAAAAGTGAAGATAACTTCAGAGCAGGGCTTTGCCATTGGTGGATGCTTTGCTTGAGTCCTGTACATGTTTGGAGACAGACTCACTGTGGCTCTTATCTGCTGTGCTCCTGGCCAAAAGTGCAGCCAGGCTGCTGGGCAATGAGATTTTGGGCAGGACAGCAGTAGGTTTGAGAGGTTTTAGCAGCAGTTTGGGAGGTGGCTGTCTCCTGATTCAGCAGCACCTGGCCAAGCAGACTCAGTGCATCCCAAAGGGCAGAGACATCTGACATACTGCTTAAGACTGGATGTCAGAACAGACCAGTGCAGGCTCCTGGCCCCACAACAATGATCCAGTAGCTCAGCTTCTGCCCCACCAGCGGGCTCAGCTTTGGGTGTGAGTACAGCTGCTTTCCCAGCCCGTGACCCTTGGACATCTCCAGCTTCCCAGTTTCACACACTGGCAGGGTGCTGCAGTCTGGTCCTTGGTGGATGTTAAAGCTTGGGAACAGAAAATGTTGTTGTTGCTGCCATCAGATGTGATACCTCAGCATGTGAGAGAGCAGGGAGAGCTGGTGATGCAGGTGTTCAGAGCAGGGGAGCATCCTTAGGGATACAGAGCTTGGCCAGCACTGAAATTGGCTCCATGGGCTAAAGACACTGGAAGGATGAGAGGAGCCAGCCTGGGTGTCCTAGACTGCAAGGCAAGATGTGCTCTCTTTGCCATCTCTATGGCAGCTGTCTGCTGTTCAGTGGGCAGTTTTCCTTATCTCTTCCACACCCACTCCTCCCTCAGGGGGGACACCTGCTGATAACAGGCTGTTGAATGTCACTGCATGGCTGATAAGAATTACAGCATCCCATTGGGACATGTGAGTCCAGAGGGAGGAGCCAAGCATTCCTACCTGGATATAATCTGGAGATTCTGGAACACCAGCACGGCTTCTCCACTGAATTTTCCCAGAGGAACAGCAGCTGCCTCTTCTTCCAGTAGATCTTCAGAGAAAGACTCCACCTTACTACAGGATCCCTGCTCCAACAGAACCACACCTGACACTCCAAGAGGGCTGCAGCCACAATTCCAATGGGACTGCTGCCAACACCCTGACCCACAGGGTGTCAGGTTGTGTTCTGACTCTGTCAGTGTTGTTCTAGTGTACTGCATTGTTTATTTTATCCTTTTATTTTCTTCCCTATTGAAGAATTGTTATTTCCTGCTCCCATTTTTTTTTTTTTTTTTTTTTGCCTGAGAGCCCCTTAATTTAAAATTTATAGCAATTCAGAGGTGGGGTTTTACATTCTCCATTTCAAGGGAGGCTCCTGCCTTCCTTAGCAGGCACCTGTCTTTCCAAACCAAGACACCGGGAAAGGATCGGACTCAGTGTCCTAGGGTTACATTATGATGCTTGTATCTCCATTTGTGTGTTCTGTCTATGCTGGATATTATGTTCTGTGCCTTCAAGACTGGCTCTGAAGAGTGGAAGTTTTGTTTTGGTTTTGTTATCAGCCTGCTCCCCCATGGCTGGCGAAACACACAGATGGGGCAGTACATGGTGCTGCTTTTGCTTTTTGCTTTGCTCTCACTCTTGCTTCTGCTTGCTCTTGCTTCTGCTCTTTAGCTAGTTTAGCTAAACAGTCCAAATTTCTTCCTGGACTGTTTCTTCTTTCCTTTTTTTTGACCATCTCGAGCCTGCTCCAGGCTGGGCCCTGGGACCACCGAGAGTTTGCACCCTGTGGCCCAGCGGGGCCTACTCTGGGCAGCAGCTGCCCCAGCGCCGGAGGGACTGAGAACAGAGCGACCACCCCCAAGAGAGACTTTCTGAATTTGTCATCTTTTTCAGAGCAGTGAAAGAGTGGTGTCACCTGGTATTGTTCATTCTGTGTGCTGGGGGTTGCTGTGCCTGTTAAATAAACAGGTTCTTTCCACTTCTCTCCAAGGAATCCTTCCCGAACTGGTTGGGGTGAGGGCCTGTGTGGGTTTGCTTTCTGGAGGGGCCCCCTTTGGAGGTTCTCTCCCAAATCTGCCCTAAACCAGGACACTCAGAACAGTGACATGCTCTGCTCTGCTTGGGGCTCACAGTGCTTGGTAAAATGTGTGGGACCCTGCCGTCCCACCCCATCCCAGGCACCTCTGTGGTATCAGACACCCCACAATCCTGCACATTCCTGTTACTGCTTTGCAACAAATATATCAATGTACTTAGGCAAGGACGAAAGCACCTAAGAACAATCTGAGGTACCAGAGAGAGGAAATGCTCCCAGCATTATTCCATCCTTCAAGCCCCTCTCAGGGAGTTCCTCCCTGGGCGTTCATGTTTACTGTAAGTTGCCAAGGGCTGACTCTTTCCACACAAGGAGAAACACCATAAAGACAAACTGCTGCATAATGTATAAGATATAGGATACAGCAGGGTTATTAAACATACATGTATGGGAATAAAGAAAATATTTTCCAGGGTAAAGGTAGCCCTATTTGCCTCTCCTTACAGTGCAGCATCTTAGCTGTAATATCTGGCCCCTTTTACAGCTGGTCATGCCTCTGAATTTTAGGTTGTGCTGGCCTGCAGCATTTCCTGCTGTTCCTGAGCAAAACTCCCAGTCAGCTGCATGGGTTGGACGTTTTGTGTTGAGAAACATTGGGGAAGAAAGCAAAAGTAGCACTCAACACCTGCTAAAACCCCGAACCCTCTCGGCTCTCCAGCCTGGCAGAACTTAATATCTCATTTGTCAAAGTGACAGTGAATTCCCCATGACAGATCATATGATTATTAATTCTGTCTTCAGGAGATAGACACAATTTGCAAGTTTTCTGAATCAAGGTAGTAAGATAATGCTTAAGGGAAAAAAACTCAAGCCTCCCCCCCTCCCCCAAACTTCCATTTCATTAAAACTTCAGAGGTAAACAACAAAAGTTGCAGCAAAAAAAGATTCCTGTCACTGCAAAACCCCAAAGATTCCTCACAGCAGGTGAGAGGATGGTCTGCTATACAGAGACCAAATACAAACCGACACAGACACAGACTAATTACAAAGTGATGCACCTGTATCCTCTGTAACTAGTTTGCCTTGTAAGTGTCTGAATTTTTACTGCAAATAGTTTAATTTTTCTCTTTGTACGAAAAGCTCCTGGCTCCTCAGAGGTTCAGCTCCCTGGCTGAGATTACCCATGCTTAGAAGATAATTGATTTCAGGGAGTTCTCCAGAGAAATGTCACTCAGAAGATTCTCTCCCTTAACTATTCTCAGCTAAGCCAAAAAGCATGACACTTCTCACTGTTATCAAAGTGGTCTAATGACCTGTTTCCAGCCTGCTTTCTGCAGGCTCTGTGAACTTTGGTAGGAGCTTGGCATGAAGGCACAGGAAGAGTCATCTGTTGCAGCTTGGGAGGGGGTGGTGAGAACTCAGAGATACGTGAGATGAAGAAATTCCCTACTGTGCATGTTCTCTGAGGATCAATTTCTACCCTTGCTATGGCAAAACCAGTAAAGAGATTGGGGGACAGGAAAAAATTCCCCTGTGAACTTGCCAGCAGACACTTTCACATGAACCCTGGCAAGGCTGGTGCTCTCCACCAGCACTCTAGCCAGCACAGTGGTATCACTGGTGCAAATGCTGATGAAAAACAACTAGAGGCAAATCTCAAGGTTTTCTCTGAATGAGTGTTCACAAATAACGCTTTGGTGAGCTCTTGGCTTGAACAAAATCTATCTAGTCAGAATTTCCAGCACAACTAAGGAACCAGACTAAAACAGCTGATGAGCTGGAAAAAAAACCACCCCACATACAGGGACCTTCCATGACCCTCCCACATGGCAGAAATAACCAAACACATAAACCTGTAAACTTCCATACTGGGAATTCTCTCTCCTTGGCCTCTTCCTTGAAAGCCTGGGCTTTCAAACAGGATGCTGCTGTGAACTAGGCTGCACTAATGCATTCATTGATCAGCCAGGACCTATCCACTCAATGTCCACTGCAGCCTTTTTGTTTGTGCACCCTTTCCTGGGTTTCAGCAGCACCTTCATTTCAAGCAAATTTCAGCATAATTGCTATATTTGCTTAAAGCTGTGCAACAGGAGCTGTTTCTAGCCCATCTGCTCTGGAAGCCTCTGCCATGAGAAATGGACACATCCGAGGTGTTGGAAGCAGAAGGAGGGGTCTGCTGGTCACACCTGCAAACAAGGACAGAGGGGCAGAGGCACTGGGGAATTGGTATCACCAGACTCTACGAGGCACATGGTTCAGAGCCAAGGTTTTATACCCCTCACACATGCATATGTATTTTACCTCATTATTGGCTCCAGCTGCACTTATTGTTACCAATTTGTGTCCCGATGCTCCTTTTCCAGGCAGCCTCAGTGGGAGACACTTGTGTGCAGAGCAATATTTGCATTTCTGCAGGTCTTTATGGACATATATATTGCTAATACACACATAAACAGGATGCCATTCATATTTAAGCAGTGCTTTTGGAATGGCATCACAGCTGAGGGAATGGAAACATTCTGATTTGTATCACTTATCTCAGTGGAGGCTGCTTCCTTCACACATTCTGACTTCTGCAGAGCCTCTGCAATAAGGCAGCTACATTCACATAGGATGAGACATGAGGTATTTAATAACCCCCCCCTTCCTCCCCCAAAGCCCAATAAGCTTGCTCTGCCCATTGATCTTTGCACTCGCCCCTCTGCTTTTTCCAGACTACTGTGCTTCCTTTCTACTTCAGCTCTTTTCTTCATTTCCATTTGCATATATTCGAGGCCCTAAAGAAAAACATCTCTGCATTAAAAGGCCATTACAGAAATATATGCTATTTAAGTAACAATAGACCATGTTTTCTGTTGGGAGGGGAAAAAACCCAACTCAACAGAATATTTCAGTTCCAAACAAGATTTAAAAAGGTATCACATGATCTTCAGCATGCTTTGGCTCACAGAATTTGTGCTCAGTTTGTTGAAGCTTCTGCTTTAGTCTGTTCATCATTTTTGCAGAAATAGGCCTGTGACAAAAGTGTGTGTGTGTTCAGGCATGTCACCTCCCTCTTTACCTGAGGCTTTCCCAGGCACAGAACACCCAATGCTTCAAAGCACTGCACCCTGCCCTGCAGTTTGCTGAGGGGCTGTAAAGCAGTGTCCCTTGCACTGGGCAGCATTTCACACTGCCTTCAGCCTGCTTCAGGGGGCCCAGCTCAGCAGGACTCAGCCAGGCAGGGCTCCAAAAGCTTTTCACCCCTAGAAGTCACAGCCATGTCAGGTGGCATCGCCAAAGCGTTTGCATTTGCAAAAATATACTGTAAAAAAAAAATCTCAGTGACACAAGCAACCCCTCCAACCTTGTGAGTGCTCATGTGCATTCCTGGGGATCTGTCTTATCCCCTCTGATGGGTTTAATGGCCAGATGAGGCAGTCCTTGTCCCATCTGTCTGCCATGGCCTTTGGCTGGCAGTCACCACCCTCAGAACTCAGTGAGTGGGTTGTCCTCTCCAAAGTTCTCTCAAGATACAGCCCTGCCAGCTGGATTAAACTGACCTAAACCCACACTCCCTCCCAAAGGGATGGCCCTGCCTTCCTCCAGTCCAGCTGTGATTTCCCAGTTTGATTGAGGCTTTCCCAAAGCCTCCCCACCTTTGCTGCGGTCCCTGCAACCACAGGGAATGGGAGCTGGGACTGATGGAGCTGGAAGCAAAAGGAGAAAAGGATCAAAAATATCTTCTTTCACCAGGTCAGCAAGGCACCCTGTTCCACCCCGTGGGTGGCAGGAGCTCATGGCTGGGGGAAGGGGCACTCTCATGCTGGGAGAATGGTATTTAATTCCAATAGAGAAGGGGCACTCTCCTTAGTGCATCAGTCACTGGTCCAGCTGAACTGGCAACAAAGTCATACTTGAGTTTACAGCTCCAGCACTTTATTATTATTGCTTGAGCAATTTAAACTGCTGTTAATTTTTGGGTTGCCTTAGCACCCTGGGGCTGCCAGTGCCATAGCAAGCTGCCAGTGTCTGTGCTAAAGGAACAAGATGCTCCACTGTTGGAGTCCTAGATGCTGAGAATTTTGGACTTTCTGTGCTGATAAACTCTGACCCCCAAGAGAACATTACATTTAACCTGGGGCCACAGAGAAGGCTTCCAAAATTAAATAATAGAACTGTGAATATAAGTGTGTAATTTAATTAGAATTGTGTAATATCACGTGGTAGAAAACTTGGAGTTTAAAGTTTTAGAATATAATAGTATATATAAAGCAAGACAGCAGTTTTAAGGCAGAAGCTAGTCCTTCTTTTTCACTGTCCTCCTCATGAGTTTAAGTAGTATTTTAAGTTAAACAGAAAATTGTGCATTGTGGGACATGAGTGGTTAATTATTGAGTTAGAAGTAAAAATAATTTAAGTATAATCTCTTAATTAGATAGTTTAGCCTTAAAAAACCTTGTAAAGAAAAATAGTGAACAATTTTATACTATGTTAGTGAAATGCTGCAGAACTCACACCTTTTAAGACTGTGATATAGATAAGAAATAATAAACACCTGGGTCTGAACAAAAAATATCATTTTGAGCACTTCAATCCCAACCTTAACAAAAGCAGAAAAGAAACCAAGATCCAACACTCCACCAGAGAGAGAGAAGGGCTGAGGATGGCAGCAGTACCTGCACCTGCTGCAAGTCCATCTTGCTCCATTCTTAGGTGGGGGCTATTTTTAATGGGACCAACTCAGTGCCATGAGCTGCCTCAGCGCAAACAGCGTGAGAGCAACCTGTGAGGACCTGGGGACAGGGGAGCCCCTTGGGGCAGCCTCACAGGGGAGCCTCAGCACCACCAGGGGCCCTGAAGTGGTTCAGGAGGGAGGAGGATTCCCTCTCTCATCTGGGTGTGAGAAGCAGTGTTACCCATTCCCTGCAGAGTCACAGCTGGCTCCCAGGCAGGAGCCTTTCCTGTGCCCAGGCTCTCTGAAGGACTGAGCAGGATTTGTGAAAAATCCTTACAGTTTCCCCAGCATACATTTTTTGACAGTGAGTTAAGAGGTGTCTGTTTTATGGGTGAAAAATGAGAGGCAAAGGACAATAAACTATTGCTTCCATCCCTGTGTTTCAGAAGGCAGTAGACAAATAAAAAAGTTTTCAAATGCAGGACAAAAGCTCCTCCTAAAAGTAGTGTGCAGGGTCATGACTCTTTGGTGTTATTCTCATGAGAGGATTAAAAGAAAAAAATCAAAAAACCTAGTGATATATTCACTAGTTTTGTGTATGAAATTGTAGAAACACCTAATTTCTCCACTTTTATCCAAGGATTTCCATAGCCCATTTTTCCTGGGTATCCAGGGCAGACTGATGGGTAACCACACTTCCTCATTCCACTAGGAAGCTCATTCAGACTGAAACTTGGACTATTGGTTTTTAATTTTAATGCAGTTTCTCATTTTGATAGCTCTTCCACCTGACATGGAATTGCCACGCTGCAAATTGAATACAATAAAATTGCTAATCAGCCCATTAGAATATGGTGATGGTATAACATCTATTAGTTGTTGAATAATGTCTTCCTCTAATGTATTTTGAATTAAGTCTGCATAATAACACAATTAATTTAGATAAGTGTGCCTACCCATAAACACAGCGTGCATGTGCACACACAGCCTCCTTTTGGAAATCTGTACAACTTTTTAACTCAGTGACAACCCCATACAAATGCCAGGGAAAGAAAGTGTCTTCAAGGAGTGAAACAAGCAATTAAATACAAAGAAATTATCCATGAAGTAAGACAGGTTACAGCAGTTTGCTCTGATCAGGTGTCTTTCATGGGAACACAAAAACTATTACAGGCTTCAAACTCACATCATAATGAATTTCTCTGACTTCAATTGCTTCTTATCCCAGAAATACCTCCCACATTTTACTTCCTCCACAATTAAACCAAACTATGCTCCTGCATTGCCATTTTCTTACCCTATTTTCTCTTGCTTTTTCCAAGCTCTTGCCTGACAGTTTCTTAGGTTCTTAATTCTGGTGTGCACAGGCTACAGATTTTTTCCGCACCCAAAGAAGAGCCTTTGGCCAGATTTTTTTAAGGACTCATTCAATTTCTTTACCCTAGTGCAAGCCTTCCCTTGCTGTACAATTGCAAAGACCCAAAATGTAAACTTTTTTCCCATGGCTTCCCCTCCCTGGAGACAAATAATTTCCTACACTGGCAATTTCCCTTGTCAGCATCCTCTAGCGCTACATCCTGAGTGGTTGAAAGTTGCCAAGCCTTTGTCTGAAGCTTAAAATAGAAAGTAGCAGTGAATCCAAAACGTCTCTTATTTGTCTAATAAAAGCTCCTAGTCATTATAAAATAAGAATTGTTGAAGTTGTTATGGGGATATTTCTCCCTACCCATAAACACATGTTTTATATTCAGCAGAACCAATCTTTATGGTAATCTAAAAGAAATACAGTGGTCATATTGTAAAGTCCTGTAATTTGGATGAGTTGGTTTTCTTGTAGGAATCTTAGGATTTTAAATAGGTCAAAGTCCAGACTTTTCCAATAATGTGCAGTGAGAATATAATATTATAGAAGTTCCTTATAAAATGGGGAGCTATGAGCAGAACTGTGGTCAGAATCTTACTGGCAGTTTGATATTCTTATATGGGAAAGGATAGTCCAGGAGGATTTGTAACCTTAAGCATTTGAGAAAACTGTCTCTGGGCATCTCTACATCCTTCTGCATCTAAATATTTTCAGGGATCATGTTCTCAGTGCACCTACATCTCCTACAAACCTGCATCTGTGTCACTTTGGGTTTCAGAGCAAGCTACTTGCAAGAAACATTAGGACTCCACAATACACAGCTAAGAAAAGGAACAATACAGCTGAAATGGGCAAAGATGATTCAGTTCAATCTGAGGAGAGTTGCTTTGTATTCCCAGGCAGTTTAACAATCCTTTCATCTTTCAAGGAAATTATAACTATGATACATTGGGACAAAGTTAGCAACTTCTCTTTTTATCTAAGTCCTATTATTGGTGCTTGTCACAGCTATTCAAGGACCTCCTGGGAACCAAAATGGACAATTGCATCCTCCTCTCTCTGCCTGTGAGAGGCTGGGTATCATTAACAATGCTTAAATTAATAGTGAATTTTGGAGGGAGTAAATGTTCCCCTGCAGGAAACCATAGATGAAGAGACAGGATATACATTTCAGTTCAAAGCCCTGCCCATGAGTGCAGGACTGTGACATTTTCATGTTCAAAATTAGACATTCATAAGTTCCCTGCAGCAAGGTGCACATTATTGTTTTGGTCTGTGGAATCAATAGCTGCAGGGGAGGGGGTGGAAGGTGGCTTTTTGAAAAAGGGAGTGTTTTTCACAATGGAAAGAAATCGATTACGTGTAATAAGTGGCTGTAGGTGGTTCCCTGCCCTTGCTCCTTTTTGTGCAATATAGGTCTCAGGGCTCTGAAAGGCACTGGAACATAGGGTGAGGTCTTTTTCAAACTTTGCAGTACTGTGGATAACAGCATCCAAATTTTGCCATATTATGTGAG
Source organism: Ammospiza caudacuta (assembly GCF_027887145.1). Lineage (NCBI taxonomy): Eukaryota > Metazoa > Chordata > Aves > Passeriformes > Passerellidae > Ammospiza > Ammospiza caudacuta. The sequence goes on from NC_080594.1 coordinate 113,530,753, forward strand.
CAGAGGAGATGTAGAAGCGAGGTGAGGTCAGAGTGGGGCTGGTGAGCAGGAGGGGAAGCCTGGCTTGTGGGCAGATGCAGCTCACCAACCCTTTGTGTGCAGGCAGACACACAAAGGGATTTCATACCTGTGGCTGAGAGCCAGCAGGTCTTGGAGGCTGCAGGGATGCTGCTGGCAGCAGCAGAAAAGGGGCTGCCCTGAGTGTCCTGGTATGGGGCAATGTTCTGATTCAAGCTGAATGCAGGCTGGAGCCCTGGAGTTCTCAGAGCTCAGAGCATCCTGCAGCAGTGCATTCCTGCTCCTCACCGCTCCTCCACACCATCCATTTAACATTTAACCTGGCAGGGAGAAGCCACAGCAGGGCTTGCCTCAAAGGTGGCACTCCACTGAGGCTTGAAGGACTCAGAGCAGGGGATGGAGAGAATGGAAGTCAAACAGCCTGGCACTCCTTTCTCAGGGAACTGGGGTCTTGAATCATGCAGGGGCTGGGTATCTTGTGGTCAGAGCTTCTCCTGCAAGATGCAGCACAGTTCAAGGCAGTGCTCACCCCAGGCTGAGCTCTGATCCAGAGAAAACACAGAAAATTTCTGAATTTATGCTGTTGTCAGTAAGCCAGGTGGACACAGAGGTACTTATTGCACTGCAAATGACTTCTGTCACTGCCAGGCTCCATCTACTAAATAAACAAAACTCTGGAACCACTGGTGTTGGGGCAAGTACCAGAGTTATTTTCCTTGCACCTCTCAGAGGAGTTGTGCATCCAGTCTGGGGTAGGAGAGTGGCCTGAGAAACAACCCACCACTCCCATGAGACTGAAGGAAGCAGCAGCAGCATCTCAGGTGTTATCTCTCTCAGGGCTGCTGTATTGTTCCATTCTAAAGTGGTCACACTGGTTTAATGCACAGCTTTGTGGTTTGGAGACTACATAGCACAGCCTGCCTGCTCTCCAGATCATCATCTGGGATGGAGAAGGAATGAGATAATCTACTCCACTCCCTGTCCACTGCATGCACCTTCCTTCCTTCCTTCCTTCCTTCCTTCCTTCCTTCCTTCCTTCCTTCCTTCCTTCCTTCCTTCCTTCCTTCCTTCCTTCCTTCCTTCCTTCCTTCCTTCCTTCCTTCCTTCCTTCCTTCCTTCCTTCCTTCCTTCCTTCCTTCCTTCCTTCCTTCCTTCCTTCCTTCCTTCCTTCCTTCCTTCCTTCCTTCCTTCCTTCCTTCCTTCCTTCCTTCCTTCCTTCCTTCCTTCCTTCCTTCCTTCCTTCCTTCCTTCCTTCCTTCCTTCCTTCCTTCCTTCCTTCCTTCCTTCCTTCCTTCCTTCCTTCCTTCCTTCCTTCCTTCCTTCCTTCCTTCCTTCCTTCCTTCCTTCCTTCCTTCCTTCCTTCCTTCCTTCCTTCCTTCCTTCCTTCCTTCCTTCCTTCCTTCCTTCCTTCCTTCCTTCCTTCCTTCCTTCCTTCCTTCCTTCCTTCCTTCCTTCCTTCCTTCCTTCCTTCCTTCCTTCCTTCCTTCCTTCCTTCCTTCCTTCCTTCCTTCCTTCCTTCCTTCCTTCCTTCCTTCCTTCCTTCCTTCCTTTCCTTCCTTCCTTCCTTCCTTCCTTCCTTCCTTCCTTCCTTCCTTCCTTCCTTCCTTCCTTCCTTCCTTCCTTCCTTCCTTCCTTCCTTCCTTCCTTCCTTCCTTCCTTCCTTCCTTCCTTCCTTCCTTCCTTCCTTCCTTCCTTCCTTCCTTCCTTCCTTCCTTCCTTCCTTCCTTCCTTCCTTCTTCCTTCCTTCCTTCCTTCCTTCCTTCCTTCCTTCCTTCCTTCCTTCCTTCCTTCCTTCCTTCCTTCCTTCCTTCCTTCCTTCCTTCCTTCCTTCCTTCCTTCCTTCCTTCCTTCCTTCCTTCCTTCCTTCCTTCCTTCCTTCCTTCCTTCCTTCCTTCCTTCCTTCCTTCCTTCCTTCCTTCCTTCCTTCCTTCCTTCCTTCCTTCCTTCCTTCCTTCCTTCCTTCCTTCCTTCCTTCCTTCCTTCCTTCCTTCCTTCCTTCCTTCCTTCCTTCCTTCCTCACCTTCCTCTAGCCCAGGTTGTTCAGAGCCCCATCCAACCTGAACCCTTCCAGGGATGGGGCACCCACAGCTTCTCTGGGCAGCCTGTGCCAGTGCCTCACCACCCTCACAGCCAAAAATTTCTTCCTAATTCCTCCTCCAAGCCTACCCTCCATCAGTGTCACCAACACTGGTGAAACCCTGGCAGATGTTATTGGGTTCTTGTTTCATTAACTCCCAATGAACACTTTGAGCATGTACCTAGATTAAACTGCTTGTCAGGCTTCAGAACCTGGAATGGCAATGATCATCCAGCCTGTGACCACCTGAGCAGCAACAAAACTCTTCCTACCCAGGCCTACTCAGCTGCCCCCTCAGTGGCACCAGCAGGAAGCAAATTCTAGTAAACCAGTGTTTTTCTAGTTCCTCTTTATTAACCTTCACTGACATCTTGCCCCACTCAAGATTCACCTCTTTCCAGTGGTATTTACGTACTTTAGAATAATGTTATAGGGTATTTTGTCACCCTCCTAGCCATTGTTTTGCTGAAATTTACATTTTTCTCTTGTATTCTAAGTCAGTGGCTCCACTTGCAGCTGAACTGAGCTTGAGTGACCTTCAGCAGATACCATTGCAATTATGGCCTCCTTCTCCTGACCCTCTGCACACATTTTATCACAGATCAACAGCTTTTACCCTTCTTTAGCAGCTGGACAAGCTGATGAGCTCAGAGTATAAAATCAGTGTACCCCAGTGAAAGGGGGTCTTGGAAGGAATAAGAAAGATGCAGTATAGGCCCCTCTCTGAGGAAAAAGCTAATTGAAAACCAGTGATTTCCATGCTGTCAAAGAAACTCAATCAGTAACAGGCAAGAAATAATCCTCTTATAAAACAGGTCAAATAATAATATGTCATCAGGATGCTTTTAACTTCATTAGAATTTGTCCCTTGATAAGTGACATTTTAATGATGTGATCAGGTAATAAAATAATACATGCCTGAAAACTTATGGCCAACTCACACATAATTAATGGTCCTAAATGAACCCTGGATGATAGGGTCGAACCTAATCTTAGGTAGAAAACACTCTACTGGACATTTTTCACACGCCTGTTTTGGAGTTCTGAACTGATGGTTCAATTTGGCAAAATAACTGACAGGGTGCCATTCATCTAACCCGTAAGATAAACAATAGAGGGAACAAAAATGCTGGGGGGATTTTCTCAAGCATTGCCATGAAATGGAGATGCAGATTATGCAGGACCAGGCTTGAGGAGCCTGACAGTGCTTGAGTACTTTACCTTGGGCATTAAATATTTGAATATGCCTGTCTGATGTGGAAGTGACTCTAGATGATCTGAATTTTTACTTAGTGACCTAGAGAAAGAAATAAAAGCATTTAATAAATGAAACAAAATTTCATCTGTTAAACTCTTAAGAGTACTTGCTTTTCAAGCAAATTGTTGGAGGAAAATTCTGGGAGGAAAGGGAAGGGAAGGGAAGGGAAGGGAAGGGAAGGGAAGGGAAGGGAAGGGAAGGGAAGGGAAGGGAAGGGAAGGGAAGGGAAGGGAAGGGAAGGGAAGGGAAGGGAAGGGAAGGGAAGGGAAGGGAAGGGAAGGGAAGGGAGAAAAAGAAAAAGAAGAAAAAAAGAAAAAGAAAAAAGAAAAGAAAAGAAAAGAAAAGAAAAGAAAAGAAAAGAAAAGAAAAGAAAAGAAAAGAAAAGAAAAGAAAAGAAAAGAAAAGAAAAGAAAAGAAAAGAAAAGAAAAGAAAAGAAAAAGAAAAGAAAGAAAAGAAAAGAAAAGAAAAGAAAAAGAAAAGAAAGAAAAGAAAAGAAAAGAAAAGAAAAGAAAAGAAAAGAAAAGAAAAGAAAAGAAAAGAAAAGAAAAGAAAAGAAAAGAAAAGAAAAGAAAAGAAAGAAGAAAAGTGCTGGTCAGTAAACTCAGTGCAAATCATAAACTCTAAAAGCACCGAGTTCCAGAATTCAACCACTCTGCCCCAAACAGCACAAGTCTCATCCAACTTAACTCATCTCCAAAGCATTTATCACTGCAGTATCTGGACCATGCACACAGATTCTGGGATACAGGGGGATATGTCCAGAAGAGTTGATCAATTTCCTGTTCATCTGCTGTGCTGCCCTTTGGTTTCGCCATTTCATCTGAAATAACGGAAGTTACTCTGTGATCACAAGCATATAGTTCACAAATTTGGTGTCCTCATGTGACTTTAATGCCAGCATTCAGGTAAGAGTTACTGGAGTTTAAATTTACTTCTTTTTGCAACTCCTCAGACATTTCCCAGGAGAAGAACCTCTGGCTACACTGATCCTTTCACATCCTGCTGCTCCTAAAGATGAAATTTGGATATCAGCAATCCCAAAAGTAAAAATTAACTGTGAAGGAAAAATGTTCTGTTTCAAAGATGTCCATGTGGATCTGTCACTGTTTTTATCCTGCAGAATGGGAAGCCATTGGGGAGCTTTGATTTTCAGTGGGGAGACACAGACCAGACAAGGGTGGAGCTGGTTTAGCCTGGCCTGGTGTGTTTTTCTATTTTATGCCTAAAGGGTGTATATAAATCCCCACACCACCGAGGAACCAGCAGATTCTGCCCATTTCAGCTGTCCCAAACCCTGGTATATCCTCTAGCAGCCTGACTCTGGGTGTAAGCAAATGCAAGGAACAAATGTTGAAAGATATGGAGGTTATCCCCAAAATGACCTGGTAACCTGCAGACACAAGGAGACAAGGGTGAATTTGTGTATTAGAAAGATGGGTGCCCAAGTGGCACTCTGGGGGTGGTGTTTCTTCAAAAATGAAGCAATCAGTGAGAATCAGAATGGCTCAGAAGTGCAAAGTATATAATAAAAATTGTCATTTATTAATAGTGCTTCTGGGAACTCCCTGGGAACCATATCTGCCAGCAGTGATATCTGCACATCAATCTAACTCCTTTTTATTCTGTGGCAAAAAACCTGCATTATTGCTCTTGCTGCTGTGGCTCCCTCCCAGGCTGCTGTGATACATCCCTCCTTTTGGGATGAATCCCTTCCCAGGCCATCTGTCCTTCCACTCCAACCCCTCCCCAGCCCCTCCCTCACCCTCTGCCTCCCACACACAGCCTGAGCCTCCTTAGCACCCTTCCCAAGCCTGCTGGGACAAACTCTGTGTGCAGGGGGATTTTGGAGGTCACTGACTCCTCTGATGGCCCAGAGCACCCAAGTGAAGTGGTTGAGGTTGTGAGAGACACTGGTGGAGAGTGTCAGCATCATCTTGCTGGTGCCAGGCCAGCTTGGTGTCCAGCATCCCCTGTGCTTGAGGGTTTTTCCTAGACAGCTTCTTCCAGGTGCTCTGAGCCAGATGCTGGCTCTGGAGGCATTTTCCCAAATAAAGTTTCCCACCTGTCTCTCTGCAGAAATTGACTGGCAATCTGGTGTGATCCCACAGCCCATGGGTGGTGCAGGGGGAAAGGAGCTTCCATCAGAGCTGGACAATGTGGGAAAGGAGTGGAACATGTGGAAAGCAGGGTCAGGGCACCTCCAGAACTGGCAGCTCCCAGCACAGTGGATGTAAGGGATGGAAAGGAGCAGGAATAATCCTGAGTCTGGGCCAGGCCACTGGAGAACAGTGTAACTGCAAATAGTGCCCCAGCTGGGGTAGCAGGATTGTCAGAGTCCAGAACATTCTTCTGGCTGCCCTGGAGGACTCAAGACCCTGACAGGGGGCTCAGAGACCTCGGCACGGAGTCAAAAACACCTGTGCTTTCAATTTAAACCCATGGAAACAATTACCAACTTTGTGCAAAGAGTTACAAGCCACAAGAGTTTGAATAGAATGTTAGTGAATTTGTCACAGGGTGAAAATGTAGAATTTTGAGGATTCAGAATGGAGGTTCAAGAGGCAAGATGGAGGAATCTGGGTGTGTCCTGTCTTTCTTCTTCTTCTCCTCCTCCATCTTCTGCTGTGATGGTGGCACTTTTGGATTGGTCTAGGGTAGAGACAGACTGTCTAACATAGGTGATAGGCATTGGAAATTTATTGTAAATAAAGTACACGTAGTTTTTAGTATAAAAAGATAACACCACCCCAAGGTGGTGAGTGTGCCTCAACCTGACCTACCAGACAGACCTCAGTGGATCAGAAAGACAATGTATTAGATAAGAGCAAATAAACAACTTTGAGAACGAGAGCCAAGGAATCCCAACTTCTTCTTCAAGTGCAGGGCTGGGAAAAGGAGACTTTTTAATACCTGGGGAGCCATTCCAACAACTCAGAACCTGAGACAGGATCCTGTGGGTGAGGGGCACAACACAAATGAAAGTGTTTGGTCTGGTTTCCTTCCAGAGTAGAGGTCTCTGTAAAATGTGCCTCCTCTCAGGCTGTGTTTGGCTGGGTGTCCTGCAGGGAGCCAGGGCTGTGTCACACACTCTGCACTGGCAGGAGGTGGCCAGGCAGGCAGCAGTTACCAGCTGATGGCAGGCAGCAATATTCAGAGTAATCATTATGTGGATCAACATAAAACAAAACTCTTATTAAAATTAACAGCATAGTCCCTAAAACTGATGCTGTTTCAAGCTACTCATTATAGCTGATGACTAAATCCAGCCAGCAGCACGTGATCAGGGCTGGTGTGGGTTTGTGTCTTCTGGAGACAAAGCTTACCTGATTCCAAATCTGTGAACACATTGGCATGACCAACTGGAATTAAGGCTGAATCACTTTGCTTCCATCACAGCTCCAAACCCACAGGTTCACAGCACACCTCTCCCAGCCATGAAGCCTGGGCAGCTTGTGGTGAGTCCCTCACACAAATCCAGAGCACCAGCAGCCTGGGCTGCAGCCCCTCTCTCCTGGGTTGATTATATGATGCTTTTATCCCAAATTGCCTCGTTCTGTTTATGCTGAACGATAAGTTTTGCACCTTTCAGACGTGTTCCAGAGAGTGAAGTGGAAAGACAAGAAGCAGCAGTTTGTTTTCAGACACTGCTCTCACTCCTCCACATTCCTGCTCCTGACTGTGTTGTCTGCGGATGGACAGACAGCGGGACAGAGCTCTCTTGTGCTTTTAGTTAGTCAGCTGGCTGAGGCAAAGAATTTCCCTGGACTGTGTTTTTTTTCTTTTTTCCTTTTCTTTGCCCTGTTTAACCTGCTCTGGCCTGAACACCCAGGGGAGCACCGGCAGCTCCACCTGAGGCCCAGCGGGCCGGGCCGGGCCTGCGACATTTCCAGCACTGAGGGACTGATCAGAGACTGAGTGAGCTGAGCTGCAACCCGGGGAAAGGACTTTCTCAGTTTGTCATCTCTTTTGGAGCAGCAAGGGGTTTTATTGTTTAATATTGTTTAGGTTTTATTGTTTAATAAACAGGTTTTTTCCACTTTTCTCCAAGAAGGTATTTTCTCCCGGACCGGTTGGGAGGAGGGGCCGATTGAATCTGCTTTCCTAGAGGAGCCCTTTGGGGATTCTCTCCCAAATTTGCCCTGAACCAGGACACCCTCACACAAATCCAGAGCACCAGCAGCCTGGCAGTTCTGTCTGGGTGGCCCCTGGGTGGCCCCTGATGATTCCAGTTTTGGTTCCAGCAGGTGGGAAGTGGCCTGAGCTGGTCACAGCTGTGATCAGATGGATGCTTGAGTGCAACTGCAAGATTCAAAGTAAGAACAGAAGGAGAATTTATACTAAGAACCTTCCAGAACACTAAATTGCTAAGGTCGACACCTATTCCTAGTAGCTTTTGAACAATTTGGTGGGGTATAGAAGGCTTTAGTACTATTCAGCCTCCAAAATGTGTATGCAAAGGGGCAGTCCCCACTGAAGGGAGAGGCTGCAGTATGAATTCACACCTCCTCCAAGCAGAGTGAATCCACCCAGGACTTGTTTTCAGCATCCTCAAAACAAAACTGCACTGAGTGGTCAAATCAGCACAGCTTAAGAAAATTTGACCCCTAAAAGAGAGGGGTTTTGAACCTCAGCTGCTGTGATATGAACCTGCAGTGCATTCTCTCCTGGTCCACTGCAAATCACATTTCCTTGACATGCTTTTATACTTCACCTTGCATTTACAATGGTCTAGAAGTACATGCACCACCATTTACCACGTCTCTTAAGGGAAAAAACTGCTCCAATGTGATTTCCAAGAGACCAAGTCAATACAACAGTAGATGTGAAACTGGCAAAGAAAACTGCCATTGGATTTTTTAACCTTTGTATCTGCCTATCTGCATCCTTCATTTGACCTCCCACTCTCCCTGCTGTACCCTCTTGAGCTCTCCATTTTTTAAACCTAACAAGGTCACACTTTTGCTTGGTGCCTTCAGATCCAGCACTTTCACTGCCAACCTCCAGCCAGCTAATTGTTCCACTCCTTAATGTTCCCAAGGTCTCAGGATGTGTCACCTCTCCCCTGACCTCCGGGGCACTTTCAATCTCTTACAAACTGAAGCTTGCAGCCATCTCTGTCTAAAACCTCCTCCTCAGCTGTGCTGCAGCAGCATCAGAAGGAGCCAGGGAGGATCAAGGCCCCGTTGTGCTCAGATCTGCATAAACACCCACTGAGAGACAGCTCCTGCCCTCCCGAGGTTAGGGGCTGAAAGGGAAGGCAGGCAGAGGGAAAGGGAGTGGGGCACATGGCAGTGGAGCATTCATGGTGATGCAAGTCACATTGCTTGCTAGGCACTCTCTTTGTTGTGCTTTCATTTTTATCCCCCCCCTCCAAATGAAAATAAAATAAGTTGTTGGCTTGTTTTTGGGAAATAACTTGCAAAAGTGATCATCTGCTCTCATCCACCCTGGTGCTGTGCCAGTGCTGCTCCCTGAGGAGCTCCTGGGGCTCTGCAGGAACAACACAGCATGGAAGCAACAGGAGATCAATGACACCCCTTGGCTGCCCTCCTGCCCCATCAGAGCTGGCTGCAGCCTGGCTGTCAGCCCACCCATGGCAAGCTGAGGAGCACAAAGTGCCCTGCCCAGGGCTACAGAGGAATTACCCTCCTTACACCCCAAAAGGAGGGAGCATCCCTGACAGATCACAGCACACACACCTGCCAGGGGAGAAAAAAAAGTTCTGAGAGCTGGAAAAATTGCCCTGAGGTAGGGTATGGATGACAACACTTCAGTCTAACTGTAAGGAGAATAATTTATTCTCCATTTTCTCAGGCAGAGGAAGTGTACCAGCATTACAGAATTGCAAGGAGCAAGGACAGCCTGTCCTGATGGAAAAAAAGTCCTACCTTTAAAGTGAGGATTCAGAATGGTGTGTGAGAGTTTGATTTGCATCCAGAGTGGAAACATGCTTGCCAGCCATCAGGCTGATGTGATTTGAAGCAGCTGAGATATTAAATGCACTAAACCAGAATGTATAATAGTCATGATGCCAGACCTTTAATTATTGTCATGCTTGTGGGCACTGATATCATTCAAATTAAAAGCTTTTCCCACCACTTGCATTTTTTTAATATGTTGATGTACTCTGCACTGATGGATTGTCCTCTCTCGTCCTTCTTTCACAAAGTGCTTGGAAGAATTTGCTTCAGTGCAGAAATAAAAATTATTGGCATTCACTTGCCATATTTTTGGAGCTGTTTTTGTTTTGTTTTAAAGCATAGACCCACTAGCTATGAAAACATTTTGGTGAGTTTGGAGGGGTAGTGTTGATTTTTCCACCAATTCTTGTCTCAGAAAGAGCAGGAATGCTCAATATTAATAGCAAGACTGAAGCAGTGGTACAACCTTCCCTAGAGCAGTGCCTTTGACAGTGCTGGCTGACAACACAGCAAAGTTTCCTAGCTGCACAGATGTTCTAATTTTCCTCTCTCATCTAGTTCAGAGACAGATATTTTTGGCTGACCCTGTGCTCAGATACAGCAGCAGAAAGCTTGAGCAGTTCTGAAGTTGGATCAAATTCTCTGTTCAGAACATTGTCACTGATTCCAGAACTCATTGTCACCAATTCCAGAACTTGTCTAGTGCTGTGATAAGGCTGCTCCCTCACCCATTTGTGTAATTCTGGAACAAGTGGAACTGTTTTAAGCAGAATGAGCACAAAATACCTATCAGGAAAGTTGCTCAGGGCCTTTCCTGAGATGGAACACCCAGAAAGGATAGGCAGATGAATATTCTTGTTCATTCCCCCTGATGACAGGCATAGCAAATCACGTCTCCATCACATGGAGGCTCATTTGCAGGAGATGCAGGAGATGTTTTCCACACTGCATCCAAATTACACTGGTTTGCCACAGCTGACCCAAAACTCCTTTGAACTCTTGCAGCATTCTGCAGCTCCATTTGCTGTACATGCAGCTTGTTTTGTGTTTGGGACATTGGTGGGGCACAGTTAGAAAGGGATGGGGCTCAAACCAGGACAGTGCTTGCCCTTCCCTCTCCTCTCCAAGCAGTGAGCCTCAGCCTCTGCAGACCCAGAGCAGCTCCACTGCTGCAAGGGGGGGGGGGTTGTGCCTTGTAGCACTTTTTATCCACTGGAGACTTGCTCTGATTGCCTGCTTGCAGGACCAGGAGCCAGAAAGCCTCTGTGTTTATAAAACTGACTGCAGCACTAAATCTTTCACCAGCCTTGAGCAATTCACTTCACCTTTCTGCCTTAGTTTCCCTGTGTGTAAAAGTGAGATAATGTTTGCTTTCCTTACAGGGATATTGCAAGGATTAATTAGTTAACTGAGTTTGTTAGAAAGGTGAAAAGCATTTTACACATGGTAAGTATTGTTTCTTTGGTACAAAAAAATAACCCCTTCTACTTTGCACAAGTGATTTTAGAAGCTCAAAACCAAAGACTAAACCAAAGCTGAGGATATTGCCTGACTCAAAACCTGCTGGATGTGTGAGTGCTGAGGAAGGGAGATCACCATAAGAAGGAAAGGTTTGCAAATACAAAACCTTTCAGCCCTTTGGCAGCCAGATGAGGTGAAATAAGCAGCATGTGGTGGTCAGATAGGATCTCTGCCTTGGTTACTGGCTCAAGCCCAGCTGTCCTGACTGGCGGCCACTGACTCCAGTCAATCTGGAAACATGGACCTTACTGGTCCCAGTGGAAAATACAGTGTTCCAGTTGGACTTAAAGAAGAATGAATAAGTTCAGTGCTGCCTCAGGTGGTTTTGAGAGAGACCAACAAAAAGTAAGGAAATTTGCTCTTTCCCGCTCAGGCTAGATCCAGTCTTTTGCACTAAAGGCAGGTTCACTCAGCTATTACCCCTGCTTTCCACCAGCATTGTTTTAAATTCAACTAATTCAAAAGTAAATGTCCAGTGCACAAAAGGATCTCCTGTCACAGAGAAGATGAGAATCTGCTCACGAGATCAGGATGAGCAGCAGCTAACTCCTGTCAGGAAAAAAAAAAAAAAAAAAAAAAAAAAAAAAAAGGAGAGGAGGAAGTAAATGAGAAACAGCTGCTCTCCTAAAGTGTCATTTAAAGAGCTAAACTCAGCAGGACAAAGCCAATTACACCAGCTACCCTTGGAAGTGCTGTTCTGGATCTTCTCAAGATGCTGTAGCTGATTTAGCATAAGGCAGCACTAACAGAGCATCTACAGCTACAAGCAGCCAGGCTCTTGTGTGTGCAGTAAAGTCTGGAGGCCATCACCCACCTCCCCACTGCTGAGAGGTCTCTCCAGCTGTGCTGAAGGAGCAGCTCTTGTGTCACCTTCTAACCCACAGCAGGAAAGGTCAGGCACAACTGGGCTGAGTTTCACGGGCCCGCAGTAAAACAGGGGAAGTTTACAAAAGCTGTTTTCTTGCCAAACCTGTCAAGAAGGGGTTTAAAGTCTTCCAGCAAGGTGCTAAAAGCACTTGCTCTCTGCACTACTGGATCCAAAAGATGGTGTCTGCTTGGAGCTGAGTGATGTGAGAGCAAAGGTGAGGCTGAATCATCAACAGCTGGAGAAAGAGGAGATGCTTCTGCTGCTCTCTGAGTGGCTGAGCCCCTTGCACAGCTCCCACCCAGTTTGCTCGCATCTGCCCCACTCCCCTCCTCTCCTCTCCTGTGTTTGTACCCCCTGTGCTGAGATGTACCTGCACCTGGACCTGCACACACATTTTGGCTCTCAATGCCAGGACCTCCTTAGCGGCTCTGTATCTTCTTGTTCTTATATCAGTGTAAATCTCCTAATCGTAAAGGAGATTCACAAGGGCAAAACCAGTGAAAAATGAGTGGAATCAAAAGGAGGTCCATTTTTTTTTTCTTTTGAATGAAGGCTAATCCAATCAGAAGTAAGAAGCTTTCAGATTTCAGGACTTCTAAGAAAGATTTTTTTTTTTAAGATATAAAGAACTGACCATTCTTGGTTTTCAGAGAGTGATGATGAAAGCAAAGGGTGTATTGGCTGGCTCCAGCTGAGGATCTGGCCAAGTGGAATTAACATTGTTCTAAAGAGCCCTGCACTGAGTTTACAGGTCCAGAAAAGTCCACAAGGCAGGTCTTGGTGTGACCTTCCAGGGCAAGTGTGGGCCTGAGGTATGGTCCGTGCTCACAGCCTGGAAGGGCAGGCTGGAACTGGCTGTGAGGCATCTGCAAGATGTTCTCTCCATGGTGTTCTCTCCATTCCAGAGCAGCTAACAACCAGGAGTCTTTGTGGTCTCCTGTCTCATTGATATTAGTAAACAGTTCTTGTTATTGCTTGGCATGACAGGAGGGGCAGAAGTATGACCAAAAAAAGAATAAATATAGTATTAAGACACTGCTGGAGCCTGAAGTCAATATCCCTGTTTACAGAGTTGCTGTTTCTGTTTGAAGGACCCTGCACTTCTCCTTCTTTATCACATTTGCAATTAGTTTTCCATACACATCTGCTCCTGACCTTAAAATAATTTCCTTTTCTCCCCCAAAGGAAAATGATTTTGAAAAGAAATTGCTTCCAGAATCACAGTTCTTTCCTCATCCTCCAGTGTCTTTCCCAGCAGCCTCACACATCCCAGCTTACTCCTGAAAGAATCCATGCCTTGCAGAACATCACATTTTGTGGCCAGGATTTTGGAGACAGCAAATGTGACCAAAACTTTAAGCACCAAGCTGTTTTTTAGGCACTTAAGTGCCCTTTTCTCAGCACTCTCAGCATGGTAAGTTGTAGCTCCAGCTGACTTTTCATCCCATTTCTATTTTCACACCAAATCCCAGTGTACCCACGGTGTTTTGATACAATGACAAGTTTATATGATGACAATGCACTGCATGGACTGTAGACTCAGATCTGTATTTTTGGTGGTGCTTCTCTGGAAAGGCTGAAGGGCGGAAAAGTGAATATCCCCATATCTCATGGCCATTTAACACAAACAGAAAACCAGAGCCTATTCCAAATATTTCCCTGTTTGGGGGGCAATATTGAATAATTTGCTTTGCTCCCTCCAGAGACATTTTCTCCAGTCTGTGTGCTAATTACATTCCACTGAAATTCTCAAAAATGGGCTGTAAAGGGACTCATGTTGTGCACAGGGCTGGTGCAGAGAATCATTTTACCAAGGAGCAGCCAGGTCCTGGTTACTCCCAGTGTGGACAGTTGAGAATTCAGTGGTGTTTACTGGATTTTTTTCACCCTGATATGTGTTCAGCACCTGTCCTGGTGTCTGGGTGCCCCCAGAGGCTGCAGGAAAACCCCTCCAGCCCTGCCAGTGAGGACACCAGAGCTGCTGAAGGCAATGAGGATGCAGCCAAGAGGGAGCCCCTCAGTACAGGCATGGAAGGAGAGGACTCAGAAAAAAATAGGTGGGAAGATGGAAATTAGGGATTTCAGTGAAACTACAAAACACTGACTAGAAATTCATCCCTGATGTAACTTTCATTCCAGTCAGTCACCCAAGAGCTGAATTTGGCCCTCCTGGCAGAAATTGTTTGGTTTAGCTAGTAACATTAATTGGAAAAAGTGAGCAGTGTTGCTTTAATTGCACAAAAGAGAGGGAGGACAGATCCCATTTCAAATTTCAGAGTAAGGCTTTTTTTTTTTTTTTTAAGAAAGGGGGGGATAAATATTAATACCAAGGCTGTGTTGATGAGCTTTAGGGGGTTGCTAAGCAACACAGCCCTTTGTCTATAGCCCAGACGATGCTCGGGAGGGGACTGTGTAGAAATAAAATTCATATGGCTCCTATAGAACCAGCTTTTTGTAGCTTTTAAAAAATAAACAGGAACCAAAATCTGTCTCCTTGACTTTTTTTTTTTTTTTTCCTCCCTTTCACATGAAAGAGTTTCTGCTGAAAAATCTGAGTATCTGAGAGCAAGTGTTCGGAGGGTGTTGTGAGCCTGACAGCAAAGTTGTGGCAATGAGCACACTTGCTTTAACCCAACAGCAATATCCCCTCAATGTGTCCCTAAATAGCATGGGGGTTTTAAAACTCTCAAATTCTGTGTACTAATTTGCTGTTTGTGGCACATAACCATAACATTTTAGTCCATTGCATTTTCTTTTTTTCAGTTCACCTTAAGGAATTTCATAAATGTATCCCAGTCCAGCACAGGAATAAAATAGCTAATAGCAGACCATTACATAACTGATAAAAGAAAACCACACATTTCCAGATATTAAAATCATGGATATGTTAGTCTAAGCCTTGTAGTAAAATCCAGCTCCACAATTCTTCAAATTCAATATGTTCATTTTTATTTTAAATGTAGAGCTCGGGAATACAGGGGAAGGAACAGCTTTTGATTTGATACTTGCAGAGGAAAAATAATATTTTATTAAGGTATTCAAAATGCTGACTACAGAGAAATTTTAAATAATTTATTTTTTAGAAGTGAAAGTACTCATGTTCTGATATGAAAGAAAATCTAAAGCTTTGTTTTATACAAGGGAGCACAGGTGAAAAGTGGTGAACTCCAAGAATTGCAAACAGTCAGGGCCTTTGTTCTGTGATTTGTCCTGGAACTGGCTCCTCAAAACACATACATCACACATTTTTAACTACTGAAGCCATATTATTGCAGGAAAACTGCAGAAAAGGTGGACTGGAAATGCTGTGGGTTTCACAGTTACTCCACAGAGCAAATGCCAGCACAAGACCTGCATGGACAGAGGGTCTGGAGCAGGAAGATGCTCCTACCCAGGGCAACAGCCCTGGAAAAACAACACAGCTGTACTTTCATTTGCACCTCAAGAAGAAATGGTGGCCTTGAAAAAAGGGAGAATGCATGGCCTTCCATGCAGTCCACACAGGACTTTCATGGCCTGTCCAGGGAGCAAGGGAGGGAATCTCCCAAATGCCCATTGGAATCCAGCTGCTTCTTCCTTTGCATCCTGGATCACCCACATCACAGGCATCTGTGCTGCCTTGCAAGAGACAGGGACAAAAAACTGTGTGTGTTGGCCATTGAGTGTTCCAGCTCCTTCCCTGCTTACAGGTCAAGCCCTGGCCTGTCTCACAGCTCCACACTTGCCCCCAGGGATTCTCCTGTGCAGAGCAAGCAGTTCATGTGGCTTTATCAGGGTAGCACACACAGACTGTTCTTCCTGTCCAAAGCAACAGAGGTTTGTAAGACCCTGGTGCATTTACATGTGGGAGATGATGTGGAAACCCAGGGCACCAGGAATATTTCTCTGTCTGCTCTGGGGTGCCCTGACCCCCAGGGGAGCACTGACTGTGACCCTCATTCATGGAGAAAGTTTCCCAGACTTCAAGATAGACTGGAATCCACAAAAGTGTGAAATAGATTATAGAGAGCAGTGTAGGTGTATCATTGGTGAGAAATTTAGGTTTTGGGATTTTTAGTATGTTGTGGATGGAAACAAGATGGAGGGCACAGGGTGTTGTCCTGGGTTTCTTCTTCATGTTTCTTCTTCCTTCTTCTCCATGGGTTTGGGTGGCACTTTGTCATTGGGCAGAAAAGTCCCCATTGCAGCTCTTTGGGATCAGTGATTGGGTTAAAAGGGAAAATAATCCAGGTGTCAGTTCTTCATTGGATAGTTTAGTCTTAAAAGACCTTGTAACAAGAGATTGTTGCCATTTTGTGCCTTCTAATGAAAAGCTGCCAAACTCACAGTAGTGAGACTGTTTTACTGATAACAAATAATAAACACCTGAGTCAGAACATGAACTATTGTCTCAAGTGCCTTCAATCCAGACCCAGAGAAATCCACAACTATACCCCCACAAGATGACAGCAACAGAGGGAGAGGTTCAAACCTGGAAAGAAAAAAGGTAAAGAGAAGTTGTTATTTCTTAGGCAGTCACTAAAAAGCATAGTGAAATACAGAAGAAGAAACCATTTCTCTCTTGATGTGGGTTTTGCTGTTTAATCTACGTGAGATCCAAGGGCAACTATAATGTTCTACAGGTGATCATTGTTCATGGTGCCAGCACAACAGCAAGTTTCACAAAACACAAGGTGAAGTTAATGTTGAGCATGTGGAAACTGCTGAGGATATTGGTGCCGGCTTTGGTTTTAAAATGAAGAGTTTTCCTTCACAACAACATAATTTCCTCTGTGTCTGGGCTGACTGAGAGTGTGATATCAAAAAAAAGAAAAAAGGTACTACTGGACTCTCAACATGGTCATGAAAAACATATCCTTGTTCTTGCAGAAAAATTTGACCACAGACCAGTACTAAACTTCCAGTTTTCTCAGACTCTGCTTTGTATGAACCCTCTGTGTAAGAACATGGTGACACAGATGTGTCATGCATGGCCTCTCCAACAACAGTGTGTCCACCTCAGTCCAGGGGATCTTGGGCTTCTATCAAAGCTACTGCTATCTGAGAGAAATTCCCTGAAGATGCATGTCCAATGTCTCTCTCATGAGAATTCAAGTTCCTTTCCTTCCCACAGGATCTTCTCTGGCTTCACTTTTCCCCTTCCCCAGCTTCTCAAGTATCAGAGAAGTCATCTGAGGCTTTTGAAACCCACAGGAGTGCTGAGGGCTGCTAGAGGAGGGAGACTGAACCATGGTGCTGGTAATAATGTGCAGGCAGCTCCTGAGAAACAGCATTCCCTCATTCCCTGCTGGCCTGCAGCCCCTCTGCAGAAGCAGCACTGGACAGGGAACACTCTGGTTTAGGATCTGTCTGCAACACACAGCACCCAACAGAGAGCCAGACCCAGGATGTCAGAACCTGGCTTGGAACCTCAGCCAAAAAAGACAGAGAGCCATGCTGTTCTCCTAGATCAGCCCACAAGCTGAGGAAAAATAAAAAGAATAAAAAAAAAAAAAAAATTGGTCTGAGCCTTGTCTGCTCAGACAGGAGAGCAACTGGCCCAGAGAGAACAACACCAGGCAAGCATTCCCAGTGTGCTGGAAACTAGAAAGAACAAATATTTCAACTCCTTTGCAAAAGGAGGCAGACATGGTGTCTGCCTTTTGCTCTTCCTTAGCAGGTTTTTGTATCACTCAGTCTTCTAGCCCAGCATGGGGCTTTGGAGGTGGTTCAGAGCACTTTTCCAGCACCCATCTGTGCATTTCCAGCCTCCCCCGAGCTCTCTGACATGCATTCAGACCAAACCAGTCAGTCTGGGGTCTGGGAGAGAGTCAGCTCTGCTGCTCTGCTCTTTGTTTGGCTCAGGGTGAGGGAGATGCCTGCACACACCATGCCCAAGACATGTAGTCCCTGAGCAAACTCACAGAACTTACTGGGACTCCATACATCCATACAAGGCTGGCAACAGCTCCATCTAGAACCTGTCTCCTTATAAAGTATGAGAGAAAAAATTGATTTTTGCAATGTACATGGCTTGAACAAATCAGAGTTCTTCCATAGCAACATTATGGAATTTCATACCATGATAAGCTATATGTGGAATCTATGCATGCCAGAATTAGAATACTGTCATATAAAATTTTGAATTCTACTTACCTCAGGCAAGAGAGACTGCATTTTACAGCGGAGTTCAGAGTGTGTTGTGTCTAACATCTGTAATGTACAGCTCAAAATTGTGTTAAATAAATGACAGGTGAAGAGCCAAAATACCCCAGTGTTACCCCAAACCAAGAGATATTGTGTTATTTTACCTATATGAGTTTCTCTACAAACAACTCAGTCTTGATTATATATTCAGATGATATGTATTCCTGCAGCAAAGACACTTGCTCAGAGGGGCTCATCACTCCTCATCTTCCTTTTATGTCAGAGCAGTTTTCTTCTCTCACTTTAAAACTTCTGTGCCTGTCCAGCAGCAAAGCAGATGCTGTGAGTGCAGATGTTGCTCTTGCTTAGCAACCCCTGTCTAGAACAAAACACTCAGCTCCCTGCCAAATTACTTCCTTGTAGTTAAGGTGAAGCACTGGCCATATTCTAAACTCCACCCAGGTGTAAAACAACCTGCAAATGGGCTGCTGGGGGTGGAAAAATTCAAGTGAAAAGACTTTGGAGTGAAGGGATGAGACATTTTGTCTGTATCCTCTGGCATCACTTTATGGATGAGGAACTCTTTTTCAGCACATTTTATCAGTGCTAAGAGGAGAACAAAAGGTTTCTGGATCAAAATATGGCAGATTTTAATAATTAAGTGAAATTTACCTCCTTCCATTCTTGTCTTCAGTACAAAGAGCAGATGCAGAATATTGTTGATTCACACTCCCCACGATGAGAACTGAGTCACAGGGCATTCCTGGGGATTAACCAGGAGCTGGGAAGAGTTGATGGCCCAAAGCAAACTGGGACACCACTAAGCCAAGCCTGCATTAATTCCCTGGGAAATGCCCTATGCCTCAGCTGTTATTGCTGCTGTCACCTTCTACAGAGGAAAACACAAATCTTGAGCAGGGATGATGCCAGATGCTGCTCCTGCCAGACATGGATGTTTCTCAGCCTGGGGAATTCCTGGCCTGGCCAGGCCAGGAGCTCAAAACACTCTCCTCTATCTGGAGAATGAGGTTTCCAGGTCATTTTCATGCAGTTTTCTGGGTTTCAGAGCACACAGTTTGTGCCAATTCACAGCGTGTGCAAGTTGAATTAGTGGGGCTGTGCAGAACCCAAATCACTGCCTTTTCTACACCCCTGATGTGGCAGCATCAGTTGTGGGTTTCTCTGGGTCAGGATTGAAGGCACTTGAGACCATAGGACTTGTTCAGACTCAGGTGTTTATTATTCCTTATCAGTAAAAGAGTCTCACTACTGTGAGTTTGGCAGCTTTTCATTAGAAGGCACAAAATGGCAACAATCTCTTGTTACAAGGTCTTTTAAGACTAAACTCTCCAATGAAGAACTGACACCTGGATTATTTTCCCTTTTAACCCAATCACTGATCCCAAAGAGCTGCAATGGGGACTTTTCTGCCCAATGACAAAATGCCACCCAAACCCATGGAGAAGAAGGAAGAAGAAGCATGAAGAAGAAACCCAGGACAACACCCTGTGCCCTCCATCTTGCTTCCATCCACAACATACTAAAAACCCCAAAACCTAAATTTCTCACCAAGTGATACATCTACACTGCTCTCTGTAATCTATTTCACACTTTTGTGGATTCCAGTCTATCTTGAAGCCTGGGAAACTTTCTCCATGAATGAGGGTCACAGTCAGTGCTCCCCTGGGGGTCAGGGCACCCCAGAGCAGACACAGAAATACTCCCTGTGCTCTGGGTTTCCACACCCTGGTAGTTGAAAAAGTGGACAAAATAAACCACAGTCATTTAAAAACTAAACAACTTTACATGAAATAAAAACAAAATAAATCTTACTTAAATGAAATGTGAAATTAAAACTATTCATAGCAAGGTTTAAAATGATATAATTTCTAAAATTACTGCTGAAGTTCTAGTCAGGTCTACTAGGTGGGTTTTAGTCAGGTGAATTGGGTGCGCTCCCTAGGACAAAAATTTGCTGAAGTAGAAAATTTGGAAGCAGATTTGGAAGCAGTAACCTCCTTGAACATACAAAATATTTACTAATTTAATTTTATTCCACCAGTTCTATTTAACAAGTTCATTTCTCGTTGTGGATCCATAGAGAATATTTTAAAAAAAGATCTTTTTTCCCCTCTCCAATCTATGAATAAAAATGAGTACAATAAGCTCTGCGATTTCTTTGCTCTGACTTATTTCAGTGACTGATAACTTAATTATTCATAGTAACAAACCAGTTAGTTGCTTTTAAGCGAAAAAACAATGTAGGTTTTTATTTTCTTATATCACTTAATATATTTTATTTAGGTAACAAAGGGAATATTAAGCTATTTGGGGATTTTTTATTGAATTCTAGTATTCATTCAATTATAGATTCATAAAAACAAGGGAAAAAAATCCAGAAAAAATGAACCATGCTTCATTTTCCAATTAAAAATATTACAAAATTAAGAATATGATAAAGTGATCATTAATTTATCAACATAATAAATATTCATAGAGAAATACTTTTGGTTAACAAGAAAAAAAGACCTCACTGTGTGCTATCTTTTGCTACTAGAATCTCAGAATGGTTTGGGTTGGAAGGGACAGATCACCCAGTTCCAACATCCCCATCATGGACAGGGACACTTTCCACCAGATCAGGTCACTGCTTTGATCCAGCCTGGCCTTGAGCACTTCCAGGGGTGGGGCATCCTCAGCTTCACCCTGTTCCAGTGCCTCTCCACCTTCACAGTGAAATAACTTCTCACTCTTCCTATTATCTGATCTAAATCTGCCCTCTTTCAGTTTAAAGCCATTTCTCCCTGTCCTATCCCTACATATCCTTGTAAAAAGCCACTCTCCAGCTTTCTTGTAGGCCCCCTTTAGGTGTTCTAATGGTTACCAACCCATGAAAGCTAACTTTTATTTAAAAAAAAATCTAGCATAACTTACTACTGCAAAAAGAGATCAAATGCATTATTAAAACCAAGATTTCCTACTTGGTGATTTAAATATTGATTTAAATTAGTTCTCTGTGGGTGTTGGAGTTGGCTTACAGCCTTCAAATAATTGTAGGGAAGAAAGGCAACTCTGCTGAGACAGATGCTATAAATATGTGCTGGTATTTGAGACTGCAGTGATGTCTTTACATTCAGAACCTCTGGGTTATCAGCAGCAGAAGACTGGGTGTGGCTCTGAACTGCACTAAAATAAGAAAAGCCACAGCCATTGGTACTTGACTGTTTTAATATTGGCCTAAAATGGTGTGTACAGCTTTTAAACATTGTTTAACAATCAATCTGTTGGTCAGTTACCTTCCAAATTCATCTTTTAGTACAGTACAGATCCTGTGATCCCAACATTTCATGGGCAGCAGATGGAACCTCCAAATCATGGGACAGCACACATTAGAATTGCTGCCGGACAGCAAGGAAAAAAAATAGAAGGGAAGCAGAACAATACACCATAAAATAAAAGTATGGCCATGGGCACAGGCAGCCAGAGAAATCTGCAAAATGGCAGTGCATAAAGCATTTCTATAAAGACTGAAAACTGGCACTGGTGAAGTAAAGTAATGTAATCTGTGCCCTTCCATTTTCTTCTGTTCCTAGTGAGCTGACACCAAAGAACAGCATTTTGTTCTCTCCTGGCTTTCTTGGCAGCCTCCAAATCCAGCAGACAGACAGACAGCAACAGCCTACAGCTGGTGAAATGCTCAGAAATGACTCCTCATTTATCCAGGTGTGATGCTCAGAAATGACTCCTCATTTACCCAGGTGTGATGCTCAGAAATGACTCCTCATTTACCCAGGTGTAATGCTCAGAAATAATTCCTCATTTACCCAGGGGCTTTGAGCACTCAGCCTGGATGCTCTGTGTGGCTGGGCTACACCTGCAGCTGCCTGCATTGTAAAAGCACCTTGGCTTATGGTGGTTCCCAAACAGATCTTCATCAGTGGTCTAAGAAAGCTCAATATTGGCTTTTCTATCCAGTACAGTCAATCTCAAATCCAATTCAAGAAGCCAGCAATGATTTAGATTGAAAAACGTATTACTACAATTTTAAAACAAAAATTTTAAGGGTTCATTTGCACCTATTTTGAATTGGCATGAGACCAGCTGTAATTTCTCAGTGGCATGGATTTAAAAGGGATACAACACCAATACTACCCAGTGTAGTGCCTAATCTCAGCCTGGTGATGGTGAAAGTCTTCACCACTGTACAATTATTTTCCTTGCTTTCCACTTCCTCCTGTTAATGTAAGAGACTTGCTTTTACACTGAAGCTTTGAGGACTATGGTAGAAAAGTGATAAGGGTTTTTAATTTTTCTTTTTTTTTTTCTGCATATAAAGAACTGGAATAATAGATAAACCACTTAATTTTTTTTAAAGAGCAATCTTTCTTTTTAAAGATTTTGCAGATATTTTATCAGTGCTGCAAAACCACTCCTGAGGTAACTAAACATTACCCATTTTCCAAATGGGCATGCTGTAATAGAAGAAGGGATTCAGTCCCACAGTTGCAGGTGGTAGGTGACCTATAAAACCCTTCAGTTTTGACACCCAGGTACTGCTGTAACTATTAGACAAGGCTGCTGTCTCAGGAATGCAGAGATACATTCACAGAGGAGTTTGAAATTGCAGCACTCATCTGACATCACAGCTGAAGTCAAAGGGATTTCTTTAAGGTCAATAAACCCCAGCGCAGCTCAAAGGCTGCAGCCCATATTTATTGCTGTGGAGCTCCTCAGAAAGGCAGATGGAATCTGCACAAGGAATGGATCTTCTCACAATTCAGGTTTGCAGGAGGACCTGGTGGAATGGCCAAACATGCTCCTATTTGATGGGATCCATTTGGCTGGAAAAGATTTCTTTTTCCCAAAGGTTTCTCTCAATAGCAACCTGCCTTGGCTGTGAGGGTCTGGGGAGGCTCTCTGGGGAGCTCATCTGTGCTGCTTCTTCACTGAATTCTGATGTAGAATTCCCAAAGCTCGGAGAAACCTGCTGGGTGAAAGTCCTTTACAGACACTGGAGCCCAGCTGGCTGTGCCAACCCTCTGGGCCAGCTCCACTTCTTATCCCTTATTAAATTCCAATCCCTCATCATTTGTGATAAGATAGAAGCCAGAGGGTGGATGCACAATGAGTGTTTTTGAGAGCTCTGCTCATGTGATAGTTTACTTTGTGGTGGCTTAAATACAAACCAGAATGAATGTTTAAATCAAAGCACAAACTCCTTTGGCCTCAGGGTAAGAAAAACATTTTCACATTTTAAACATCACTGGCCTCAAGGTACAAAACAAATATTTACTAAACTTCAAGACTTCAGACATGGGTTTTCTAAGGCTGTTCCTTGTTGCTGCTTCTCTGTGAGGCTTTTCTCTTTCTGAGCTTCCCACCCTTTGGAAGAACACAGGCAAGGATAGGAGCACAGCCTCTTTCTCCAGATCCCTCTGCTCCAAAGGTCATCTCAACTCCACAGCTGTTGGCCAACACTGAGAAGCCAAAGGAAAGCAAGGTGAGAGAAACAATGAGAGAAACACCACTCTGCAGATGGTTTGCTGTTCTCATGCACTTTGTTCTCTACACTGACTTTAAGGAGACACTGATCTCACCACACCTACCATGGGACTGAGAAGCCCACTGATACTGTGTGTGTGCCACCCTCTTACTTGGTGACAGGGAATGTGTCCTGCAAGGTGTCAAGAATGTAAACATGTGATCAAAGACCACCACCACATCCTCTCTTAGCTCCAAAGTCCATTCAAGATGTGGGATGGGATTAGGCATGAGACAGTAGTTGTCATTTATTTCTTTATTGTCAACTTTTAGTACTCCAGCCTATGTTCAAATTCAAGTTCAAGTTAACCTCCCTTCATCCCCCTACCTATTCTACAAACAACCTGCTGGAATAAAAGGGAACCATTGCCAGAGTCTGCTGAGCATTCCCTCCATGCTGGTGCCAGTGCAGGCAGCTCCCTCAGTTTGCTGCTCCCTCTCCCCACCAGGCTGTGCCAGAAGAGCTGCTCATGGGGTTATGTGAACCAGACTGAAGAGCTGGCTTGGGTTAAAAATAACCAATGCAACAAAACAAAGCAAAACAAAAATAGTAATTTTTAACCAAGAATGCTTCCCTGACCCAGCCAGGCCACCACACACCACACAGCCACAGCTGGCCAGGCTACACCTTCCCATGGCAATGTGAGTTGTGATGTTGGTTTTTCACTGCATCACAATCCAAGGCACTGCAGAGCCAAGGGGTGAACAGAGAACTTCAGCTTCTCAACACGTCCCATGGGGCCCACAGCTTGCCAGGCAGGCTGAGACTAATCTCACAGAGAACTAAGAGGTCCTCTTCCTTCAACAAGGGCAAACCAAGCATTTCAGACCAGGAATATCCAAACTTTTTAAGAGGACTTTTTGAAATTAAAGACTTCAAGTTGGAATTTTTTAGGGTATTCTGTCCCACTGAAAAATTAATTTCAGTTCAGTTTTCATCCTGAGTCCAAGTGGTAATAAATTTTAAATATCTAAATAAAGCTGACCAAAAATTCTTATTTTCAGTGGAGTAAGGATTATATTTATACCAAGCATAAGTGATGACAGGAACAAGATTCAAGGATCAAATAGGTATTATCACTGTTACACAAATATTCTGTAAATGTAATAAAATAACACATCAAAATATAGTCCATTTAATAACTGCTATTACAATGCATCATTATGCATATATTGTCACAATACCATGTTTGTCTGTGCACACAGTAATTTCAAAATTCCATATATGTGTATAAAATACTCATTGCTTGCCTCTTCAGTACTTCAGTATAATTCCAGTATTACTTTAATCATAAATACTCTTAAGTAGTTTTAGGTGAAGACTTCAGAGTACGAGAAATGTTGAAGCAATAAATTTCAAGGAAAATGTATGTAAAGGGTTCTGTCAGTGGAAGTTAAAAAAGGATCTTGCTAATTTGGTCTTTTTAAAATGCTTTTTTTAACAGACAAGTAGATTAGAATTTTATTGCCAGTGATGGAAAGACTCAAATATTTTATAAAAAAACCTAGAAATATCTCCACCAAATGACAGATTTTCTTCTTTCTGTAACATATCTTGCTATTTTCTTGATCAATCAAAGATCTGCCGCTCAGAGATATAAAAGCTTTGTATTGCAAGCGTTAGTCTCATGCAAGGATTTATAATGATAAATCCATATGACTATGTAGATACAGTCAATGCCACAAAAGATGCACTGAACAGGCCACAAAGTATTGGGGGAAAGTGCAAAAAAAGAATTCACAGCAGGTGAGAAGAAGTTGAAAAGGATTTCTGGATGAATTATGGATTTACAGAAAACAGGGCTGAAGAGAGACCACAAGAGTTCTATACTTGGACCAGGACTCAAAAATTCTGTCTTTTTTTTTTTTTTTCTTAATTATTATTCTATTTTTCCAACACCTACCTCCCTAAGTAATTTACTCTAATTCTGTCCTGACCTCTTAGCATGAGTCTGGGAGGAAGATTCTGCTGCTAGTTTTAAACCCTCATATCCTGCCCACCACAGCCCAGATGCGGTGAACAAAGTATTCCTTTTCCTCCCTGCAACAGACTTTTCCACAGGATTCAGGGAGCAATTTAAAGCATAAAAGAGAGAAGTTGTAATGGAGAAAGAAGAGGTTAAGTGGAACAGAGCTCTGTGAGCAGAATAGCTGGATGTTATTTATCCAAAATAAACAACAGGGATTGGATGAAAAGCACTGGGAGTTACTGAGGGAATGAGTGAGGGTAATAGTGAAGAATCAGAAAGAAATAAGATCCAGGATTTCATGAAACAACTTAGAAATGGGTTATGTGAGGGCAGGAGAAGCAAGTACTTCTGGGCAAGCGCAGAGACATGATGGGATGCTGAAGCCGTTGCTGGAAGTGATCTGTCCTTTTGAACAGTAATGATTTGTTTCTCTTTGGTGTACCTGAGATACCTTAGATACATGCACAGCATCTGCTTCCCTCTGTTGTGCTCATATGCCTAAGGAGAGTAAACATTCACCAAACTCGATGCAAACAGGAGCCAAATACCTACTTTAAAAACACTCTGCAAGCCTGGGTATGGAAATCACTGCACTTACTGGATATGTGGGAGTGACTCATTTCTACCATAACTACCCAGTGATGTTCACTGGACAGTTTCTTACCTAAAACAGATGTGCTCAGAAAAACAGTTTTTAATCACAAAACCTGCTTTAGCAGAGCCTGCAATAGGTAGGACAGCAATAGACTAATAGTGTACAGTCCCCCTAATAAATAAGGGCTTATGAAGAAGATGCCCCACATTTCATCTCTCAAGCTCTCTGAATTATGGATTTCTTCATCATGTTCAGCAAATTCCTAGAAACCCCTCCTTGCATGGGAAGGACAGCATGAGGATCCCACACAGCACAGCTTTTTCACTCAGAGGCACTGGGAGGGCAATCTTTGAAAACTGTGAAGCTCAGAGCCTGTAATCAATGGCTTGCCACTGTTATTGGCATCTTTTGTGATCTGCTCTGAGACAACAGTGGTTCCTGCAGCACCACTCCCCTGGTGCCCAATCTGACCTCTAGGTATGATCCTGGAGTCCAGTGCAGAGCCTGAGCCCTTTTCAGGGCACGGAACTGATATTTTGGGTTGTTCCTCTATTCACAGCATTATTTGATTCTCACAGAAGCTACAGAAGCTCAACTTGAGGAAACTACACCTCCACATTTGCCTGGGTTTCCTCCTCTCTTCCTCCCCGTGGGTGTCACAAAAAGCTTAAAATAGCCTAAGATTTGCAGCACTTCTCCTGTGCTATTTATTGCAGATAATTGAAAAGGATAGGGGGAGAAAGATGAGTATCTGAGGCAGTATTTGTAAGTCTAAAGAAATCATCATAATGATGCTAACCTAGCTCAGGACCAGCTGGATATCTTGGACCCAGAGGTGGGAGTTTTAACTCCACAGTCACTCCTGATTTTGCTGTTTCAGAAATGTGCATCATGTTAAGAAATTAGAAACCTGTGTCTCCTTTTGTCTCAAGGGATTTCACTTTGCTCACCATTCTGCCAGTCCTCTGAGTCTACTGAAGAAAAAACACAACCCTCTGCTACCTGCCACATTTTATTGTGTATTTTTGAAGGAAGAACTCTGTCTACCTTGAACAGATCCCTCAAGACAATCTCCAGTGCACATAATGGCATATGAAAATGAATTGAATGCTCTGAACATTGTGCCTCTTCTTCACAGACCAATTCTGCCAATCTACCACAATTTGTGATTCATCAAAGTAGACCTTGATCTTGGACAGAGAACTTTAATTTCCCTCTGTCCTCTGTCAACCTAACAAAACACTAATTCTTAAGGAACATAATATTGTGTATCTGCTGATGTAAAAGGCTCCTGGTATGAAAAAAGGAGCTTTTCCCCTACCACCCTGTGGTGAGAGGCAGACTTTGCACAGCAAGGTGATGTATTATTAGAACTAGCAAAATCCACAGAATTCCTTCATGAGATTGAAACAAATTCTGTTTCATTTGTGACTGTGTTTGTTATTTTTGTTAAACTGCCCCCTCTCATGTCCTATCCCAAGAAGAAATCCTGTCAAGAAGGATTATTTTTGGCCAATTCTCCTTCAAAGAGTCACAATCAATAATCTCTCTTACAGAAGTAAACCTTTGGGAACACAGTAAAGAATGTTAATCGTAGTTCCTATGGACATCTCGCTTTCTCTAAAGGCAACAAATGAAATATTAAAAACTAAGTAGCATTTAAACAAGTCACTCACCATGAAGTCTGTCTCAAAGCTCACACACTTATCAAAACCAGAGCAACACAAGGGACCCTGGCTTTATAAAAATAATCTTTTCTCCTATATCATCAATTTCATAAAAAGCCTTCAAAATCCACAAGAGTAAAACTGTTTCTCACTTAGAGAGCAAAGACGAAAAAAGTGTGTGAGCATTTCAGGTTTTATAAAGGAAGTAATGCAGCAAATTGTAGGCTTCTGTGAATCCATTTAAGTAAGCCAAGTTAAATACATATGGCCTACAAGGTTGTGGTGTGGGAATTTGGTAGGCTCTAGAAATTCAGAAACATTATAATCTCCTTACTATCACTTGTAAGTGGGATATCACTCCATATTTTTTCAGCATTAAGTGGCTTATCAATATAGACTCTCAAAGAAGAACTTCAGATTTTGTTGCCTACCCTGAAAACCTTCACTTGGAAACAACATGTGCTGTTTATCAGTCTGCAGCAGAGCTACATATACAAATATATGTCTTCTGTCATGATAGCATCAATTGAAACATCCCATAGTACTTTTGTTGCCAATATCTCCCTATAAAATTATTATGGACCCTGTGCATACTTGGGTAGGTCTGTGATCTATCAGGTATTAGCAGTAATATTTAGGGTGGTTTGCTTCTGTGAGCAGTTTCAGAAGGAGATGCTGGTGATGCTGATATTCAAGAGTTAGGCCATTCCAGCCACTGCAACTGCTTTCTGCTCCCCTTATTCCCTCCTCACCCCAAAGAGAATTTACTGAACTTCACAGGATCAGGAGCAGGTTTCCTCATTGCAAAAGCAGAGGAAAGATCCTTCCTGCTACAGTTGGTGAGGCATTGGCAGTCACACAACCACCAAGCAGAGCCAAATCTCATCTCTTGCTACGCAGCGAGGTACCACAGATCCTCCTCACAAACAGATGGTGGTGACTTTTCCTTCTCTCCTCTTCCCTTTGCTCCTGGCTGCCCTGGGTGGGTTTCCCTGCACATGACCTCTGTATTGTCCATACTGTGCCAAACTCACTAAAACTGCAGGCAGAAAAGCAAAGAGCTGCCCAAACAGCCAAAAGGGACGGCAGGATCCAGAGAGAGCCCCTCCTGCACAGGAGATGCACATCAGGGGCATCAGGGGCTGGGGAGCCAGCATTGCACTGCATTTGTCAGCCAGAACAGGACTTTAAACACCCCAGACAACCTCACTGATACAATTTCTGATACAAAGCCAGCTACAATTTCACTGGAATGAGTTTTATATATATATATATATATATATATATATATATATATATATGCATGCTGCAGTCCCATAGCTGTGAAAATCGTTCCTATGCAACTGTGCTCTGGCATCTCCATTTAGCTTTTAATGGTGCTCCTACCCTTTCCACTGCAAGGACAACCCAAAACCTGTAACACTGCCTGCAGACAGAGAGAGCAGCACTGCCAGGAGCTGCAGGAGGCCCCAGGCTGCAAGGACTGGAGTGTTCCCCTCTCCTCCCTGGGAGGAGCCACCCTCGAGGTGCCCTCAAGCTCAGCCAGGAGCATGCCATGCTTTCCCATCTTTCCCATCTTTCTACAAAGCCTAATCCATTTTTCAATTTCTAATTTAGGTGAATTTGGACTAATTAAGTTGAATGTCCTAAGTCAATGAGCCTGAGGCCCTATTTCAGTGCTGTGCCCAAGCACAGGTATGGAATGATTCCTATTCAGAATATCATATCCTTGAGTGTGCTTTGCCACAAAAGCATGGGATGGCAAACTCTCTTGCCTTGAGGTTATTGCAGCAGCTCTGCCACCTGAAGAGCAGGAAAAATTAATTCCTAAAGATTACTGTGAGCTTCCCACTTTCCCAGCATATGTGAGGAACACAGGGACAACACTGGTAAGCCCAAATCTGAAAGTCGGGGAGATGGATTTCCAAGAGCAGGTACACATTCTTCCCTTTCAGGGCAAGGGGGTCTTTGGATGGGTGCAGAGGATGAGTCCTCATGCTCCCTACTGTTCCTTCGGGGGAAAAGGGAAGAGAATCTTCCCACTGCTCTAGAAAAATTTCAATTTACTGGACTCCTCTGTCTCCTGTTCGAAAGAGGAAAGAATTTTTTGCCTAGCACACCTGACTGTAGAACTTATAATCCTTTAAAGCCTAAACATGAAAACATGATGTTAATGTTCAAAGCAAAACTAACTAGCAACAAATTCTTAGTCATCAGCTGCTTACTGATGAGCTCTGGACCCAAAATTATTCATGGGAATCCTTCTGTTGTGACATTTTCAATAGGAATACTTTGTATTTGACTTAAATGGAAGCAGACATCATCCTTTCCATCCAACACAGCAAACAGGCCAAGAATACATCAATCATATCAACAACATGGTCAAAAGGTTGGCTGTTTCTTTCTAAAATTACTTAAACTCATCTCTAGTAAGGATGTGGAAATGAAATGTTCTGTTATCACAAGCATCAGAGCATCAGAAGGCAATACAAAATTAGCATGCAGCAAATATTCCAGTGTAGCTTTCCAGGCCCATTTACAGTGAGACTGGAGATGATACCAAACAGGCTGTGAGCCCAAGCATTTGTACATGTGTTCAAGCAGTTAAGGAACAAGTAATCTGACCATATATTCCTTGCTGGTTCCAGACAAGCCCTCTAGGCTTGTGTTGACCTTGCTGCATACCTAACATTATGCACATTCTTAACTTCTCCTATTGCAATAATTCCTAAAATATGAGGTATTTCTGTGAGTATTTGCAGGACTGGATCCAACTCTGAGCTGGTATTCACAAAGATATTCAGGAAAATTAATCCAAATTAACTAAGGGCTTAATTTAAAGCAGATTAGTTAAAGTGCATTTAACCCTGTAAAGACTTTTCAAAATTAAAGTAGTCTTAATTCAGCTTTGTATAGAGCTTAATCCATTTTTCAATTTCTAATTTAAGTGAATTTGTACTAATTAAGTTGAATGTCCTATGTAAATGAGCCTGGGGCCCTAATTCAGTACTGTGTCCATGGACAGGTATAAAACCATTCCTTGAAATCATATCCAGCTGTTTTCAGTAAAGTGCATACTTAAATATATTCCTGAATCATACTCTTAACTGTTTTATATTCTTAAATCATTTGAGAATTATAGTTTGATGGTAAGGAAAAATCATAGCCCAAAGGGCCAAAAGGCAGATAAATATTTTTCATTTACTGTCCTCCAGATGATACCAATTTCTTCAGTGTGTGTACAAGCAATCTTCAATCATTGTTTTCTGTACGAAATCTCTGATTGACACAGAATTAATGACTGGTTCTTCAGGCTGGAATTATTTTTTTTCCCTTAAAAGGGGAAAGGAAGATTAATCCTTCATTTTCTGGAAAGATTTCATAAAGAGTGTTGTTTTCTCAACCCAGACTGGTAAAGCACCATATCCATTCCCAATGGAAAAGATTAATTTCAGTAATTGTATTTATCTAGGATTTTACATCTCAGGTTTTGCAACCTTTTTTTCAAAGCTTCCTTTACTTGGAAGCGTTTGAATCTAAATTATTTTCTTGATGGATATACAGCAAGAAAGTGAAAAGAAAAACCCAGTTCAAAAATCTTAATAACGAGGTCTGAATAGGCACCAAAGTTAAGTTTAAATATTCAATGTCAGATACATTTGTGCTTAACTACTTCACAGAAGAGAGGTAAAAATTTGTGGTAGCATTCCTGCTAGCAGTGTAGCAGCGAAAGCATGCTAAGAGGCAAGTCGCCTCTTAAATAAAATTTGCCAACTGAATTAGGCCCTGAGCCAGGAAGGCTGTTCAGAGAGTCGTGGAGCCTAGGCAGGCATCCCACGTCTGCTTACTCAGAGGGGATTGGAGCAGTCAACTCACACATGATACAGCTCAGCTCCTGATCCTTCCAACTTCCAAACACAAACTCCTACAGCTTCCCCAGGCACTTGAAGAGTCCTGTTGAACAGAGCACTGGACACCAAACCCCAGGATGCCAAAGACCTGAGGGGTTGTGATGTGTAGATAACATGAATTGTAACAGAGAACCAATGGCTGTATTTCCATGCAGCTGAGTCCAAGCAAACACTCCTCAGCTCTCACGCAGGCAGGCAGGAGCATTTCTGGACACAAGCTTACTCAGACACTGAGAGATGCTTACTCAGTTTACTCAGACACCTTCCCTTTCCTGAGGGGATATTGTGGGTGGTGGCAGACTGAATATGTGACCCACAGCTCACTGAATGCCGTGATGCTGTTACGAGTGATGCCCACAACAAAACTGAGATTTGAGAGCGCTACATCAGTTTCAGCAAGTGTCTGTATTTTGGTTAGTCTTCCTCAAGGATGATGAATTCTTCTCCAGAGAGAGGAAGAACTTCATCTTTTTTAACTCATGCAGTGTAAGAGGGACAGTTTCACCCTGTGCAGGTCCTTCAAGCATGTTTATCAATATCTTAGGTGAGCACTGTGCTTCTGTGTGAGATTGTGCTTCTATCCTTTTCACTGCAAGGACAACCTAAACTCTGCAACCTGTAAAGAAAGAGGAAGAGCAGGTATTGAAAAGAGATTCAAGGGCAATCGTTGCCATCCTGCTCAATGACTGCCTAACTCCTGCTGCCAGGAACAGCAACTTGTTTGTCCTTCCTTTCTGTTACTGCCTTTCACTACATTATTATTCTACTGTCTGGTGAAGTTACTACCATCACCTCTCCCACTTTAAAAAAAAGTGAAGAGAAAAGATATTCACAAGAATATAGACATGGTTGCCTTGCACAGGGCTTTGCAGAATGGCCCGAGTGAGCGGGCCATCAGCAGCACAGTGTGCAGGGGACACTGCTTGTAAATGGGGCTTCTTTGTAATTCCACTATCGTCGTTTCCAGAATTTCCACGGCTCACTTTTAGTTGAAGAGACGTTTTTACCACACTGAGACAAAAGAGCTTTTTAGATGCGTTTGAAGGCTGTTGGCCACCGCCACACGCCAGCCATCCTCTCCTTGTGCTCTGTAGCTGCTCCACATCAAGCACCCGGTGGTCCCTGCACTTCCCGCTGCCTCCTCTTGCTCCAAAAGCTTTTGCTGTTCTGCAGTTTGCAGGGGCGGTGCGGGTGAGGAGCAGTGCCCGGCTGAGGTGTGCTCAGCAACAGAATCACAGACACACAAAAGCAGCTTCTCCCGGGCACACACTGGGCTGGCAGCGTTTGACTGGCATCCCGACAACAAGGACATCCAGCGTTTGACTGGCATCCCGACAACAAGGACATCCCTGCAAAACACGCTCAGAACCCGCAGCCATGGAATGGACTCGATAGCCTTTAAATTGTGTGTTACTGTGCTGGCTCCCAGAGATGGCTGGGAGCCGATGTGGCAGCTCATTAACACTCAGTTAACACTTCCCCACATAGCACAGCGCTGACTTTTACATTCTCCTGTTTTCCGGAGAGCAGCGCGTGGGCAATTAAAGGAGGGGTAATGGCTTAAGAGATACAAAATATTATGAACGAATCAATTTTTAGAACACTGAAAACAAAAATCCACAATGCACTGAAAACACCATTTGTGATTAAGGAATCCAAGAGCAGCATTATTTTTACCTCTCCAAGTTTCCAGTGCATGTCATTTTTGAGAGTCTCAGCTTCAGGTATCAGAGACAGACATCTACACAGGAGCAGTTCATTGTCTGAGGAAGCAACCCTCTAAATCAGCTTCTGTTTTCAACCTTACAGCAGCATCTGTTTTATTTAAAATGCCTATAGCTCGCTTTTAACTTTTAGGCTGAAAAACAGGGAGAGTGCGACTCAAACTTTGTCTGATGCTGTATCCTTCAGCTCTGGAAGCCAGAATGATCTCTTCTTGCAAATAAATCAGTAAAAGAGGAAGTGAAAATGTCAGATTGCATTTGATTGTCAGAAAACCAACTCTTTTCCACAATAAAAGAGAGTAAACACCATGTGAAATGGGGATCTTGTCTACAAGTTGCCTCATACAGCACAGT
Source organism: Ammospiza caudacuta (assembly GCF_027887145.1). Taxonomy (NCBI): domain Eukaryota; kingdom Metazoa; phylum Chordata; class Aves; order Passeriformes; family Passerellidae; genus Ammospiza; species Ammospiza caudacuta. Next base: position 113,564,305 of record NC_080594.1, read on the forward strand.
GAGAGGGTGCAGGAGACGAATAGGCAGATTATCACCCAGCCCACCCCACTGCAATGAGTGGCCTTGTGCTGAAATCCCACTTAGGCTGCTCCCCATCCCTGTGAAACCCAGCCCAGCATCCTTCCAGATTCCAGGAGGGATGGGCAAACATCACCTGCCAGCTGAGGAGGAGGAGGAGGGCGTGCTGAAGGTGGCCAGTGGATGCACAGCCTGCACAGCCTGCACAGCTCCCCATGGACACCCAACTCCCCCTGCCTCAATGGCTCCTGTCCTTTGGGCTCTCCTGGAATGCTCTGCGGGAACAAAAGGTGCCTCTCCCTGCACAGGACTTTGGTGGGCAGCACTTTCCTTCTTCCCCCATGGATCAGCCTGCCAGAGAGACCCACACTTGTTGACAGGCAGAGGTACCCCTTGCACTCCCCAGCTCTGCAGGATCTCCTGAGTCTTTTAAAGCTCCTTTTCCTACTAATCCAGGCACCAGGGTCCTGTGGAAGAAGGGGCAGCGGAGCTCCTGCAAAGCTCCACCTGGTCCAAGCAGCCCCACTGGAAACCACTGCGGGTTTCTCTGTGTGCCCTGTGCTGGGCCAAGTGAACAAACTCACACAGCACATTTGCAAAGAGGTTTTTTCAGCTCTGCCAGGGATGTCCAGGCACAGATTGAGCCATTAGGCAGAGTTCAGCTGGATCAATGGCAGTGCACAAACCCTGGTGTGTTGCACAGGGAAGATGTTGGGCAGCAGCTGAAGAACCAGTCCCACCTGTGGCACCTAAAAACACCGAGCTTGATTTTGGAAATGTGATTGCCAACAGATAGAAAGCAGTAGAAGAAGCAGTGAAACAACATATATTCAGAAACAAATCTCTTTTTGGCTACAGTGCCTGAGAGGAGTGCCACAAAATCCTCTTTAGCGTGGCACAGATGGGACAAAGGCAAGCCTGATGCAACCTGGGGTTTTATTCCTATTTGAAAAGGAAGCAACTAAAGTTGTAAAGACTTTTAATGACCTCTGCTCTTCCCTTTTCCTTTGTCCAGTTAGCCCTTAAAACACTCAGCTGCAGTCATTTTCTAGTTGGTCAGTCAGTGCTGGATCTCCTGGACATTTCCCTCCCAGGTATTTGATAAACTGTAATTCATCACAATACCATCTTTGGGATTATTTTTTCAGATCTACCACTAATGTGGTGGGTATATATTGAAATACTGATTTAAAGTATTGACCTTTATATAAGTTAAAAATTTGACATCTCCATATTCTAAATTCTCCTGTCTTTCTTATCTATTTTATATTCTGGACAGTGGAGGCCCAACTTTCCAGGAAGGAGAAAAAGCATTTTATTTACCCCAGCCATAGAAAAAGCAAAGCGATCTCACTGAATATTTTAAATGAAAAATTCAACTTTGCACATCCTTTTATAATCCAGAACACCTCAGATCCAAAATACAAAATATTTACATGCCCTTTAGCTGGCCAAATATGACTCTTTGTTACAGCAAAATAAAAAAAGTCCAGCTTGCCACAGGAAGCACCTCCTTAACTTAATACCATGCTCCTCCTGAAGTTCTTATTTGACATTGAAAAAACCAAAATTTTTTTCTCAAAATCAGAAATCAGCCAGCCTGATTTTGAGAAATGGCTATCTTATCTGAAACCTCATCATCCCTGTCTTCCTCTCACAAAAAAAAACCCCAAAACAAAACAAAACAAAAAACAACCAAAAAACACACCAAAAAAAATTAGACTCAACTCAGCAGTTATGTGGAATGGAAAATTACAACTCCAACAATTAAACTTTGATAAAAAGTCTAAAACCAAGTTATAGTGGGAAGTGTCAGGTGAGTTTAAGTGAAAAAATCACTACCTGCTTCACCTGTAATGTCTTCATTATTAGGACCTTGGATATTACATTGGTAGTTGCTCAGATTAATATTCCTACATCAATCTCTTTTGGTGATATTGGAGAAATGCCTGTGAACTAATGAGAACTCAGCACATGGGAGGATCAGATTTGATATAAATGAAGTGTTTTTTTCTGGGTCTTTGGCACGTAGCTACACGCATAAAAAGCAAAAAATAGGACAAAACTGTCAAAGTAATATGAAAACACGTGATGGTGGTTTATTAAAAGACTTACAGCTGAAGAATATGAATGCCCCCTTTTTTGCCTCTATATGTGATGCACCATCCTATCTCCCATAGCTCTTTGAAGGCAGAGGATCCAGAAGTAACAGCTGAATTCTCAAACCAAAAAGCCAATGAACTGGAATATTCCCTTCAGAAGGGATGATGTGGTTTTATTGAAAGCACTCTCCAAGTGTCTGGCTCCCAGAGAGTGGTGGGGGAGCCAGCCATCTCTTGGAACAGATCTGGCATAAATGAGGAATAATCCAAGGCAGCATCCATGCCAAGCCTCTTGTCATTGCTCGGTGGCACTGCTGGGATGTTTGGTCTCTGGACCCTGACTCCAGCAGCACAGGCTGCCCTGGACAGCAGCTTCACTGAAAACAAGGAATCAAGAGGAGCACAACTGGGATTTTCATGAAGGAGCCTGGTGGGGCTGAATGAAAGGGAGCCTGAGCTGCAGGGAGGAGATTACAAGGCAGCATTGCCAGCTAATGCTGCTGGAAACAACACTTGTGATAGCATCTCCTCTGCTGGGAATGAGCAGGAATGCCAGCCAAGCCTGCATTCCAGTAGACTGCAGGGTTATTTGAGAAAAAAAGACATCAGATAGCCTGAGTGGAAGATCTTGCCCTTGCCAGTCTGCCTGATGTAGGTGAGCTGCTATATTTACAGATGCATTGGTTTACAGAAACACAAAATAACTCCAAGTAACTGCAAAAGCACCGACAGGCTTACCCAGTGTAAATAAACACACTGTGCTTACAAACTAGTGGGTTTCTTTAGCACGCAGTACAGGGGCTCAGGACCTTACAGAACAAAAGAAAACAAAGTACATAAAGAACTGTGATGTTTGTTTCACTACACACTATATACATAACATAAACTTTGTATCCACATTTACAAATAAGTCTTTATTGCTTTCCATGTGCGACTTGCCAAGTTGTACATCAACAATTGGTTTAGTTTCAGAGAAAGTCGCACAGAAGAGACAGAATTATTTGCAAAATAATATGAATTGTTGATGGTCCTGTCCTCATCATTTGATAAAAGGATATTTCACTGAGCTTCAGCATACAGAGTACCAGCATGGTCCCTGCTGTGATCTCGCTCAGGGAAAGGTCAGCTAGCCAGAGAAATCATATTTACCTTTGGAGCATTCAGCTAACATAAGCAGCCAGCTGGGAAAAAAGTGTCCAGTGACTCAGAGGGAAATGCTTCTACAGCCCCAACATGAATGGCAGCTATGAAGGGTTAACAATGAGAAATGGTGGAAGATGGTTCAATCAACAGATCTGTGCCCACTGCTCCAAAAAGAAAGCCCTGACGTTCCGAAGTAGGGAGGATTCTCCAAAGCATTTAAAGCCATTCTCTGTTTCACAGATGAAAAGGGGCATACACATCCATGTTACCATGGAGAAAATGACATCTTTCCTCTCCCCTACTTGTGGATTTCAGGCTTTGAACTTTAGATTAATACAGGTCATTTTTTGCCTTTAGCTACCCTTCACCACAACACAGATGGTCCTGAAACTGTAAAGTTAAACCATTTACTAATGGACCCATAGGGTTAGATTCAAACCCCAAACATTACACAAAAACTTTCAAACCTTTGGTACATTTAAACCTGGCATTGCATTTTGCACAGAACCTATTTTTCTAACATGTTGGATCAAATTCTGAAGCCTGACCACTTGGGTCAGACTCTGATAGCTTTCACAAGAAACAGCATTTTTTTTTCCTTCCTCTAAGAGCCACAAATTAATAGATTTTGTATGAAGACAGGAATGGGACTCTTTCTAGCATTTAAAATCTGGATTCAAATCCACATTTTACAGGTTGGGTCTAGCCCACAATCCAACTCATTTGGCAACGTTTTCTCTTCTAATTGAGATATCTAGTTCAACACGAATGAAATACTTCCTCAGTTAAAGATGACACTAAAAAGCTTTTTTCCAACATTTAACTGAAATTAATTTTAAAGCAGTAAAAATCTGAGTACAGAATGATGTCACATGCATGGACCAACTTCATTCTAACATTAGGCCAAGTCAAACGAACAAAGGTAATGAAGGTGAGAAGAGTGGCAGTGGTTTTAGCTGAAATTAATACCTTCAGCACTTATGTTGAAATAGGCAATAATCTCCTAATCTTTATTTTGATAAGTGGTTTATTTCTATATACACATTAGCAGAAGGACATCAATTAATTAGCAAAATGAAAAGGGGGATCTAAAAATTCTAAAAAAAGGGGGATTTGAAAATTCAAACATCACTGGTCCTTACACTGTTCTCTTTAATATTAAGTTTTGCTTTTGGATACTGAACATGACTTCACCAACATACACACATTGCTCATGCCCTGAGTGTTAATCTGACTGATGTTCTCTATGGGTTTCAAAAAACTGAGAAGTCTTCAAGTCTAGAAGCAGTACAGAACAGAAATGTGCAAAAATGGTATTTTCTTGTTCCTCATGCTCCAAACCATCACTCTGTGATTCCACAGCTGCTCCCAAGGGATCTCTTGGAGAGCACCATGAATGAGCCCCTGCCCCACTGCTCATGGAAGCCAGGGCTCAGGCAGGGCTCAGGGAGGGAGAGGAGCTTCCATATCTGCCCTCCACACTTAGCCAAGGCAGTGCCAGGAAACTCAGAGCCAGAATTCAGGACTGAGCTTGGCTCCCATGGTTTAGATGTATTTGTCTCTATAGACAAGAGCAGCTGCTCACCACCACACCCCAAAATACCTGAAAAAAGTCTGATCTGACAAAAAGAGTTAACTCCTCTCCCAAGTCCTGCTTTATCAACAACACTTTCTGTTAACATCATTGGAGTAGAAAAGATCTCATGGGTCATTGAATTTGAGGTTCTTTATCATAGAAACTACATCACAAAATCTCTTCCATAAAATTACCAAGCACAGTCTAATATTAAACAAAATTGTTTGCCATCACCACTCTTCCTGGGACACTTTTCCAGAACCTCCCAGCTGGGATAACTGGAAACTTACTTCTATTTTCAATCTTTAATTAATATGCCCCTGGGGATTTCTACTACGAGCAATGATAAGCAAGCCAAAAAGAGCTTAGTGTAATTCTTGAAACAAGAGCAAGGAAAGTCATTAGGAGAAGGTGCCTCTTGGGAAGCAAGTTAGAAATTGAAGGTATAAGAGGAAATAAGCATCCATTGTTCTTATATTCACCCCTGACAGGTGTTAATTGAATTTCCTGGACCCACATAAACTTTTATCTGGTTTACTTTTATTATGAGAAACATGGTGCTATTATTTAGAACCAGGGGAAATTGTAGCTTAACTCTCTTCTCACTGCCTAGACAAGAACATGCACTTCAGATTTATGGATATCAAAGAACTGAGCGATATTTGTGGAGACTGTAACAGAAAATTTTAGGTATATTTCAGTCTATAAAATGTTCTAATTTAATTTATTTGTAATAGAAAGTGATATATGTTTTCATTGGTGAAATCTGCCATTTTCTAGCCAATTCTAGTTGCAAGAGGGAACAGATGTAAAAACTTGAATTTAAGTTTAATTTCTGAGTTTACAAATGACTCAGCCTGCATTCACACACCAGTCCCTTATCCTCTTACTGTCTCCATTTCCTCATCTTTAAAATATGGGTAATAACATTTCTGTATCCCTGGAGTGTTTCTTAGGCTTAATTAATTCAATGCTTTGCAAAGTGCTTTCTGATACAGAGATGGGAGTGCTACACATATCCAGAGGATTCCATTTGAGACTATTTGTAAATAAATAAGCCTGTGCTTTCTAGGTATTGTTTTTAATTCAGAATAAGACTGACCTGGCTTCAAGTGATTTTCTCTCATAGAAGGACATTTATGAAAGCCAGGTCTGTGGCCAGTGTTTTCTCCCAGGCCAGTAGCCCTCCCTTGCCTGGGGAATGTGAGAATGTGGCTGCAGGCCAGGTCCCTGGTGCACAGAGGGAGGGAACTGGAGCACCAGGCCCCTGGCCAGCACTTGCCCACCAGAAATGCACTTTTCCCATAGAAAGCCAACAGGACAGTGCAGGCACAGGGGTCCTGCTCCACGGAGTGCTCTGCAGCTGTCCTGCTAGGAAAGGAGAGGGACACAGGGCAGAGAGCTCTGCAAGAGCTCAGGGGCCCCCTGGACCTCGAAGGAAGGGGAAGCAGAGGTCAGAAATTCTGGCTGGTGCTGTGCTGCATTAGGTCTATAGCTCCCCAAGTCAGATTGCCTCAGGCAGAACACCATTTTTGGAGCTGACACCACTGCAAGGCTGAAGACGGGAGGCCCAAGATGGGATGAAGGGTTTTCATCTGGAGTTTAAATGTTTCTACGGATTCATCTGCAAATCTGTGTGGAGTGGGGAGCAGTGATTTCCCTATTACTTCTTAGCCAAGAAGGGTCTGTTACTCTCCACACTGGAATTAACTAGCATGCTTTCCTGCAATACATCTGTTAAAGCTGATTTTGTTCCTACTGATGAAAAGGTGTCTGCTATCTACCCATAATATATGTTTAAAATGAGAGAATGGCTTGTCACAGAAAAATGTGCTCAAGCAATTTAGCAGCTAGTTCAGACTTGGGAAGGCCAGGATCCACTCCTTATCCTACCACAGGCATGACAGCAGTACTTGTATTATCTGCAGAGCTCCTCCTTGGGAATGCTAAGTGCCTCACACTATTTTAAGTCACCCCATCTTTGTGTCTCAATCCCCCATGCGCAAAATGAGAGACAATAGCAAAGAAGTCTCACAGGGACTGTGAGATGATGAGATGCTAAAGAAAGAGAGGCCATATGTGTTCCTAAAATAAATAACAGCATGGATAGGGCTATTTTGGGACAATAGAGCTGTGCTAGCTTCGCATGCAACTGCCTCCACCACAGCAGATATGAAATCACAGACTCATAGAATGGTTTGGGTTGGAAAGTACTTTTAAAGGTAATCCAACTCCTCTTCAATGAGCAAGGACACAGGAGTTTTAATCTATGGGAGTTTAAAACCTCCAGGTATTCATATATGTATATTCTATTCTATTCTATTCTATTCTATTCTATTCTATTCTATGGTAAATTATTTGAGGATTTAGAGTGCTCAGGTGATAATCGGGAATTCTGGCAGGAACTGAACTCCACTTTTCAGTGGCACAGATAATGCTGTGAGCTAGTGCCAGGTAACTCAAGAGTTATGGAATTATCAAGCTGGTTTTTCCAAGGGTGACATCCAGGGAAGGGAGCAGTGGTTTGGTGACTGCCTGGGGTGCCTGCTGTCCCCTGGCTGCCCACACAGACAGGGACAGTGAGGTGAACACCAGTGGTGCAGTGGTAACACTGTCTTTTCAATAAGTTTCTGGCTGAGGCTCTAAATATCAGACTTAATCACCTAAAGTGCCTCGTGGTGGCTGGTGCCCTTCTGCAGGTCTAACTTTTATACCCACCTTGGAACAATAAAAGATAAAAGCTTTGAAATATAGAGCTGTAAAATAAAGAGCATGTGGGGCACACACAGAGCTTATGACTTTTTGCCTTCATTAAGGTCTCACAAACTTGTTTTTCCTTGTCATGTACAGCCATGCCCCAGACTGCAAACACAAAGTTTGTGGGAGAAAAGAGGACACCCAAGAGGATCACTGGAACTTCCAAACAGACTTTCAGCAACTGGAGAGGAGAACAGGTCACAAGGTTTGCTAAATGCACGTCTGGCATCCAGGTACCTCATCACCCAGAAATAGTTTAGGTATTTGTTCATATATGGACCTAGCAATTTGGCTTGTGTTCAACATAGAGATTCAAATCTGATTTGAGCAAATAACCCAGAGTTGCACCTTATAAACTGGTCTTTCATATGTGTGTAATAACACATACTCATCCCTGACTTTTCTAATTTCTTATTGTTGTTTAAATTAGAAAAGTCAGGGATGCTCATTGCCTTTGAAATTCCTGAACAGATGCAGAAGTTAAAGGACTGAGAAAAATTAATGTTGAAAATTAGCCATACTTCCCCAAACCCCAAAAATACTCACATTTGTGTTGTGTTAAATTGCTTTACATATCCTAATTTAATTGCTCTTATTTATGGATACTTCCCAGGTTTCTTTGCCAGAAAATAAAGTATGCTAAGTATGTGTACATGCAAAATAAATTATTAGAATTGCTACAATTGTAATTTTCACTCACGGCTCAACTCTGAAAGGTGCTGAGCACCACAGCCAGATGCACTTGAAGACTAGAGAATTAATGTGTTCACAGAGACCTGTGTAACACACATTAAATACAGATATAATTGGAATAACTCACTATATTGGGCAGAACTGTAAGGTTTTCCAGGAGAAGAGGCTGCAGGGTTACCTGTGTGGGGGATGAGGGGTTGCCCTGTGCTGGTCAGGGACATTTCCAGCTGGATTTGCAACAGCCAACAGGGACCCACTGATGCCCCAAGAGCAAACCAGGGAGAGGAACACACAGGGCCTCTGCAAAAACATATTTAAGAACAAGCAGGGGCAAGAGAGACGCCAGAAAATGGAGAAACAAGAGGAAACTGATCCACAGCAAGGCAGGGACACAGGGAAGGGAAAGGCTGGAGCAGGGGTGAGGAATCTCAGGAGCAGGCCCAGCTCTGTGGGGACTGTGGCCCATTGAGGAACCCCAATGGAAGGCTCTTCCCTATTTGAGTAGGAACAAGGAGCAGTGAAAGAAAAGGAAAAACCACACAGTGATCACCTTCTTCTGTGATGTCCATTGTCCCATCAAGGAGCTGAAGTGTGGTGTGCAGTGAGGGACTGGAGATGGGACAGGGAAGGAGAGCTTTTACAGAGGGAAGTGATTATTTTCTCCCACTTTAAATCTTGTTTATTTCTCGATACCTTTAAAAGTATCAATAAACCTCAATACCTTGTTTATTTCTGGATAACTTTAAAAGTTTACATGAATTGCAATAAAATAAATTCCGTGAAATTGCCCAACACAACTCCTTTTTCCACCTACAACACTTGGACAACAAAAGAATCAACTGAAATCCTTATTCCAAACCTGAAATAACCACCTACAACTCAGGAAAAATGAGAACCTTTCCCCTCAGCTGTCTTTCTTCATATTTTCACCATATTTACCCCAGATCCAAATAAGTCTACATTTTATGAATTGGCCAAAGCCCAATAACTATGGGAATTAAAAGATAATAATGTGCTAAAACACTGACTGCCAGATCTAGACAGACACAAGGGACAAGAAGAAATGTTTTTTCCTGACTGTCCAGCTGCTTTGAATTCAGCTGAAACACAGTCTCTCTCTGAGAAACCCAGAGAAAATGGCTCACAGTGAGCAAAGCTGACCTGCCTGCTCACTGGGCAGGGACTCAGCCTACCCAGGACATGGAAGAAGTGACATGAGCATTCTGAGGAGGGGGCCAGGCTTTCCCTGTTCCAAGACTTGTCAGGCCCAGGAGAAGGGATGGGATGGGATGCCAGCAAGCCTGGGCTGATTCTCAGATAATGCTGGCCCTTGCCCAGCCTCTCTCATCACAAAGTGCTTGACCTTGTGAGAACTGGACAGGGTCTGCAGCCAGTTAAGTGCCAAGAGAGTGGAGTTTCTCCATCTCCAACCTAATTTCCCTTGGCGTGTTGAGAGCTCCCCACTGCCAGACTGACCAGCCCAAAAGGAGCTTGAGAATGAGCCCTGATTGTTGTTCAGCACTCACAAGAGCCAGACAGACCTTGGAGTTCCCCCATTTTTCCATCCTAAATGCAGCAGTACTGCAAATGCTGAAGTTAGAGCAAACTCAGATTTTAAATGCAGTTCCAGCAACTCTTCCTCATTTCTACCAAACAGGCTCAAACTTCAGTATTTTGTGGTCCTGGAAAGGGCCAGCAATTTTGCAGAAAGCTCATATGGATGATTTATGGGCAAACCATTGCTAATTCACCAAGGGTGTTTAATTTTAAAGTATGATTGCCTTCTCAGTCACTCCACAGAGCTTCAGCTAGAACAAGGGCTTGGATTAGAACTTTAGGGGATGTATAATCAACAGCCCACAAGGCTGAGGTATGCAGACACTATTTATCTCAATGAAACTCTTTCCACATTATGATGACCTGAATTTAATTACATCACCTTCATCCATCAGCTGACAGGCAGTTGCAGTCTCTCCAGTCTCAGATTGTCTCTCACATCATTGAACTCACAGCATAACCAAGAAGACATCCACCTTAAATCATCTTCCTGAAAGCATGGAAACACACTAGTTCTTTTAGGAAAGAAAAAATATATATTTTTTTCTTTAGTAGAGCTTCTCTGTTAGGCATGTTGAGTCTGGTATAACCATGTCCTGTAAAACTTTGCTGGCTTATTTGTTTTGTGCAAAGTAGCACAACACAGCTGCTCTTTATGGACTGAAACTTTTACCTGGCACTGAAAGGATCCTTGGCTTCATTTTATACAGCTATGGAAAAACTCAACCTGTGATTATTTTGTTAGCTTTAAAAATGAATTTTGTTTTCACTTGCCTTTAGTATTCTCTAATTGTGTTAGGGAGTTAGCCGCATAATTTCCCTGTGTTGATTTGGAAACTATTCTTTCTGCCATAAGATCCATGTGTGTGTTTGCAGCACAGAAAGTTTCAGTTTGTGATTCAAAAGCTGCCATTCAATTAGACATGGACATTTCAACTTCAGCTTGGCAAAAACACTGCAGTGATTTCCCAACACCGCAGATGCTGTATCTGCACACAAACCCTCCAGATGCTCATGCTGTCACATACATGCTGTTGAAGGCTGGCCAACAGTGCTCCAAGATCCTAAAAGCATTTACAAAGTCAAGCTCAACTGCACTCAACAAATCACCAAAATATGAAGAGAGTGCAGACACTGAAGTGAAAGCATTGACCACCATGGGCAGGCACCAGCAGGAGCTGAGCACCTCTGCAAGATGAACTCAGGATGCAAAGGGATCTCCAGCAGTCCCAGTTGTTTTGTTCTTCATCTTGACAACTGATCCATCACTTTTTAAAAGACAAGCAAGAGCAGGTTCAAACCTTTAGGGCCTGACTCAAAGCTCCTCCTGTAATCAGAAAAAAAATGCCATTGCTGTAGGGGTTGGTAGTCTCTGATGTGTCTTGGAGAAAACATCAATTAAAATACTAAAATGCAATCAATGGCCAAATTTCATGTGTGACACTCTTTTCTAAAACTTCATTTTTCATATTAGCTTTAATTTTGCTTTTAGCCCTCTCTATTAATTTGAAACTTTGCTGCTTGCATCCATAGCCTTAGAGAATCATCACTACACTGCTGCAAGGAGCATCTAGCACAGACAAGCCCCAGCCTTGCCCAAATCCATCTCTGCTGTTCTCTGGCCCCTCAGAGAAAGACTGAAGCCTCACCTCAGGCTTCAGGCTGTAAGTGAAGAGGGAAAAAGTGCTTGGCATCATGATGACAGTTTAGAGAAAGAAAAAACATTTATTTAGGAAGAAAAAAATTTATGGTCTGAACCCATCCATAAGAAACAGGGAATTTCTACTGGGACTTCTCTGATAAGAAAGTCACCTCCACCACAGGGATTTCCACTGCAGCAAGAGAAATAACCCCAAAGTCTCCCCATTGGTACTGGATTTCTGATAAAGTCATCTCCCAGTAGAGAACTGGAGCAGCTCATTCCCCACTCCACAGCAGCCAGAGGGAGAGCAGAATTTTCACTCATTATTTTCCAAGTCCTGTTTCTATCAGGGGAAAGGACTCTGGAGCATTGTCTGGCCATCAGTAAAGGAGGATGGGGTTTGCTGTGGAAAGGAAGTGATGAACAATCAAAATCAGTCAAATCATGTGAGAACAGGGCTTGGAAGAGTTTTGGGAATTATGAGGGGTTTATCCCAAAATTCCTTTCAATGTAATGTGCTGTGAGAGAAATATCTGATGGGAGCACCAGTTCAGCAAAACATTAACTGGGTACTTAATGTAAAGTTAAATACAAAACAAAAATTAACCCCAGGCAAGTATAATCCACAAAATTCCCAAGAGTCTTTTCAGGTACTACTTTGCATGAAGTTATTTCTAACTTGATCCAAGAAATCACCATACCAAATCTATTCTCATTTTTCTCTTCTGGGAGTAGGCCAAAATAATTATTTTTCCACTCAGAAAATTACATTGGTAAAAAAAAGAGAAATATTCCCCATCCTCCTGTTTCTGAAGAAGATGTTGTGGTTACACCATGGACTTTAACAGATGCTCATAATTATACAAGGGTTTTCCTTGATCAGAGTTTGGAGGAGAGAACGGTATATAGCAGTCAAATCCTAAATATAACTTACTGAAGTCACTGGAGAGGGCCTGGCACTGCCATGGCTGAATTTGGTTGAGCTTCACATATGTGAAGGGTTTGTTTTAAAAGCACAAGAATGTCAAAAGGACAGAATTAGTACAGTGAGATATATTCTCAGTGTCTGAGAATGCTGCGTGCAGGTTCTGCAGTAATGAGTCTGATAAAATCTCTCAGGTTCATCTGTGCCATCCTGTACTCTTTAGCAGAACAGGGAAAATTATCTTCCAGACCAAGAGTAATAAATTTTGGATGTGAAAAATATTTAGCTCCCAGGACTGTAGCTATGCATGCAGATAAGAAGAAGAAATGAGGAGAATGTTAATCTGACCAGCCTCCTGTCAGTCCAGGGATGGGCTTTGCCTTGCTGGGGGTCAAAGACACCTTCTAGCCTCATTACCACTTTCCGTGCCTAAAAATCAAAAGAATCCCACAGCACAAAATTCAGCCAACAGCAAATATCTCCCATCCTTGCCCCAGACAAAACTGCAAAAGCTAAAATTTCCATAGTGGAACACTATAGGTTCCAAAATGCCCCCCACTTTAACAAGCACTGTTCTGTTCATAGCTTTCTTTATGAAATGCAGCATGTAAAGGCCTTCTGCAGACACAGAAAATAAAGGAAAAACGGCACTTAAAGATTTAACCACCATATGGATTTCAGAAAGAGGCAATTTTTTTTTCCAGTCTTCTGATGTAATTTCTTTATTTGCCTGATTTACAAAATAAAGCACTGCTCTCTCTCCCTTTCTGCTTCACCAGGATGTTATGAAGACCATACACACAGTACACTGAATATGCAAAACAGTATTTAACTGAGCATGCATTCAACAATCAGAAAAACATGTTCTTTAAATTCCATCTAGCTTTATTGGAAAATCATTTGCTTCAGAAAATTTGTTTCTGGCACTTTAAAACACTGTATTGTGTGATAACTTGGGTTTAGTCTCATCATTTATTGACTTGTTAGGCCATTTCATTTAGTGTTAATGATGCAAACCATCTTGTTTAATGCTTTGATGCTGCCCAACATATTATTGCTTTGGTCTGCAGAACAGACCACTTTTAATACCTCTCCTTTCAAAAACATTATCATTATTTAATTTTTATTACATAAGTTTTACAAAAATGCCATCTCAGAACAAGTAATTTGCAGATTAACTAACACTACAACAGCTTTAAAAAATCACTGCAGTGTTCCAGAGCATTAACCTAAGACATCTTAGCAAGAATTTTATGAGCTCTTGTGTTTGGGACAAGTACCACGATTTATTCCCGCTACAATGTCCCTTTCTCAGAGCCAGATTCAGAAGAGTGCCATGCAGTGTCACTGCAGCATCACTATGCTGGAATGTTGTGTTTATTGACTCAAGAATGTTCTTGGCAGAAGCCTTCCAGAGAAAGACACAGTGTAGTTTTGGAGGCAACCTTTAATTGAACAAAGCTCCTTGTTCAATGTCAAGAGAAAGTGCTTTTTCTGATTCTTGGTCAAGGCTGGCTGGGGCAAGCAGGAGTGAGAAGCTGAGCTGCTTCAGGGAAATATAGCAAGGGCCTGATGATATTTCTACCCTATCTCTACTGGATGGAGCAGTTCTTTGGCTTTCATTTATACTTCAAATGGTTTGTAAAGAGGTGAATATTTTTAATGTGCTCCAAGTAAGGATGGTATGGAGATTCAAGGAAAAACAAAAGACATTGAATTTTGCAAATGTACAACTGAGTCTCAGATCCAGGATAAGTATACATAAAAATAGGAGCAGGGTCCCCAAAAAAGTTTGTTGTTTTCCTAGGTCTTACTGTAGTTTTTGATTTTGTTTGGTTTTTTTAAGAAATAGAAAAAGCAAAGTTTAATCAGAGAGGTCAATTTAAAGCATCTTTTACCCACACACCAAGTAGGTTGCATGGCTTTTCTGGTTGTTTTCTTTTCTAATCCCTTCCCTTAGTATTCCAAGTTACAACATTTTCTATTCCATTCCAACAGTTTCAGAAACCAAATTGTTTACTTCAATGCTCTATTCCTTCCTGCATGACTCCCATCTTCTGTTGTGCCATTATATGAAAGACATTTTTGTTTGACATTTCATAGAGCTTATGAGAACAATACATTTCATGCATCACCTTTGTATTTCATTTCAAGCCACTGAAAGGTAAACTCTGTTCAGCCCCACTGAGGTTATCTGTCTTATCCCAAGCCCATGCTGGTTTGGAGAGCCCTTTTTCACAACTGCTCAGACAAAGCCCTGCATTTTCCATTGCTCAGGCTGTTTCCTCACCCACAGCTCAGAGCCCCTTTGAGCAGTTTCTTTCTTTCACTTTATGAACAGATTTATTTTTTTTAACACAGGGGACCCTTACAATGGTTGTTTTAAATCTGACAACAGCTCTCCAATAACCCAATGACAGACAGAAAATCCTGAGATGGAAATCAGCTGAGCAAGTCTATAATCAGTTTGAGAGACCATTAGGGAAAGTATCCAAAGCAAGCACCAAAAACATACTTGGAGAAATTGTTAAATGAGACAAAGAAAAAGCCTTTCTTTAGCTTGCAGCTGAAATGCTGCATCCTTCTTTATGCTTCCAAAGGTGTATGCAGCTACAGTGTGGTTTCAAATTCCACAAGGAAGGATGCAATGGGAAAAGGGTCATTTTCTCATGTTATATATTGCCAAAAACATCCTCCTATCTCCCTGAAGTTCCCTCATTGGCCTTTACAGATGGAACTATTATAATGCCATCCTTTCAGCTCTCAAGCATGTGATGTCCTCCCACAGCAAGTATCAGTAACAAATGAGACCCAGGAGACAGCACAACTGTGTTTGAGAGGAACTGGCACTGCCACTACAGAAAGTGTGATTAACAGGACAATGGTCAGTATGTGTGTATTTGGCTGTCTCATTTGGAAGTCTAATTTGAAGGGCACAGAGAAGAAAATCTGGCTTAAAGCCATGGATACATCATCACTTAATTCAGGTATGAATCTGCACCAGTGCTGAGGCAGCAGCTCCAGCCAGCAGCTCCTGCCTGGCTACATCAAAGCCCCTACAGCCACACCATGACCTGGCTCACAGAGCTGTCATCACCAAGCAGTGACTCTTTCAGCCTCAGCTTTTCTTCAGTAAGCTGAGAGGAGACCCACAGCCCATTTGGGGGATAACCAAAGTTGTGGGAGAATACAGACACCACCACCCCTCTCAAAACCAAGAAGCTATCAGCTTAGCTCAGCAATCTTCACATTATGGTTGCAATGATTACCTTCAGAATATAGAACATATCTAAAGCACCTGGACCCTTCAACAGGAGCTTCTATTGAGCTCAGGATGAAGATAACATAAGAGCTTAATGGCAACAAATTATATTTTAAGTCTTAACTACTCCATTGTTACCAGTTTTAGTGGAAACAGCAAGCTAAGGTGTTTATCTGCTGGCAGTGACTTCTCCCCTGGGTGAACTTCAATTAAACCTCTTCAACCATAGGGGGAAGAATGTAAAATTTAACTCTCTCTCTTTCTCACCACATCCTAAATCTTCTCAAACTGGAAGAAGTGCATTTCCAGAAAGGCTGAGTAGTCACAACAGGATATTAGGTTTGTGGGGCTGCAAAACACAAAAGGTCACAGCAGAGAGGGCTCATTAACCAAAAGTGTAAAAGACCACCTTTGTCCTTCTCAGTTGGAGAAGTGATGAAGGCAAATTTCAGAAGCCAACTCTTAAACCTAACAGCTATGGAGAAAGAGTAAATTAGCTCTGCCCTTCAGTGAAATGAAGCCAAAGCCCTGCCCTGCTGTCACAGCTGTGTTTGAGTACAGACACAGATAGTTATTGCTGAGTTTCTGACCTGCTGGAGAGTCACTCCCCCACTCACCGTGTGACAAGGGGCTGACAGGCCTACACCTACAGGCTCAAGCTGGGGTTTGATGTTAATATTAAGCAGTTGTGCCAGAGAAGGGATAATGTTCTTGGTATTGCTCTTGCATCCAGAGAGGAGATAATGCTCCTGCTCTTCTTTTAACTTTTGGATGACTAAGGTATCAGCTTCAGTCTTTGACAAGAATTAGGAACAGAGATACCTCAAGTGTTGTCAGCTAAAGTGTGCTAATCTCCTCACAGTGCAGCTTATGAGGTTTTGCAGATTGTCTGTAAGATGTAGCCTGGCACTACTGAAGGCAAGTTCCCTCATAATAAGCTAGTAAATTGTAGGAATTGCCTTCTTACCTCTTACAAAACCATGTAAGCTCAAAAAAAGTGGGATAGAATGATCTAAATTCTATGTTGATGTGGAAGGAAACAGTAAATTCCAGTTTCATCCCAGTTGCCACCAAAAATTAGTGGTTCCTTGTTATGAAGTTCCTCCCTTAACAGGAAGGGAGCACCCAAGATTTGTAGATGCTTGTGGTCAAATGGAATGATGTAACTCAGAGGTACTTGCAAAAGGTTACAAAGTCTTTTTAGCAAACTACACGCTTGGCATGGAAATGTGTGTGTTAGTCCCAGACCTCCTAGTATAAGCAGTGGGTTTTGGATTAAGGGATAAGGTGAAAGGGAAGAGGGAGAGATGAGTTGAAGAGGGAGAGAGAGAAAAAGAAAAGAGAGGACAAGAGATCACCAGTCCTTGCTCAAGTGTTGATCTAGCTGTGGTGTCCAGGGATGTCCAGGGTCCTGGGATGCAGGTGCAGAGCAAGTCACTGGGCTTTGGGGGGATACCTATTTATAGGTAAGTTTTGTCTGCCCTGGAGAGAAGTTTCCAGCTTTCCATGCAAATGAATTATTGCTGCCTACTCCTACAGACCTTTCTGGAAATGAGTCGGAGGCTTTGGGGTCTTCAGTGGTCTCGATCCCCCCTACAGTCCACAACCACTTCTCAACCTTATTGCTGTGCTTGCACTGTGTTGTGCTTATCTCCAGGAGCCAGAACAAAAGCATTTGTCCAGTAAAGTGCTGCCCTACCTCTGCAGGGCCCCTTCCCCAGCCACATCCTCATCCTTCTCACTGAGCTCTTGTCTGCTATTACCAACAGCTCTTGGCTCCACAGCCATCTGGCTATCAGTGTTTGAGACATACACATTAGCCCTTTATCTTCTGACTCAATTTGTATCACCCACTCCATGCATACTCTTAGCCACTGTTTTTCAGGAAGGTTGGTGTGGAAACCCAGGGCATCAGGAATATTTGTTTGCTCTGGGGTGCCCTGACCCCCAGGGGAACACTGACTCTGACCCTCATTCATGGAGAAAGTTTCCTAAACTTCAAGATAGACTGGAATCCACAAAAGTGTGAAATAGATTACAGAGAGTAGTGTAGGTGTATCACTTGGTGAGAAATTTAGATTTTGGGATCTTTAGTATGTTGTGGATGGAAGCAAGATGGAGGGCACAGGGTGTTGTCCTGGGTTTCTTCTTCATGCTTCTTCTTCCTTCTTCTCCATGGGTTTGGGTGGCATTTTGTCATTGGGCAGAAAAGTCCCCATTCCAGCTCTTTGGGATCAGCTATTGGGTTAAAAGGGAAAATAATCCAGGTGTCAGTTCTTCATTGGATAGTTTAGTCTTAAAAGGCCTTGGAACAAGAAATTGTTGCCATTTTGTGCCTTCTTATGAAAAGCTGCCAAACTCACAGTAGTGAGACTGTTTTACTGATAAGAAATAATAAACGCCTGAGTCCAAACATGAATTACCGTCTGAAGTGCCTTCAATCTAGACCCAAAGAAACCGACAGGGTGGGTAGTGGGATACGACGGCCGTCTGTGGAGGGGACAGCAGATGAAGCGCTCCCAAAGCTGGAGTTTCCTTTAAGTTTGGGTGCCCGGACGCGGCACAGGCGCAGCGAGGCTGCAGGCGCCGCTCACACCACGCGATGGTGCCAAAGCGCCCGGGTTTGGGATGCGCTCCCACCTGCCCGGGCCGGGCCAGCCCGCCCCAAAACACCGGGAAAAGGTGAAGGGAGAGGAAACACACGGATAACTACCATTGGTACGCACCACGCACATGCGGATTCTCTGCGCAGTTTCAGTTCTTTCTCACACATTCTGTTCCTCATTAGCGCTGCGATGTCAACATAGAGAAGCCACGTACCTTTAATTATATCAATTACCCCTAAAACTACATTCATCCCCTATCTTCAGTGATGTTAAAATACATTTAAATGTGTTTTGATTAAGTAGACTTAACAAAAAAAAAATTGTTTAAGTGACTTTGAAATCACTAAAATTAAGTGAATTACAGATGACCATCTTCCTCAGAACTGTTACATCAACATTATAGTCTCAGCAGTGTTGTGTTCCAGAACAATATGTAAAATAAATTTCTAAAAATTGGCTGTGATCAGTGAAGGCAGAGAGTGGCTGAGAGGGCAGTACAGGCTGAAGTACAGGGCACAGAGGAAAGGTTCTCCTTGTCTTCCCACTGACCTGCTGTAGGACCTCAGGTGAATCAGGCACCTCCTCAATACTCAGGTCCAGCCACTGCAAACTCTGCAGGACTGGGAGTGCCCATGACAAAACAGGGACACTCTCACCTCCAGTGAGCCCAGAGGTACAAGCAAACTCACAGACAAGGCCGTGCTGAGAACTGTTAGAAAATCCCAAAGTCTACTGGAGCTGCATCACAAGATCACAATTTTGATCTCATGACATTTGTACTGATACACAAAAAGAGCCATATAATTTTCTTTATATGATGTGCATATAGAACCTAGCAAAAAGAACCCTAAAATGGGCTTCTTGTGTATATTTGGAAGCTTTAACTGTAGCTCAGCTCTACAGAGAGAAAACTGGCAATCCTCTTTAAGACAACTATTGACTGACAGAAGTGAAAGTCACTTCTCCTTTCAAAAAGAAAAAATATAGAAGACAAATCTGCCTTTAGAGAGGGAAGAACTCACATTTTGCTTATTTTTTTGAGTCCTCAGGATATCAGCTCTGACATATCCTAAGATTTGGCTCAGAAACAACAGGTTTGGTTTGGGTTTTTAATGGTTTTTGAGGGTTGTTTTTGAGTCCTTTAGAAATTATTTGAGCCGTCTTTGATTTATTTAGCCTTGGTATCCACATTTGCAAAAACAACTGTTTCTGCTTACATAGATGGAGTGTGCAAATGGGGATGGGAATGAGGAGATCACAAAGCAATTCAGCAGCAAGGACCAACAACTTTTCACATGAGACCTGTATAAATTGCACCCAGTATAAATCACCAAGATGGGCTAAATTGTCTCATCTCTCACCTCCCAGGATGCCAGCAGCCCCCAAACTAACTGCCCAACACAGTCCCCTTGTCCCATTCCCCCACCACACCAGGACAGGGGTTGCCCAACTGACTGTACTGTTTATTCACATTCAACCAAAGTCTCCAGGTAAGAAAACATAACAGAAAAAAGAGTTCTGTCTGCTCAATTTTATTTTAGAATCTTCTGCTTAACCTCTGTGTATAAATTTCCTTTGAGACTGCAAATCCTAGTACCAAAAGGGGCATTGCTTCCCCTGTGTGCTTCTGGAGCTGATAACTCCAAGTGGCACCTGGCACTGGGATTTCATTCTTTCCAGTAGGATACAACTGCCTCGGTCATCACAGCAGCCAGAAAAACATTTTCCAGTTAAAGCATCATTCTGGAAATGATGGTTGAGACAATTACTTTGCTAGCAACCAGCCTGGATTTAGTAGTAACACAGTAAAATCCAGTGATCACACAGCAGGCCAGTTCAGACCAATGTGGGCTCTTTGACTCAGCCTTTTCCTCATATTCCCTTTTCTACCATCATTTCACCCATAACACTGCTGGTACAGACAGGGCTGCAGGCAAAGGCAGCATCCAAGTGCCTGGTGAGCAATTCCTGCTGAAGACATTTCTGCACAGCACACTCCTAAAACAGCCAGGGAACGCTGGTATTTTGCCTACAGCTGGCACATTGATTTTGTGACTGCTGCTAGCACTATATGGCTGTATAAAAATTATTTCTGACCTAATGTGCATGTTGTCTCAATTTTTCACTTACCCTGAGCAGAAGCTCCAAATGAAATCAGTTTAATAGAAGAATTTTACCGCATGTAGATTTTGTCACAAGTATTGCTTTACAGGATTACAAAACTCACTCTCTTCAAAGCACAGCTGGGATCTAAATTAAGCCTAGAGAAAATAGCTAGAACTCTGCCAGCCTCCAAAGTGATGGTATTATTCTCTTATATTGGGCTTCACTGACACACAGATATACACAGTGGGCACTAGAAACCAGTACAGAGTTTGTGAGACTTGACTGTTTCATAATAAAATTTATTGCTTCTATTTATTATTTTCCCAAAGAAGAAACCAAGATGAGAACAGGAAAACATAAGATAGAGAATTCTTCAGAAACCATGTTTGCATTGTGATTTCAAGAACAGCAATTTGAGAAGCAGAGAAGGAATATAAGACTCTTCAAATACAGAACTCTGATTTCTCTTCCATTTCTAGAATTACATTATAGTATTCCTAGCACCATGAGTTCAGAAAAAGAAAATGAGAATGTGAAATGCTAAAGTCTCCAAAATACAATTCCCTCTGCAAATGGGAAAAAAATAACATGATACTCTTTTGTTGTGGTATGACTTTCAGAGTGAACGCTTTATGGAAAAGAGTGTCAAGAGATTAATTTTAAAAATTTGAAATGATTGCTAACATGCACAGATATGAAACACAGAGAGAGTAACAGGTATAAGAGAAATAACTTTTTCAAAACAGTCTTATTCACTCTGGCACCTTCTTTTCCACATCACATTTGTAAGAAATCTTTAATTTAGATGAAGAAACTTCTTCCCTCATATGATCCTTTTCCTGTTTGGTGGTTCCCACTACCTTCCAATTCTAAGATACAGCCACATCCACCCAATGTCCTCTAGCAGTTTCAGAAATTTACTGCCTTGAGTCATTCTTTTTGCCTTATTTCTATGCACATTTTGGATGTAGACACAATCTGAAGGGAGGGTAAGGGGCAGGACAAAGCATACCTGCAGTTCATTTGTACTTCAGACTACAAGGTGCAGGAACAATGTTTTCCTAAACAGACAAAACTTTGTGAAATTATGCTAAAATATACAGAGTAAATGGCACACTGCACTGGCAAAGTCAAGTGCCCAAGGGACAGCAAAGGCCAAAAATAAGGTAACCCACAAAACCTTAATCCAGGACCCATGGGCTTACATGTTGTGCTAGCATTATCAGTTTACAATACAGAATATTATCTTTTCAAAATCATCATGCCTTGCTCATGCACAAACCAGCTGGGCTCACAGAAAAGCAATCATTCAATATCTTTGTTGTTCACTGATCCAGGCTTTCTCTGCCATGTGTTTTTCTAATCCTGTTCTGAAAGCAGAAAAGCCCATCAGGAAACAACTTATTTTGATCATATCTTTGCCACAGTACTCAGGTAATCTCACAATTTTTTTTTTTTGCATTTATTTCAGAAAAGCTATTACGTAGTGCAGGTTTTGTGACATGCAATACAGAGTAAGAAATGAGTGGGTATTAATTTGAAGTGCTCATAACTTGCTTGGCTGGTGAGTTTTAGAGCACCCTATGCATCTAGCATGATTTTCATATTCAAGGTGTAGTTTCCACCTGGCAGCAGAAGGAGCAGGAGCTCCTCCTAATTTATGCAAAACAACTCTCAGACAAGGGGGGATTGCTATTGCCACCTATGAAAAGCTGAGTTTAAGTCATTTGCCCATTGTCACATTGTCATGAGGTAGTGGCAAGGACATAACTTTACTCTCTTAAATACTGTTTGCTGTAAACACACTTTCATTTTACTACCTGCACTTAAATACCTGTGCCCACTCACCCATTCTTCCAGACAACCTTTTTCTTCCAGGTACAGAAATGTTGCTCAGGCACATTTTCAAAGTGTTTCTATAGTTGGCTGGAATTTTTAAATACAGAGCAGAATAGCTCTGGCCAAATAGTTGTACGGGTAGTGATCCTTGGCATGTTCAGCACATAAATACAGTCTCTTACCACGTGGATCTGACACAGGTGCTGTGTCCCAGCAAAGCAGATAAAATGCTCCCTAGCACTGCTGGATTTCCTGTGAACTCACACACATTGCTTCCTGAGGAATCCAGGACAAAAAAGCTCACCAGAAAAAAATTATTTTGAATTAGATAATCTCAAGCATTTATTTGCATATATTTTACAAAAGATGTTATGTGGTGCTGGTTTTGTGATGCATGATGCAGAGTAAGGAATTAGTGAGTATTAATTTGAAGTGCTCATGACACAGTTTTCCTTCCCATGCACTGAGAGGCCTTAACCTCCCATCCTACATGGTAATTCACCCTCAAAGCCTGGTTTTGTCTGCCTTTATTGCAGAGAGCTCCATCGAGGTCCTGGAGCCTAAAAATGTACAAAGACCCCAAGAAATACTCGCAACTTCACAGAATGGATCAGGCTAGAAGGGACCACAGTGGGTCATCTGGTCCCACCTCCCTGCTCAAGCAGGGTCATCCCACAGCACATGGCACAGGCTGTGTCCAGATGTGTCTGGAATATCTCCATTGAGGGAGACTCCATGCCTTCTCTGGACAATCAGTTCCAGTGCTCGGTCACTCAGCAGGAAAGAAATTCTTCTTCATGTTCAGGTGGAACTTCCTGGCCATCAGTTCCTGTCCCATTGCCCCACAGAGCAGAGCCTGGTCCATGCCCTGAGCCTCCCTGCAGACACTGACAGGGATCAGGGCCCCTCTCTGCCCTCTCTTCTCGAGGCTGGACAGGCCCAGCTCCCTCAGCCTGTCCTCAGTGAGATGCTCCAGCCCCTCCATCATCTTTGTCACCCTCCATTGGACCCAGTCCAGCTCCATGTCTGTCCTGTCCTGAGGAGCCCAGAACTGGTGATCCTCAGGTGATCCTCACAGGGCTGAGGAGCAGGACCACCTCCTCTGATTGTGATGATCATGGGATTTGACAGGAATATTAAACATACACTGACCAAAGTGCACAACCTGCCTGTTCCTATCGCTGGCACTGACAGCTGAAGTGAGATGAGCATGGCTGGATCAGTCACTGAATTTGTTACTGTGGATGTTCTCAACAAAATTTAAGGAAGAAACAACTGAAGGTTTAATAAAGTAACATACTACACATAATTATACATATGCATTATAAAAATATACAATATATTATCTAAATTAGATAGGGGAATAGACAAGGGAAAGGAAGAGGACAACGACAGAGCCCGAAGGACCCCGAAGGCCCCCTCACGGCCCCTCACGGCCCCACACCCAACGCTGCCCTCCCCACACGGCCGCCGAGAGGCTGGGGCCGGCGCCTTGCTCTCTGAATGGTGCATTCGGCTGTCAATCACAGCAATGCCCCGCCCCGTCGATGTCAGGCTGACGGACATGGGTGGAGCAAGACCCCTACCTCTCGCACTCCGATTGGCTGAATCCGCTGCCAGTTGGCTCCGCCTCCTCGCTGCTCCCTCTGGGTTTACAGTGCGGGGAGGAAAATGGTGCAGGACCTCTCGCGATCTGATTGGTCAAGTTGGAACGCCACTCAAATAAAGACTCCGCCCCTGGCGGACAGCTGACTGCTCAGCTCCGTGACAGGGACGGCGCTGCGCTGGCGATTCGTCAGCTCTGCTGAGTCCCGCCCATCCGTCCTGAATACTGCTCGCCGATTGGCTGTGGCGCATGTCCGTCAGGCGGCGGGCGGGGCGCTCGGCTGTCTGTCCGCGGCCCGGCAGCGGCGGCTGATGGCGGACATGGGGCGGCGCGGCGGGGCCGGCCGGGCCCTGGGGCTGGCAGCGCTGGTGGCGGCGGCCTGTGTGGCCGGTGGGTGAGCGGGGCCGGCCCGGCACGGGGGAGCGCCGGGGGGAGCGGGCAGGGCTGCCCGGCTGCTGTAGGGGAGATTGCGGGAAAGGGGCCGGGCCGCGATGCTGGGGAGGGGGAATGTGAGGGGAGAAGGTGAGGGGGGCTCTCGGTGTCTGTGGGTGCCAGGCTCAGGACCCAGGGGTGGCAGCGGGGGCTGTCACTGTGCTGCAGCTCCCTGCCCCCATCCACCTCCAGAGACCGTGCTCGAACGCTTTTATCCTGTCCCTTTCAATCCGAGCGCTGGTTTATATTCATTTATAAGTTTCTATAATTTTATTGTGTAAATTCGTTATATAACATTATTTTTATAATTATATCACAAAATTATTACATAAGTTTATATAATATGTTGTCTATTTTTATAATGCATATGTATAATTATGGGTAGTGTGTTACTTTATTAAATTAACTTATACTATGCACAAATTCTATTAAAATCCAGTTCTATAAGCTGAGACAGAGGCATTCAGATCAGAGACCAGAAACATTTTTCCCTGCCAGGGTGAGCCTTTGGAATAGGTTGCCCAGGGAGGTGATGGGGTCACCAGCCCCGGAGGTGTTTAAGGGGCATCTGGACCTGGCACTGGGGTCACAGTGGCACTGCTGGGTTCATGGTTGGACTTGACAGTCTTAGAGGTTTCTTCCAGCTCTGATGATTCTGTGATAGACACACATAATTTTGTTATTTTGCGTGAATTTTCACGTTTTGCTGAGCTGTTTCTGTGGTCACTGCAGCCTCTCTGTTACCCGCTGTGAGTCAGGCTCGTGATGGCACTTCCAGGCCCTGTAAATATTTCCCACCCAATGTTCAACCCTTGGCCTTCACAAAGGCTTTTGAGAACCTGAGGTACAACTTTGGAAGGATAGGAATTAGGTTTAGTATTCCATTAGACAATCGGAGGGAATCTGTTGATGTTCCCAAGTTCACATTTAGTTTTAATCATTGTTATCTTGAACAACAGTCTTGAATTTCCCTTCCAGTTGTGAAGGGTTGGTGCTCTGATTCCATCCACCAGAGCAATCCTGCCCTGGGTGAGCCAGTTTGCCCTAAATAATGTGACTGTGTAACAGCCCTGTGAAATCCTATGGATTTGTGGGCATTTTGTAAATTCTTACTTAAAGAAGTTGGTCTGGAAACATTTCTGCCCTTCAAAATGTGGGTTGATCCACCATTAAAATTGGTAGCAGACCACCCAAGGAACGCATCAATTGAAATAAATTCTTGAATCTGCTCCATGAATGTCACTTGGCTTGGCCTCTTTCCTTCCTTTTGTCCCCCTCCCCAGCCTGCACCTCAGACCTTTGTCCTGTGGTGTGTTTATCATAACATAGCTCAGATTTACTGTCAACATCTGTGTGCATGATCATGGGCCAGGCTTTGGAACAGCATCTTCAAGGTCACATTAGTTAAATTAATATTAGGGAGGTTTTTAGCTGCACAACACATCAGTTTACTATTGCGTTGTTTTTGTAAATGGCCTTTAGATTTGTAGATTCCCTGGAAAACTATTTTATATCACTGCTTGGATTGGTAACCAATTTTCAGTGATCATATGAATAAATACTTCTGTTTTCTTCAGACAGTTACCTTATTCATGTAATTTTGAGGTATGCAGTCAGATTCATTGTATAATTAGGACTTGAACATACAGGCCTGCAAACAATTATTACTCTGTTACTTGGTTTTCTTATATCAAATCAGTTTTCTGGTGGCAGCCTCCTCAGATTGCTCATTGGGGAGCAAATGCCTGAAATTTTGCATTGTTACTGCTTATGGACACCAAACAGGTTTCAAAATGTATTTAGATAAATGTTGGTGTACACAGTATTGCAGCTGTGCCCGAGTGACTTTAAGACAGGAAGCCAGGTTGAAACAAGCTCTTCTCTTATTTCTGTGGAGTCCTTTCTGACTTTGTTATGCAGTAAATTACTGTCATCACAAAACAGTTCAGAAATGTGCTTTTAGTCAGCTTTGCAGTTCAGGTAATGGGGAGGAGAGTGAAGGGGATCCCAGAGCAGTGAAACCCCGGTGCTGCAGGCTGTGGCTCCCTACAATCGGCTCAGCTCCAGCTGCATCCAAGGCAGACAAACCTCTCCTGGTGTCATGAGGGGGAGGAGCAGAGCAGGGACACCAGAGCTGCTCTGCAGGAGCCAGGCTGTGCTGGCCCTGCCTGCTTTAAGCCAGCCCTGACAAATTCCACTGGCTGTGGGCTCAGTGGCTCTGGCTGCTGCCTGCATGAACAGAGGGGTTGTGCCAAGCAGTCCTGGAAGCAGACCAGAGCTGTGTTGGTGCTTTGTGAGCTTAACAGGGTTTTGGAGTCTGCCTGGCTCCATGGAGAGTTCACTTTACCAGCTCTGAGCTGTGAGGCTGCTTGTGGCTGTGCTGCTGTTGGAATAATTGTCCTGCTTTTGTTAACATGGATCTGTTCATTCTCAGTCACTGCTGTACAGAAACCCCATTTTGTGTTCCAGAGCATTAAACGATCAGTTCTCATGGCTGCCTTTCCATAAACTGATAGGCATGGGAGGGAGGAAGAAGCACTGAAAGCTCAGATATATTTTCCCTGTTCCTGCAGGACTCTGACCTCTCTCTGTCTGTTCCAGGAGTGTGTGGGGGTGAGCTCAGCATCCTGCGCTCCCCTGCGTCGGTCGCATTCCGCGATGGGAATTGGCCGATCCCGGGCGAGCGCATCCCGGACCTTGCTGCCCTCACCATGGGCTTTTCTGTGCAAGAGGTAAGTTCCAGGTCTTGATTGTGAAATGCCTCTAAGCTACAGACCTGCTCACTCTGCAAATCTTCCTGTCATGTGCTGGAATATATAAAATATTGCCCTGTTTGTCTTGAGGAAAGCATGACTGGACAGAGGTGGTTTCCAGGACAGAGCTGTGTGGGTCATGTGAGCAGCCAGAGGCTGTGCTGGCTGGCTAATTTGAGTCACCAGCTGTAAAAGGAATCCTGCAGAGGCTGCTCCTCAGTTTCTCTGACCCCTACCTGAGTGCTGTGTCCCCCCATCCATGGTCACAAACTGAGAACCTGTGGGACCACGGTCACTTCTTGCACACAAGCTCTCTGTAGGGCCCTGCTCCTGAGTAATCTCAAGACTGAGAATGGCTTGGCATTTTGTCAGGTCAGCAAGCTGTCTGCTGAGCAGAGTTAGAATAAGTGTGTTGGTTACTTAGGAAATAATCCAAAACCTTGGAAATGTGATTTGTGGTAGTGTTTCTCCACATTAAGTATTCAGCTATAACTTTAGCAGTGTTTATAGTGGGGCACATGAGCAGGAGCACTTGGATTGATTCCATCTTGCCTACTGAATTTTTTTGCTGGGCTTCAGCAGGGATGAGTGGCTGTTGAAGCAGTAGATGAAAGTGTAATAGCCGGATATCTTTGGCAGTGTCTGTGTGCAGCCAGATACTGAAATCTGCAGCCTGAGGCATTCTCACAGTGCTGGTGAGGGCAGCCAGCTCTCATTTCTTCCATACATCAGCTAGGGAAGAGGTCTGATAAGGCTGGTTTCAATGCAAGGCTGCTTAGCCTGTGTTTTGGAATTTGAAATACCTTCCTGTCAATTAGTTCGACTTTTTTTGACATCAGACTAGTAACAAACTTGTATGAGTAGTATGACTAAGGAGTAAATGTTGATAATTTTATCAGGAATAACCAATATATTGAATGGTATTGTGTGTGTTGCACATAAAGACACCCAGAAAAACAGCAGAGTTTGACCTGTTCTGTTCATTTGGCATCCTGGTCATCCAGGGATGTGTCATGGGTATGATGGAAACAGGTGTTCCAGTACTCACTCAGTGCCTTTGCCACAGCTTGGGATTCAATTGTTGCTATGGGTCTGTAGCATCCTTTAGAAACAGTTCTGTTACTGTTAATTCAAATCCTAGGAGCAGGCAGGGGAGAAGTGTTTGATTATTCAGTTCAGCCCTGAACTGAGAGTTCCTCAAAGCTGTCCCTAAGGCAGAGGTCACTGTGTGGGCAGCTTCCAGCCCTGGTGAGGGGAGCACTGCAAAGCCCAGGCACTTCTTCTGCAGCTCACATCAAAGTGTGCTCCAGGAACATAAACTGACACTGCAGCAAGGCCACTGGAGAGAATTTGGAATTCTTAGTGCATTACATTGGGAATTCTCAGAAAGAGTAATTCAATATTCTTCCCTTGTTAAAGGAAAACAAAACCAAACCCCATTTTTGTCCCTAATGATGCTTTAAAAGGTTTTTCCTTTGCTTCTGTGAGGTGATACAAATCATAATGTTAATGACATTTAATTCTAAAATGGCTTTCAAAAAAAGGGCAGTTATGTCATTTACACAGATGGGGAAATCTGCTTGCCTTTATTCCAGACAGATGAATTTGTATTTGTATTTTGTGCCTGAATAAACCAGTCAGTAGCCTCCACTGTGCTCTTACTGATTTGTAATTGTAGTAAGCTACTAAGAAATCTTTTTATATTTCTGTGTAAATTTTTACATTTAAGTTTAGTTGCCTGTTGTGATTGACATGTCCCTTTCTTCCCCTTCCTTTCTACTCTGTTTCTTTCTTGTACTGAAAATATAAAGATGTAAGTAGATTTTTTAAGTTCAGCCTTCACTTACTAAATACAGACTTAAGTATTTATAATTTAATTATGGCAAATTACTCCTCAAGTATCCATTATGTATAATGTTTTCTTAGTGTAGACTTTGCTATGAAGTTACTGGCAGCTTTTAAACTAACAATTCCTTTGTGGTTGACTGGAGGCATTACTCAAAATGAAAGCAGTGTAGCATTAACTTACTTCCCCATGAAATTTCCAATAGGCTGTCCTGCACAAAGGCATTAACAGGAAAATAAGTTGTTTTGCTTTAATAGTGGGAAGAACTCTCCTCTTTGCCTGTGAAATTTAACTGTTTTTGTTATTTTGTGCTAGGACCTCCCCTGGCCCGGGCTGGGTGTGGGTGATCTGTTTCACCGGCCCCAAGCCACCGTGCTGGTGACAGTGAAGGGCGTGGACAAGTTGCCTGTGAAAGGGTTTTCTTACCCCATTGAGAATGTGAGTATCCACCTTTGGAACTGTCACCTGGTTCCTGGGACTCCTGTGCTCTAATGACAAGTACATGATGCTCTCTGTAGTCCCTGATGTTCACTCATTTCCTGCTTCACTGGAAGTTTGCACATCCCCATAACTGATGAATCAGTAACCTAGTCAGGATTCTGTACAAGGCCCTTGAGACCAGCCAGTGCTTCCAGTTCAACAGCTCTGCTTGAAAGACAGCTAATTTTAATGTCTGTACCAATCCACTTCTTCCCACAGTAACTTAAGATTTTAAAATCAGAATTGTTAAGTTTCCTGCTTCAGCTGAGTGTGTGATAACATTTTATATGGAGTTGATTTTTTGATGTACTGTATTGCCTTATAAGTGGTCTTTTGAGTTTTCCTCAAGTACTTGACTGTGAAATACAGCACTTAGAAACACATTCTATTATGCTGAGAAGAAACCAACACACATTACATTTACCTATCACTGTCTATTTTTCTAAGGCTTCTCAGGCTTCTTACAGCAACAGAGAATCCTTCAGCTTGGAAGGAGCTCTGGAGATTCTCATCCAGCCCCTGATCAAGCAGTATCAGCCAGAGCAGGCTGACAGCACTGTGTTCAGTCAGGATCTGAGCATCTCCACAAATGGAGGCTCCATGACCTCTGGGCTGCCTCTGCCAGTATTTGACCACCCTTGGAGTAAAAAACTTCATTCTTGTGTTAAAATTTCCTGGGTTTAAATCTATGCTGTTGCCTCTTCTGCCATAGGATACTTGTAGTGAATGGAAATGTGCCATTCTGTGTCTTTTTTTTTAATAAAACCCACAAGTAAGTGTATAAAAAAATGAACAGTTCTATTTGCTTGCCAGTAATGGCACTATACTGTGCTAGCATTTTTTCTGTTTTTAGTAGGTTTTCTATATGTGTCTTTTTTTGTTTCAGCAGTTGGTCTTTCTGCTGGGTATATTTTCACCCATCAGGTTTTTGTGGTTCATAACTTTCCATTTGCTGTGAGATTGTTTCCCTTTTGCATTGCTTCTATATTTGTTGGTCTTGTTTTACTGATAAACAAGGCTATACTCTAAGCCTAAATAATCCTCTTAATTCACAGTCGTGGTCCCTTGGAGTTCTTCAGAGTATATTGTGTCTGCCACTTAAATAAAATATCTGTCCATAGATACACAGGTGATGTTTTGTTTTGCACAAAGGTTCTTATTAATTATTATCACTTTGGAAATGTGCATCCCTTTACTTTTCTTTCTTTGTTGAGATCGGTAGTGCCGCAGCCAAATATACAATCACGAACGGAGATGGGGCATCTGGGCCAGTGACATGAGCCATTTATTCAGCACATCAGTCTCAGCACATTGTTAGACAATGGAGACAGGATGTTAACAGCTGGCTGATCCACAGGGAATGCCAAGGGGGTGTGACATTACAGCATAGCATAAAACTATCTCGGCTTAGATTTCAGCTAATCATACATAGAGCAACACATATTGACAAGAATTCTGTCCAATCATATGAAACACACGTAATGGGAGGTAAAACAAAGACTGGTTCATAAGAGACAAAGAACAGAGATCCATTCATACTAACTTTCTGAAGATATACATTAAATAACCTTGTTGCAATCCATAAGCCAGTTTACAGAGGTCTGTTGTTATTTGTCACGTCTGCTCTACTGCTTAGAAAACTTTTTTGCTGTATGTGCAATGCTAACAAAACTTCTGCCTGAGGCCTGCCTTTTTTAACCATTTTCTCAAAACTCTCTAACTTTATGAATCCCAGCAAGTAGCCCCTGTTTAACCCAAAAATCTGACTTTGTCTTCCAGGCTGTTCCTTTCAGTCTGGACAGTGTTGCAAATGCCATCCACACTCTGTTTTCTGAGGAGACCCCCGTGGTGCTGCAGCTGGCCCCCAGTGAGGAGGTGAGCATTGATTCACTCCTGGTTCCACGTGTCC
This sequence comes from Ammospiza caudacuta, assembly GCF_027887145.1. Taxonomy (NCBI): domain Eukaryota; kingdom Metazoa; phylum Chordata; class Aves; order Passeriformes; family Passerellidae; genus Ammospiza; species Ammospiza caudacuta. Next base: position 113,595,557 of record NC_080594.1, read on the forward strand.
CAAATGGGGAATCCTCTTTCCACTTGAGTGGCTGGAGCAAACCCAGTGGATCACATGAAATCGTGGCTGGTTGGTGTGTGTGTGGAGGAGCAGACAGGAGGCAGTGCTGGCAGTAACCATGGCTGTTCCTGCAGAGGGTCTACATGGTGGGCAAGGCCAACGCCGTGTTCGAGGATCTCTCTGTCACCCTGCGCCAGCTGCGCAGCCGCCTCTTCCAGGACAGCTCCATCCTCAGCTCCCTGCCCCTCAACTCCCTCAGCAGGAACAACGAGGTAAAGCACATCCAGCACTGGGTTCCTCTATGGGGCTTCTTTTAAATAGTATTCTTAGTTAGCTTGTGCTTTTCTCCTTTCTTGCTTTTTCTTCCCTCTTTCTTTGCCTAAGAGCCCCCTCCTAATTTTTTCTAACTGAATTAACTAAGTTCAAACATTTTTTTCTAAGTAACTTTATTGAAAGAGTTATTTCCTTCTAGCATGTTCTGATGTTGTAGAAGACAACTGTTATAAAATACTTGCAACAAAACAAACCCTAACTTGGGTTTCATCAAAGGAAGTACTTGTCTCTGCCTCTCCCCTCAGGTTGACTTGCTTTTTCTGTCAGAACTTCAAGTCCTACATGATATTGCAAGCCTGGTAAGGTGTTTTGAAACATTTTCATATGTGTTGTGTCACAAACTTCAGAGATCTTTAAAATAGAGAAGCCATAGCCAGGATATGTGGCAACCAATGATGCATAATTCTCTTGTGTCATCAGCTGGTTCCATCAGCTTAAATAATGAATTCTCTTTGTACCAGCCCCATCAGTGCAATTTTGAATGAGAGCTTTAATCATCTGTAGTTTTCTTTTGTGTTGTGTTTGGTCAGAACAAGGGCAATTCTGAAATACTCAATGAAGAATCTGCTGGGGCTTTCTTTGGTGTCTAACTTGAGAAGTATAATGGTAGTTAAGAACATGTTCTTTGCCCTATCCACCATTTTACTTCAAAATATCACTTTGTCTGAAAAGACTGGAGTGACTTTTGTGCCATGAGTAGTGATGATGGTAGAAATGCTCCAGTGGAGGGGGGTGAGCTTTTAATTCTCAGGATCTTTTTACTAAGAAGCTGCTGTCATGTTGCTGTGGTTTAGCTTTGTTTTAGTGGGTCAGTGGTGTGTGGGTCTTTTTGTTTCATTTTGGTTTGGCTTTTTCTGTGTGTCCTTTAAGCTGCAGCTCTTAACTGTTGAAGTGAAAGGAAGAATTGTGGAAAAACTCAAAAATTCACATTAGGTAAAGGGCTAGTGGAGACAAATAGTGCTTTTGAGAAAATGAGGTAGAACAACTTTTGTTTTGCAGGCTAGAAATGCTGCAGTTTAAGTGGTTAGAAGGATGGGATTAAATTCCTTGTTTGCAGAGGCTGTTGTCTTGTGCAGGCAAATATCAGTGCTGCATCTTCTCACCTGCAGAAATGCAAGAATGTCACTACTGTCCTTTGAGATAATTTGGATTATATTAGTTGGATTTTCTCAATATTGGAAGATACTTCTCAAATAAATTACTCTTGTATGTGGACAACACAAGGTGGAAGTTGCAATCTACTGAGCTTTGCAAGGGCCAGTTTCAGACAAGGAAATGCTATTATCTAAGTCTTGTACTTATGTGGTTTTGTTTTCTCTGAGTTTTATTTTCATGGCAGTTACAGAACAAAGATTCTGATGTCAATAAATATTCTATTTCTTTTTAGTACAGCTCTCTATTACGTGGATGTAACTTCATGTTAGGAACAGATGCTACATAATAATCATCTGCTTTCTTCTGTAGAATTAAAAAAAAGAAACAATTATGGACAACTTCTAGTTAAATTGGCAAGAATTCCATTTCCTGATTATGGAATATGACTGTAAAAAGTGAGACAGGATTAGTCCAAGTAAATTGACTTTGTGCAATGTGTTTTTAAAGTAACCTCTGTGTAAATTAATTTCTTTGTGCCCTCCATGTTGTGCCCAAGCTGTCTCGACACAAGCACTTGGCCAAAGATCACTCTCCAGACCTTTATTCCCTGGAGCTCTCTGGCTTGGAAGAGATTGGGAAACGATATGGGGAGGACTCTCAGCAGTTCAAGGATGCTTCTCAAATTCTTGTAGACTCTTTGCAAAAGGTATATTGTCTACCTAATGAACAAAACTCATGGTAATACTAAGAAAATAATTTTTATTTTAATTACAAAGAAGTAACTTCATTAGTGTTGGCTTGCCTAATTCTTGTTTTTTTGTTTTGTTTTTAAAATGCTGTTGTTTAGTTATAAAATTGAATGTTACAATTTGCCTCTCTGGAAAGTGTTGGTGTGATTCCACAATATGTTTAGATATTTTGAATAAAGGAGTAGGGGTGTATTGAAACCTTGTATCAACAGGACTTGATATGTTTGTTTTTCTTAAACAAACACCTTGCATTTGAAAGCAGCAGAATGCCTCACAAAAAGAGGCTTTTGGAAATATCTTTATCTCAAGATGCAGTGGTTAGTTTTCCCTTGCCCACAAAGCTATGTAAATGTAAATTTCTACGACTTTAAAATAACCATCAGCGTGCTCAAGAAAGTAATTCTTCATTACATAATCATTAGTTAAATTTTTATTAAGATCAGTCACTGTTGAGAGCTTCCAAAGTGTGATGAAAAAATTCAAAACCATCAATTTGGTAAGCCAAGTACTTGTTTTCTCTAAGCATTGCTCTTTGGCCTCTTCAACCTTAAGGAAATATGTTTAAATAGTAGACATATTAGCATTTGATTAAAATATTCAGGTCCCAGTGGGAGTTTGAGAACCTGAATATTTTATTGGAACTGACAGACACACAAATAGGAATGATGTGGAGATAGGCCTTTTGTAAAAGGGAGAACAGAGTAAGTTTCAGCCCAGAAAGCAGGCATAAGCCACAGTCTGCTGAACAGTGACTGGGGGTTTGAAAAGGCATTGTAACCAGGGGAAGGTTGACACTTGGTGAAATTCTAAAATAGTGTAAACTTTTGTAGCTTTCCATAATTATTCCTGAAGCTGACATCTTTTATTTTACTACATCTTGCTAACAAAACTCTGCTTAATTCCTGGCTGCAGTCTAGGCTTCCAATTAAAGCACCTTTTCTTTTCCAGTTTGCAGATGAGATGTTTAATCTCTATGGTGGGAATGCAGTAGTAGAAGTGGTGGCTGTGAAGGAGTTTAACTCTCCCCTCTCAAGGAAGACTCGCTCAATTCTCCAGGCTTCACAGGTAGCAGAGCCACATTTTTCTACATCTCATTTATTAAAAGTGATCCAAAGTGTATCAGTTCACCTGAGTGTAACCTTTTTAAGGACTAAAATACTGACTGACTTAGGTATGGGTACAGCTTACTTATTTGTCATTCAGTAACTTCACTTGAGGAGGCCTCTGGGGCTCATCCAGTCCCACCTACTGCTCAAAGCAGGACTAATTTAGGAGCTGGATCAAGTTGCTCAGGTTCTTGTCCAGCAAAGTTCTTGGAAAGTCCATCCCTGGAAGTCCCACAGCCTCTCTTGCATTAACCACTTTCATAGTGAAAACTCTTTCCCTTATGCCTTGTTAGAATTTGCCTTTCTGTGTTGTCTCCCCAGTGCAGGCCAGTCCTGCCTCCCAGCTGTGGGAAAACAACTTTTCCTTGGCTGGATTCCATGATGCAGTGTTCTGTGTCATTCCAGAGGCTCTGCTGGCTCCTATTCCCCTTGTCCCCCAGGAGCTCCAGTCCCTCTCTGCAGCTGCCCAGCCTGTGCTGTCACCTGGGTTGTTCTGCCCCAGGTTCAGGACTTTGGATTTCATTTTCCTGTCACTTTCTTCTTTTGGGTTGCACTGATGCCACTCACATCATCACTTTTTTGCATTCTGTGCCCTTGCATCAGATTTGTCTAGACAAAAGTGCATCTCTCTTACTTAGCTTGTCAGACTTTGGATGGTGTCAAGATGTTTGGTGTGCAAGCTCACTTTAGATTAATAAATATTTTCTTTGTTGCAGAGTAAAAATGAAAATCCATATAACCTTGCCTATCCGTACAACTACGACTACTCTGTAATCTTCAACATTGTCCTGTGGATGATGATAGGTCTTGCTTTAGCTGTGATAGTTATCTCCTACAACCTGTGGAACATGGATCCTGGCTATGACAGCATTATTTACAGGATGACAAATCAGAAGATAAGAATGGATTGAGCTGCACTGTATTTCAGCACAGGAAGATGATGAAGAGCAAGGTCTCCTTTAGCCTGTGTGGAAAACAAATGTTCTGATATGGTTAATTGTGGGAGTTTTTTAAAGGTGTATTTATTTCTAAGTATTTTTTCCCTCTTTCAAGACTATTTTAAATGTTAGTAGTAGCACCAGATGGGATTTAAAAATTGAAATCTGCTTGTTTAAAAAAACCAAAACAGCACTCCCCAGAGTAATAGTTATTAAAGTGACATCATTCCATTTTTTTTATCTTGTAACATGAGTTTTTGAAATGCCCTGTACTGCCTCTGCCTGTGCAAACCAGATAAACTGAAATTATGATAGCAACATATTGTTTGAAACTTTTGCACTGGAAGATCAAAAATTATAGCTAAATTGTTGTGTTGTATATTATGAACCAGCTGTAAATGTTTGATGTAAATATTTGTAATGGTTATATGTAACTTCAGAGAGGATAGTAAATATTCTTCAGTAAAATACTAAATATAGAAGTACTTCTGTCAGCCTAGGACTCTAGAAGCATAAATGCATTTTGATCTCATGCTGATGGCTCAGAGGTGAGCTGTACACAGAAGGATCCTTTCCCCAGGACTTCAGTGGCTGGGAGGTGACTAACACTGGTGTGGCTGCTCTGTGCTGTGCAGTCTGCAAATCCTGAAGCAGCACCAGTCTGGTCATGGTCTGATGTCACAGTTGAGAGTTCCTGTTATGATGCTTCATGTTCCTTCCATTTGTGTTGATGTTATTATTATTATAAAAAAAAATCAGTTCTTTTTGATGATAAGAGTGGACCAACACTTGATTTAAGTATACCTGGATTATAGTCCTGCTTCAACTATTCAATAAAACAAAGAACAGTTGTTCTGGAATGCATTTATTCCTTGTGGCTTTGTAGATGTGGATACTTCTGTTTAGGATTTGTTCAGCTGACCAGGGCAGGTGTGGCAGCATCTGATGTGTGACACTGGCCCTAAGGCTGCAGCAGTTTAGTTCAAACTGTTCTTCAAAAGAAAAATAGTCTTGTGTGAATTTTCCTAAACCAGATAGTGAGTGTAGTTAAAACAAGTGGTTAATCTCTGGCTTGAGTCTTTTTTAGAATGACTTCTTCCTTAGAAATTTCTAAGGAAGATCTTTCAGACTTACAGCAGCATGAATGGAAACTACTTTTTTATCATCTTGCCCTCTAATGTGCTGAACTTTCCCTGCTGTTAGGACATAATTGTTCCACTTCCAGAAAAGATGTTCTCACTGCATCAGTCTCATTTACTGATACTGGGAATGCCTGAATTGGGGGTGTTGAAATTGTTCATGTCTTGGAGATCCTGGACAGTGATTCAGGTTGAAATGAGCAAATTGCAGGGTTACCTGAGTCCAAGAAATCCAGTTCAGGCTATGTTGCAATCACTTGAAATTACTTTTAATGGCATTTCAAGTTAATCTGGATGATTGATACCAGTAGATGGAAAGGAAGAGTTGCACTGGCAGTTCCTCTGACAGGAATGTAATTACTGAACGTGCTGTAATACACCATGACAGAGCAGGCAAGGGAAGGCTCTCAGCCAGGTGTGAGAAGTAGGACACATGATTATGTCAATGATTATGATTAGATATATTGCTAATACAGAATCTAAATATTCCCAGTGCAGTGTCTAAATAACAATTCTGTCATCTCTAACAGTGGATTCAGAGGTTTGATCAGATTAGCAGTCCACTTCATATACTGGTACAGAGTTTTACAGGAGCTGGTTGTTTAAGGCACTGCATAATTAATGGTATTTAACAGTTGTATTGTAGTCAGTGTGAAACTGGCAGTGTAGAATTTGTTTAAATGCAGGACCTGCCATTGAGATGGTCTCTGCATGTCAGCTCTCTCCCAGCTGCTGCTGTAGGCTCCAATTTTACTTTTTAAAGCTGGTCTTGGACTACTTTGAAGGGGAAATTGCAATTCCCACTTCTGTTAGTACCACTTTTGTTCCTTCTCATGGCTGTAGGCCTCCAGCTGGTACTAAAGGTGATTTTGAGCACTGTCATGTGTGCTGTGTCTTAAATACCAAATGCTTTGTGCAGCACAGGCTGCATTTTGAGCCACTCTAGAGCCCCTGTACTTCAGCTTGAGTTAGGAAAGCCAGACACACTTTATTGTACAACAATATTGTACATAACTGCTAATCAAACAGGCAATTACAGGAATAGCCTTTTCATACTTTGAATTAAGTTAATTAGAATGCAAGTGCTATCAACAATACTAGATCTGCTCTTGATTGTTCTCTTTAAATTTAAAATCACTCCAAAAATATAAATTGTAAAAATATTTGTGATATGGCAAAAATCATAGGTTTTGTGCACAGAATTATGATGAAAGCAGTGAAACTGTCAGGTGAAGGAAGGAAGACAGGAAGAAGCCAAGGCAGGAAGGGGAGGCAAGGAAAATAAATAACAGCTGGTATTGGCATCCTGTGTGCCCCAAGTGAAAAGGGCAGGAGGGTTGTTTTGCAGTATCTGGCAGCAAGCAGCTTTCACCAGGCTGGGACAGGCTCCACAGAGTGCTGCCAGTGGGATTTGGGATGCAGCTGCAGCAGGAGTAGTGATCTGACAGCCAAAGAGAGTTTTTCTTTGGGAGCTTGGTCACTGGCACAAAGGGTGATGTGTGTTTGATTGGGTCTTCCTCAGACCTTGGTGTTATGTTGTCCAGTTTTTGGCTTGGGGTGTACCTAAGCCGTTCTTAAGAAGTGATGAAATCTCTGAAGGAGGAGAGAATCCTGAGTCAGAATTGAAGACTGAGTGTTGCTTTTGATACGTAGGTTAAAAAGAGAAAATAAGCCATAAGACAAAGGGCTCTTTGAAGAGTCAGTATGCTGCTTTTTCTAGACAATGCCCCAAAGTCTAAACCTGGCAGAGGGAGGTAAAATCAGCCTTTGTGCCCGCATCAGCTTTCCAGACTTCTCTGTGGCAGGAGTGGCAACTTTCAGAGTTCTTGCAGCTGTAGCACCACATAGGCAAGGGAAGCCTAAAGCAGATCTGAAATGTCTAAAAAAAGGAAGTGGAAATGAAGAAACAACGTTGAAATGCAAATGTTGAGCAACCTGGCAAGTGATTGCTGAGATTTATAGGTCATTCTTCATGGATCTAAGAAGCACCCTGCCAGAGTCTAGGTAAGGAGATAAGCATCCCTCAAAACAAAACAAAAACCCTCCAAAACAATGACAGTCTGTATGCTATACTGACACAATTTTTGACTATGGTGAAATGGGTGCTTTGAGCTAAAAGTCACAAATGTTGTATAAAAAAAATTTTTTTTTGCTCAAGTGAGGGTTTGGGACTCCTGCATTTTTTATTTTCTCCTCTACAGGCCATGGACCATATTCTTAGGAATTTTCATCTTTGTAGAAGCAGGGAGAACATTTCCACACAAGTATTGCTGGACAGAAATGGAGCAAGATCAAGGAAGACAGAAAGTGGAACTATCAGATTTCAAATCTGTCAGAACAAAGGAAACTTGAAAAAAATGGGGAACCCAGAAGTTTATTTCCTGTCCTGTTGTGCCACTAGTGCAGAGCATTGCTGTGGAGGAACTGAATGTTAAAAAGGGCTCCTACAGCTTGTGGTGTGAAATCACCACCCTGGTGTTCCTGCCCAGGCTTGTGCAACGTGTCCTGCCTGCCCAGGACAGGGACAGGGACAGAAAGCCCAGATGGCCACGCTCCTCTCAAATAAACAAAGCAGAAACTGATGGATGGCACAAAGCCAAACACCCAAAGAGTCGGCTCCAATGCCCTCTCCTACCTGAACTGCTGGAAAAGCAGCTGCTACAGATGGTGTCTGTGTGTGGCTGTATAAACCAGCAATGCATGGGACTTCCAGTGCTCTGGAAGTGTGGAGATTCTCCTGGATCTGTGTAACAACTCTCATGAATTATTTTCTAGAACAGATCAAAAAGGCATATACTGCATCTGTACTCTCCAGTGGCTGAGGACAGCACCTAGACCTAACCCCATGCTTGTGTACTTTCAGAGTTTACAGAAATTCCTCTGTTGCTGAAGGATGGATGCACAGTACAGGACTCTGGCAGTCAAATTTAGTGTTGTTGTTGATGTCACCCAACATAAACAAAAATAGCTAAGTTCTTGGCATGGATACACAACATAAAGTGTTTAAAATGTTTCATACAGGGAACAAAATTGCTGGTTGCACAAAATCACAAAGGCAGTCAAATTCCACTTAATTATGCTCCAGTGCATGAATCTGTGATGACAAATTTACATGTCCTTAATCTAGTGAGCATATGCTTTTCACTAGCCAGGGACACAGAAGCAGTGACTAAGGTAAATAAATTCACAATATTTTAGCTGCTAGCTGATGGGAAGCACTGTAAAGTCACAGAGTTGAACAATTTCAGTGCTGCCAATCTGCTCACCTGATCAACCCCTCTATTTAAATACTTCTCTCCAATGGCATGGTCCAAGTACCCAGGCAATTGATATTAAAAAGTCTGCTGCAAGACCTGAGTGATCAGTCAGAGCATTTGGAACACTGGAGAACTAAATGGGAGCTCCAGCCATACCCTACAGCAGGTGATCAATAAAAATCTTGACTGTGGTACAGCATCAGCTTGGAAAGAAAAAAAAAAATCAGCTCTTAACTATTTCTGTCACTTTTAGACTCTGCTGTAGAAAAAAAAAAAAAAAAAGGAGGGAAAAATTAATAAAAACAGCTGTACCAATTATTTCACATGAGCCCATCCCAGCTTTTCTGCAGTCTGCAGAGCCAAGAGGCAGCCACACCCTGCTGCCAGTGCTACCCATGGCAGAGCTGCCAGCTCCAGAGCACCTCTGACTCCTTGGGGACAGATGAGCTGAACCACCTCTGCCCCACGGTGAATGTGCTGCTCTCCCCTCTGGAAATCTCCAGGGAGCTGTGTCCAAGCTGTGGTGGATTCCTTGGGAGCAGAGAGGCTCAGCTCCATGTCTGAACGGGGTCATGTTCCCCAGGGAAAGCTGGTGGCACCCAAATGGCAGCAGCTCTGGATAACCTGACAGGAAAACAGGCTAGAAATAGGAAGTGCAATCAGCTGTCAGTCATGCAGGGAAGCAGATGGGGTGAGGAGGCTTAACTGGAAAAAGCACAAACTAAGATAAGCTTTCTCTATATATGAAATGGTTTTGATCTCCTTCCTGCATGTTTGCATGCACACACATGGTGTTATATGGGTCTTTACAAATGAAACCTTGGGAGAAGCTTCCTCCCCCCCATTAAAAACAGCATTTTTAATAAAAAGTGAAAATATTGTTAAGCTATTTCCATATTTTAACAGAAATTGAAAAGGAAAAAAAGTATGCTCAATATTTTCTAAAAATGAGGATTTATAAACTCAGAAGATGAACAGGAATACATCCATCTAAAAAAAGATGTCCAGGAAAAAAAATCCGCAGGAAAACTGTGCCTATATCACTATCATCCCACAGGTGATGCTGACCAGAAGATGTCTTTGAAAAACAAAATAATCCATCAAAAATAAGCACAAGAAAAACAAAATAATCAATCAAAAATAAGCACAAGTGAATTAGGAAAATAAGCAGGACACAAATAGTGCTGTTGGACTGTAACAGCCCCAGTGCCAACCTGCAGCACAAGGGTCACTTTGATTTCACCTCTGTCCCTGAAGTGCTGCATTTTATCCAAGGGAATGGAGGAGTCAGCACTAAAGGGGAGACACAGAGAGTCAGAGGGCTGACTCCTCACTCCCCCAGGCCCCAAACAGCAGTGAGAAACCTGAAATTTTAGAAAGCGATTTCAGGGCAGTGTTCCCTCCAGCTCTGCCTCCCCAGCCATCCCAGGGCAGAGCTGGAGTCTCCTGTGCTCCTGGTGAGGGGACAGCTGCCAGACAAGCCACTCCATCCCAGGAACATCCCTCTGGAAAGCAGCCCCTGACATGTCACAGCTGCAGTCATGATCTTGTCATGAGACCAGCTTCCTGTCTGGGACAGACCGTCCAGACTGGAGCAGCACAAACAACCACTCTGCAGTTTGCTTCCTCCTCTGCTCCCTTTCCCCCCCTTTTTTTGTTTTGTTTTGATTTTATTTTTCTTGTTCTTTTTTGTTTTGCTTTGTTTCTTTGTTTGATTTTTTCCCATTAATCCATAGGTCCCCAGGAATTCACTAGCATAGGAATCACCTTTATTTCTACTTTCCACCCTGTGTCCAGCCACTTCCACGCCGCAAACCTGATTCTTTAAAAATTCCACAGCTGCTGAAATATTCAGATTGTTGGAAGCAGTGAAACCAGTCCCACTTGCCATCATTTCCAGCGCTTTGTGGGAGTAATTGGTTACTGTAGCCTAAATTAACTATTTGGCAGAGGGGAAAATAATCTAAAAAGCGGAAGTCTTTAAATACTGACAAATTCCTTTACGAATTTCCCTGTAATGTGCAGCTTAATCTTAGCTGGAAAATAAACACATATGCATTCTCAACACCTTTTTTTTTTTTTTTCTCCTTAAGCTCTTCTTCTCTGGTGTCTGATAAAATTTGGCTTTGGCCATGTTTCTGTTATTTGAAGCATTGTAGGCTCTGCACTCCAGTCCTTCAAAAAGTCCTTTATAATCTGCACCTCTTGCCAGCGTTGGAGTAGCACAAATGGACAAGACTATTCTGATGGAATTAACTATTCCTACACAGGACATTATTGCTATTCTGATGGAATTAACTATTCCTACACAGGACATTATTCCTCAGGACATCCCTCACTCAGGAGGACACATGAATGAATTCTCCAGGGCTGACCTGTTCCTGCACAGCTCAGGTGAACTTCATTTCATCAGCTGTAAGCCGCCCTCTGCCACTCCCTGAACTAAGCTGAGCCTGCACCGGCAACATGGGACACCCTGGCAAAGATTTGGGATGGGATGGGATGGAGGAGTATAAAATAGAAATACTTTTATTTATTTATTTGAATGCCCATGCAATGCAGATGGGGAGGAAAATTAGGAAAAGCAAAGAGAATCAGAGTAAGACTTTGATCTCTTTAGTTAAAAATGAAGGTATGGAAAGCACTGAAGGAAAACAGTGATGCAGGAAGGATATTCTGGCTCCCTCTGAGTTGCAGGGAGGATGTGCCAGCACCAGGGCTGGGAGAGAGGCCACAGGGCAGGAGGGAAGAAGCAGCCAGGGAGGTGCTGTCCCTCTCTCCAGCCCTCTGCAGGACACTGGGCACCTCTGGGCCAGTCCCTGCTGCTCTCCTCCCTCTGCTCCCTCCACTCCTTAACTTTAACATCAGTCTTTGAAACAGCTGAGGCTGTGAGGATTTTGTTGTTGTTCTTTGTGCCAAAGAAAGAAGCAAGATGCCTCTAAAATCACAACTTTAGAGCAGCTGCCTGACTCTGCTCCTAACTCTGCCCAAAGAGACTGAAACAAGATGGGAAAAGGGCAGGTTTTTCTTGGATTCTTACAAATATCACCTCATGCTCACAGCTTTCTCTGGCTGACTTCATCTCTGTAGTGCACCACAAAGCTCAGAGCAGTGAGGATCTCCATGAGCCTCCCTCCCTGGGGATTCAGGGAGGCCTTGGGAGTTTAGGCAAAAGCCTGTAATTAAGACACAGCCTGCCAAGTTTATAAACAGCATTTTACAGCACATTTGCCTGTAATGGATCTGGGTTTGGAGACACAGGAGGGCACTGCCAGTCCTACATTTCTTATGGAATCCAAAGCAGAACCCCTTGTTTTATTTTTCTTTTTACAGCTGTATGAGCCATGGCACCTTCTGCACTGCACACAGTGAATCTTGTGTCCCTCCCAAATCCCTTTGGCCATGAGGAAGAAGAAAATCCCTTTTCTGAGGAACACTGCAGCTCACTGAGGTCTCCAGTCCCCTGGGGAGAAGGGAAGAGCTGCAGCAGTGCCCCTGCAGGGCCATGACTGTGCTGAGCTCAGGCTCTGGCACTGCTGCCCCCAAACACCCTGCACAGTGTGGGGCTGTGTGCTGTGAAAGCAAAGAGCACTCTTGGGAAATCCTCTGGTCAGGGTCACCTCTGTGACTTTCTTGCTGATGTCTGTAGTCCCAAAAGTTCAAAGGATGGAGGACAGCTGCTGTGCTCCACCAAACTGGCCCCAAACCTTTCATCTGCCCACAAGCCAAGGAAATCTGCCCAGCAAAACCCACCAGGCTGATGGGTCACCTTGGGCCTCAGCAAGCTCTGTCTGCAGGCACTACCCACCATGAATGCCACTGGAGTTTGAAATTAAATTAAACAACCTGGAATAATCCTCTTCCAGGATGCCCAGGATGTGCTATTTGCATGCTGCAAACAACAGTGTGTTTGAATAAAACGTTCATTCCTTCAACATTATCCCTGAAAATCTTCAGAAATCTTTCCCTGTTTAAGCAGCTGACTCTTGGGTAAGAGCTGCACACGGATGGTACCACGCTGTGCCAAGCTGTGCAGCGAGCAAGAGGCAGGAGGTGTGTGGGCAAACTCTGGGTTTTTTAAGGCACCCATCTGCAACAAAACAAAGCAGAAAAACAAATGCAAAAGTGTGTCAAGAAAAGCAACTCACAAACCTTGTTCCACAGCTACCAAGTGTGTTTTCAAATCTAAAATGAATCGAAGTTGACTATGACCAACTATGGATGGATCTGGGCACCTAGAGCATAGAAAAGAAATAATTTATTTCTAAAGCTTGCCCCGGTCCCTGTACCATGAAAGGAAAGGCACTACCTAGTTCAACAGTTGCTCCCAAGGTAAATTCCAGCCCACAGAAATCATAAGGAATTTATTGTTTCCAAGCATCCAGAGCTACCCTGAATGTGCATCTTAGGCCTGTACATTCACCCTGGAGCTTTGTGACAGGGAGGGACTGTGCCTACACTGCAGAGTGAGAGGGACAGAGCCCAATGTGGGCCCTTGGGACAAACATCCCTGACTGACTCACACCCAAACGCTTCCACGCCCACCCTGAGCCAATTCAGCTTGCAGAGATCTCCGTGGAGCAGTCCCACACAGGGCCAGGGATCTTGCTGTCCTGCAGCTTCTGCACAGCAAATCAAACCTGATACACTTTATCCACTTTAGGAAAACACACCCAAACAGAGACCACCCTTTGGAGACTCCTGCCAAGCAGAAAACTTAACAGTGGGACCACTGCAGGGGACAAGGGTCGCCTGGCAAAAGCCAAGGTCTGAGTTTGGGTTCCCAGCCGACCCCTGCCTGGCTGCTGGAGCTCTGTGATGCTGGAGAACACAAGGGCTGTTTCTCCACGGCAGCTGTGATTTTAGAAGCATCTTGCTTCTTTCTTTAGCACAAAGAACAATAACAATAAGAGCCTCAGCTGTTTCAAAGACTGATGTTAAAGTTAAGGAGTGGAGGGAGCAGAGGGAGGAGAGCAGCAGGCACTGGCCCAGAGGTGCCCAGTGTCCTGCAGAGGGCTGGAGAGGGGGACAGCCCCTGGCTGCTTCTTCCCTCCTGCCCTGTGGCCTCTCTCCCAGCCCTGGTGCTGGCACATCCTCCAGCTGCTGGGCTGGTGCTGCTGGGAGAGCCACTGAGCAGCTGCTGGTGTGGTGTCCTGACACCTTAATAGAGAGCTGAACTGGAAAACTTGAACTCTGAGTGCAAAGCAGGTGGAGAGGGTAGAGCTGGGTTCAAACATGGGTTAGGTTTCAGCTTGGAGTTGGCAGCTCTCCTCTGGGCACTGAGGTGACAGCCAAGCAGGACTGAGCTAGGCTTAAGCAGCTGCTTCAGTGTGGGGGGAGGATGTCTCAGTAGTATTTGGAGTTACACTTCAGTTCTCACACAGTACTGTTGTCAAAACAGCTATTTTCACATAGCTAAATCCCTAGGTATCAGTCAGCTTTACAGGCTGTCCAAGGAATTAAAGCATACATCCATTTTTCCTTATTTTTTTTTCTTCAAGATCATTGATGGCACATGTGCACAAACACCTCTTTTCTTTGCCTTGTCCTTGTCCTCCTTTTGATGGGAGGACAGAGCACAGATGTAAGTAAACAAGATGTATCTGTCCTGCCAGCTGATGTTTACACAGATCAGCAAGCCAGAGTGTAATTCCACAGCACCAGTGGGATAATCCCAGTGTCAGCTTGTGGAGTAGCTTCTGTGGGGGCACATGCATGGTGAACAATGTGGTTCCCCAGCTGGGTGTGGAAACCTTGACAAGTTCCTACAATATCCCAGCACTTCACAAACAGAGGCCTTGTAGCGGGGAGAGGAGTGGCTGGAGGCAGCTCTGCAGAAAGGGATCAGGGGGAGTCAGTGCTGCTCCAGCAGCCAGGAGTGCAGAGCCCATCCCGGGGTGCTCCAGCCATGGCACAGTGAGGTGCCAGCAGTGATTATCCCACTGGACTCTGTGCTGGGCCTGTCTGTCTCACAAGGATGTTGAAATCTTTGAATGTGCCCAGAGGATGGCAACAAAGCCGGTGTAAAGGCTGGAAGGAATGTCCTGTGGAGAGTGGCTGAGGACTCTGGGCGTGTCTCCTTTGGAGAAGAAGAGGCTGAGAGGTGCCTTCATTGCTCCCTGCAGCTTCCCGAGGAGGGGAAATGGAGAGGGAGGTGTTGAGCTCTTCTCCCTGGGATCCAGGGACAGGATGCGTGGGAATGGTTCAAACCCACACTGTCAGGAGACATTTAGACTGGACATCAGGAAGCATTTCTTTACTGAGAGGATGGTCAAACACTGGGAGAGGCTTCCTGCAAAGGTGGTCAATGCCTTGAGCCTGCCAATGTTTAAGAGGCATTTGGATTATGCCCTTAACAACGTGATTTAAATTTTGGTCAGCCCTGAATTGGTCAGGCAGTTGGACTAGAAGATCCTTGCAGGTCCTCTCCAACTGAAATAGTCCTTTCCTATCCTATCCTATCCTATCCTATCCTATCCTATCCTATCCTATCCTATCCTATCCTTCCTCTGTAACCTCTAGCAGTGAGGTGAGAGCTCATGTGCAGAGCAGCACCAGAGGCAGCAGCACAGCTCCCAGCACTGTGCCAGGCTGGATCTGTCCCTGCTTTTTGGGATCGCCATCACAGAGATCTATGCTGAAGGCACAGCAAGGCCCAGCCTGGCCTGCAGCCCCCCAGCCGTCCCGTCCCTCCTTCTGCTGCAAAATCAGCTCCAAAGGACAGGAGTGCTTTTCTCTGTCTCTTTTAAATGCTGCTTTGCCAGGTTGCCAGCTGCTTTCAGTGGTGTACCCATCACGGAGGAAGCCTCAAAAGTGAAGGTGCAGGAAGGAGTATTGTGCAGTGAGGCAGGGCCGCAGCGCCCTGGGCAGGCCGGGGGTCCCGGGGGGCTGCAGGTGAGAGATGGGGCTCCCTGCCCACACACACCAGCTCATCACAATGGGGAGATTTGAGCTCTTCAGAGCCACGGGCAGGCTTCCCGAGGGTGGGCAGGACTCCTCGTTTGTTTCTGATCAGCTGCCATGACCCTGAGGGAGGTTGGACATCCATGAGGGAGGCACAACATCCATGAGGGAGGCACATCCCTGTGTGGGGCACAGAAGAGGGAGGGGACCCCTTCTTGCCTGAACTCCCTGAGCCCAGGGAGCTGCCTGCCCTAACACCGGGCAGGGATGTCAGCAGCCCCCTTCCCACCCTGGAGCTTTCACAGCCCCATTTTTGTAATTTCTGACGAGCTCCCCCTTCAGCCGCTGCCCTCCAAGAGTGCAGGTGCAGGTGACGCTCCCGGCGCTCTGGCAGCCTCAGTGCAGCCCTTCCACTGCCCCGTGTGGAGCTGGGACATGGCAGGAGGAGTAAAACCGGCCCATGGCAAGGCTGAGCACACGTTCCCCGCTGTGGGAGCCCTGTCCCGCCCGGCAGGGACACGTTTTCCTGCAGCATTTGTTGAGGTGTGATGTAATAGCCTGTCTCAGTTATCCCGGTTCCTTCCCCAGGTATGCCAATCACCTCTCCCTTCCCCTCCCTTGCCCCTGCTGAGTGCTGTCTGGCAATCTTGGCATTCCAAGTTGGATTGACGAAGTTCAAAAGATGCCTCTCAGCCCTGGGGGACATTGGGCCATCCAGGTGTCATTTGTCCCCTGAGACTCCCTCCCTTTACCTGGTTGGTGGGATCCCTACCCCTTCCCTCCTTCTCTCCCTGGGATTAAAAGCCAGCAATCACATGGTTGGGGAATTCTGTTGGAGCTGTTGCTGGATTCAGAGGCCTGTGGGCCAGAAATAAAGCTCTGGATCGAAACCCTCCAGCAGAACCGACTCCTTTTTCCTTCACTTCACCTAAAGTCTCTCCGCCAGAGGTAAACCTGAGCTCCTGCTTGCCTGGACTTGTCCCAAGCACCCAGCTGCAGCATCCAGCTGGCCAAAGGTGTCTGTGGGGTGAAACCACCACAGCTGCTGCCCTTGGTCAAGCAGCAAGGTGCAGACGAGCCCAGGCATGTCCTGTCCAGCTATATTGGTATTAAATTCCAATAAACATTGGCTGTGAGCCGAGCTCTCCAGCAGCCCTGCTCCAGGGGCTGTGCCTCCAGCGCTTCAGAGGCCCCTCCGAGCTCCTGTCCTAGGGCACTGTGAAAAATGCGTATTTTATGATTGGCTTTTCACAAATATTAAAATGAATATGATATGTGTTGTGTTAGAAAGTAATGCTGTATTCATTCTCTTAAGTAGTGTGTTAAATATAGTTTTAGGTTATAAAAAATGTTAAAATAGAAACTATGCTATGTAGGATACTTTTTTTAAAGAAAGGACTAGCACTGAGATAGCAGCCACAGGACACCTAAATCTTTCAATGAAAGAGAATTTATTGCCCCATTATCAGGAGAAACGAAACTTCTTCCCACCTCAAAGGCGCTGTTAGGATTCAGAGGAAGAAGTTGACGATGACCAGACAGAATCCTGTGTTTGAATGGAATTTATGCATCATGTATGAAGTATATGAATATGCAACAGGTTATTGTTTTTAAGTGTTAATCCTCTGTTAACAGATGTCCTTTTTTGGGCTCGTGCTGCCCAGAAAAAGGTACCTGGACATCCATAACTCTTTGTTTCTATTGTCTCATATTGTCCTAATTCAATTTGTCCAAATTATTATTACTCTAATTGTATTGCTATTTTTATAACCATTTTATTACTATTAAACTTTAAAAATTTTAAAACCAAGTGTTTGGCGTTTTTCACAGCAGGGATTGAAGCTGCCCAGGCTGAAGCTGCCACATCCGTGCTGCCGTGCACAGCCTCACCCAGCCCTTCCCTCTCAGCATGCCTTATCTCCCGGAGCAGAGGCCGCACGCTTCCTGCCAGAGCCTCCACCAGGGTCATTTCCCAAAGAATTAATTCCTGCTCTGGAGGAACGTGAGGAGCTGGGAGTACAGCACGGTACGCAGTGAGGGGGCAGCTCAGCACCTGCTCCCAGAGCCAAAGTTCAGCCCTAAAAACATTCTCCTAAATAATGATCCACCCGCTGAGCAGCAAACCCCCGGCGGCTGCTGGAGCACCTCCGGAAAAGCGTGGCGTATTTGAAGTCAGCATGATTTAATCTAAATGTGAAAGTCTCAATTACATCGCTATTATGGGGTTACACAGAGTCACTGCTCGGTAATTACAGCCTCGATGCTACATATGGTTAATACATTTCAATTACAAGTTAATTTATCGAAATACATTCTTACCTTAAAAAGCTCTGAAATTCTGTGGTAGATGGAAAATTTGGGCCAGGCGAACAACTATAACCACTTGAGCTTCAGAAGTTTCAGATGAAACTTCTGAAGTGACACCTTTGACAGACTAATCAAAGATCTGATTGAAATGACCCAAATACTCTCCTAGTTGTCTATTTTTCATACAGAAAATTTTGCTTTAAAATGCCTGTGAACCACAGTAACTTCCAACTGACAGATGAAACCGAGCACATGCCTAAAGACAAACTGCATCTCGTAAAGAAAAACAGCTTCTGGTTTTATGGAGCTTTGTTTTGTCTCAGCAGTTTATCATCAGAGCTTGTTTCCCTACAGCCTTTGTAAACTCAGTTAAAAAAAAAAAAACATCTGCAGACTCAAAGGCAACCTGTGGAACACTCAAATGTGGAAAGATAACAAAAATTAAAACTTAAGTTTCAAACCAAAACCCCCATCACCTCACCTTGACTCCACTCCTTGTCTTGCAGTATTTGCAGGGCTCAAAAAAGTATCTTGTCTATTTTCTATCTTGAGGAAAACTTTAATAGGATCAGTATTTGTTATCTGGAAAGCCACAAAATCTATGGCTGCCATAGGGAATAGGCTTTCTGGACACATAAAATGTGTTTCCATCTGACACTGGCCAACATTCCTAAGCTAGAGCTCTGGATCAGCTCAGAACAACTGTTTTTCCTCTCTATAATTCCATCATTCAATAACTCATCCTTGTCCCACAGCTGGGTTGATCAGGAACTTAGAAACCTCTAGAATACTGAAGGATGTGGAGTTACTGCAGCGAAATAAATCGACAAAGAAATCCACCATAAGGAAGAAATCCACAAATAGTCCCAATGCAGCAGGTGGTCACATCATCTGGCTGCCAGAAAAAGGGACTGAACACATGGAAAATGAAACTTAAAACTGAAGTTGTAAATACACATGGAAAACAAAACTTAAAACTGCAATTGTAAATACAGTCATTGTTTTGAAAGAAACAAGTGTCTCTGGTGAGTGGGAAATGCTTCCTTTTACTAGTAGTGCTTACCTCAAGAATTTAATTTTTTAGGAGAAATGTTTAAAATGTGATGCATGTTCTGAGTGCTGTGTATAATATAAAACAAAATTCAACCTTCCCATCATCTGGAGTGCCAGTCCATAACCATCTGGCAGTAGCTACATGGTTTGTTTTCTCTGCCCTGTGGGGAGGCCTCTCCCCTCCCTTTTATTTCCAAGTGCTGAAGCTCTGCTGCCACCACACTCAACATTCCCTGTCCCTTCCCACAGGGCAGCAGGTACTGCTCATGTGTCAGGAAGCTGATTTTGGGCATGGGAATGCTCCCACCTCAAAACCAGACCAGTGACCAGAACAACAGCCAGTGTTTGTCAGACATCCTTGTGATAGCTCTCAATTTTAAAACATTAGTTTAGCTGTAAAAAAGCAAAAATATTGGCTCTTTCCAACTGAGCAGCAGCAGCATTTAAAAACTGCAGGTTTTGACTCCAGGGGATGGGTTTTGCTGTTCAGAAGCAGAAGCTGTATAACCATCTGTTAGATCCACACAGGTGAGAGCAGCAGGGACACAGAACTCACTGTCACACCACAGGTCCAAGGCTGAAATCTGAGGTGGGCACCAACCAAAAGGTGATTTCTAGCAGCAAGAGGTTCAGAGAAAGAAGCACTGTGACAGTCACAGGAGCAATGGGCAGCCTTGAAGACAGCAAGGCAGGCTGGAATACATTCACCTAAAGGTATTTAAAATTAGTTTAAAGCATCCTTCAGCTGAGCAGGGAGCTGCCAGAGCTCTGCAAGGGCAGGGAGGCAGCACAGCTGAAAGTCACTGTTGTAGGAAGTCACAAAACCACCTGCATAAAAATTTCAGAATACTGATCCAGGAGGACAAATGGTTAAATGACTTTAACTCCTAAGAATGGACATTTTATTAAATTACAAGAGCCTTCAGTTGTTACTGACAAAATTATCTACAAACATCCAATTCAGGAAGTTAAGCCTGAGGCTGTTTCTTTTTTGGATCAGCCTCTCCAATTTTGTGGCAGCAGGTCCAACTTCTACCTTACCCGCCTCTGCAATAAGACAAGAGTCTGTCAGTACAGATTACATAGAAGATGACAAAAGGTTCTTTCTTCCACTGAGCTTTACTTTTGGGACAGAAGAGATGTAGCTCCTGGTATAAGAAATGAAGCACCATTTTAAGTAGTTACTGATTATTTTTACAACCAGGAAAATGAACAAACTCTGTTCTACTCTGATTTGGAACAAATGGAACCCAGAGGATAAATACATAAAGATTTGTTTGGGTTTTTAAGTTAGCAGCCCGTGTGTGTGTGTGTATAACCAAGATCATATAAAGAGATAGTGCAGGAAGTGTGAACATAAGAGATCTGATCAGTGGCTACAGGAGAGAAGAATAAAGTTTAAGATGATACAACATCCAGTTTAAGATTTTTTAATCCAGTTTATTAAATATTGCTTTTTGGGGACATGTTTACAACAAGCCCAAATAAATTGTTTAAGGATTCAAAGCAGTCATATTAAAATACAGCTTCAATATAAAGTTTGTCACAGTTTTACAGTATTCAAAAATGACAGACCTGCCTTAAAAAAAGACTATTACACCAAAACATAAGAAAAACAGAAAAACAAACAAGTTTGGCATTTTCATAATCTTTATAGTATAAAACAGAATATTAAATCTATTACCAGCAAGCTGATACTTCAATCTATTACCTAGTCTGAAGTGTCTCCCATTAAAACACACTATACAACAGCACTATACAAAAGTCGTGGTGATACTCATGTGATGAAAGTGCATCCCTGAAAGTTTGCCAGTTTATAGTTAGCTCTTAGAAAAAAAGGTAAAATTAAAACGTCCTCTTTTAACTGAAGGCTTTATTTTATTTTTTTTTAATTTTTTTTGCTGTTTTGTCTCACTTTCAGCCTTCTTTTAAAAGTGTCTAGGGACGCCCCCCAGGGGGCAGCGTAAGATTAACCATCAAATCACGAACGGCTGCAAATATTGTGCATTCACCTGGAACAGGGAAAAGAGACAGGTTAGCACCGCGCCCCGGACAGCCCTTCCTCACTCTGGAGCAGGGAAAAGAGACAGGTTAGCCCCACACCCACAGCCCTTCCTCACTGAGCCTCCAGGGCAGAGCCCAGGGAGCAGAGGCTGCCACTCCCAAACCCCAGCAGCCTCCAGGGACGTCGGGGATTTGTGGGAGTTACCAGCTGAAGGAGCTCCAGCTTTTCCAGAACTGCTCTTGCTTCTGGTGGAATTGCAAGTAGCTCTTAACTTTTAACTGCTTTTGAATGTCAGATTGAGTCTATGCTAGAACTGATTGGACATGGACTGTGGTCGGATTTTTTCTGTATATTATTAATTAAGAGCACCTCATCTTACAAAAAAAATAACCCAACTTTTTCAAGTTTTATTTCTATTGACTACAAGCAGAAATTAAACATTTTGAAAGACTCAAGTCTGAAACAGCTGGAAGATGTTTTCTGTCCTAAGCTTAGTTTTGGAAACATTTCTAATTCCAAGACTGGGCAATCTGTTTCTTTCAACCAAATTGCTTTGGCTCTACCCTTGACATCCAAACTGCAAAATAAAATACAGAGCAGGTGGACTTTGTTTCATACAGCTGAGATTCAATAATGAGAGGAAAAACCAGCCACAGCTACCCCAAGTTTTAAATAGCACTTGTTGACAAAAACACACACGTTCTGAATAGCTTAAAGAAGTTAAAACCAATAGAAGTGAAAGGGTTAGTAAGAACAACAAAAGATGAAGCAACAGGCAGCTGTGATTTTCATCTACTATTTCCTGCTAAGAGAATACAATTAGTAGCCACTGTTGAAACCTGGTCACTGTGGGCTGAATTTTTCCTGCATATTTCAAGAAATATCAATGAGAAGACATTGAATTTTGCTGCTGAAGGAGCAACAGTGTGAGCAGAGAGATAAGAGCAGAGCCTGTTGGGATGCATTAATCTTAACTGCCAGACTAGGGATTCCCAAGATTATTTTGGACAAGTCATTATCATATCAAAGCTACAAATCTGGGCTAAATACCATCCACTGCATCACTGAAAAACAGACACTGAAAAATGTTTAGTTGTGAAGTGCTTTAAGAATCATCACAAGTCCTTTGAGCTCCTCTCTAAGGGTCACCTCCAGCATCCATAGGGACTTTAATTTCCTTACCAGATTGATGTCCATTACATACTGTAGGTTTTGGACTTACAACTCAAGTTTAAGCTTTTTATTGCGGGGCATTGATTTTCTCTCAGTTCATACAAGCATTTCCCCAAAGTAAAGTCTTTTCTCCCATGGAGGCATAGGTAAAGTGGTTTTAGACAATGTGTACTCACAATGAGTCAACACTTTACTGTTAAACACAGCAGAATGTGTTTGCCCACAGATCTGAAAAGAAAACTCTTTCAAAAGAACTTACTTTTCAGGCACTACCATTTTATTAAGAGGAAAATTAAGCTGAATACAAAATACTTTCTCACAAAGAGAGAAAGGTAAAAAAGATACAGCCAGAACAAGGCAACACTGATTCCAGGTTACAACAACAGTGCCAGTAACATCAGCTGTGCACGATGGGAGGCCCTGCTCCTTCCTGACTCAAACAGTGAAAAATTCCCTTATTAACCAAGCAGATTGCAATTAGTGCAGCAGAGAACTAACAGGTAGGAAAGTCAGGAAAATCCTGGGTACAGCACAGGAGCAGCAGAAGACAGAGGAGCATCAGACAACAAAGGACACACATCTGGGATCTCCCATGTCCTGCTGTTTTAAGAGAAGTCTCCCAGCTATCTACCTTTATCTGCTGGCTCTCCTATCACCTTTCAATGGTCAAGAAAAGAAGGTATTCTTCTTCTCTTTGATCAGCTATAATAATTTATGTTTCGACAATAAAACCAGAGGAAATTGTGTTTCAAGTATCCTCAGGGAAGATCCTACTTTTGCTGGGTGATGGTGGAAATAAATAAAATCATACACACTCATTCTTTCTTTTGGAAGTTAGAGGAAGGACTACTAGAAATTTCCTCTGCTCAGCCAGCTACATTTTCCTTTGCCTGGGCCGGTTCTGCTTGTGGCTCCAATGCTTTTCCTATGCTTTTTTCCCCCATCTATACTTTGCTCCCTGTACTGGATTCTAAAACTGCTTCAAAACTTGCACAACAAACAAAAATTGTCCATTTTGATCTATCTAGTGACCATCAGAAAACATCTCACCACACATCTCCAGAGCAGCTTTGACAGTTACTTGCTCTGCCTGTGGTATTTTATGGTATTTTGTGGAGGGTTTACTTTAAAGCACAACTCAGGGCAATAACAAACAGCAAAGCAAGAACCTACCCCTCCCCACACCAGGGGAAATCTGTAGGGAAGCACCTTCCAAAAGCAACACCTGAAGTTTAGTTAATGTATTTTGGAATAAAAGTGTCATACAAACAACAGCTCTTTTCCACATACAAAACTCCTACAGGAAACTCCACATGCTCTCAAGGTTACCTTCTCTCCTATTTACCTACACTATTACTACATGTTAAACAGAAAGTGCATATTAATTTAAATCCCATCACAAGCTTCAGAAATGTCTTGATAGCCACACCAATTTAAGGTAAACATTGCTCATGTTCTACCAATCAAAAGAATCCATCAAGCATAGTTAAAATTACTGCATAACAACGAGATGAGTAATTATACAAAAGAGAAGTAAGAGTCAACCTCTGGATTCACAACTTCAATCTATTCACTGGATTACTGGAAAAATTATGTTCTTCATCAGAACTGAAAGTTACTGTTCTTATGAGCCATCTGTGTACTAGGACCCCAAACCACTGCTAACAGACAACATGCTGCCCAAAGAACCTGCTGCTGTTCTTCCATGTTTTAGATAATAAAAGAAAAATAAAAGGTATGACAAACAAGAGGGAAAGCAAAGCACAACGCTGCTCACAGTGCACTACCTACAGGCCAATGAACACTCAGAACAACCTAGCTCAAACACTTCACAGCACATCTGGTGGACAGAACTGTATGCACCTCTGCTAGTGGGCACACTGACAAAGGAGTATACAACCACTGCAATTACTTTTAAATCATTCACAGCACGTGGACAAGTTCTGGTAACTATTTTAATATCCCTTTACATGCTACTGTTAAGCTGAGTAACTTCATAATTAACCATGAAAACTGACACTTGGCCATAGCATATTTCTTGTGACTCATTCTAGGCCCATTTGTCAAAAAGTGTGACTCTTACTGAGCAGCAAGAGTTGGGCCAACAAGAGGTGGATGCATTCTATCACTTGGGCAGAACAGCAAAACCCGGCCTGAATCATCAGTGCAACCTTCTGCTGTGTTGCCAGTACTTCCTATTAATTATGTATTGCCTGTCACATCAGGAGTTTGTAATCACTAAAGAAGTAAGATAGAAACCAAGAAGAATTCAGACTTAAGAGAAGTTTAGTTTTACACTGGAGATTTGTCACAGATGTCTGATATATCTACTGGACATGTACAGTACCTGGTCGTGGTGAATTCAGTTCAGCAAACCTCTTTAGAATATTGCTAACCATCATTGGAGCAGCAACAGAAGAGTTCTGCTGCCTGGGAATGTCAGCCTGTTGCGTTGTACCCGAAGCCATATCATAAATAATTGGGACAATAATACTAACAGCTTCCTGTGGGACTGTTGTTTTCTGTGTTAGCTGAAGCTGTGGGGAAACAACCCAAAAAGTGTGTTAAATGAAATGACCATGTACTTCAGTGCAACTTCTGATACAGATAAACACTCCAGGCCTACAGACAGCATGTACTCCCACCCCTGTTTTCAAACATCAATTCTGTAACAGAGAAATTATCAGTCAGGTGGAGACTATTGTCTTCTGAAAAGCACCCCACAGTGAGCATTGCCTCGGGCACAGCACTAATGTAGATTTGTTCTGAACATCTCATCCCTCTCTCCTCTCCCAGCACCACTAATGTGCACTTCACCCATCTAGGTGGTTCGTGCCTCGAAGAACAACTAAACACCCACAAGGGGAGCACTTGAAAATGCAGCCCAGAGGGAGCTGAACTTTATATACTGTCAACATCTCTCCAAGAACACGAAACACGAGGAGCTGCTGTGCTTTAGTAGGAAGGAGAGTAGGAATACAAACCGAACTCATTACAAAAGAGATCGAAGCAAATCGAGGATTCCAAACAGCACAACACTTTCAGCTATTACAGCTGTCAGATACAGTGGGTTCATGTTTTGCTATGAACTCGTGATGATCTCAGAGACATGCAGGGTTAGAATTTTAAAAGAGATAGCTCTACTTACGAAAAACAACATTTTGGATTTCAGCACAACAGCAGGCGTTCCTGGAGGCGCAATTGGTGGAGCGCTGGGAGGGATTGTTAAACAAAACTGCACGTTCCATTTCAGCTGACTTGCCTGGTCAGGGAACTGCTCAGAGAGAGAGCAGCACAGAGAAAGAACAGCAAAGTTCTCATGTCAGTGACATACACAGCTATGAAACAGGGAAGCACCACAAAGTACAATGTGCCTCTTTAGCTAAACCTGCAGATGTTGCCAGGTTTAGAGAAATCAGAGTAACTCTGAAAGAACTGAGCACAGTAACACAATCAGAAAGATTCTGGTCAGTCTATGCATGTGCCTGTTGTAACATGTCTGCAGTTCCTTAAAATCATCAGTTTAAATGAGGAAATTTTGAGCGTTTCCAGGAAAGCTAGCAGCAAAATGAAAACTTCTCCAATAACATTAAATAACTTACATATAAATTTAGAGTAATTTGTGTATTTGTAGATAAAGATACATCAGCTTTTTTTCAAAAATATAACAACCAAAGTTGGGTGAATTAAATAAATAGAACAGATGACTTACCAGCTCCAGTTTCATGATGTGTACACAGTCCCTGAGGATGTGTGTGGGAGCCCCTAGTAACTTTGTGAAGGCTATCAGGGTGTTTGCTTTAAAAGGTGGTCCTGCAACCTAAAGAAAGACACTATTTAGTAGTACCTATTTAGATAATAAATATGCAAGCAGCATGCACAGCTGTTAGTTTTATCTTTTGCAGCTCTTACACATGCCAGTGAAACTCAACAGGACTACTCAAAACAACACCAGAGATTAAAAGCAAAACATGAAAACATCAACATGCTTGATTTGAGTACATACCCTTGTTTCAAAGAACTTCTCCAAAACTTGTAACTCCTCTGATTTCCACTGTCCTGTATTTTCAGGCGTTACTTTCAGCTGCAGGGTCTGGTTGGTTTTGGGATTGAGAGCAACCCTGCATTTCAGTGCCTCCGTCTTAAACATTATGACACCTGGTTCATTGGAGTTTATTAACTGTAGCTGAATAAAAAGGAGATAGACAGTCAATTAGTCATTCATTAAATGGCATAAACTCACACACACAGACAGACACACACACACACAGACAGACACACTCTCTCACTCCCTCCCCAAATTGTAGTGATCAACCTCCCTTTCCAGAAAGAAACATGTGATATTTTAATACAGGTAAATTTGTCTTGAGAATTAAGCTTATGCCAGATTTGGCTTCTTTCTCTGTCACTGAATCCACACCACAGAAGTGAAGAGGCACATTTGTCTGTTCCAAACCCTAAAGCAACATTCTCAACTGAGTATTAACATTAACTAGTAACTCACTTCTCTGGAAATCCTGCCAAGGAGTGCTATCCACAGTAACCCCGTGGCTTTTCTAGTAAACTCCCAATGGACATGCTAAACCCAAAAAACCCACAGCATCTGAAACTTAGATCATATACTTGGTCATAGACTTAGATCTGAAACTTGGTCATAGACTTGCTATTTTAACAATTACCAAATATCACCTGACCAAATCTAATTCGTGTGGAAAAGAAGTGGAAATAAAAGATTTCTCTAAATTTTGACGCTTTAGATGGCAAAAATCAGAAAAGTACAGCACAAGTCTAACAGCAAACAGTTATTTTATTGGAAGCATTTCAGTTTGTGTGTGATTTGAAGGACACAGAGCAGTCACATACCCACAGGTCCATTCAAACTGAAACCATACCGTTTCCTGCTGAATGATCCTCTGAAGATGCCTCCTCATGATCACTGACCCAAGGAATCGCTCAAGAGGGGAGCACAGATAGCTGCCAGCTAGTCCTGGCACAAGCCCAGGGGTAGGAGAGGGCAAGAGCAGAATATTCAAGGCACTGTGGGTGAGGATTGTAGGAATGGATGCAGCCCAAGAGCGCTGAGGTAGTTTCCGAGGGGGAGGCATGCTTGTTGGCATGATTTGGGAACCTGGGGGGACACAAGGACTTGCAGTAAGGGAGGATTTAAGCTGAAACATTAGATATATGTTCACTTCAATTATCTCTATTCATAAACCCTCTGGACCAAAGCCCAATCCTTCTTATTTTAGAATTTGCCTGCCTAGTGATAGGCATCAGACAGACAAGGAATTAGTTTTGACCCTGACCCCATGCAAAGAGTCTCAGTAACATTAAAACCCTCCTCCCTTTTCCTCTTTCTGCAGCATGCCAGCAGACAGCAAGTTTGCACAACAAACTCAATGGGATGTAAAGATGGCTAAATCAGTCGTGCAAGAGCAGCATCACAAATCTATGATGTGAAAAGTTAGTATTTGGGTTGGCAAATGTGCCTATCATTGCTCTCACTCTGAAGACTTTTCTCTTAGTCATGGAGTTCAATAGTTTCAGACTGATTTCTGCACTGCAAGAAAAGCTATCATCAATCCTGCTGACATTTATGCTGTATGCTTTAGGTCACTTTTCCAATTTGTTATTGAAGATTTGAAGTAGGACAGAATCAAGGCTTAATTTCCTTAGACATTTTACTGCACAAGGACAGTAAGGACTGTTAGACTTACATAAGAACTACCAAAAAGAACACAACTAGAAATATTTAACATGAGTGTTTCACAGTTATAACACTGATAAAGAAGCCTACTTGTTCCAGCTCGTGGGGAATGAGAGGCATCAGGGATAGGTGAATGAAGTGAAGGGTTGGCTGGTGACATTCCAGGCATCCGTGCTGCTGGTGATGGACCAGAGACCTGCGGAGATCCCGGCCAGTTCCCTGCACGCTGACTGGGTGACATCATGGTGTAGGGTGAGCTTGGGTCTATGGTACCTACAGATGTTACAAGACCATTATTATTTCTTTAAAAAGTAAAAGGCTTTCTAATAGAAACATCTAAAAGAGGCTTACCAAAATCTGTAAGGCATGAAAGTGCCTGCAAGCTTTCAGACTACTTTTTACAACCACACAAAACACACGAGTGGGGGCAGAGAGTAAAAATCAAGATACAGACTTCAAGGGTTTCCAGGCTGTGTTTTTTAAAAAGTAGAATATTAAGGAAAATAGTCACGTTCAACAAGTAATGGGTTCTAAACCAAAAGGAGCTCTTGCCTACAGACTTGGACTTCTACTGCTCCTTAGCAAAGGAAGGCTCAGCCTGACAGTTCCTTATTTATTCAGTATCTTACAGTTATTGCTGCAAAGGTATCTCTGCTCTACAGACTGATCAGAACCTTAAACCTACCCTGTGGTACATCTCTCTCACTTTGTTCATCTCAACAGTCAAACTGTTGATGTGTGGAAATTACCATCTGAACTGCTCATTTGTTGTGATCTATAGAACAGTTTCCAATGCACTGCGATTACACAAAGGATTGTTTTGGCAGCTTTCCAAAAAACCCAACTAAATTAATAAAGGAAACAACGAAAAGGCATGTTGCTCACGTACAGATATGTCAAACCAGCCAGACTTTGACAACATTTTCACATTGCAAATATATGGATTTCTAACCTGTTCCAATTATTTTTCCAGGAAATGTAAGTAGGGAAAATCCACTAACTAATCTAACAAAAGAAAATGCTCATTAAAAGCTGCAGCCACTGTTCTACAAGACAGCTACAAGACCACACTGAATTTCCCTACATTAGTAAGCAGAAAGGAGTGACTGAGAGCCCATTTTTAACATGTTAGGAACACCTCAACATGCCATGCAGCTACTTTTGACTACTGTTAACAATTAACACTCACATATATGAAAACAGCTACTTGAGCCAATGACTTTTTCTCAATTAACGAGATCGGCTCTGGAAGACTTAATTTTAAGAAGCAAATCTGCCCTCCCTGTCAGTACATTTACATTTGCCAGTAAAGAACTCACCATGTGGGCTTGCAAAGTTAGCTGTTTGTCCCATTGTGATTCCAAGAGAGGAAGGTGAAGGAGTTGGACCAAAGGATGCTGGTGATGGTGCTCTTAAAGCCCCACTAGGAGAGCTTGCAGCATGCAAATTTCCTGATCAAAGACATCACATCTTTTAACATACACCTTTCCCATCTTTCTGTTCTAATTTTTTTCTATCAACTGCTCCCTCATTTTTAGGGAGACAGCAAACAAGATTCAGGAGAACTCGTTTTTGCACTCAATGACTTTATTTTGTACATGCATGACTGTTATATTTTTCAGATTGATTTACCACACAAAGGAAACTTCCCATTATATCTGGCTTGAAGAATGGCATTTCCCCCCTGCCCAGCCCTTCCTCAAATTTAAATATTTTCAGCTGTTGTTCTACAACAGCTGGGAGCAGAAAGCAGAACTTTGGTGATGAAAAGCTTTTCTGAAAAAGCAGGTATTGAAAATTAACAGGTTTATGTCTTAGCAAGTTATAAACAGTAATGATGAAATGACCCCATTATTACACAACTAAAGACAGCAGTTTTACTTAATGGGATTTTTTAGCTTCAAAATATACTTTCTAAAACACGCATGGCAGGACCCTGCTTTTTTTCCCCACACTGTAAGGTGCATTCTCTTGGCTAATCTGGGGCTAAACACAGCTCAAATAATAGAAAAAACATGCAAGCACAAAGACTTATTTTTCTAGGACAGGACCCAGCCATCCTACCTGGTGACTGTGTGTGCATCATGGACGGGGAGGGTGTCACGGTGTTGTGGTAGGAGGTGGGTGGTGAGGTGAGAGGATATGCTCCAGAGGCTCCTGCCTGTTTTGCAAATGGCTGAAATTGTCAACACAGGATAATAAAAACTTTTGATCATTTTGTACCAAAACAAAAATTAAGTATATGCAGGAGAATAGTAATGAGGCTTTGGTCTTACAGGTTCATCCACACAGTTGTGTGATTTTCTAGACTATCTTGTTTAGTGCTCACTGTTCTTTTCAGTTTCTTCTAAAGACATAATACCTCTGTACCTCTCTCCTTTTATCTGTCACCCTGCAACAGCAAAGCCTCGTGACTCTCCCTCCCATCTTTTATCTTAAACAGTTGTTTTCCCTCCCTCAGTCCTTTGCTTCTAGGCAGCAAGTCTCATGTGACCTTCCAAAGCTGCTGTTCATATGCTATGGGCTGTTTACACTGGAATGAGAAATGCAAAATAAATTAATACATTTTGCCTGAAGGGGAATTCTACAGCAGAGTGGGTTTATAGTCTCCCTTTCCATTTTGTTATTGCTAATCCCTTTAGAACATGAAGTTCTTAGAAATCTACTGTTGTGGAAGACAATAAGCATTTATTTTGCCTGAAGGGTACCTGTTGTTGTGGCTGCTGTGGTGGCTGCTGGGGTTGGAGCTGTGATATCAAAGAATCCATCATGTCTCCTCCAATGGGAGAGGGTGGGTTGTCATCTTCATTTACAGATCGTCTCCGTGCATCCTGGTTGCTGTCAACAAACATGTTCAGGAATGTCTGTGGGAAAAGCACTTTTGTTAGCAGTTTGCCCATTTAAATTTTACTATACAAATGAAGGCAGTATTTGCTAAGCTTTAAAACTACCTTTATCAGCTACAGCACATAGGAGACAGGCAAGTCTCTGGAACTAAAGTGGGCATTCATTAATTACAGTGTAATTAGTCTGCAAAAGATATCAATTAATAAGCAGACACCTGGCTCTGTAACAAGAAATATTTCCAGTAAATTGAAATACCAACATTTTTATTCTCTCCTTAAAGATAAGGAAAAGTCTACACTTAAAAATACCTGTTCCACAGAACCTACAGGGCTGTTGTATCACACCTGCAACTGCCCTGTTTGGTTAAGAACATCTAAGTCACCTGCTCCACAGCATTCTCTTCTACCCAGAGTAATCTGCCAACTTTATTTAATTAGTTCCTCCTCTACTTTCCCATTTACATTCTCTTCTACCACTTTACACTGGTATCTACAATCTCCTTCTTTCCATTAGCCTTTCATTTGGCATTTGTTAAAGAGGCAGATGTTCAGGATCAGTTAAATGCAATATAAGAAAATCAATATTCAGATGCAACTGTCAGGAAAAAAAAATTAGCAAATTAATCTGTTTTTTAAAGGGTGCCATTTTCCAGTATTTCAGTATAACTAGCACTGGTACAGGTATAATACCTGGTACAGGTATTCTGTCAGTGTGCACAGATTCCTTTTTAAGGAAGAGTGAATCAGCACTGCATTTAGAAGGAAAGACACAGGCTCCTGCCACATGCTGATGGGAACTGTTTTAAAAGAGAAGTTTCTGTCTAGAATCATCTGACATGGAGTATTGTCCCACCTGCAACTTATGAGCACTGTACTGCCACACAGAACAGTCTGTGAGGAGCAGCTGCTGCTAATCCTGGACCACACACCTAGCCTAGACATAAGTTTCAACAAAAGGATGCCTGAATACACAGATAAGAAGAAAAAAAAAAGCCTAGCACTTGATGCTATTTTTTAAAAAGGAAATGTTTTAATTCAAACTAATTAACAGATCTACAAATCAAAAACTTCCTTCTACACTCAGAATTTTGGAAGGACCGCAGACCTCCACAAAGAAAACCTTCACCAAGCTCTTCACCTCACATTCACACTTCCAAGTGAGAATTCATTTTATTCATTTCTTTACAAGCTGCCAGAGAACAGAGGGGTGCTCACCTTTAGCCCAGGGGCGGGGTAAAACCCTTCCACAATTTTGCTGTTGTCGAAGAGGCTGTAGGCGCCGTCGCGGATGGCCACCACGCCGCGGCTGCGGCAGTAGATGTCGATGCAGTACATGTTCCTGAAGGCCAGCCTGATGTGCGTGGGGGACTGGGGCAGGATGGAGAAGCACTGGTAGGCAGTGTTGGTGCGCTGTGTCAGCCCCAGCATGGGCACGGTTGGGAGCTTGTTGATGGCGTTTAGTGGAGCCTGAGTGTCAAACAAAACCTGGGAGAGAGCGGAGAGTGAGAGGTCAGGTAGCTCATCTAAAAGGAAAGGTCAGGGAAAATGAGGCATAGCAGGGAAAATTGCTTTCTGGCAATGAGATTCATAAACAATCATAACACCCTTGAAGAGAACAGTTTAATCTGAATTCAGCTCCCTAGTGTATTGCAATTGTCTTGATAGAAGATTTTAGAACATTACCTGTAACAACTGCACCACGTTTGGCGTCTTATTAAACATCTCCTGGAGCTGGTGCAGAATTGTGTTGTGACAGTTACTGCAACCTGAGTTTGGGCCAACTGTTCCCAGTGAAATATGGAACTTCTGGAGGATGGAGTTCCACTGAATGCTGATCTGCAATGCCACAAACATAAAATGGTCTTGGAAGCTAGAACAAGTAGGTTGTAATAACGAGGTTATAGTAAGAGATTATAGCAAGAAAGTTGGTCAGATTTAATCTTCCCCTCATTTTCTATCAAACCTCAACAGATTCATAATTCACCTTCTTCAAAAGCTGCTGAGGCTGTGAAGAAAAAAAAAAAGGCACCCTCAGGTTTAACACCCATTTAGCTGCCTGGATTGTTAGCAACCAAAGAACTGGGTGCTTATATCAGCAACTCAACCAAAAAGCAAAAGAATCTTTTCTGCCAAAGTGAGAGAGAGAAAACTGAACTTTGAGAGATTTGTGGTGTGGAAAATTGATTAGTGAGTTGTTGGAGCTGGACTGGTTTTCCTAAGTTACATTACACAAAAATGAGTACTAGATAATATGTAAGGAAGTTAAATGCAAAGTCCATACTGCTGCTCTGGCTACTTACATACATATAACATACATATGTATGTATTTATGTATACATATATATATATATTTATTTACACACACTTCCCACAAAAATGCACATAAAAATACTCTTATAAAATTCAGCATAGAAAATGAACACACAAAGGTCCCGGGAAGCAAATTGCAAGTGTATCAAGCTACTTCACATCAGTTACAGACAAAACTATATTCTTAATCTGAAACAAATGTGCACTTACTTCCTCCTCTACCTTGTACTTAACACAAAGACGTGAGCAAGTACTCAGTTATTTAAGTAATTAAAAGTTGAAAATTCAAATACTACAGAAGAAGCTAGAGTTCTGAACAAGAGAACAGCACTGCTACAAAATAATCAATAAACACCATATTGAAAGCACACATTTAAAACTTTGTTAGAGTCCTCTCTTTTAAGGCATAATTAGGCATTCAGCTTACACATATCCATCCATATATCCCAGTACAGCAGTGAGCAGTAACAACATTACAAAAAGTTTTTCAGAAAAAGGATGCCACACCAGCCTTTGTCAGTCAGAAGCACACAACTGTCCTTCCCACAATATAAAGCATCTAATAGAAATTCTCAAAAACACTGAACTTCTAGCAACCCAGCAAATCAGCAATGTGGCACCCTCTGTCTTTTCTACATTCATCTATATTAATTCCACTACAAAGAAAAATTGTGCAGCAAAATTCTGAGAAGTCTAAGCCTACCCATTTTGTTTTCAGTCATACATTTGAAATGCATTTAGGAGTTACTCACTGAGCTCCCCTTGGTAGTTCCATAACAAAGGATAAGCTTTCGGTAGTTGTAGATCCGAACTTCTGAGAAAACGTTTAAGTGGTTGGGGATGTCTGCGGAGAGAGGAGGGAAGGGAGTTAGAGTGAGAAAATCACAAGTCATCTGTGAGCCCATCACTTTGACAAAAAGGAGGTGATTCTGTACCTGGTAAGGACCGTGCAAACTCCAGGACACACTCGTACAGCCGAGCAATACTGCTCCAGTCATTGAGGAACATCTCGACCACCTTGCGCCCTCCAACTGGCTCAGACAACTGGTTCTCATACGTCAGGTAAACATGGCGGGTTGGTCCTGCAGTGTGAGGAGATGGGAAATACTGAGCAACCCCATGGTTCCTGAGCTGTGGTTTACAGACTGTGAGTGAAATGTGGCAAATGACCAGGAAGCACACTGAAATAATAAAAATGCACTAACTCAGCAGTCAGAATTTTGATTAAAGTACACTGCTGTCTATTTGAAATCTTAGGAGCAGACAGCTGTCCAGTTACACCAAGACACTAAAACTACCAGACCAGACAACGTAAACTACAAAGAAACAAAATTTACCAGTGTTCCTCAGTGAAACTTGCCTTGTTCCCTGGATGAAGTGCTGTTCAGAGGGCAGTTTGCAAACACCAGCTCAGCCACCCACGTGCGATTATTTCTACCTTGTAGTCGGAAAGTGCAATCAAGAAGAGATCGGTCCAGAGCCTTCTGCGTTTCCTCATTTACACCTTTACAGGGAGGAATTCTATACATGACAAAAACAAAATCTCCATTAGACACAGTGCAGTTCCACAAGTAACAACACTGCCTTTTAATATTTCCTGAAGGACTCCCAAGTCTGCACATGAAAGAATGAACAAGTCAACAGCAGAGACAGCTGGACTGCGCAGTGAGATAACCTGTTCCTCTTCAAGGACTGTAATAAGTGTGTCACAAAAACACTCTGAGCTAAGACCACTTTTTATATGGATTCAACACCTGCAAATTACAGACTGTTAAAAGATCTGCTGAATTGCCCTTATCTCCTGGTGAACTAAGAGCTCTCCAATATAACGCTCTTATACAGAGGAATAAGCCAAAAAAGATGAAAATAACTAAGTTCTGTGGCAATATGAATTCATTTGCCTTGTAGAACAAGCTTGCTCTACATGCAATGAACAACCTGGCAGTTCCCTTAGTACTCACTAATTTATTCGTATCCCAATGTGTGAATTGAGCTCAGGGGACAGACTAAATAAAGCTTAAGTAAATACATGCCAAACTCTTTTTCAAATTCCTTGAGGATCTAGCCAGAAATCTCATGTTCTACCCTTAACTTCAGCTCACAAGTTCTCTGCTCATATGCCAAGTTAAAAAGGTAGGGCTGATGCATTTGGACACTGCTGCCTTTATGTCACTGTAGATTTCTGCAGCAGAAAAGGAATTATGAAGGTTTTACTCTAGGAGGTGTCTTTGGGGTTTGTGGTTTTCTGCTTTAAACTTTATTCGTTGCAGATCCAGTTAGTGGCTGCTTGTGGCTGGATTCCTCAGGGTTAAAACAGAGGCAGATACTATTGGCCTGCTATTAAGAATTTCAATTTAACTATTTCAGTACCTATATGATACAGAAGAATAGTAAATTTGCAGATGATGACAAACTGAAGGGAGCACTTAACATGGTGGAGGTCAGGGCTGCCCTTCAGAGAGATCACAGATGGCTGGAGGAACAAGTTAACAGGAATCTTAGGAATTCCATGAAAACAAATACCAAGTCCTGCACTTGGGCCTAAATAACCTATTAAATTACTGTATGATTCTCAGATATTTCCTCTACAACCTCTTTACCATGCAATTGTCTTTTCTGGGATTCCTGGCATTTTCCTCTGCAGTTTCACATAATTGTCAAATAGCATATGGAGTATACAGGCCTCTGATCTGATCTAAAATTGCATGAAGCATGAATCATCACCACTTCTTCCTTAGCACTGCCTGGATTTAAGGATGGAGGACTGTCAAACTGTTTTCAGAGTCCCTCAGTTTAGGCTAATGAAGTGAAAAACCTGTAGTTGGCTCTTAGTCTACTGTAATTTTCCCCTTTCTCTAGCAGTGCTTCACATGCAAGTAGAAGACAGACAGTATTAACATCCCTCCAAAAAATAAAAGGAAAAAAAAAACCCCAAACAAAAATCCTGTCCCTGTCCTGATATTCTTATTGTTATCTCCAAACAAGTCTTTTTTTTTCCTCTCAAGTGTATCTACAGTAATAAAATGAAACACAGAGAATATCCTCTTACTTTAATAAACGTATTGCATGGCTGAAGCCATCTCCTTCTACTTGTACTCCCTGGTGAGGAATGTCCATATTGGATAACTAGGAGTGAACAAGAAAAATGTTATTCCAAGTAAAAAGGCAAGCAAAGAACTTGCAACATTTTCAAGGACTTTTTTATTTCCCCCTGAGGGTGACAGATGTTTCACATCCTCAAGCACTGGAAAGCCAAAAAACAGTCTGTGCAAATCTGGTATAAAGTTGTTTCCCAACCCTTCCCACAAGTGCATCTTTCATCCTCATTTTCCCTTTTCCCTCAACTTTTCAAGCTTTTTGCAGTGCTTGGTACTAAGAGAAGCAGCTCTAACAAGTCAGACTAGAGCAACACAGTGCAGAAGACTGAGTCACCAGGGCTCAGCTGGCAGGGGAACTCCAGAGTGAGCACATGACCACAAGAGTCACATCTAGACACCAGAATCAGCAGCAGGGGAGGGGAAGAAGGAAAAAAATATTTTTTAATACCTACCTCTATCCGAAGCCCTATAAAGGGCATATTTGTATCACACATGGCTACAATATGAGCTAGCACTTTATTGAAGGCACACATTTCTCCTGACCGTTTTGGCTTCTTGGGCTCTATGGAACATGGATCTCCAGATAACTAGAATTAAAATAAAAACCAATGTACTTGCATATTTGGAGTAAACACTTTGAAGAGATGTCACAGAATGACCTCATTCATCTAAGTGTTAAATGAATCACACCCTGAGCACAAACTCCTGGAAGGATCCACTTCAGGACTGAAACAATTCAGTTAAAGCCTGTCCTTAAAACAGTACTTAAGAGATCACTAAGCCATGTCAGCCTGGCCCCAAGAAATAACTCTTATCAGCCCCTGCAAGTCCTTCAAAATCCACACATGGCCCAAAGTGTATCACACAGATAGCAGCACTCTACAATATTTACACACTCCTCTGCACAGAGCTCTGCCTTGGCTCTGAGAGCAGCAGAGCAGGCCTGGCATGAACTGAAGGACAACTGTTACTAAACACTTTCCCAGCACCTCCCTAGGGAAGCAGTCCAAAGTAAGATGTCAGCCATATAAACACTGGAAACATGGCTACTGGAGCTGGAATTGATGCTCAGAACCTGTGCTGAGCTTTCATGCTCTGTAACCACCCCCGTGGCTTTTGGAACACGTACCTTGCGCTTGACACCACTTTTCATTTGTTTGCCACTTTTTGTGTCCAGTACCAACTCTTCAATGTTTGGTTTGAACTGCTGTAGTAAAACTGCAGTGGCAGGGCTGTCATCTCCTTCAGCATAGCTCACAGACAGAAAATGGTACTTGTACTCTAGTTCTGTGGGGTTGCCAGGAACATCAAACATTTCTACAACCTGTATTTAAACAAAACAAATCGAGAAGGTTCTCAGGCTACGAGTAAGTCTAATTCAGTTCCCATCCTTTCCTCTTCAAAGAACAGACATTAGTTTTTTCAATGTATTATTACTATGGCTAGGAAAGGTAACCAAGAAGAGAAGAAAGACCAAACCTTCCAGGAAACACAGAGAATGGGAAGGTTGCTGAGTAATAAATCTGTATTTGCCTTCTTCTCTGTGAACCCGAGTGCTTAACAAACCCACAGGAGAAGAGAGGGAGAGGAGGGAATTAAACATTACATCAACCATTTGGCTGCTAATGTTAAGAGCTAACAGTACAACAGACTGCCTGGGATATCCATGACAGGAAGCAAAAGACAGAAGCACTTTTCAGTTACTTACAATGTAGTACTGGGGAAGGCGAGTGAGTTTGATGAACAGTTTGTGTTTGGAAAGGTTTCCCACTGGGTGGCTGGCATAATTAGCTAGCTGAAGAGTTTCATTGCTCACTGTAGGCAGATGTTTTATAGACTGTTTGCAGCGCTGCTGTCCAAGCCAGAACCTTGCATGGAAATAAAGGTATTAGTACCCTGAGATGGTTTCATGATTCTAATACACTGCAGTGTATTAGAGCATTAGTGTCAAATTAGGAGCTAGTCATATTCTAAGCCAACATCTATCACTGAAGCACAAGTTAAATAATGAAAAATCACATTGAAAATGTCATTACTTTATATTTCCTTATCACTAGCTTTACATCTTGTCTTCAGCTTAACAGACAGCTGTTAGTTCAAGAAGAAAAGCCCTGAAATAATTTGCTGAATAAATTTTTATATACTACAATATGAAATTACAAACATTATAAAACATAGAAGGAAAACATTAAAAAATATGCAGATTGCAGTCACTTGACAATCTGGAATCTTCAATTACATTTTGGTATAGAAAGGAAAATCTTTGCTCACATATGCTGTTAAACAATACAGTAAAAGAAAGTCACTGAAGCTGGATGTCACTCTGAGCTATGTTATAAACAAACTCATTCACCTGAATAAGTTTGGAGATGAAGACACCAAATTTAGTCTCATGTTTAGAATTTAACTTTGTCCTACTCCAATGGATTTTGCCTATAGTGGCAAGGCCAGGGAGACCAGCTAGGCTTGAAAGGGCTCACAAATGCATGGCTTGGGTATTCATTAAACTTCCACTGACAACAGCAGTGGGAAGTGGGGGTGCTCAGCACCTCTCCATCACAACACTACATGTCAGATACAGCAGTCCTAAAAGACATTCTGTGGACTGCTGAGCTTGCTCAGAAACTGCAGCACTACCCAAGCCATTATCTCAAGTACATTATTTATAACAAAGGGAGGTTGATTAGTTTCTCCAGGGTGCCAGTGCTTCATGCATCATCAAGCTTCTTTTAGAAGCAGAATTCCTCAAATAGAGATTTCACCCTGCAATTAACTCAGAGCACTGGGAATTTCCAAAATGACAGAGCAGGTGGAACTCAGTTCTCATGCAGATGCAAACTGTGTTTGTATTATTTGCTACAACCTCTTATGGGAGCCAAATGTATCTTGTGCTTATATCTCAGGGCTTTATGGAAGGAAGATTAGAGACTTAAACCAGCAAGGGCTGAAGTGCAAGAAGATAAACAGGTATTATTTAAATCATCCTAGGCCACTTCCTGGTTTTTCCTCTGTATTGTGAGAAGTGAGATCATTCTTGTTGAGAAACAAGCAGAGCTCAGCTGTAGAAACAGAGTGCAATAAAGGACATAGAAGATGAACAGAAAAAGAGATTCTCAGGAAGCAAGTGGTCTGCTACTTCAAAGTGAAAAGAGTTCAAGCAAAGTGTGCATATGGCAATGCATGAGGCTACCTGTAAGGAAGAAAATTAAAGCAGGGCTATGGAATCAATTCCAAATAAAACCAGACTTTCCTTCACTGCTTAGAAGAGATGACAAATACTCAAGGTTGCTTACAATAGTGAGAAAGTATAACCCCTGGTGTGGTACAACCCAAAGCCATGCAAGTGTCCTCATCCAGAATACAAATGTGGTGATTCATTCCATGCAAACAAAGTGAATTGTACAAGTCACTCACTTGAGCTGCTGAAGCCAAGGAATGATTCGCTTCATATCATCATTAACAGACTTCTCTATGTCATCAAGAGTCAGCTGATCTGCAAGAACATCAGGTGGGAGAATGGTCTTAGCATCAGTCCTTCAAACAAAACTTCAAATTCTCACTGAAAGTGTCTCATCTAACTGATCTCATAATCATTTAACAGCCCAGGTTCAGGCTTCAAAGGGGACCTTCTGGTCCAACCTTTTGTGGGGAAGGGAGCAGAGATGAGATGATCTAACTGCATCTTCAACACCTCCCAGTGATACAGACTCCACCAAAACTCTCAGAGTGTTGTCTGATTTTTCTGTAAAGAATTGCTTTCTCATATTGAGATTAAACTTCTGATGCAACTTGTAACTGTTGTCCCTTGTACCAGCAGATGATCCATAATGCTTTTAAGACCACAGCAGGATGTTATTAACCAAATAAACTAAAATAACTTCCTTTCTTTTCTTAAGCAAGGGGAAACCTGAAGCTAAGACTTGAACAAAAGTAACTCAAAGTGTATAAGGTCACATCATACAATTCTCAGGTCCACATGAAATGACCCCATCCATTAACAGCACAAGCCAGGAATCATGAGTCATAAAGAATATAAAGTGCATTGACCCCCAGCAATAATTATCTGTTGTCCTCTTAAAGTAATCTTAACTGAACTGTGACACTTAAGCACTAAGATCCTCTTTTCTATTCCTCAAACTCCAATACCTAGATTTTGACCCAAGTGTGGGGTTCATTTGCTCACAAAACTTTGCAGATCTCACAGAATTGCTCCCACAAAATTACCTCATAGCACAGGATTCTTGCAAGATATGAAATATCTCCTGGTTTTGGGCCTACTTACCAACACCATACAGCATCAGCTGGAACATTCCAGAGTGGAGATCAACAAATACATGCAGACACTCTGATCGACCACATGGCTCCAAAATTGGAATTACAAGAGTGGGAAGAGCTGTCTCAATGAACGCTAAAAAAAAATTGGTGTTAATAATTTCACTCAAAATTCAAACTTGTATTAAAACTTAGCCAATTATAATCAAAAACCCTGTTTGTTTTTAGAGAAACAAACTTTACTTGCACATTATTATAGTGTTGACATAGAGAGGAATCTGAATATAAGAATTTCTCAGTGACAAACCAATGAGAAAAGGCAGACCAAAACTGAAGATTATTAATCCTCAAATATCCTTTAACTCACTGCTTCACAATTATCAATCTAAATTCCAAAAGTTTCAACAGCATTTAAAGAAAGTCTCAACCAAAAGTAGTTTAAAAGATTTGCTTTCAATTCTGAACACAAACAACTTTTACAGTAGGCAAATTTTAACCCTTCAAGCCAGACTACAATATTCTACCAGCTTCATTTATTATACTGCATTTAGATGTATGGCTATTTTACAATTATCAATGCAGAATAATTCAAAGCTAAGTTTTGTTATTTTTGAACACATTTCTCTTGATTTTTTTAAATCTAAATTAATGAAAACAAGAAACATCAAGAGAAAAGGAAACCATCCCTAGACACAACTGGAAATGAACTAGAAAACTTCATCAGAAAACACGTACAATTGTCATTAACATTGTAGCTCTTAAGAATGGCTTTCAGCTCCTGGAGTTTTTGATGAGATCTTGCATGGACACTGTCTATTAGGAGTTTTTCTATTGATAGGTGGTCAATCTGTAAAAAAGAAAAATACTTGAGTAAGCTCATATTTGATGTGTAGACTTTCTGCATTAGCACACTGGAACAAAGGTACTTAATGGAACAATCACTTCAGAAATAATTTGCTTAGAACTGTGGTGAGCCACGTTGACTATTAACTCGAGGATTTGGAGCACTATAAAATACAACAAGCTACCATGAGATTCTGTCTGTGCAGGCAGTGGGAGGAGTTTTGAGCTAAGATTAACAG
This sequence comes from Ammospiza caudacuta, assembly GCF_027887145.1. NCBI lineage: Eukaryota > Metazoa > Chordata > Aves > Passeriformes > Passerellidae > Ammospiza > Ammospiza caudacuta. The sequence goes on from NC_080594.1 coordinate 113,636,930, forward strand.
AAGGTATAAAAGACAGTTTACAAATTATGCTGTTGCCACTCCCTGTGCAGACCTACTTGTTCTGGATCAAGGTTGGTCCATTTTCAGCTTAAGTATTTTTTCTCAGCCATTGGTAACTAGCTAAAGCTAAAGAAAAAATATACCAAACACAAAACACCCCAAAGCAACAATTCATTAGGATATGGTTGCCTCTACACAAACACAAATGCAGCTGTAACATGAAATCCAACAAGTTTAACAGGGTAACAGTGCAGTGACAGACACTGAGTATGGCCAACTCTACTGAACACAGAAGGATCTAGGGGCATGCATCTACATTCTGTTGCACTGCCAGTGCTGAAGCTCATGCCACCACTTATACTTATATTCACTGTAACTTACTTGTACAATCTAAATTAAAGCATTTGCAATCACATTCATTCACATTCCAGTCACATTATTCACATATTTTGCATAAGCAAAGCTCCAGATTACAGCAAAACCTTTTTTTCTAGGTAACATCACATTGCTTTCAAAGCCGTTCAAGCTGAATTAAACTCAAATTTTATTCTAGCACAGGAGATAAATGCAGAAGAGAATTATATATGTGGTGCAAGCTTTTGCATACCAGAATGACCTTCCCCTAAAGACAAGCTTTGCAAGACAAGGCCTTAAAAATGGATGCCTTTATCCACTACAACATTTCACCTTAGCAGCTGCAATGGGTTAAATCTTCCCCTCTAAGTGACTACATGTTCTTTAGCTCCATCCAATTTTCAGTAGGTTAATGCAGAACAACCTGCTCAGATAAACATGTTTGTTTGTGCCACTGTTTTATACAGTATCTTAAACAAACAGAAACCCAGTGTGCCATCTACGTCATTACAGCTGAGATCATTCCTCAAACACTACAACAGCACTGTATTTACCACAGCTGATAATTTTGCTAAGCAAGTCCTCATAAAGGGGGACAGCATTAACTTTGATACATCTCAAATTTACAGTGGCCTCATATCTTAATTTACAGGCTGCAGACTTGATTCAGTGAGCTTAGACTGTGTCAGCTCCAGGGGATCTTCAGCAGATGCTGAAAATAAAGAGTATGTTCTTAGATTTACACATAAATACAGCACCTTCACTAAATCAACTCTATATTTAGTAGCTAAATTAGTAAATGTAGTATATATTTACTAGACTAACAGTAGAATTCCTACTCTAGAAGGAGAGTAGAAGGCTACCATGCTTCACTAGGTTTCCCACACCCCCATGTAGCTGAAACCTTGGTAGTTCTTGACATTCACCATGCAGACTTGTCTGTCAGCACTGGTAACACGATGGGCCAAGAGGCTGAAACACAAAGTATGTGCAGGAGGGGGAGGATACCATCAGGAGGTAGAGACAGGTGAAAGATCTGAGCTGGGGAGCTTCTCCCTGGGGAAAAACTGTACTGAAAGTGTGAAGACTACACCATTCACTCCAGTTTATTAACTCTCCTAAACCCAAAGAAATAATGACAAACAGACATCCTGATGTATCACAGCCACATCTGCTGAGGGACTTACAGAGGATTTATTATAATACCCAGAATGCAGCTTTTCTTAATAATCTTTAACCAACATCTAGAATTATCCCCAGAGAAGCATGATCCAAGTAGGAAGTTAACTGCAGTTACTCATTCTGGATCATTGCAACAATCCCACCTTTAAAATACAGGAATTTGAACATTGAGATAAGCCACATGATATAATCTGGTTAGTTATAATGTAAAACCAAGTTTCACCTAACACTTGTAACAAACAAACCACATGAGCTCTTCAGCACAAGATTTCCAAATCATAATGCAAGATTTTCTAAAGTGCACAGCACTGCTAGGTAGCCAATTCCAGTGATAAGGAGAAGCTGATTTTCAGAGGAGCTCCAAGACAGGAAAGGGAAGAACTGTGTCTCTATAAAGCATTTCAGGCCAAATCCTAATAATAACTAATATGTTGCTGTTGTTTCCCCCTAGCTTCAGCATTCCATCTCACAAGTGGTACAATGCACTGTGAAGTAGGTGCAATTTCTAAGATTAAGTCAAGGCAAATAAATTGTAATAACAATTGGAAGTCCTCACAGAAACATTACACAACCCAAAGTAACTGCTTACTAGAAATCTTAGAAACAGCTCCTTTAAAGGAATCAAAGTTGAACAAATTGACAGTGTAAAGCACTTGAATTTTTGATTCACAATATTAGATGTCTCCTGCAAAGCAAACCTTTACCTTCATGGCTCTTTCCATCAGTTTGGAATCACAGGCTGGCAGTGGAGGCTCATGAGATATTTGTAAGGGTTTTGAGACATCAGTTTCATCAATTTTTATAGTGACCTTATGGACAGATGCAGTCCCTGTTTTCCTGCCAAGTACCTGTTGACTTAAAATAAATAGAATAATTAAACCATGCAACTGGAAGAACAGGAAATATGTTTTTTTGCTAAACCTTGATTTTGTGTGCTCTGGTTAAAAACAACATTATGCCAGCTGAACTGAAAAAGGCATTTGTTTCAGATGACATTTTAAAGCTGAACTGTTGGTAAACTGTAACCACATGAAGAATTTTAGATTACTGCAAATTTAACACAGTCAGAAGTGTACTCGGATTGCTTTTTAAAATTTTATCTAGTGCAAGCCAAGCAATAAATACAGTAGAAGTCTGACAGAGATCTAATAAATTTTTAGATATCTGTGTAAATACAAACTCATTTATAACTGCATCTAGTGCTCTTCTGTACATTAATTTGCAAATCATGTAACACATGTAAGTACTTAAATTTAGGAGTCTCACATCAAAAAGAAAGTACAATTCTGAAAATTATGCCCCAAGCTTGGTAAACATAATCCCTCCTGTTATTTCATTAATTGTTTGTTAACAATCCCTTTGAAATGAACTTACTTCCAAACAGAGAGTGAGAGACATTTCCCTGCATGGTAGCGCTCCACTTGCACGAGGTCACCCCAGCGCTCTCGGATCAGCATTAGTGTTTGGGAATGCAGCACTTCCAGCTGCAGAGCCAGGCAGAAGGAGTCTAATGCATGGAGCTAAGGAAATATAAGATGCCCAGGAAGTCTCTGTACTACACAAAGCTGTTTCTGTATACTGCATTAACCCTTTTGTCATCTAAGTCACATAAGATGCTGTCTGAAAACATGCAAATGTACTAATCCAGAGATACAGACAGATAAACAGCACCAAGTATTTCTCAAAGGGGTTTATTTCTGTGGTTTTCTAAACTCTAACCTAGCACAGGTTGATAGACAAGAAAGTCACAGCCCAATTTTACAGATTTCTGGTTGTCACTACCTTTTACTGAAAAGATGATTACTAACAAAGAAATTCCACCCACCCTATAGTTACCACTAACCCAAACTCCCATGGTGACCCTAAAAAAACATGACTCTTTTTGCAGACAGACTTTCACTGAAATCCATTTCACACTGTCGATCAATCTGCCCTTTCCAAGTGGAAAATCACTGCACATCCTGTATCTCCTCTCATTATTCACACAGATACAACAGAGTTAACACACCCTCATCAACTGCACTTTACTGCTGTTCTTGGTAGCAAGAACTGCTAGCTCCCAGAACTTCCAAGTCAGCTCTGTATTTCATCTCCAAAATTACCTGCTGCTGCTGCACTGACTTAGCAGACAGCCTGCTGCCTTGAATACCTCACCCTCACCTTTGCTGATTTAGTGTGTAGAATTAAATTTGACATGCACCTGAGAATTATTGCTTCCAAGGCCATCCTTTACTTCAAGGCCACCATAACTTCATGCCCAGACATTTCCCCCAAGCTTAGCAGGGAATTCATCTTTCCTCACTTCCAGCTAACAAGAGCAAGGCTGCATTAGACCCCTAACCCAGAAGCCCCTTTCAGAAGGATACGTAGGCAGTTGTACATGTCCTGGAGGGGCTTCTCATCAGCAAACAGCCTGGACTGGACCAGCTGATGGATGAAGTTGATCTGCATGCTGTGAACCAAGGCTCGACCATCTTTAGCAAATGAAAAATAAGGCACATTAACCATCAGGAAAGTAGGTATTCAAATTAATTCAGTAAATTGATAAATTAAAAATAAAAAAGATACAACTGTACCAAGGAATTTCCATACTAGGTATTATAACAAAACAACAAAATTCTTGGTTTATTCTGGAAATTCTTGGTTTACTCTTGGTTTACTCAGTCATTTTACTACACAGTCACTGTACAGCTTTATTAAGGTATTAAGTGCCTATAAAGCAAGGTCGAAACAAGACAAGTACATCTAACTTCATTCTCTTAAGTGGTGATATGCAGAAAACCCAGCATAAACAAGACTTATACAGTGTCAGAGATTAATATCATGTTAAAAACAAAGTGTAAAGGTTGAATTTTTTCTTTACCACCAGTTTCTTTGTCTTCAACCAAAATTTCCAGCTTGAGAAGGCGCCAGGGGATGTCAGGGTCATCACCCATCACTGTCAAGGTGGCCTCAAACTCACCCTCAACTCGGAACTTCACACGGCCATTGGCTGAGGAAGACAAGAATGTTTTATTTCACTCAGCCTCCTAAGATGCCTGAAAAATAACAGTGTGGTAGCTCCTGGTAGTCATAATGGATTACTTCCCAATCATTTCTGTTCTGTTGCTTATGTTTCTGTGCAACTGTGAACATTTTACAGTCTGCAACAGACCCAATGTCAATAAGCAGCACAGAGAGATGTACAAACTGTCCTGAGGGTAACTTGTTAAATCTTATCACTTGTTAACACTTGTGCTTCTCTAATACAGAGTAACACTGAGCTGACTACCAGCCTGACAAACAAAACATCTGGCTGAAATATTCCTATTCTTTGCTACTATCAACAATGGATGCTTTCAGCAATACTCAAATGACATTCAGAACATGGATCTCAGCCCAGGCTGAAATCCAGCCCTGAAAACACATCTCACTGCAAAGTATTATTTAATATTAGAATATTTTAAATCCATTTTCATGAGAGGAAGATAATATTTTCCATAATTTAAATATACACAACAAGCAAAGTTTATGCACATTATTTATCTAATTGACATGTGCATCCTCACACCTGTGAACACTGCTATCTGTTTCACAAATTGGGAGCAAGGACTTTAAAACTGCAAGCAAGGTCATAAAAAGAATGAGAGGCAAAGCAAACAAGTAAGTACAAGTCTTTACTCTGACATTCACGTCAACCTCAATCATTTAACAAACTATGTTATATACCTTTACAATTAAAGACATTTAGCAATATTCCTGCAAAACATTTAACCATTTAACTCAGGAAATTTCATTTTCAAGAGCACCCCAGGCACGCTCTTAAAACAAACCACACTCTAAACCAGAAAATAACAGTTATTGAAATGTTTAGTTGACTGAAAACTCTTAAGAGCTCAGACATATTATTCATATATCATTCATATATACTTCCATTAGACAAAAATACCTCTGATACTGATACTGCAAGCACTCACACAGGGACTAGAGAAAACTAGCACTAAGATTCTTCAGGAACATCTTTGATCTAGGTCTGTGGGGAATGGTTTACAAATGGCTAACCTTGTCTTGGTTAAAAGCATGGACTAGGTCCATTCCCACCCTGTTCTCTGTGAATCTGCAATAACCTAGTCCAGTTTATAGCCATCCTTCCTATACAAAAGTTTGTCTTAATGTTTGGGCTAAATGAAAACAGATCCCAAAACAGTTTAAGAGATCTGTACTGTGGTGAGCCACTGAACAAAAGGCATGCATAAATATGAATAAATTCTGTGCCTGAACATGAATATAAAAACAGCTTAAAAAAGCAACACTGAGTGACTTGTTTAAACTCAAGTTCAAAGAGTTTCTGCAGAAAGACCTAACAGTTTAATTATAAAATTTAATTAAGATGAAGTAGCCCAAAGACTTTCACAGAACATTTACTGAAAGAGCAAGACAACGTCTAAAACTTTTTGGCACTACCTGCACAGGATTTCTTCCTGAAAATAAATAATATTTCAGCAATTTTATCAGTGCTCTCATTTTTCAAACAGGGGGAAAACCACATGTTTTGATGTCATACAAAGACCGGATCCCAGTATTAATAGATGAAGCTCCTTAATGATCTCAATTAAGCTATCATTTAGCTTTGCTTTAGTGTTAAAACAGCACTTTTATATCAGCCTGCAATAATGTATCCTTCAAGAAATAATTGCAGTTCTTACCTACTGTAAGATTTGCCAGCTGTGGAGGGAGATCTGTAGTCACGAGTCGATGGCGAAGGATCTGGTTTAGCTGATGAAGTGTAGTTTGCTTCTCACTCTTTGTTATTGGGTCAGGAGGGATTATTTTATCCTGTTGCAATAAACACAAGCAAGTCTATGTACCTCAGACATGTATAACAGATTGATAGCAGCAATTGTGAAAACCAGCCAGACCAGAACTCTGAAAATATAAATACTACAGGCCATTGCCCAGTGAAGTTTATATCTTACACTCAGATTTGCTTTCTACCTCATTACATTTTACCCAAGACTGACCACTGCATAAAATCACTAAATTTGGCGGAACTAAATAAATGGAGGGAATGCTTTACTGGGAAAGCACAACTTGCTCAAACAGGAAGTGTTCTGCATGAGAAACTGACACTGCAGAGCCTTGGCACTGGGCCTGTATTGAGCTACAGCTCCATCTGCACACGGACAATTAGTTTGATTACTGTGCATTTGATACCATGCAGGGGATTCCCACACCCCCCAGGCAGGGCAGCTCCTCACCCTAATGCAGGTGGGCAGCCGAGGGTAGGATCCAGTTGTCAGAACATCAATTGCATACGGGATGGCAAAGCTGGGCAGCCGGGCATGAACCAAAGCATCTCGAGCCAGAGATGCCAGACGATCAGCAGTGTCCACAAACAGGATGGCTTGCTGATCTAAGAAACTGGATATCATCTGTAGACGACAAGGAATTAAAAAAGAAAAAGAAGCAAATTTTAAAAATGCACAAATCAATGGCCCTTTATATTTAGTTTATCTGTTACTTCCTATTCAAGTAACTGCATTTACAAAACAAAGAAAGAATGAATATTCTGGCCAAGGCTTACATTCACATGCAAGGACACTTAAAATCCACATGCCTTTCCTGCTGCTGTGGGGGATCTGTACAGCACCCAGTTCTTTATCTGCTGATTGCTACTGGAATGCAACCATACTTGTTTGTAATCAGTAGGGGCTTGTTTTTCTGCAACATTCTGGACTTTATTCTTATTTATCCAACATCAGGATGAAAGTGATAATAAGAACTAACACACTCAGATCACCATCTTCCCTGTCCTGTTATCTTAACCCAAATCATTTCTGACACTATGTGCAGACATGCCTTTCATTTGATGCCACTGATGACTTTTTGGGAACACGACCTGTAAATAACAAGATTATACAATTTCTAAACAGGAATATTTTTTAAATTTCTGTAGTTGTAGTAAGAAGTCAGGGTGCAGCAATATCCCTCAGAGCCTTTTTCATGCCAGACTGTGTCTAACTTACCGCACACTTTTCCACCTTCCCAGCATTATTAGCCCACTTGACCAAGGCTAACAAACGAACAAACAGCTGGCGAGTGCGACTTGCAAACTGCACTATCTCTATTTTTCTGGAAAAAAATAAATGGCACATTAAGCCAGTGTTCAGATACATAATAAAGCTGTAATTTAACTGTATGACAATTAAAAAAAAAAAGCTATAACGATAACTTTTAATTGTGTTAATGCAGGCATCAGTAATATGCAGTGGGGCTTGTTTGATTAACAGCATAGAGGGAAAAAAGTCTCTGTTTTGAATACTTAACAACATACATGGATTCTAACAAATCATGACTGTCTGGTGAAACAAAAAGCATATTAATAGGAATTAATTACTGACTGTAAGAGAAACAATTCCATAGTGAGCTCAACTGAATTATCTTTACAGCTTTTATAGGATTTCCCCAAGGCTTAAGGTTAAGTTTGAAGTAGGCAACATACCCAAGGATTACAGGACCTGACAGTAACAATACACTTATGTACACTAGAGATAGATAGATAGATAGATAGATAGATAGATAGATAATACACTAAACAAAATTCTAGCATTTTTACAACATCTTTACACAGTATGCTACAATATGGAAATAGGGTGGTGGTGGGGAAGACCACAAAAACCCCATCCTTTACCTTTGCTTTCCATTCCTGCCTTGCAAAGAAATTAAGGTAAGAACTTACTGACTCTCAGTATTCCTCCCATCATTTTTGTAGAAGACAGTCAAAATGAAGGAGTGTATGTCTGCATGCCTTCAGAGCTATTTTTTGTAAAAGAGAATGCAATAGGGGCACATGCAGATTTTCATGCTTTATTACAGATCTACATGGGAGATGCATCAGACAAGACACAGATCTACTGTGTAGACCTGTAATACCATACACTCCAAAATACAACCTCATCAACAATTTATAGAGGTTTTCCTCCCCTTCTATGTGTTCAATTTACTAATTTCACCATGGTTTTCTACTTAGTTTGGAAAAAACCCCAAACCTAAGCTGTTTTCCTGATATGGGTTTCCTTCTGATCCCAATCTGTAAAACACAAACTCATGACACAAAAAGAGCCTGATTCTGCTGAGAGGGCTGGTTGTAATGAGGTTAACTCTTCTGTGCAAGCATTATCTGCATGTAGCAGATGAACATGTAAGGCCAGAAGCACAACTAATACCATCTGGTCCTGTTTCTTCCATTACATACTGTGTACCTCATCCAAGAACTTAGGCATTAAGCCAGTAATGCCTCTGTGTTCTAGAGCACATGTTTTGGAATGGCATTCAGCCTGATATTAAGATTTCAAGTGGTGGTCAAACTGCTACACATACACAGTGCTCTAACAGTAACCACACTATGAAAACGACATGTTGAGAATTTTGAAAGATTCAGGAAAACTTTATGAGATTTGAAAGATGACTACAATGAGACTTTAGAAAGCCAGCAATCTAATCTCTCAGATGAACTCCACATAGACATTGGTACAAGTTATGTCAAACATCTACAGTGAAAGCAGCACGATAGCAGGAAAAATTCAAATTGATGTTCTGTGACTGAGAAGAAATTTAAAAAACCAGCTCCCAAAAAGCACAACAATTTAATAATGAAAATGATTGACAAATCTAGACAGAGAATTCTGGTAACTGTTCCATTAATACCACTTAAATGAAGTTAGAGAAGACTTGTTACTTTGATTTGACAGAATCCTGCTTCCAGAACCACCTCCATCATCCCTGACTGACAACTGCATGGGGAAGCTACTTCTCTAATAAAACATAAAGGCCTTCAAATTTGCTACATTGCCTTTCATTATAGGTACATAACCTCCTGCTGGGCTACACAAAATTTTACATTCAAGGAAGATGAAACTTAAGGAAAGAAGAACAAGAAACAAAGATTAAAAATCTTTCTAACAACCATGTTGCTCACTGCATTTTTTACCCTTGGTCTTCACTGCTAAATTTGGATCTCAGGTTTAAGATCCTTCAGACTAATGGCTGAGTCTGGGGAGTAAAGCATTAGCTACAGTAGAATTAAATCAAGTTAAGGACCACTTAAGCAAGCTTGACAAAAAAAAGTCCACTGGATAGATGGGCTGCATTCAAGGATTCTGAGGGAGCTGATCCATGCCACTGTAAAGATGCTCTCTATCATTTTCAAAACCCACAGTGATCAAAGGTCTTGATGACAGCAAAAAGGCAAGCACCATGTCCTTCTTCAAGAGGGCAAAGGAGGATCTTGGGATCTATAGGTCACTTGGCCTAAGTTCAGTTCAGAAAAAAATCTCATAGGACAAATCTTTCTCTAAGCTATGTCCTGATAAACACCAAGCATGTAATTAACCTGGAAACAATCACCAAAATCTGCTGAGGGCAAACCACCCCTGATCAACAGATTGCCTTCTACAGGATGAACTGCTCTGTGGTCAATGGGAGATCAAAAGATGGATTTACATTTCCAGAAAACATGTGGAATACAAGGATGGGCTGAGGAAGCTGAATTTGCTTCTGCTTGGGAAGAACAGGCTGTGTGGCAAGATCCTACTGACATCTTCAAGTACCTACAGGGGTATTGTAGAGAAGATGGAATCAGACACTTTTCAGAAGTGCAAAAGGCCAAGGTACAACAGCTACAAACTAAACCAGTGAAAAACTAGTTAGATGTGAGGAAAAGAAACAAACACAGTGATGTGGTCAAAGACTGAAGTAGGTCATCCATAGAAAGATAACAATAGTCCATTACCCAGAAGAAAGCCCCTGGATTTCCCCCACAACTCAGCACTATTAATTTTCCACCACAGTACTAATGCTTTTTTAATCCAACCACGTTCATGTAAGACTTATTTATTCCTATAATTGATAACTAATAAATGACCCTGAAAAAAAGCATCATGACATATAATTTCTCATCAGTTTTTCTTATCCCAGCATCTTTTAAATAGGTGTTGTAGTACAGAATTTATATTTTATGTGAACTTTATTAGAGGATAACACCATCACATATTCACCAAAGTATATGTGCCATGTGACCAGGCTCTAGCTGCAAGAAACAGCTTGAAGCCCAATTAGAGAATCCATCAGAGTCTCAAAGCTAGAGAAAATATGGATAATTAAGCCACATTCCTACAGATGAGCTCCTCCAAGAGCAGGAAATCCATTCCACCAAAAGAAGTTCTGAGTTAAAGTCAACAAGGATGTGAACATTTAATTTCCAGACAATTTCAGTCGAAGGACATTTTTTGTACATTGAAAGTTGTCTTATTTTATTTTCTCTAATCCAGTAGGATTTAAGTTGTTGCCCCACACCCTTTGTTGTTGCCCAACAAAGTAGAATCCAACTTTACCTAGAAATGCTAAATATCTAGATGGGAAAAGCCTTCCCATGAGTACAAGGGAGCTCTGGACCCAGGTCAGAAGTAATTTCTTCAGTAAATACTGTGATAATTAAAAACTCACACTAAACCAAATCAAAACCCACACTGTTTCTCTTAATAAAACACTAAGCAGAAGGAAAATAGGTACAAGTAATCATTCCAGGTTATGATTCCATGAAAATGGGATTAATTCCACATTTTATGAGAGTTTGGGAAGGTTTGAGATAACAATTAATGATCACCCTGGTACACAGAATTTCTTATTAAGATTCTTAGAAATATCATAGCTCCTATATCTCTGTGAAGAAATTTAGGTCAGTTAACATGTCAAATAAAGGGAACAATATTCTGACAAGTTTCATAACATTTATTATGAGAAACAGAAAAGTAAATGGATTCTTTTCATCTCAGCAGGATGCTGTTCTGGTCTCTTACATTTGCTCTCTAATAATTTTCAAACTTCAAAACCACATAGAATAGGAGCAGAAAACTGTTCATGATAAGAAAGACCAGGTAACCATGGAAAAATGCAGAAAAGAGGTTTTTACCTTGTTGTCATTGTTGAACTCTTTCTTCTGAACAAAACGTTTCTTTATTACACTAACTAGAATCTGTATAAATTCTAAAGTTCCCTTTCATGTCAGCTTTACTGTCAATTCATTGCTTCAAGATTCATGAAGAGAAAAACACCCTTAACAGTTCACCTACTTTAACAGCAACAAAACAAAACCCCAAAAATCTATAAATCCAAACACCAACAAACCCCAATATTGTCAGGATGCTGAGTAAAATCTTGAAACTATGTAGGGACAGCAAGACAGACAAAGCTTATTTTCTTGCATAAAATCTAAAATTACGTGAAAAAGATTTCATTTAAACAACAGTATATCAATATTAAAATCCTAAAGAAGTTCTATATTTTAATATGTATTACAGATTCTCTTATCATAACTCACCTTTCCATATCAGTCTTTCTTGGTAATCTATATGAAAGAGAGGGGGAAAAAAGAAGACATATTATATATCATTCTATTACATTCCAGAAATTTTGTTGGACACTTTCAGTTACAGGAAATTCTACACAACTACAAAGTACATAAAAAAATAACACCATGGGTCACCTGTAACTAAAACACTGGAACTATTCAAATTAACTGAAAAGTTTGATGGAGGCTGCTGAGATCAGTTACTCTACATGTGCCATAAACATACAGGAAGGACTTCTTGACTGATATATTGGAAGTTTTTTCAAAGCAAACTAAAACTCTAAAATTCCTTATCCTTTCCAGAGTTTGAACATTCTTTAACTCACACCAGGCAAAATTCTGTTTGCACCCTCACCAGACATGGTACTGTACAACAGCTATACCTATCTGTTCCCATTTGTTCTGTATGTCACTTCTTGAAACACACAGCTTCCCCACAAAGTAAGAGGGGAAACAGGTTTATTCAGAGTCCAAATGTTTTAAGTGAAGTTTTTCTTGGCCCAAAACCATCCCTTTGTTTTGCCAGTTCAAACGCAACAACACCAACATAGCAAATCATTAAGTAAATGAAAATAACTTATTTCCCAAAAATAATCAAATGATATTTTAAAAACTACAGAGGTAAGTCAAGGAGTTGCAGCATCTGAAAATATCTCGGTTTTAGACATTCCAGTTTCACACATTGATATCAGTACCAGTACTCCACTTGGGGTTTTTTGGCAGTAACTTGGGGACAGACTTAAGCATTTAAGCAGCCAATCTGCAGCTGCTCTCAGTTCTCAGAGTCATTTTCTCTGTTTATGACAGAGCACTCAGCAGCTTTCACTGTGCTCTGGACAGCCTGATGCAGAGACCAGCGTGCCTGCACAGGCATCTGCCCGGGTGGGAGGATGGACAAGGGTATTTATGAGAGCAGGACAACGGGGAATGGGTTTAAATGGAAAAACAGTAAGTTTAGGTTAGATATAGAAAAAAATTCTTCCCTGTTCGGCTGGTGAGGCCCTGGCACAGGCTGCCCAGAGAAGCTGTGGATGCCCCATCCCTGGCACGTGCAAGGGCAGAATGGATGGGACTCTGAGCAACCTGGGCTAGGGGAAAGTGTCCCTGCCCATGCAGGGGGCTGGAACTGGGTGACCTATATGGTCCCTTCAAAACCAAACCATTTTATGAATGGGAAATCGCGGCCACCTCCCCCCACTCCAGCCCCGGATGAGCTCCGGGACGGATCCCGGCCAGGCCTCCGCATCCTCCCGGGATGCTGCGAGGCGGCACGGCCAGCCGGGCACGGAGCGATCCGCGGCACTCACAGGTCGGCCAGCACGGTGAGCTCGGCGTAGGTGCGGTGCAGGAGGAACTCGATGAGGGTGCTGAGGCGGTAGCCGGGGCTGGCGGCGGCTGTCACGGCACCGGGGGCCGGCGGGGCCGGGGCTGACGCGGGGCCGGCCGGCACCAGCTGGGCGCTCTCCAGCTGCACCGGCGCCATGGCGGCGGCGGCGCCTCGGCCCCGGGCAGGAGCCGCGCGGCAGCCCGGGAACGGCTCCCGGTGGCGCCGGCACCGCGCCCGGCTCGCCCCGCACGGACGGAGCGGGGAAGGGGCGGCGGGAGCGGGGCGGCTCCGCAGCGCTCAGAGCCCGCCGGGCGCAGGGGCCGCCGCCATGATGGGGCACGGAACCGGAAGCGAACGGGGAACTTTTCCGGGAAGAGCGGGCGGGGCGGGGCGGGGGCAGCGGGACGGGGGGACGGAGGCGGGACGCACGGACACAGGGATACGCATGGACAGAGGGACACACAGACGGGACGTGTGGATGGCGCTGCCCGTGCGCCACGGGACCGTTCGGTCCCGGGATGGGTCAGGCTGGAAGGGACCACAGTGCGCCGTCTGGTCCCACCTCCCTGGTCAAGCGGGGCCATCCCACAGCACATGGCCAGGATTGTGTCCGGACCGTTCTGGAATATCTCCAGTGAGGGAGACTCCAGACCCTCTCTGGGCAGTCTGTCCCAGTGCTCGGTCACTGCACAGTGAAGGAATTCTTCCTCATGTTCAGATGGAACTTCTATGCATCAATCTGCCTGTTCCTCCTGTCCCATTGTTGGACCCCACGGAGCAGAGCCTGGTCCATGCCCTGAGCCTCCCTGCAGACACTGACAGGGATCAGGGCCCCTCTCTGCCCTCCCTTCTCGGGGCTGGACAGGCCCAGCTCCCTCAGCCTGTCCTCAGTGAGATGCTCCAGTCCCTCCATCATCTTTGTCACCCTTCACTGGATCAGTTCCAGGAGCTCCATGTCTGTCCTGTCCTGAGGAGCCCAGAACTGGGCACAGCACTCCAGGCGATCCCCACCAGGGCTGAGCAGAGGCACAGGATCCCCTCCCTGCCCCTGTATCTGCTGATGTTACTGAAATCCAGGGTGAAGGAGAACCCGATTATAGACTCAAAAGTGCTGTGGTATATGGTAGTGATAATTCATGCAATTAATGTATGGTATAAAATATTGTAAAATCCAAACCATGTCTTTTCGACTACCCTGGCCGGGAGCAGCTGTCTTATTCATATACATCTAGTTCCCGGACCGCAGGTGAAGATAAACATCGACGCTTTAAGGTAAGAATAGAAGCTTCCAGGGTGATAATCGTTGGTTTCTCCGAGTTGTCGGGTACCACCCGAAAGCTATTATCGCCCTGCCGATTGCATCTGTAGAGATAGCGCCACCCTGATACACCTGAATACACGGCTTCTCCGGAGTCGACTGACACCAACGACACACCTAGACGAGGCTTTTGTCCACCTTTGCACATGGAAAGCAACAGCGATGCATGTGAAGAGACACAAAGAACATTCGGTCATCTTTTCCTGGGCAGAATAAACTGCAAAACCTCGCTGCGCCAAGCCGCGAGCGTGAACGGGGCAGACTCTGACCCTTGGAGGTCAGATCCGTGTTCACCCGGCGCCGATCCCGGGCTCGACGCTGACTCTTTGGCTGTGGTGGTTTCGATGACCAAACTTGGGTCTCACAGACAAATTAATAAATCTTTGCTAAGTTTTTGAAAATTTTGGCTCAAGATTTGGTCATTTATAACAGTGCCTTTGATGCAGCTCTTGGGGCTGTCAAGGAGCAGTGGGCTCTGCTGGACTCCAGGTTGGCCAGTCCCTTCCTGATGATGCATTCGTGAGGGGTATCCAGTGAGAAGCACTCACCATCCTTTGAGATCATTGTTAAAGAGAGAAAAGGGAGCCATGAGCAGCAGAACATCCAGTGGGATTCGGGGATAAACACAAACCGTTGGGAACTTCTTCATATTTCTGCCTTACAGATCAACTGGCACTACTGAAGGGAGGGAGAGGGGAGGTCTGCAAACAGCTGAAGATTGATGTGTTGTGTACTGGTTACCAAAGGGAACTGTGTAAGGAAACTATAAATCCTGGGTGGTTTGTGTCATGATTCAGTCAAGTGTTAAATCATAAATGCTTGCCTTATGATTACAAAGAAACCCCTGAAATGAGCATAATAAATACCCAAACTCCTCCAGGTTTACTAAAAAGAAGGAGAGGTCCTATTTGTTTTATATGAAGTGCAGATTTTAAAAACCTCTCCTCTTACACATATTTTTCCAGGAAAGTTAAATATTAAAGGAAACATTTTTCAACCTGAGAAGTGTGTAATCAGTTTAACAATAATAACAATAGCAATAACCCATCCAGGGAGGAAGGGCAGTACTGCTGCAGCTGTGAGCCATGCAAGGTTTGTGGGCTGCCTCAGTCACAGCAAGATGAACCTTTGAGCTGGGGCTGGATGATGATTGTTGGCTGGGAATTTTTTACTCCTAAAATCATTAAAATGTATTTATACCTAACCTTTGTTGGTTTTTTGTTTTGATTGTGGTGTTTTTTATCAGGTTTTTTTTGGGGGGGGGTTGGATTAGTTGAGAGGGTTTGTTTTTGTTTTCAATACAGATGAAAGAAATATTCGTTCTGTTTATATAAATTAATCTCTAAAGGATAGAATGATAAATACTTTCTGGATCATATTATGATCAAGGTTATTGACTTAATGTATTTTAAGTTCTTGTCTGCCCATTTAAAGATTTTTCTTTCCAAATGTATGAAAATCTTTTATTTTTTTCACTCTACATGCATGAATAAATGCAGTGTACTCCTTTTTACAGCCAGCTAGCTGCACATGAAGAAAATACTGACTTACACAGGAATCTCATTAGGCTCTTTATAAGAACTGTAACATAGAAATACAGGATTTTTAATTGTTTTCCCTCCTTATTCCCATCTCTTCTCTTCTGATTTAGTCTGTAATAAAGTTCCCATTGATTTCAGTGGCACAAGCTCAGACTTTGTTAATGAAAAAGCAGGTGGGAAATACTGATGCAGCTTAACTTTGCTGCTGAATCCTTCCTGGTCTTGGTGAAGTTTTCAGCATTGGTTGGAGGGATGGATGTCCTCTGTGTCTGCCTTGCTCCATTCCTCTTGGAGAGAAGTTAATCAGTGCTGTGGCACAGATTGTGCTGAGCTCTCCTCTCACATGGCTGCATAGTAGAGAAGCTCTTGATACTGTTTTCAAAGAAAGGAAGAATAGCTACAGAGAAATTTCAGGAGGTCAAGGATTACAGTTTTGTGCCCACAACAATTGTGCTGTTGGGAGACTTGGCAAGATCAGTTTTTTTAACTGATGGAGATGAGCATTAGGACTTCAAAACCAATTGTTTGGCCTACATAACAGTAGTGAAAAAGAAATATTTCAGTTTCCTGCTTCTTGTTGCCTTTCTGAGGTTGGCAGTGCTACCATTCTTTGACACAAGTACTTTGAGGAAGGATGAACATTGTGCCTAAATTCAAAACTTCAGCTTGAAGGAACTGGAAGTAGGTTCCAGAAATCTGTTGGGGTGGGAAAAAGCAAAACTACATGAAGGAGAAAGCTGGGCCAGTGGGGTTGCTGGAAAGAGTAGCAAGACTTCTGGGTAGAGAGAGCTCCTTGCAAAGGCTACTGTATTTTCATGTGTGTTTATTCTCTTCATTCATCAGATTCCAACTTCTGCCATTTAAACCTGGTGACAAATGTTCTCATAGCAATGGGAAGATAACAGGCCTGGTAAGTCTCACACAAGCATTGGCTCTGACTTGAGGCTTTCCTGCAGACAAACAGCCCCTCACACAGACACTCAGAGTGGCACTGGGTCCTGCCCAGTGACCTGATGTGCAGGCTTGGCTGGCCCATACGTGCAATGAATGTACATTTCTCCACCCCAAGAGATTTCTAGAAGGTACTTCCAATTCGTTCAAGCTGAAGTTGTGAATTTAGGCACAATCCTCAACCCATCATAGAATGGCTTGGGTTGGAAGGGACCTTAAAAATCATCTTGTTCCAATCCCCCTGCCATGGGCAGGGACATCCTTCAATCACTACAGCACGTTGCTCAGAATTCCATCCAGCCTGGTTTTGAACGCTTCCAGGGATGGGGCATCCACGGTTTCTCTGGTCACCCTGTGGCAGGGCCTCACAGAAAAGCAGCCATCTTGATGAGCAGCTCTGCCTGGCTCTGTCATGGAGCACAGACAGAGCCTTAGAGCTGTAGGGGAAGGAGTGGATTGCCTGGCAGGAGGGTGTGGTAGGGACACAGGGAGATGGCCCAGCATTGCAGCCAGCCTCTGGATCAGCCTGGCCAGCTCCTGTGTGTGCCCCACTGTGTGGCATCAGGATGGTGAGGGGTCTGGAGGGGAAGCCGTGTGAGGAGCAGCTGAGGACATTTGGTCTGTTCAGCCTGGAGGAGAGGAGACTGAGGGGAGACCTCACTGCAGTTACAGCTTCCTCATGAGGGGCAGAGATGCAGGTACAGATCTCTTCTCTCTCATGACCAGTGACAGGACCCAAGGGAATGGCCTGAAGCTGTGTTAGGGGAGGTTAAGGCTGGGTATTAGAAAAAGGTTCTTCCCCCAGAGGGTGGCAGGGCCCTGGAACAGACTCCCCAGGGCAGTGGTCACAGCACCAAACCTGACAGAGCTCCAGAAGTGTTTGGGCAATGCTGTCAGGCACATGGTGTGACTCTCGGGGTGTCCTGTGCTGGGCCAGGAGTTGGACTTGATGATCCTGGTGGGTCTCTTCCAGCTTGACTTATTCTGTGATTCCATGATTCTAGTCACTGCACCCCTCTGTATGTAAAAAGCCCTACTGAGGAGCCCAGAAGCCTGACATCAGATGGGGATTTGTTGGTTGATCAGAACCTGTTGCTATTAACTGTGGAGCTGACAGGGTTACAGAGTTAATGGGAAGCACAGCAGGTGACTTTCTGTTTCCAGGGAAGTTAAACATTTACTGTTCTTGGAGCCCTGGGGCGAATGTTCAGTGTGAGGGAGCCCAGACCTTTTTGTGCTCTACAAGGCAGCTCTGAGCTGTCCTGTGTTTGTGCGGCTCAGAGCGTGGGCATTCCATTTCTCTGTCAGGCTTTTAAATAAGAGAAATGTTTAATGACACAGGCACCTCCTGGACTTGACATTTAAGTATTTTTTAAAATAATAAAAAATAATACTATGCAAATATACTGCAAAGATTTCTTGTTAATCATTTAATTAATACAGTGTTGGGATGTTATATCCAAATGCCCATATAAATTATGAGTAATAAGAGTCTCATATCTTTCATTCATTTTAGAAGACATGAGAGAATCAGATATAGTGTGGGAGAGCTCCCACATACTGTATCAGTAATTGCAGTGCTACATATTATAAACTTACAGAGCTTATGATTCAATAAAAGTGAAGATATATATTTAAATTCTAATGAGATTTCATGTGTCACTATTAAATCAAACACCAATACTGAAAAAATATTAGATTTTTCTATTATAACACTTGCATGAATGTAAGACTTTTTCTATAATGTTATGCTGAAAGTCCAGTAGAAAAATATCAGTGACCTTTTAAACACAAATTATTGTATGTCCTGTATCTTTATTAGCTATTATTTTTTAATTAAAAGTACTTTTAAAATTAATTAATTTTTTGACAGTCCTGTACCTCAAGCCACAAATCACTGTTTTGTGATTTGTGCAGGGCTTGCTGCACCAAAAATAAAGCATTCTTTGCAAAATTTTGTGTGTGTGTGTTAAAGGAAGAGGGTTTGTAGCTGGTTATTGCAGGTGCTCTGCTTTTTTTCTGTTTATTAAAAGGGTCACAAAGGGAACCAACTAAAAAAATAAAAAGCCTCCAATTTATTGCATTGAAATTATAATTTTATGTCTCTTTTTTTATCTGCTTTGTCTGTGGGATTAAGTTTGACAACTATTTTTTTTGAATGATGAGACCTATAGTAACAGATTGAGAGTTCTCCATCAGTCACTCTGGTTAGTGAGACAGAGAATCTCTTGTGTGGTGTGTAGTAAAGTACACCCCAGTTCTAATTATGTGTTGTGAACAACTTAAGAAAAGCAACATTCTCCAAGCCATAAAATAGAATCTTTGATTTTACTTCAATTTACAAAAGTCCTCTTTCTTATTATAAGGCAAAATGGATGTTTTTTTTTAATACTGAACATAGCTGTATTACTTTGAGCTTCTTTTGAGGCTTTTTTACTAACAATGTTGATATCCAGTGTAAATTTTAATTTGATTTATTTCTGTCAGGCTGGAACTAAAGCCAGCTAAAGACCTTGCTATCCTCAAAAGACTGTATTTTCATTATTATTGCCATTAAGTTAATTACAACTCAATTTACTATTTTAACCATAGAAGATGCATTTTTTTTCTGTGTATAAAAAAATGCTTTGTTCACAAGTAATTCTGAAACGGGAGCAAAACAGTGACATCCTTTCTGAACCCCACATATTTGAAAAGAAGAAAGAGCCCCTGATCTGGCAATCTGGCACAAGGGGGTAAAGTGATGAATTGCACTCTTCAGTCATGGACTTGGACAATTTGACAATACCTTCCAAACCCTGTGATTCCTCCCCGTCTGACCATCCCTGGGTGTTACTCAGTATTTGAAAAAGATACATGTGTGCTGAAAAAATACAAAGTGAGCCCTTATTTCAACATGAAAGCACTTTGGGGCAGAAAGAATTTATCTGTGCAAACACCTAAAAGAGATGGAGAGAATGTCAGGGAAGTGGATGTGATTAGTCATACCCAGTGGGAGCAGGCCTGCAGCTGTGAAGGATTCTGCCCTGACCTTAGGAGTAGACAGCTCGATTGTGTTTAACTGCTGCTGCCTGATACATTCAGACAGTGCAAACTCTCACGCTCCTCTAAAGACAAAGGTGGGTACCAGAACACGCTTAATTGCAAATTCTTTGTAGATCTCAGCTGTGCTCAGATGAGGTTTAAATGCTGACCCTCCCTCTCAGGAGTAAGGACATGCAGGATTGTGTCTGAGCTGCCATCCTCCACTGAGACTTTGGATGTGAAGGAAGTTTCTGGGCTAAGATGCTGTCCAAGAAATTTCCTTCTTGCACAGCTTCTAGACTGGGATATTTTTTTCCCCAGAAGGGATACACCAGCATTTTTTGTAGCAGTTAGAATCTTATCTAAGCACTGCCTGTGTCACAAAGCTCCAAGATGCCAGCTCTGACAACGGGGAATGCCAGAACAGGTTTGGCTCCAGGCTCAAGAGCTGATTATGTGTTTAACTGTGACTGAAAACTTGGTTGACTCAGTGAACTCCAGCAACAATTCACTGTCCCTTAAAATTGAAGAGTACAGTAAAAAGGCAAACTCATATCTGCAGCAGTGCAGGAATAATGGTTCTCTAGTAGGTTATAGGTGCAGGTTGCTCTCAGATGCTATAGGGGCTTCCACGCAGGCAGCAGTTTTGGCCAGTGCCAGTTTTGGAAGATCAGAAATTGTAGGTTGAGGGTGGAATCGGCTCTCTTCAAGGATTGTATTTCACCTGGAAGCACCAACTTCTCAACCTACCCAAACACAGCCTGTTGTGGCAGAGGGACAGGAAATGCTTTGCGTGGGGCCAGGCAGCACCTGGCTGAGAGATGGTTCAGAGATTTTTGTGGAGCACAGACCACATCCTGAGAACTGCATGTAGCCCACAGTTCATGCTGCTTACAGTTGAGCCTGGAAGATTCCCTGCCCTACTGATTGCAGAAGTAATTAATAGCCTGTGGCTAGTTGCAGCGCTGTGCAAAATGCTACAAACTGTAACCTTTCTGCACAGCTGTAGAATGCAGAAGACACAGTAGAATCTCAGTAAATCCTGGCAATGTTTTATTTTCAGTTGGGGTTCAGCCAGGAGAACTGTAGCCCCTTCTATCCCCCTTTCTATATTTTGTTTGTTTGGTTTATAGGAAATTATTTGATCCTGAAAGTGGGCACTTTTTGTGAATATGTGCTTTCACCAGAAAGCACAGCACTGCCCAATGGCACCATAGTGCAAACAAAACAAATTGTGTGGGGAAATGACTGTGCTTCACCTCAGAATGTCACTTACTGGAACTGATTCCTTCAGGCCTGAGAGCAAGATTGGAAAGAAGAGCAACAACAGAGCAATATCTCTCCCTCTAGTGCCTACAGACCCAGACTTCCAGAGTATGACAGCTCAAAGGAAGACTGAAAGAGAAGAAAAAAAAACATCTGTCTTTGTGCAATGCATTTAGGATAAGCAAAAGCACATTCACAGCTAATTTTGAGCAGCCTTCAGAATGCAACACCTTATTAACTCTCTTGTACCTAATCCTTGCATTCTGGTATTTTTAGAAGGCATCATGCAATTCAGCTGTAGTTCCAGCCCAAGTCTCCTTTGTAATAGGTGACACCACTCTATTTCTCATTTTATAAGAATTAGCTTTCTGACAATAAGCCTTGCTCACATAACACATACTGATTTAACTAAATGAATTTAGAAATTATATTAGACATTCTTATTTCTCCCCACCTCTAAGGTGGCATTCATAGTTTGGTTTAAGGGAGCCCTATGTCGAGTCTAGGTGGAACTGGTTGAGACCTGCCTCCACCACTTGCCTGTCTCATCCTCTGCAGCAGGAGGAGAGTTTGGTCTAATTTCCTATCTGAAACTGTAGGAGGGTAAAGTCACCTCCATAGGCTAAGGGTGCTTTTCTTGGCCACCTTTATAGTGCAAGAACCCCCACCAGTACAGGACTGCAGCAATTGAGTGCATGGATTTTGAGGCTTTTGAAGACAGTGCCTCTTCCTTTGGTGGCTTATTATTTTTTGGTTTTGTGGGAACTCAGGGTACAGCTGTATCAAGTGTAAACAGTGCTATTTTGTCTGTGCCTGGTTTTATCCTGATCCAGTATCTCCCAGCCAGGAGGCTTAGGTTAGCTCTGGGCTGCCTCTAATGAGCTGCAAATGAAAACAAAGTCCTCTAGCCCGTGGTTTCTCTCTGTTGTGTTATCTAATCAGGGCTCTCTGGAACAGGACTTTGGAAACCTGTTCCCTGCACAAGCATATGAACAGGACTTATCAGTGGTTTGTGTTAAGGCTGCTTTGGAGCAGACAGAAATACAGAGCGGTCTTTTTGATGATTTTTTTTTTCATAAATGTATAATATGTTTTCTTACAAAGACAGATATAAAAAAATCCCCCTTCTCTTTAGATCTTGTAGAGCCCTACTCAGAGGTACAGTACATAAAATACCAGTACATCAGGAGATAAAAACTGACATTTTCTGGAATAAAAGAAGGAATGAAAACTAAAACCAATTCCTGTTCCTTTGACTTGCTAGAATGTAGATAAGAAACCTAACATTTCTAGGGATGGGTTTGTGTACATGGGAAAGCTGCTGAAAATCAGTGAAATATGTACTTAAAAGCTGATTATTCTGCACCTTTCCCTGGATAGATCCTTTAATACTGTACAAACAGTGTCCTTCTGCAGTGGAGGTTAATCTGTTTCTAATAGGTAAAAAGAGACCACGTTGTTCTGTAGTGCAAAATGTCTGCAGCCAGAATAGCTGGGCAGAGCCTTTTCTCCATGCAAAGAAAGTCTATCTTAATTGCAGTTAATCCAGCCAGAAAAGAGCAACAAATCTCTATGCACAAGAGGTATTTATCAGTCTGAAATGTGACAGGAAAACAATGAAGGCTTCCCCAGGGAGTGCTGAGTCTGAGCTCTTATCAAGCTGTCCCTTCATTTCACCCCAAAGTTTCCCTGTTGAAGAGGTTCCCACCTTAGGTATCGCATCACCTCCATGTTTGTAACATTACAGTGCATGAGGAAATTGTGTCCAGGGCCTCACTGTGCTGGCAAAATGTATCCCCACATCTTGGAGAGGGGTGAGCAGGGACAAGTGAAGGACAGGGCAGGAGTTTATCAGCTCTGGGTGTTTTACCTGGGAGGACTGGGACTCTTGCCATGCTGTGAGCTGCATCCAAAGGGGCAGAGGTGACAGGAGCCCCTGTGCACACACTCGGGCATTGGAGGTGTCCATCTGTGTGCACAGCACAGCAGCAGGCAGGGATCAACCTGGCCAGGGCATTAATCTCTCCTGTGATAAGAGCCATAAATCACAGTATTGAGAACATGCAGGAGGAGTGGCAAAGAGCACTGAAGATGGGGGATGTCATCCTCCCTGCCCACACCGAAGTAGAAAAGCCTGTCTTGTAGCCCACAACAATTTCACCCATTAGTCTGTTTAGTACTTCCTGTCAGAGCACTGTTTCATTTTCAAACACAAAAATTCTCTAACTATCTTGAAATAATAATTAATTTAATTCTCCTAAGCAGAGCAACCTGCAAATGGTATTTCTCCCATCTGCCTCCAGTATCTCAGTATATCAGAAGGCTTTCCCTACTCTCCTATTTTTTTAAGGACTCACCTGAGCCCTTTGTCTCAATCTTCTACAGCCTAAAAATAACTGTTCTTAAAATGGGTCAGTGTCTGAACAGATGTGGTTTCCTCAGTGTGGGTGATGTTGCAACAGGAAACCAACTTGCTACAGAACAGAGTCACTATTTACACTAGTCCTGGGCCATGGGTAGGAACCTGTCACAAATTTTAACTCAGAAAAACAAATGTTAGTCATAGGAAAAAGGGAGAAGGTTAGAGAAATGAAGGAACCGTAGGAAGCCAGACTAGTTTTAAATAGAGGCAGGAGAAATGCAATCCATAACTTGTCATGATGGGGATGAAAGCTAACTAGGATACTGGTTAGACCACTGGAGGACTCTGATTCAAGGAGTCTTACAGAAAGACTCCTTAAAAAAAGCCTTACAGATTATTGCCAGGGCAGGCACCCACCTGTTTAATGTCTGTAGTTCAGACTGGATTTGTCTGCATGCGTTCTGAATGTAAAAAATGATAATGAAGATAGGAAATGAAAATATTTCTCCTTAACCCATGAAGAGAGGCTGAGAGCCCTGTTGAAATAAAATATCTTCTGCAGATTTTGCATTCAGAATAGAGATTACATTTTCAGGGCCTTGAAGGTCTCCACGTGGTATTTAACCCTTTGATGCATGTTCTGCTTTGTGCTTCTATCACAGCCTGAGCAGGAAAGTCTGGGGCAGAGCACATAATTTCTTACACCGTGGGAGAAGTAGAAGTGACAAAAGCATTTCCAGAACATTGCTAGGAGAATGCTGAGATGCCCCATGTGCATTCAAAAATTACTTTTCTAAAAACAGAGAAGACACCTGCAATTGCTGTAATTGCTGGTTTGGTGCTCATGTCCACAGATCAAAAGAAAAGGAGCTCTCCTCCTGTTAGATAAGGATTACTAATCCAAATTGAAGGACATAGGGAGAAATCCTCTTTGTTTTGGAAGAACAATGGGAGTTGGTTGTGCTCATTAAGTAAAAAGTCTTGCTTTGGTGTATTTTTTTTCCCCATTGTGTAATCATTGCTTTACAGATTTATGGAATATAAGATTATTTTCTTTGACCTTCAATATATCACAGAACCTTCAGTTTCAATGAACTGACATTGTTGCTGAGAGGAACATGTTATGTTCCTTATGCTTGGCACAGTGTGCCATGAAGAAAGTGCCCAGTCTGGGTGTGAAGGTGTGACCGTGTTCACAGGGGTCTGAGGATGAGGGAAGTGATGAGGATCTGACTCCATGTTTCAGAAGGATGATTTGTTATTTTATTATATATATTATATTAAAACTATACTAAAAGAATAGAAGAAAGGATTTCTTCAGAAGGCTAGCTAAGAATAGAAAAAGAAGGAATGATAACAAAGGCTTGTGACTCAGAGAGTCCGAGCCAGCTGACTGTGATTGGCCATTAATTAGAAACAACTACATGAGACCAATCACAGATGCACCTGTTGCATTCCACAGCAGCAGATAATCATTGTTTACATTTTGTTCCTGAGGCCTCTCAGCTTCTCAGCAGAAAAAATCCTAAGGAAAGGGATTTTTCAGAAAACATGTCTGTGACATGAAGGTATCAAAAAATGGAGCAGCCAAGGTTTCATTTCATTGCCACAGTTTGACTTTCACAGTCTGACAGCTGTGCTGCTCTGAGCTCCCCTTATGTGGTTCTCCACTAGATTCCATAACAGGGCAGGTCATAGTTGACACCTAATGTTTTCCAGTGCTTCTTGTATTTGTGAAGCATCTGAGAGACAGATTTTCTTAGCAGTGTAGAGATGCGGTGCTTGAAGGGGGTCTCTAACACTCTCAGGCTATGAATTGTGGTAGAACATGCCAGATGAGCATAGAAAGGAAAGAAAATGAAATATAAATTCATTACTGCAGAGACAGAACAGCAAGGATAAATTCTGTCTGTTTCCAGGCATCTACTTTATATTCCCACATAAGGATACCATTAGTGGAGACAAACTGAGCTCTTTTGATCACTTTCCACTGTGAAAAGGGTCAATCTTCCTTGCTCTTCACACTCCCTCCTACATGATCCTGACTCACCCTTGGGCTGGCTTTCATATTCATTGAGCTGATGCAGCTCATTAACCCATCAGAAAACTGGCCTTTTTTTTTTTTTCTTTTTACGTCTCTGGATTTATTTTCTGTCAGTTCAATGAGCTGAATCTGCTCAGCCAGGGGTCAGGGAAGTGTCAAAATTAAGGAAGCATGGGTGGGAAACAGGTAGAATTAGGGGAAGGAAGAGGAGGAAGACAGGAAAAAGCACACAAGGTGAAGGAACAAGACTGCTTCTTTCAGGGACAGAAAGCCTTAAAATCAGCTTACCATGGCTGATTATATCCTTAGGAAGGTGATTTCCCTGGAATTCCTGTGGGTTCAGTGTAGAAAAGGGAGTTTCTTTTGAGGCTGGATAAAAAGGAAATAAAGGGAAATAATCTAATTTAGGCACACAGGTTAGGCAATATAAATAGGCCTGTTCT
Organism: Ammospiza caudacuta; assembly: GCF_027887145.1. Lineage (NCBI taxonomy): Eukaryota > Metazoa > Chordata > Aves > Passeriformes > Passerellidae > Ammospiza > Ammospiza caudacuta. The sequence continues at coordinate 113,663,129 of NC_080594.1, forward strand.
TTACTGCAAAGACCCCTGTGAGCAAAGCTTTAAAACACAGTTAGTGACTAAATGCCTGGAAAAATGAAACAGTTGTCTCTACATGGAGAAGTGCCTTCAGAGAGCTCCAGAAGGCCTCAAGTGCAGTCAGAAGGACCCTGCAGGGCCAGGGAGCAGGGCATGAGCCCAGGTGGGTTGGCTGTGGCAGTCAGAGTGCAGCAAAGGCTGGTGAAGCTGGTGTCGCTTGGAATTTGCTCAGGCTCTGCCTGAGGAGGAAATCAGGAGCGCTCCTTGGCACACACCTTGTTTTCAGCACAGCAGAGCCCCCCACCCCCGCCATCCCCTGCCTGTCACCAGCTCTCTCCTTAACTTTGTTTCTCTCTTGCTCTCTTTTCACTTCTTGCCATTGTTTGTAAAACTACTACTGAAAATGACCTACAAAAATAAATAAATTGAATGAATAAATCATGAGGGAGAGAATGAATGTGTGGGTGTGTAGGTGGATGACACAGAGAGCCAGGCTGGTGGGAGCAGCAGGAGCTATCAGTTCATTTGCTGTCAGCAGCAGAGCCCCAGGGAGGGTAGGGACATTAAGTACCTGATTGTGCAAGGTGCTGAGTGCCTTCATCTTCTTCATTTTTGGAGATAATCAAAAGCATTTCCAGACCATGCCAGTAGAGGCTTCCAGGAAGGATGAAGAAGGCAGAAGACTAAACCTGTAGCTTTTATCCTTTGTTTTTTTCAGTTTTCAGATCCCTAAGGATTTTTTCCCCATAATGAATCTTTTGGTAATTGCCTTTCATGGAGCCTTTTAAAACAATCAATGGACCCTCAAGGCCCTGTGCAGCTGAGTTTCTGGGATTCAGATAATGTAAGGCAGGAAAAACTTCCCTTTTGCAAGAGCAAGTCTGGAAGGGTAATTTCAGAGTTTATATTGGTTGGATCCTCTCAGGTATGACTTTTAGCTCCATGGAAGACACTTGCTGAGCCACTGGCCCCTTGCCACACCACTGAGCCCTGGGACTTTTCTGTATGGGATCATGAGGTGAACTCTGCAGTTGAGGAGGGATTTTGATGCTCCTTTGAGATTTGCCACATCTCACCCCAGGGATGAAATGTGCCCATTATGCTGATAGCTTTGCTCTTCACAATGAGGCATTTACAGCTGGAATTCAACTGATTGCAGAAAGGCAAGGTATTATTAAATGGACAAATTCTGACCAAAAAAAAAAAGTGTTTTAATTATCAGTGGTGTCTGCAGTAAGTACTCAGTGCTCCTGACCTTGCAGCAATCCTCCCTTTTTGTTTCTGAGGAGTTCAGACCTCTGTGTGATATGTCCAGAGGATAAGGTTGTATTATGGTATGAGGTAGGAAGAGCAGCATTTTAAAGAATGCTTGGAAATGTGTGTCCATGCCTGTGGGTTTTGTATATGTACATTTTCCTCTCACCTTTTTAAAATATGTGTCTCTTTAGCACTCATCACAGGAGTCTAGGTATCCCTCCTAAATGATAAGTAGCTGTATTAGAACTAAAGAAATTGTCTTGAATTTCTCTTCAAGTAAAGTGTGGCTTGTTCCTGTTCTCTTCTAAAAGTTTGCTGTGCCACAAACTCTACAGCTGAGCACTTGAGGTGTTGTGGGAGATCCAAATGACACGCAGTGCAGCCAGCCCTTGGGGACATTTTGCACTCCCCTGAAGAGCCCAGGAAAGGAACACAGGATTTTTCAGTTTCTTTTTCAGTATTCAGGGTAGCAACAGAATTGAGAATAGGGTATAGAGGATGAGGTATTGTTGGTTGCACGCTGTGCTTTTGGGAAGATGTGATGTTCTAAATCGATTTCCTCTTTAAACTTGGCAATTGTATATGCAGGACTAGGGAATTACAATAACAAAGTTTGGAATTCATAAATACACTTATAACTTTGGTCAAGTGCAAATCCCTCGGGTGGTGAGGAAGGCACAGTGAGCCCATCAGCCACAGGTAGAACAGTCTCCACAGATTTCTACAGAGATTGCTCAGCATCAGCCATTTATTCAGCTGTGAGATGCTGCTCACATACAAAGTAGGCCAGGATGTCACCTGACTGTGGCTGACAGCCAGTCCACTGACTGAGGCTGGAGCTTGTTCCATATGTGTAAGCCCAAGGTTACCTAAGTTAACTCAACAAGAAGGAGAAAATTCAAAGGGAAATGTGATCAGCTGCACCAGAAACCTCATTATTGTGAATCTGGGAGCCTCCAGAATGAACATCCCTGTCAGGTCAAGCATTATTGCCCCCCATTCCTCCACATAATACTGCTCCCTGTAGGACCTGATGGGTCAGCATCACTGGCAAACTGCATGAGCTTGCTTTGTGCCAGGGCTGGGCAGGACAAGTCCAGCCCTTCCAAGTGGTTTGGAGCCTGTGACAGGAGTGATGCAGGAGCTGTGCTCCTTGTCACCCTGGGAATGCCACCACCTTTCTGGATCCTTCCTGGCCTTGGACATCTTCTGTCCATCCTCACAGTGTAAAGTCCTAAAGCAATGGATGAGGAAGGGAGTTGTGGCCATAGGCTGATGTGGGCAGCCAGACAAGGGCTGCCCTGTTAGAGATTCTGTGCCTTATCTTCTATTTGATTTCTTTTTCACGTGGCTGAAAACAATAGAAATTGAAAGTTATCTACATGATGCAGAAGCCTCCATTCCATCTTCAGGGGGAACTGAGACACAAAGGTACATAAAGCCTCAGTGACAGTCAGTGGGCTGGATCCTATAGAATGGAAAGGGGAAGACAAAACACCACACTTGGTGGGATTTCCAGAAGGATTTCGTTACTGAAGGTTCACACTGATTTGAGAGCAGGTGTCTAACTACATAAGCACATTTGTAAAACTATCAAATGTGCATTTGTATGCAGAGATGTCTAAATATTTACCTTTGTACAGCATTTAGTAACTCTGAAGTAAGTGTTCCTGTCCAGCTGCAGTGCAGGAGCCTGTACAATCATGCAAACATGGCCCTGCCTCTCAGCAGGGGATGGTAAGTCTGGCACTACATGGATTTAACTCAGACATTTGGCTTCTCAACCAGAACTGCACTTGAATGCTTTTTCAAATGCTCCCTTATTCAGCAAAAGAAGTGGTGTTAGCACAGCACCCTGCCAGTGCCCTGCACTCCTTTGGGTAAGGATTGTCCCTTGGTGAAGACAGCATCCATGGAAACTACAGAGGTGGCTGCTCTCCACCCTTTTCCAGGCATACCCTTGTCAGCTTCCTTGTATGTTTCTCAGCATTTGAATCTAAAAAAGCTATTAAAAATCTTAAAAGGATCAGAGATAACATTTGCTTGCTATTTACACACCTATTCCCAGTCAGATAACTCAGTGCCTCAGCCAGCTTGCCTGATAATCAGGACAGCATATGGAATAGTGTGTGCTTCTCCCTTTCACCTCCACTCTCTCCATCACTGCTGCAATCCAGTACCCAGAGCACTGTCCTGAATACAGATTTCCTTCTTCCTGCTCTGCTTATTTCCTTTAAGGCATTTTTTCTCCTCTTGTGGATTGACAGATTTATCAACACCAGCTAAGATTCATTTAATATGCCCAGCATAAGCCAAACAGGATCCTGGCCTGTCTCTCCATATTCTTTTCTCACAAAGAAATGGTTTTAGCTGCAATTATTTGCATTGTCTGCTGAAATATTTAGCAAATGCAATAGTTTGGTAGTCAGGTGTTGCTGTAACCTATCCTGAATGTTAAGTCTATAAGCCAATTCTGCAGTTGCCTGCTTGGATTTCTGTTTTGTTTTTCTTCCTGGTTGTGATGAGACAATATCCCCAGGGAGCAGGGACACAGCAGCACCCTGGGCTGGATGCTGCACTCCGTGTCTCTATGCTGGACATGTGCAGGGGCATCCACACACAGCAAGCCTGCAGAATTAATCCCAGATGCCAAATGTGGAGATGAGTATCACGTGGCAAAGCTTTGAATTTTTCATTTTTCATTCATTAAAAGGCAGTCAAACAGAAAAAAGCTTCGTTCTCATCCTCCTGAGTGCTGTCACACTCACTCATATGCACACATACACTGCTGCCTTTCCAGTTAATACCAAGGGATGTAATGCCACAGTAAGCAGAGAACTGTGGCAGATTTCCATGGATTATGGAGTATATTTTTATGGATCCAATTGCAAAAGAATCATTGCTATTTTTTTTTTTTTTGAGGTTTTAGTATCTCGCAAAAATATTTCTCTTTTTTTTCCCCTCTCTGTCCAATTTAAAATCTCCTCTGGCATTAGGCAAAATGTTTTTCTTATTAATCCCCATCAGTGTAGTCCTAGTTTGCTGCAGATGCTCTGCTGCATGTCAGAGCATGCAGCACCTGAATATGCTTATCTACCTGTAGGAATTCTCTCCTTGGCTCCCACAGCCTTCCTGCAGGCATGGAGCAGCCATCCATGGGCAGCAGCATGCACAGGCACTCAGAGGCATCCTTTAATCTGAGGTTACAGCCCACTGTCAAGTGCTGGTGGACAGAGTGCAGGCCAGACTGTCAGAGGTGCCAGCTGAATGCAGAGCAGGCACATGGATATCACCTCTTGGTGATAACAACAGAAGAAAAAATGCCTTTATTCACTGTAAAGAACATTGGCAAGGCATGCCCAACTCACCCACAGCCCTGAAATTGAATAGAGAAAAGGAAAGACTTGCATCTCTGTCTCTCTTTATGAACCTGTCTGTAACACACTCCAGGGCTCCTTTTCTGATAGAGGTGCAAAGCCTGCAGATTGTAACCCTGTCCAGCTTCCAGGCCAACACAGGGCCATATCTGGGACATCCTGGGGGTTATGCTCTTGATGATGGCACATCAGAGTCTGTGGCATCAGAGGATTTCCTGCCTGCAGCTTCCCAAAATTACTGGAAAGGCTTTTATGGAAGATTGTGCCTTTTTACAGTGTGTCACTGATAGACAGTGGTGATGCTGTCACTCTTAGGGAAGTGACAATATTCCTGCCTCCACAGCATGTTCACCTTGGTGCATGTGTTCTGATTTAAGAATTTATAAAACCATCTTAAAACAATTCTCTCAGTGTGTGACTGATATTGACACATCAAGGACACAATTATCATTCTGCTCACATGGAAGGAAAATGTTGAAAAGTAACCCTTCAGCCCATTCCTAGTATTCTCTATTTATCATTCACCAAATGTACACTTTTGAAATTGTAATATTTGACTAAAATTTTTTTAAAATGTTGACTTTTGGTGTTTTTTTCTCCATTAGCCCTCTCTCTGTCATCAGGCAAATGGCTTGGGGAAGTCCCCACAAATCACTTGGGAGCACTTGTTGAACACTTGGAGTTACAGAGCAGCATTCACCTTTGGCAAGAGCTGTCTCTGATCCTCAGGACAGCATGGGAAAGTGATACAGGGCATTCTAATCCTTGCAGGCAGATATTTGTCCTTGTAAAAAAATGAATCCTCATGGCACAGGAAATCTGTCCCAGGAATCTTTGTACAGGCAAGTCCTTGAGCTATGGACTTCTAGAAGCAGGGAAATTAAGGAAAATACTTGCCCTCTGCTTCTAAACTCTTCTAGGCATCTGGGTTTGGCCCCTATTGGATAAAGAGTTGTTGAGCTAGATAGACTACAGGTCTAACTGAGTGGGATATTTGTTATTAGGAGTGGTGATATTTGTTATTTTGGGATATTTTTTATAAGAAGTGGTTAATGCTAATCAGGAAACCATTTTTCATGCATTTTTTTCACCTCCATTGGCTTCAGCCACAGTGACAGGTCCCAGATGAGAATCATGCCAGTAGCTGAGAAGTGGTTTTTTTCAGTACAAGCAAGAATTTCCTGTTCTGTTCAAGTTGGTTGGGTCCACTGAATGGCCTCTGTGATCTATTTCAGCTCTAAGAAGCAAGTGTAAGCCACATCTTGGGGATGACATGTTCTGTCATGGTCAAAGGGCAGCAGATGGAAATGAAAGTTGGTGAAGTAAACAGTTAGGAGAAAGTGCTTGTCATATAACAAACAGAAGTGACTCATGCAGTGTCCCCTTCCCCCTCCAGTCCTTACATGAATCACCTCACCTGTGTCCAAGGAAAGGTCAAACCAATTTCCCAGTTCTTGGAAGAGTTTTCAATTTAAAAGTACCGCAGGATCGTGACATTATTTAGTGTGAAGAGTTGTATGAGCTCTGATTCAGTTTAACATGGGATTACTGTACAATTCTATTAGAACTGTCTCTATTACAAAATGTGATTAATGCACATCTTGACTGGCTCTCACTGCCAACACAGATTTTCCTTTTCCAAACTCCTTTAGTGCTCTCTCTAGCTCTCCCTTGTTATTTTTAATTGTTTGGCTTAGAAATAAAAAGTGAAGACATGGAGGAAACTATACTTTCACTGGGGGAAGAAGCAGAGACTCATTTTAAGAGGGTCAGGAATTGGGATTAAAAATAATTACTCTTCATGGTTTCAACTACAACCCATCCCAGTTATGCTAAGGAGTATTATGCTAACACTCTTTTTTTGCTTCTCCCTCACATTTGGGCTCTTTGTATTATTCAGAACCTAAAGGGAGGGTAAGTGCTGCTCTGGAAAATTTCAGCTTGTCAGAAGTGACACAGTGTTGGTAGCAGGAAGGGTTCTTTCAACCCTGGCTTTTCCATGGCTCTCCTCCTGCTGCCAGCCCCATTTGTTTCCATATTACATGCTTCTTACCAGGAAGGATACAGGAAGAAATTAATCCCAGTATGGATTTCTTTCAAGGCATATTTCTCTCATTTGCATTTTGGCTTGATCCTCTGTTAACTGCCATAAGATAAAATCAGGCAGCTTGACATTTTTATTTTGTTCTCCACACAACAGGTTGGGTTAACCTATGTGGGATTCCCATATGTAATTTACCCAGCTAGTTTATGTGGAAAATACCAGCACTCTTGAATTTGAGTTTGACTGAGTTTTCTCAGCATAAAAGCAAACCTCATTTCCAAATGAAGACATTTTTTTTCCCCTTGTGAAGTAGTTTGCCCTCCTGCATAGATGTGATATAAAGGAACATATATTCTGTTCTTCTGCCATTTCATTTTCCTCTTTTCAATTGTACACTCCAAAAGCAGGGGGTGAATGGGAAGGAGATGTCTTGGCAAATCTGGTCACTGCCATTACCATACCTGTAAATTAATTAGGGGGCAGTGAACCTTTTAAAATAAGATATTTTAATTCTGTACATAGGATCATGCTTGATTTTTATAACAAAATCCACCTATTTCTGTCTGCATCTCACGCAAGACTGCACCCATCCTGGAAAAATCAATTGAAGTGTTTCTGTGTTATGAAACATGGGCACTTATTTTTTAATTATTGCACTCAGCTTAAGGCTATGCTTCTCTGTGACTGGCTAACATGGATCTGTTATAACTCAATTACAACTCAAAATTCAACAGCATTAGCAGTTTTCATCACACTAAATTGTTATTGGAAATGCTTGTGGTGAGTTTGACTCCAAATATAACAAAAGCAACTAAAATGTTTGTTCTTCCTATAGATTACTTAGCCTAAATAGAAATTAATAAGGATGCAATACTCCATTTTTTATGTTTTGAAATAATTTATTTGCTTGGTTGTAGGAGCCAGAAAGTAAGTTGAGGTGAATGAAGTGGAAAGGGCACTTTTGCTCAGCGAACTATAGGCTTGAGATTGAATAAAATCATTGACAGTTTTACCAGGGAGGGTTTGCAGATGCCCATCAAAATGTCTGCACACAGACTGGCCCTGCAGCATGGGAGCAGCAGAACGCACTGCCACAAGGGACATCTGGCTGGGTATTTATACCCTGCTCATTGCCATGGAAACAGAAAGCCTTATGAAATGCAGACATCACATACAGAGGTGTTTGTGCTTTCCTGCCTCTCTCACACTCACTCTTTCCTTCCCCCCAGCCCTGGGGCTTTTATGGATGGTTGAATAGTGAGGAGGCCCAGAGTCAGCCAACAGCTTGAACAGATCCCAAAGCCTTGGGCCTGGGGCTGTGCCTGCTGCAGGGTGCCCTCAGCCCTGGATCCCAAAGCCTTGGGATGCCCGGGGCAGTGCCTGCTGCAGGGTGCCCTCACCCTGGATCCCAAAGCCTTGGGCCTGGGGCTGTGCCTGCTGCAGGGTGCCCTCACCCTGGATCCCAAAGCCTTGGGCCTGGGGCTGTGCCTGCTGCAGGGTGCCCTCACCCTGGATCCCAAAGCCTTGGGCCTGGGGCTGTGCCTGCTGCAGGGTGCCCTCAGCCTGGATCCCAAAGCCTTGGGCCTGGGGCTGTGCCTGCTGCAGGGTGCCCTCAGCCCTGGATCCCAAAGCCTTGGGCCTGGGGCTGTGCCTGCTGCAGGGTGCCCTCAGCCTGGATGCTCAGCCCTGGGATGCCTGGGGCAGTGCCTGCTGCAGGGTGCCCTCAGCCTGGATCCTCAGCCCCGCAGAGATCCTCCCAGCTGTCACAGGAGCTCCTGTGAGTGTCTGGCCATTCCAGGCAGGGGTGGGGAGTCCTTCAGCAATACCTGAAGGTCACAGCTGTGGAGAAGGAGCACCAAGAGCTAACTCATCATGCCTTCAGCCTCCCCAGGGATGCAGGGAGTTACAGCCATGGAGTGGGGGGTCCTGAGCTCAGAGTTTGGTGGTGGGCTCTCTGACAGGAGCTGGGGGGGGTTTCCAAGCTCTGGACCAGCACACATCCCCTGCTTCTTTGCACAAAACATTTCCTCTTTAAGCAGCCTCATGCCACATCCAAGATGGGAGCTCTTCCTCCTGTGGTCACATCTGGCACTGACTGTGAATTTTAGGTAGGTATTAATCATGGTTTTGCACCTCCATACCTCACTGGCATGTTGTGCCACTTTTTTTTCATCAATATCACTGTAATGTACCTTGGAGCTTATCAAATGAAGCCAATATCAATAAAAGTATCCTAGCTGACTTAAAAAATAAATTAGTCTTTTTTCTGCCTCTGTCTATAAAAGAAATCTACCCTAAGAGCTGGGTAATTGGTAACCTCTGGCCCTCTTAGCCCACATCTATATAATTTTCAAAGCTGTGTTTAACATGATGCTTCAAGTTAATATGCTGACACAATCTAATTTTCTAAAGAAAAAGGCTGACTACAGGTCTTCAGAAATTCTTAAAAATGTTCTGCTTAGTCTTATGGCAGTATGTTGTGCCAGCCAAGAAAAATGCAAAACCAGGTTTTGGGTGTCTTGGAGCAGTTAAGAGTCAGGAGTGCTGTGGAAGGAAAGGGAAGTTACCTCTTGTTTCCTGTGAACATCTTCTCCATTCTATAAAATATTGCTCACTCTCCTTGGCCAGATAAGGAATTTATAAATGGTAGAGAAATCAAGAATCCAGAACACTCTGGAACTGGGAATTTTGATGTCTAAAGCAAATAAAAAAATGCATTTCAATGACAGCATATTGCTGTTTTTATGAATTTGTTAGTCTTTTGATTTAGAAAGGGTTGTATTGTTAACATAGTACTTCTTTTGCTGTAGCTGCACACTTAAGTAGGCATGGTACAACACCCAAAATTGCTACCTAGAGATACAGTATTTTGTACACAGTAGGATTTCTAATTGCTTGAATAATACTACACAATGGAATCATTTCTTACGCAGTGAGAGCTGTTTCTCACTGCTTGAGCTATAATAACCTCTTGGGAAGTCACGGAGCTGCAAACTGTGATGATCTATGTAGAGCATTTTTGCTCAGTCTCTACTCTTAAAATGCTCAGCATTCACTAAAAAATGAATCAGGAGAAACTGGTAAAAATAAGTTGCAGAAACAGAATGAGATGGCTCTTCAGAATTATATATAGAAGGCTTTTCAGACGCCCACATCCCCTATATTAAAAACAGTGATTCAGAAAATCAGCCAGCGGATTTCTGAACCAAAGCATTGTGTGTGATTTTTGCAGTCCACATTTACAGAGATGCATTGTTTACAAGAATGAAATGGGCATTACAAGGCACTTTTGCAATACAGCTGCCCTGTGGTGTAGTCTCTTTACTTGGATGAGATGATGCTAGTTTTAATTTACCAGTTTAGTTTGCTATATGCATCTATGCATTATAAAAACAAACTTTCTTCTCAGAAATAAATATTAAACAATTCACCCAGAAATGTATGTGGTAATATTAAAAACCAAAACAGAGTGAGCCTGAAAAGAGTAGCAAAGTCATATATCTGATGCCTGCAGCAAAGAACTGGAGTTGGGAAGATATTGTGGTTAAACCTGCCTGAAGTCAAGTATTTGCCATCCAAATCCAGAATCCTCTTTTTGAAAGGACAGAAGGAGCTGCCTACAACCCAAACTCTCTACATCACTCTTCCAATCCTCCTTAAAGGTGAGGGGCCACTGGAAACACTTCGGTTTGTTGGTCAAACCACAGTGGCAAATGTTAATTAAACTTCCTGCCACAACCTGTGGAATTGAGATAAGGGGGAGGTTTCCAGAATTATGCCACCTACTCCCCTGGCATGGCATGTCCAAGGCCAGGGAGGTGCCCTGGGACCTCAGTGCCAAGGATCCAGCTGGCAGCAGGACCTGGCGCAGGGGCAGCAGCTGCCCTGGACCCACCTCCCAGACTGGAACTTCCACAGACTGGAACCTAAGGCAGTGCCAAATGCAGGATGACACATTTTGAATGGTCATGTGCCCCCCAAAAAATTATATTGGTGTGTACTGATGAGCCTAGGCCTAGTTTTTAATAAAGTTCTTCATGTTATTCACCCACCTATCCAGGAGTGTGAGCCCAGACTGCAAAACTCCAAGCAGACTGACAGCCTGGCACCAAGAGTGGGGGCTCTGCTTTCCCAGATGGAGAAGCTGCTGTGCAAGAGCTGCCAGCCCTGCCAGAGAATGCCCCAGATGGACAGACGGATCCTTGCTCACACCCTGCTCAAAAGACACCAAAGAGACGAATCACATACTGCACAAACCCTCCTTCCCCACCAGAGAAGACAGCCGAGGACCTTGTTAAATGCCCTTGCTCAGCTGAGTGCTTGATTTTTGTCCTGAATTATATTCTAGACTCAGTATGGAACAGCACTGATGGTGGCTGGGCATGTTATATAGGCATGTGAGTAGACTGAAATCTGATAATTTTAATTTAAATATCTAATAATTTTAAAAAATATACATCCCAAGGACTTTTTAGGCATTAGGGGTACCTAGTAAGACTCAAGAACTTTAGTTATTCAGTTTAGTTATTTAGTTATTTAGAATTTTAGCCCTTCCTGGCTCCTCTGCTAGAAGAGCAGCGGACAAACTTTTTAAAATATCAGTCAGTGTTTCACCTACTGTCATGTATGATCGCTTTCTGGACGGAATTAATGTTGGAAGGGCTTTTCTGGATGGAAATTAAGAGTAGGTCTAGTATTCCAGAGAAACAACAAGCCTTTGTTTGCCTTTGGGTGTTACAAGAAGAGAGGTTTGCTGTGCAGGGTATGACATAACTAAAAGTAGCTGTCACAGACCGTGAAAGTTAAGAATAAGGTACATATTCAGAGTACCTCTGTGTGCTCTTTCAGACTAGAAATCAGTGCTGTGCCATCTTCTGGGTTGATGTGGAGATCATGCTTTGCTGGATGCTACACAAAGGGAGCAATCACTGGCAGAACTCCATGGGCTCTAAGGAAAGGCAGGACTCACACCGAAGGAATTTGAAGCAGCCAGTTCCATTCTGAGGGTGGCCTCTCGTGTGCTATTTCTCCTCTGCTTTTCAAAACCAAGCTGGTGATCACAGAAAGCCTTGTCCTGCATGCCTTCATTCCAGAGGAATTGATTCCAGAGTAAAGTCACTCCCCATGCATTAGCAAGACAAGGCTTCCTGCTCAGTGCTCCTCTATCCTGTGCTGGAGCAGTTGCTTTTAAAGGATGTGAGACCCAGCTGGGGTTGACCTCTGCCAGCAAATGGAACAGCAGCTCAGCCAGCATGGCCAGTGAAGCAGCTCAGGTAGGATCTGAGATGGTCATTTGTGTTTGGACAGTCCAGGGCAGTTTCAGGAAGCAATGGGCTAAGTCCACACTGGTGACAAAGATGGTGACAGACACAGGGTGAGTTTTGTTCTGTTGCTGTCACTTGGGGAATTAGAGCCCTTGGAGGTAGCACCAGGAAGAAGCGAGGGATCAGCCCTCAAAGAAAGCTGTGTTTGAGGTAAAGGAGATTCCCCTAATAAATCTCTCACTCCCTTTCTCTCAGGTTGAGACAGCCTGTCACAAGTCTGCCACACTTTTGTCTGAAACTCCACATAACCCAGAGCTAGAAAAACAGAATTTCACAAAAGGCACGAGGTCCTGCAAGTGATGGGTGCCTGATCTGTCCTAGGGGAATCCACCAGAGGGATCCTGCAGGGTGGGATTTCTGGGAAGGGTTGCCTTTAACTCTGGGCTTGGCTGTGGGAGCTGCCCCTGTGGGGCATTGTGCAGGGTTGTATAATCCCAGTGAAAGACCTCATTGTGATGGGTGCTGCTCATGGCATAGGAAATTGTTGTGAGAGTCTCAGGCTGAAGTCTCCTGTTAACTCTATCCCAGCACTGTGCTGTTTGTGCAGAGATTGTGCCATGCTCTCATAAAGAGCTTTTGGAAGACAAACCAAGTGAAAGATGAGTATGCTGGAAAGGAAAAAAAAGAAAAGAAAACCAGTGTATGGGTTGCAAAAGTAGAGGTATGCTGGAAATCCCACCATGTTCTACTGTAGCCTTTCTACAGTGAAGCATTGCATCCATTGAGCATAGCATTTTTCTTTCTTCTTACCCTGCAATTTTGTATTTAATGAAGAATATTAATGCACATTTAAATTAGGATAAAACCACAAAGCTGATAAAGCCCCATGTGGACAGACTGGAGCATTAGAGAAGAATCCAGGAGACTAAACATAAAAGATCAAGACTTCAATAGGACTAAAAATTGTTTAAACCTATGTCTGGACTACCAAAATACCAACTGTCACGTTAGATCACTTTTCAGATATTTGGAAGCCATACAAAGTTTCCTCTGTTAGTTAATTACTCCCTTAACTGTCCACTACAGAGTTTCTTTCATTTCCTCTCCCAAACATCTGGCAGTAGATGCTGCAGAAGCCCACAGTCAGCAGGATGTGCAAGCAGGGGCCTAACTTTAGTTCATGAGTCATCCCTGTGGCTCCAGTGGGACAGTTCAGGTGGTTAAAGTTAAGCATGTACTTAAGCACTTTGCAGAAATGAAATGGATCTGTGCCAGGGGGAGGTTGCTGCCTAGGTGGGAACTGGTTGTTCGCTTCTCCTTAACCATTTGTAAAATGGATTTGTATAAAATATAATTAAAATACACCCCTCTGCTGTGAGAGCAATGATTCCTGATTTCTAAAAGTGGACCTCCATCAGCATTTACAGTGTCTCTCAGCCCTCCTGTTTTTATCAAGCCATTAGCTGGAAATGCTTTGATGGGGTTCAGCAGAGCAGGGAGTGACTGCTCACCCTCCCCTTCCCCAGCTCAGTGAGCCTGCAGGACACAGAGGGACAATCCTTGCTCCAGGGTCCCTGCTCTGTTACAGATGTTCTGCTCTCCTGGTGGCCCCAGTGCAGCTGCTGACCTGGAGCTGTGTTTGCAGTCTGTGCAGTCACCATCTGCAACCAGCCCTTCCCACTGCAGAGACATGGACCCAGAGAGCTTCCTCTCCTTCATGCAAATATTCATGGGGCTTTAAAAAATCCTTATTCTTTAAAATTCCACGTGGAGCTCTCTTATCTTGGAGAGCACATTCTCTGGAGCCTTGATCACCACAAGGCCTGCAATTAATTCTGCAGGGCTGTGCTCCTGTCTCCACCACATCCTGAGTGTTTGCCTTGCTCTGCTCCAGTGCCACAACCCCAGCACAGGTGACCAGGTGGTGGGTCAGGTGAGCTGCACAGGTGAGCTGCAGCTTCATGGGAATTCTGCTCATGCAGAATACAAGACCTGTATTGTTGTACCTGTACGGGAGCTGTAAAATGCGTCCCAATAATCCCTTTAATAAAATCAGATAGTGATTTGTAGCTGAAAGAACGGTTTCAAAACTCTTTAAGAGCGCCTGTGTCACCAGTAATTCCTTTTTTTCTGAACATAAAAAATGAAAACAACTTTTGCCAAATAGAGAGCAATTTTTCCTGAGCCCTAATATCTGTGAAGTATTTCTCCTTGCACATTTTTCCCAACCTGTCAGAATCGTAAGACTGAATATTATAAAGCCAGCAGCTTTGCTAGAAAATGTCAGGCAGCCACACATTTTTCAGAAGAACAGAGTCTACTTTATGCTGGGTAGCATTGTTTGAAATTGAGTTTTCAAAGTGCACAGTTTTTCATTTCCAACTCAAGGCTAATGGAAAAATTTCACTTCCAAAGGTGAGATATGGAGCAACTGAAAAGAGATATTTAGAAAAGAACTGCCATCTCAGCAATCATTTTCAACATTAGGATCATTTGACATTTGAAAACTGGTGGCAGTGATTCACTTATCAGAGGGACTTAACTAGGATTTGTTTATGTCTTTCAAATGCTAAGTGTAAATCATCAGTCTTGTGTGTCTCTGTTTTCTCCTCTGCAGTGTTCCTCTAAGCTCCCAGAGTTTCTCTCATCCATTGAATCATCATGTGAAATGGACTTTAATATTTACATTAAGCAAACCCCTTCCTTCCTTCCTTCCTTCCTTCCTTCCTTCCTTCCTTCCTTCCTTCCTTCCTTCCTTCCTTCCTTCCTTCCTTCCTTCCTTCCTTCCTTCCTTCCTTCCTTCCTTCCTTCCTTCCTTCCTTCCTTCCTTCCTTCCTTCCTTCCTTCCTTCCTTCCTTCCTTCCTTCCTTCCTTCCTTCCTTCCTTCCTTCCTTCCTTCCTTCCTTCCTTCCTTCCTTCCTTCCTTCCTTCCTTCCTTCCTTCCTTCCTTCCTTCCTTCCTTCCTTCCTTCCTTCCTTCCTTCCTTCCTTCCTTCCTTCCTTCCTTCCTTCCTTCCTTCCTTCCTTCCTTCCTTCCTTCCTTCCTTCCTTCCTTCCTTCCTTCCTTCCTTCCTTCCTTCCTTCCTTCCTTCCTTCCTTCCTTCCTTCCTTCCTTCCTTCCTTCCTTCCTTCCTTCCTTCCTTCCTTCCTTCCTTCCTTCCTTCCTTCCTTCCTTCCTTCCTTCCTTCCTTCCTTCCTTCCTTCCTTCCTTCCTTCCTTCCTTCCTTCCTTCCTTCCTTCCTTCCTTCCTTCCTTCCTTCCTTCCTTCCTTCCTTCCTTCCTTCCTTCCTTCCTTCCTTCCTTCCTTCCTTCCTTCCTTCCTTCCTTCCTTCCTTCCTTCCTTCCTTCCTTCCTTCCTTCCTTCCTTCCTTCCTTCCTTCCTTCCTTCCTTCCTTCCTTCCTTCCTTCCTTCCCACACACTAATGCCCTCATTGCTGCTAAATGCCCTCATTGCTGCTAAGCAAATATCATGGCCTTTATTTAAATACACATGCATAATAAATCTTTGCCAAACCACCCATGAAAATTACCAGCAGTTTCCTTGAAATTAAGAATACTCAAGTGTTTCTTCATTGCAAGAAATTTTTAGTGCAATGCCTCTGCTCTACCTGAAAAGCCTTTTCTGGTCCTGCCACACAATTAATTCCCACCTTCCACTGTAATTCCTGCTAGAAAACACTGAGTGTCAGCCTGCTGTCCTGGGCCAGGGTGCTGTCTGATTTAATTTCAAGGCAGGCAGAGGAAAAAAATGTGGGAGAGGAGCAGCATTTAAAGGGCACATGGGAATGAGCTGCCATGGCAAAGCAGAAGAGTGGTGGAGTCAAGAAGCAAGGCCATTTCTCCACAGGACCATCATCTGCACCATTTAAATTCACATGTAGTCCTTGCAGAAATGTTTCCTGCTTGTTTTGACTAGAGGAAATAAGGTAGCAGGGAATATAAAAGTGTCAGGCAAAAGGATTTGTGTCAGATTACAGCTTGTACAGCTGTCCCTGGAGCAAGACTAGGCTGCCCAAAGAAGACTACAGAAGAGGTCTAGCAGAAGAAATCCTTCTTTCTGCTCCTCACATCTCTTTTCCCTTTGCATACTTTTTGCTAGATTCTTCTGTCCTGCTTCTATTCCTTATAGTAACCTGAAAAAAATTCTGGTAGCTTGTCACCATTTCTTGTGCAACTGAGTAAAGAGTAAAGCCTGAGCATCACACACCAGAGTTTGGAATTAGCCTTGTACATCTTGGATTTTCCCTCTCATCCCCACCTTGTCCCCATTTAGGTGCTTCATACTGAATTTATCTATAGCCTGGTCTCACATGCTGCTGTCAATGAGCTTTTCTTTTAGCAGTCATTTATCTATGATCCAACAGGCTCAAAGATATCATAAAACTTCCTTTAAAAAGCCCTTTACTTTGCATTAATAGCAGCCAAGATGTATTCTCTTGAAATGCATGCCTGAACTTGCACATCTATTGTATCTGCCACTTACAGAATCACAACAATCTTCTGGATTACTGGTCCCTAAACAAGGAGTTTATCACTCCAAACACTTGAAAATCCTTCTAGAGGGCAAAGGCTTTTATCCAGGGCAATTACTTACCTTATGCAAAATATTCTGAGGATCACTTTCATTTAGAGAAGAGGTCAAGGAAAGAAAACCTGCTGAAAAAAATTCATTTTAAATTGCTTTGTGTGAAAGGAATGCAAGTGTTTGACGCAGTAGTCATATGAATGTGCTTGCTAACTCTGTCTGGAACAGGAAAGGAATATAAACAAATTATTTCATACAGTGTAGTTCTCTCTGTCTGAGAGGAAGTGAAACTGAAATGCCACCATTTAACCCTTGCAGGATCAAGTATTAGCAGCCTGGTTTAAATGACAGCATTGTTTTTTAAGTTTTCTCATCCCAAGCAGAAGCAGAGGCAAAGGGATATGCATTCTTCTTAAAGGGAAAGGATCTGTCAGTGTATGCCTGCCTCCTTTCAAAGATGTTACAGGAGGGCATGGTTTTTACAAAACCAAGTAAAAGTTGTTATTCAATGGCCAGTTGTGACCCCTCATTTAAATAAAGCAGCAAATGAAGCCAAAATTTAAGGAGGGAGAAGAACTTATTGTTAAACATCTATTTTACACTTCCATGAGCATCTCAGACATATTAAGAATAAATGTAATTTGAATAGATGCATATTATTTAGTAAGATAATGAAAGGGAAGTTTAGCAATCTGTGATGGAGTGCAACTGGCTGAGCAGTGTTTATTCCCATTAATATGCCAAAGAGCCCATCACCAGCAGCCCCAGAATGAGTGAGTCAAAATCAGCAGTGTGTGGTATATTCAGGGTCCCCTGTGGCAGGAAGGAAATTATGAACCTGACTCCATGTTCTTAGAAGACTAATTTGTTATTTTATGTTACTATATTATATAAAAAAATGCTATACTAAAACTAGACTAAAGAATAAAGAATTCTTACAAAAGGCTTAACAAGATACTAATGAGAAACCCATGACTCTCTCCAGAGTCCTGACACAGCCTGACTGTGATTGGTCATTAAATAAAAACAATTCACATGAAACCAATCAAACAACCACCTGTTGGATAAACAATCTCCAACCACATTCCAAGGCAGCAAAACACAGGAGAAGCAAATGAGATAATATTGTTTTCCCTTTTCTCTGAGGCTTCTCAGCTTCCCGGGAGAAGAAATCCTGCTGAAGGAATTTTTCCAGAAAATATGACCGTGACAAGCAGTGGAAACCTTTTACTTAAAGAAATAAAATGCACAGACATCAAAGTCAAGCACACAGGTACCACTTCTGCTGCACAAAGTCCAACCTGTGCACTCCAATGACAAAATGTCCCTGCTGCAGGTGAAGGGACCAACCTTTGTTCCTCTCTGCCACAGAGCTGCAGCCCCTGGAGGGAAGGAGTGCTGCCAGTGTGACTGTGTCTGCACAAGGGGTTTCTTCTGGCAGCAGAGAGGCAGCTCTGCCTCTCTACACCCCCAGGAAATGGAGGTGGCAGTTCCTCACAGCTGGCAGAACTCTACACCTGGGTGTCCACACTGAACAGTACACTTTATTTCTGAGCCA
Source organism: Ammospiza caudacuta (assembly GCF_027887145.1). Lineage (NCBI taxonomy): Eukaryota > Metazoa > Chordata > Aves > Passeriformes > Passerellidae > Ammospiza > Ammospiza caudacuta. The sequence continues at coordinate 113,681,159 of NC_080594.1, forward strand.
TTATTGCTGTGAGGGTTCACACACCCATAAAGGTAGATTGATTTTCAGGGAAAAATCCTAGTAGCATCTACCTTTGGCTTTAGAGGGGGACAAATAACATTTTGTTAAACAAAAGAATACATCTGAAGATGCTAATGGCAAGAGAAACCCAAAGAGAGTTCATTACAGGTGTCAAGGCTTGGCTGCAAAGGGGCAGCTGTGTGGTCAGCATCACACTGCATAGAAATATCTGCCCCAGTCCAGAATGAAGCCTAATTTGTGGCAATTTTCCTCTTCTTTTGAAAGCTTTTTTGGTTTTTGGAGAATGGAATGCTGCTCCTTCTTTCATCACTACCTTTCCCTTGGAGTCTGACGCAATTTTTAGTTATTGCTTTGTGAGGAGAATTGTTCATGATTCTGCAAACATGGAGAAATATGTTACTCACATTTCCTCATTCTTCAGCTCCTGGGAGAGAAATGATGGGATTCTTCTGGCCAAGTGTGCACTCCTGCAAGCCACCAAAGGATCTCTGCAGTGTCACATGGCAAAAAGCAGGGCACGACCTCATAGGGCACGACCCTCATTTAAAAATAGTTGCCTATGGAGAACTTAGCCTTTTTAAAATATCAGAGAAGTATTTATCACCTTTAACTGTGTGTATCTCCACCAGGATGGGATGAACTGCATCCTAAAAGGGCTTGCTCCTCCTCAGTTGACTCCAAAGGGAGCCTTGCCAGCCATGCCATTGCAGCTGTCTGTACTGCAGAGGTCTAAAGTTCATAGAGACCAGTTTTGTCCCAAAATGTCTCTCCACATCAGCCTTTTCAGTCACAGCACTGCACAGGCACTGTGCTCAGCATGTGCTTCACATTTCTGTAATTCTCATCTGACATCCCTGGCTGTGTTTGACAGGAGCCCAGGTGCTGTCTGTCCAGCACACAGAGGTCTCAGCTGTCCAGGGCCACCCCTGCAGCTGATGGGGCTCACCTGGGAATTGAACACTTCCTTTAAGGCTGCAGGGAATGCCAGCCTGGGCTGGGAAGGCCATTGCTCCCACAGTGTGATAGTAAAGTGGAGCAATGGCAGAAGGCCATGTCACCCGTCCCACACGCTCACAGCTCCATGCTGCTGTAACTCCAGGTGTGGTTTGACACACAGCAAAAGCCTGTCTAACCACTCTGTGCAGCTGAAAACTCCCCCTCTGCTGTGCCCAGCGCCTGTTCCCACCCTCATCCTCCTCCTCCTCACTGGCACTGGGAGTTCTCTTGGGAGCCAGTTAAACTCACCCTTCAGAAAGGATTTTTTCTCTCTCCTTTTGTCTCCCTGGTCTGGCTCACATCAGTAGCCAAGGAGTGATGGTGGGGAGGGCAGGAAGACAAAGATGAGGCCACAGGGTGGGAAGGGGCAGGGGCTGCCCTGGCTGAACCTTCAAGGAGAAGTTTTCTGTAAGGCTCAATACCTTCCAGTTGGAGGTTGCTCAGGACAAGTTACCTTACCTTGGGTGATGAGAAATAACACATTCAACTCCATACCTTTATATTTACCTTGAACTTGTGCTTCCCAGCTCCTAACACATGAGAGCATTTAATTTGAAATGCTGCTTGTTGATGTGCTAGGTGTGCTTCCATCAAGCATGGTGTGGTGGGTTCAGTGCTGGCCAAACACCAGTGCACTGACTAGAATGTACTCACTCATTTCCTGCTGTGAGATAGGATTGGGAGGAAGGTAAAGCAGGCTCCAAATTTTGAAAGGGTATAAAGAAAAGTTTATTATCAGTAATTAAAAGAAAGGGTAATAAGAAACAGAACAAAACCTTCAGAACACTTCTCCTCCCCCTACAACCTTTTATTTCCCACTGACAATGTAAAGAGACAAAACCTAAAATTTTCAGTCAGTTTACCACCTCTATAATAGCCTTTCTTCAATTCACACAGGGAGAGAAGTCCCTCTTGTTAATGTTAGCTTATTTCTGGGCTAAACAGACAAATGGGGATGCAAGCATCATAAAGTCATCCCAGTAGCCTTCTTCTCTAAGGCGGAGACAACAGGCAGAGTTCAAAGCCCTGAGACTGTTACCTGCTCATCTCCTGCCTCTTCTGGTTCAGACAGAAGACACTGCACTGACAGGATGCCTTCAAACCTTGCCTAGGCTGTCCCCTCAAAGTCCACCTGCCTCCAAAATGGCAACACAGTAGAGCCAGCAGGTGAGCAGTGAAGCAGCAGTGATCACCAGAGCTGTCTTCAACCAAAATGGATTGTGGTTTTCTTAGTGCCCTTAACAGTAATTTATGATGAATCCATAATATTTTCAAATAACTATCTCTTTTAGTTTAGTTTTTTGCATATTTTCGTTCCTGGCATTATAAAAAGAGATTAGTTTGATTATTTTCTGTAATTTGAAGTGGTCACCAGTCTGTGGCATCTTTTCATCTCCTGTTTCTTGTTTCTCCAGCAATGAACCAGCACAGCAGCTCGTGAGAAAACAACCTTCAAGAGCCAGAGCTTAGTTAAGTCAAGCCTAAATCATACCCCAGGATTCTCAAATAAGGCTTCAACAAAAAGGCAAGTGTGGGAACAAAGACCATGCTGAGTTAGAGAAGCTTCTTCTGTCATGATCATTTTCATGACCACCACAACTTCTCTTCTCTGATCCAAAGAGTCCAACACAAGGCCAGGGCTGGGTCCTTTTTCTTGCTAAATGAGATGTCCCAATTTATCTCACAGCTATGTAAGTGATAAAAGCTTGAAAGAGCTTTAACCAAAGTCATTTGCCAGCGCTTGGCTGTCTGGGAGCCCTGAGGACCAGAGCACCTCTCCCTGCCCTGCTTCCCTGGGGCTGCTCTCTGCAGTGGTGGGAGGCCCTTGCAAGTCTCACCTCCCTGTGGAAGATGAGATGATCCAGATCCTGCCCTCATCCCAGGAGGTTCCTCTCAGGTCCCTCGTTGCCTGGCAGCAGCTTCTGATCACTCCTGAGCAACACATCCACATCCTTCTCAGGAGCAGTTGCCATCCTCCAATCCTCCAGGCTGTCCTGATTTTCCTGTACCACTTATTAATGTTCATAATTGCAAAATAATTGGGCCTGCTGAGTTTGTAATGAAGGCACAATTTTAAATGCTGTAATCAAAGAACTTTCAATTGGATTAAGACTCGAGTGTCCTAGTGGTTTAATTACAGGCCCAGGTAAGCACAAACAAGCTTTGGGTTTACTCCTGTCTTTCAGATAGGCCACAGCAAAGTCTTTGTGCCCACTTGGCATATTTGAATATATTTGAACTGAATATTTGACACTACTTGAAGGTTGAGCCCCAGTAGCCAGGGTTTCTGTGTGGGACCCCAGGCAGTGAGGATCAGCCCCAGACAGGCACAGATCCCAGGGTGAGGCACCCCCAGATTTACTGAGTCAAGGTGACAAATATCAGTGAAGAATTCCATAGGAGGAGACATCACCCTGTGAAATAAAAGGCTGAACTGAAGGGTATGCAGCTTGACAAATGGCCCAGACAGCACAGCCACTGAAAGGTGGTGTCCTCCTCTCCCCTTGCTCCCAGCCATCGTTCTCAGCCATCCTGCCTCCTCCTCTCTCTGGCAAAATTGCTTCAATACCCATATGGAAAAGTAAATATGGTTAAAGGCCACTTTTTATTTCTTTCCTTTTTTTTTTTTAACCTGGAGGAATAGCACAAATATTTACAATAGCATGGTGAAGCAGGGAGCCCAGGGACAGGGACAAGGTGCTGGTGGTGAGAGGAACCCCTTAAGAGAGATGGAAATGTCAGAACCCATATGCTGAAATGTTGGTCAAATTGAATCCTAAGGAGAAAGGTGGGAATGACTAAGTGTAAAGGGTGTTATTAAGCTTGAATCCTATAAGGACAAATAGTTATTTCTGCCCTGCACCTCTGGAAAGGGCAATGTATTTCAACAGCATTAGAAAATGGAGTCTATCAAAAAGGCTTCAGACAATCCCTGGTGACAAACCTCCTAATCTGGGGCAGGGGAGATGTGGCACTGCAAAGGAGGTCTGAGCAATAGGCAAAACACTCTGGGACTGCAGTTTCACTTCTGCTTTGGCCATTTGCAGCCCAGTCCTTTTCGAGCTGCACTCTTTGAACTCCTCCCCAGCACACTCAGGGACTGGTTGGTAGGCAGGATTTGCTGCAACTGCCAGAGAGATTAATTGGAAGAGAAGTGTAGATCAACACCATCAGCTGCACACACACAAAAGTATCAATTTAACTACTTCAGTGTAGAAAAGATTGAGATAAATTGGTACAATCTTCTTTCTGGACAAGGTCAGAATGTAGATGCTTTCAGCTTGCCAGGTGCAAAACCGGACAAGCTACAGCACCACCAGGAAAAGGAAAATATATCTGTGGGTCTATGCCAGTTATAGAAGTGTTATAACCAAATATATGAAAATAGGTAGGGGCTGCCCATGCTTTTGCAACAATTGCATCTACATATGTCATACTAAGTTCAATTGTAGTTGATAGCATTTTTCTAGTAGCACAATGGTAGTTTTATTTTACTGTGGGGTGGTTTTTCTTCATCTCACTGGGATTTGTCTGCTTTGATGCCCTACTGAAGCCCCTAAAAAGCTGAGAATTATTTTGAGATCACCAGGAATTCCTATTAAATGATAAACCTCAATGCAAAAAGAAATTAACAAATGCAAATCGGTAGTCATCGAATTTTGACTGTTATGTAATCCCTGAGGTTTCATGGACATCCATATTATATTTACTCAGTTTAGAGGTAAGAGGTACAAACAGAAATTTATTATTTCAAAGAGAAAAAACCAACAAATTGCCTTTACTAGGCTGAAGCATCCATGAAAGTATCTAAATGCAATTTATCTTCATTATAAAGACTCAGTATTGAGACATGAGTTCTCTGCTATCATACTAGAAATTATTCCAGCTCCATTTTCACATATTGATAATGATGATACTAAATTATATTTCATAATTATAACCAGTATTTTGTATTTGTACAGATTTTATTTAACAAGTTAAAATTATAATCTAATCTTATTAGCAGATCATCATCTTTGGTCTATCTTTGAAGGGGGCAAATGGAGTAAGAGCTACAAGGTGGGAGATTCAGCTGTCCAAAGGTAAATGTGTTGCCTTTTCAGAGAGAGGCCCTTTAGGCAGCACAGAGGTGGATGCCATGGGAATGATTGCTCTTAGTCTAGAGCAGCCCAAACAAACCTATTTTGCCACTTTTTACACTCCTAAATGTACACAGGGACACCGCCTGATGTTTTATTTACTCAGTAAATTTGAGCAGACATCAGACATTAGTCTTTCAAGAACAGAGAAAAGCCACAGTTTTGTCAAATGTGACTGAAAATGGAAAATTATGAGGGAAAACAGCTGCTCTGCCTTACCTCTGTGAGTGCTGCACAGGTCCATGAGCACATTTAGGGGGAAAGGGGAAAGCAGTGTTTGCCAAATTGATTTATTTGTGATAGCTATGCAATATAAACATCCCAGCAGCTATTCCCAGATTATTTCTCTTAACAGGGTGATGAGAACTGGACCTCCCCTGTGCTCCTGAACCAAACCCATCACCTTCATCCAGGAGCCCCTGAGGGGACATGGGGATGGTCCAAACCCCTCCACAGCTGCTGAAGGGGAAGTTTAAATAAACTGTGTGCTTCCTCAGCACTAAATCCTCCTGTTCCTGAAGTACTTGCTGACAAAGTGAAGTGGATTTTTCTTGAAGCTAAATGTCCCTTTAAGGATTCATGTAAATCCTTCATGGGTTTTGCTTTCATTTTCAGAATGACTGAATTTTATGGAAGAATCATATCAACTCTTCCATTTAAAATTCAGTCTTGCACCAAGGGATGGTTTCTATCATTATGTCTGTAGTTAGTAAAAGCAAGGCTTTACCATCTGAGCTGCACAAAAAACAGCTAAAACACTTTACAGACCCTGTTTTCCTTTTCACAGTAGTTAGTTTCTCAGACAATAAGCAAATATATCACTCTTCTAGAGCGGAGTTTCATTTTCTCCTTATGTACATTACCTCAGGAATGATTAAACTTTGGGCTTGGTTTGCAGCATCCAATTTCTGCTCCATCCAGCAGCTCTTGGCAGGATGTTTTTGGGATTATGTGGCACAGAGTGAGCGTTGGCAGCACTGTCCATCCACGAGGGTGCCCCTGACACATCCCAAGGGGTGTGAGGAAGAAATGCTCTCCTCTGGATTTCCCAGAAGGCTGGGGCAGGAAAGAGGGAGCTCAGAGCCACCCTCTTTGGGAGAGCAAACAAGACATCAGCTGCTTCCTGAGGTCTCCCTGGGAAACGCACAGCTCATAGGAGCTCTGGATCTGGTGGTTCCTCTCCATGAATGTTGCCTAAAAATAGAGCTGAAATGTGGCTGTGCAAGATACAGCCTTGTGGCAAACAAGGAAAGTGAGCACACAGCCATGAAAGTTTTGCTTATTTTTCTATTGTGGTCTGTAAACTGTTAAAATATATTGATTGTGCCATTTTATTTTAGGGTCAATTGCCAATAAGCTTAAGAAAATCTTCTGTTGTTCCACTAGTCCAGCTTGGTGCAGATCTCAGGGGCTTCTTGCCTGTTTCCAAGTTTTTTTTCCAGCAGGCACTTGGATTCAGTTAGCTTACAATGTAAATGTTGTTTGTAGATACATGCCAAGTACTACAGACATTTACAGGATGCTTGCCTGAAACTGTCCATTATAACTTAATTTTCAGTTGCCTATCACTTGGGTAGACATTTTCCAGAGTTTCCATCAGATTGAGAGTAGAAGCCATTTGCATGTGCATGCTGGACTCGTTCAGAGCCACAGGGAACATCCCACACTGGTCCTGCCACAGAGAACTGAGCCCATCAGGGGAGACATAGACAAAACTGATAAAGCTTTTCCAGGCTTGCTTTGTCAGGGACAGCCCTTATTCTGAAATTGCCAAACTCATCCTGAAGAATCCTTGAGTGCAGATGGCATAACCTGGGGTGTTTCCATGCCCATAGCTTTGCTTCCATATCTCAATCCATCCCAACATATTTTGGAGAAAGGCTGCTTGGGAGGGACTGCTGCTCAGGGCAGATTGTGGAGGGTCTGACACTCAGGAGTCCAGAAAGCCCAATGATGAACCTCCCTCCTTTCCCAGCTTCCTCTGGAGGAGCACAGCTCTGTCTTTCTCAGGATGCAGGAGTGGGAGGAGGGGTGACACAAGGATGTGTGAGACAGCTGAACTCAGCTACAAAAAAAGCTGCTGCCCTCCCTTGTTTAGAGATGTACACAAGCTGAACTTGCAAGCCTTGCTTTAATGATGACTCCATATCCACTGTGAGCTGCCTTCCCACTTATCCATTATATGCTGTGGAAGCAGAATAGGCTCAAATGCAGCTGAAGCTTCTCCAGCACTCTTTAAATCTGCTGTACACTCCTCCATAGGCTCCACTTTTGGGAGCTGGGATGTTTTATTTTATTCTATGTGGTCTTTAAGCCCACAACTCACCTAGGCTCTGCCAAGCTCATGCAGGCAGGTCAGGAGGCCATGCAGAGATTCTTGCATGGAACAAGGGCTCCAGAAACCTCATTTTTTTGGTCACACCACTACAGTTGTTCACCATTATTGTGCCAGAAATGGCACCTCTGGCCATTGACAGGACAAGCTGTCAGCACTGGTGGAGGAGTAAAGATGTTGGGCAGCAATACTGCCAGGTGGAAGCCATAAACTGGGCTGCTTTCCTCCTCTGACACCAAAGCATCAAAGACAGCCCAGAAAAGACAGAATGAGGACAAAACCAAGAGCATGGAGACTTGAGCAATGAGGACTCAGCAGTGTCTCTGTTAAAGGCTTCTCAAAGGTCATGTAAGCCTTTAGAGACCAATTTACACAAGTCTTTTAGGGGGCCTGCATCCCATGTCTTGCTGTCCTCCTCCCCTCAGCATGCCTGACATGTTTTGCATCTTTGGTTCCCTCACCACCACTCCCCTTATGGATATCTATCACCAGCCTAGTTCCTTTCCTAAAGAAGGAATTAATTTCCTAAATCCTTCCATCATGCCCTTGGCTTCCTCTGATTTCTCCCACATTCTTGCTGTATCTCCTTCCAGCCTGGGTAGATGATGCCTGCACATTTGTCATGCAGCAGGAATGTCACCCAGTCCATGAATGCAGCCAGGAGGACAAACTTTGTGGGTTTTTCAACCCCCTGCAACTGACTGACCCTTCCTGTCACCAATTCATCATGCTTTCATCTAGCTCTGAAAAATCCTGTTAGAGTGTTGCAGTAGGGCACCACACCAGTCTGAGATGCCTCTTCTCTTCCTTTCAGAAGAGGAAGGAAGATTTCAGAAATTTCATTTTTCTTTAGTGTCTCACCTGGAAAAGGATCAAGAAACATAACCTTGAAATAAAGCCCTGCTTTATTTCACCCAAAACTCAATATGGACAATCAGCTTTACTTTACATGTTATAAAAACCATGGTGCTGAGTGCTGTAATGTTTACAGATGTATTTTTATTAAATTTACACCTACAGTTTTTGTGCAGTCAGTCTCACAAATGACAAACACAGGCCCACTAATAAGTCAGCTGAGAACTGCACAGAGGAACCAGGCTGGGATGGAAAGGATTTTGTTGTTGTTGTTGTTGTTAAGGATGGCATGAACAAGGGGAAGCAGTGAATGCATCATCTTTCATTGGTGTGGCAGGATAAGAGCTCTGAAGGAGCCCAGGCATGCCCAGTCCATCAGAAGAGGAAAACAGAGAACTGCAGGTAACATTCTCTCCAGAGAGCAAAAGAGGAACCGAGACCGTAAGAAGATGTCCCAGGGAAGGCAGAAGTGAACACAAAGGCAGCTGGAGAGCTCCTGGAGCAGGGAAGGAGTGGGAAGGCCTGTGAGGCTGGAGATTGACTGAATCCTCTGGGCAGTCACTCTGGGCACAGCTTCTCCTCTCTTCAGGAAATTGGGTTGTGCTCCCTCAATTTCTGGCTGCATGTGCACATGGCCAGGGAGAGGCTGCAGAGGGACAGGCAGGGAACATATGGGATGGCACAATGTGGATAAAGGGAAATTTTGCCCGGGTCAAACTGTCAGGACAGAAGACAAGGTAGGAGCATGCAATGGGGTTAGATGTACTCCTGATTCTGCACAACACATGCTTTAAATGCCTCAGTCCTGAAAACACAGCATTCTGAAAGGAATCTGCCCCTTGTCCTCTCCAGCAGGCACTGGTCCCTTGTCCACCTTTCCAGCACTGCCCCTCTCTTGGCATGGCTGGGACAGAAGAACATCAGAAACTAAAGGTCCAGGGCAGCTGGAGAGAAGAAAGGGAGCCCAGAGAGAGAAAAGGCATCTCCCAGTGAAACACACAGAGTAGAGGCAGAAGGGTGAAAGGCAAGGGGTGAGAGGTAGAATGGGAGATAAAATTATGAGGAGTGGTATGGGAGAGGTAATTGTGTCACTGAAGGTCAGAGAAGGGAGAGGAGAGGAGAGGAGAGGAGAGGAGAGGAGAGGAGAGGAGAGGAGAGGAGAGGAGAGGAGAGGAGAGGAGAGGAGAGGAGAGGAGAGGAGAGGAGAGGAGAGGAGAGGAGAGGAGAGGAGAGGAGAGGAGAGGAGAGGAGAGGAGAGGAGAGGAGAGGAGAGGAGAGGAGAGGAGAGGAGAGGAGAGGAGACCAAGTGCAAAGAGAAGCCAGCAGGACTGGAGGAAGAGGAGAATATGCAGAAAGATTTGGATGATGAGATCTCCTTGGAAAGATGAGTGTGATTTTTGGGTAATGGCTTTCACAGCACTCTGGGAGGGACTCCATGACCTGCACTCATATCCAGTGGCTGATGCTGCCTTGGAACTAAAAACCTACGTGTCCTGAGTGGTGACTCTTTCTTCTGGGCAGCAAAGAAGCTCAGAAGCTGCTGCTGCTCATGCTGAGGGCGTTGGCACCAACAGGAGCTGATGCCATGTGTGGCACTGGCAGGAGCTGATGCCATGTGTGGCACTGGCAGGAGCTGATGCCATGTGTGACACTGGCAGGAGCTGATGCCATGTCTGTGACTGGCAGGAGGTGTTGCCATGTGTGTCACTGGCAGGAGCTGATGCCATGTGTGGCACTGGCAGGAGGTGATGCCATGTGCATTTACCAAGGTCCCCATCTCCAGCAGCACCCGAGCACACCAGGAACTCTCCCAAGCCAAGGCAGCCAGGAGCCTACAGAGTGTGATGGTCACTGCTAACAATTTTGTAGCTCATTGGGGCAGCCCCTGCCCCTTCTGCTGTGCACAGAGGGGAAAGCTCCCTGCACACCCATGTAACTCACATTCATAACAGATTATAATTTTCAAATATTTGTCAAGAATTATCAAGAGCTATGCCAGAAATTATCTATACATCAGAGTCACTTATAAAGTGCAGGAGAATGCCTGGAGAAGCTGAGGTTTAGATTGCAAATAATGTGGCATCATGACAGCTTTTCACTGGGAGTTGCAGCACGTGCGTTTGCACTTCTATTATAAAACCTTATTCAGCTGCTGAAGGGGCTAAAGCCTTTCTTAGGTTCTCGAAAAGATCTTTTTAATTTTCAGCTCTCCCTGTGGGAGGCTGGAGGCCAGCTATTCTTTCCACTTGAGGGGTAGGTACTTACAATTCTTGACAAGCAAAGTTCTTTGTAGGCAGACAAAAGTAGGCTAAAAGCAAATATGCCTGTTAGGAGTTTTTCACCACATGAGAAACTGAGAATTGTTGGTTCTTATCCTAACTTGTCACCCCATTTCTAACATATGCTAAAGATGGTTATTTTTGAAGAAAAGACCTTCATCATAAGGAAAAAAAATCATATTTGTATTGCTCATAACAGAGAGTATAAAATGTCACTAACAAAACTATTCAGCAAAGGCCAATAAAGTGTTTAAGTGCTCACCTATGACAATTTAAAATATTCACTCATTTATGTGTCAGTGGATGAAAAGTGAAAAGTAACCTCTCTAGAACAAGTTTATAACTCGTTTATAACAATCTTCTCCTGGGTTTGTGTCAGTGGTGCTCTCAGGTGTGTCCTGGACATGGCTGGTGGGTTTGAAATGCACATGGTCCTGATGCAGAACCCAAACCTTTGTCCTCCAGGCTGTACCCAGGAAATCACATCTGACAGATCGCAGCAGCTGGACTCCTCAAGAGCCAGGGACTTAGCTCACCATCATTGCAGTGCTGAGCTTCCTACGAAAACCTCTGAAATGTCCAGCCTCCAAACAGAATAAAAATATTCAATAAAGCATCAGAAAACTATCTTTAACACAAACACAGTTATACTTTTAAATAAATCTGATTTTGTTTTTGTAGGCAGAGTTTGTTCCTCAGTGCCTAATTTTATCTCAGGAGACTTAGTTGCCTAAATCAATATTTACTGCAATGATTCAGTAAAACCACCAAATACGACATGTTATAGAATCACAGCATCTTAATATTGTATTTTAAAATACATCAATTTTATGAACTGAGATGTACGAAATGTAAGACTCAAATTATCCATCCTAATTTTTGTGCACTAGGTAAAGTTTATTTCTATGAATGAGTACCTGTAAAGCAAGACACTATTTTTATCATCCCTTTAAATCCTGTTAGATTAATAGGTTAGGAATCATTCAGATAATAATATGGGGTTTAAGTTATAATAAAAGGAGGATTAATAGCACCAACATTATCCACATGATATATTCCTTATGCCACCAGCTCTCCATGGCCTAAGACAGCCTGAGCCTGGCACCACAGACAGGAAAACCCAGTGGCAGAACTCTTGCAGACTCCAGAGTCACTCTGGCATCCCTGAAGCACATTCCAGATTTTGCAAATGCTCTTGAGTGGAGCTGGCTCCTCACAGATAAGAAATGAAAACGTTACACAGTCAGCTCATGGCTGAATAACCTTCCCATGGGCTTTGGGGGCTGAATGATCTTAGCAGTCAGATTCTCAGAAACCAAATTTTCTAGGCCTCAGACAATGTTCTTGATACCATATCCTCCTTGTCAACAGAGAAGAAAGCAATGAACCCTTTCTTTTCTAGTACTTTTTCTTTATTTAGCAGCTTTTCCCAATGTAACATCTTAAACTGGCCCTTAAGGATGAGAAACACCTTCATGTACACAACAGCCTTCCTACAGGCAATTAATGAATCCAGAGAATGTTTTTTTTTTAAATTATAACTAATATTATATTTGAGTACGATTTAATGATCTGTTTGCTGCACATTTGTTGAAGACCATTTGATTTTTTGTTTAAACTGGAATGCACTCCTAACACAGCATGAAATATTAAACATTTATATTTTTATAATACTATTCCCCTTTCCCAGCCAGATCCCATCTGTTAAGACTTAGATGTTTCAAATGTTCATCCACTTTCAAACCAAGGTTCTCAGACTCCTGCTCCAACATATAGAGGCATGCTGTGGTTGTTTTGTTTGTTTGTTCTTCAGTTCCTCCCTAATACCCAACATTTTGAGCTTTTACATTTTAAGAAAGGCAATTTTGTCATCTGCAAGTCCATCACATTATGTTTTTTAATGCTTTTCTTAATAAAAAGGCAAAACCTGGTGCATTTCCTTTTACAATCTTGGAATGAATTTTCCAGGATAAAGAAAAATTAAACAAAGTTTCTTGCTGGTTGCATTAGAGATATTTACCCTTGGCATTAGTTACTTTTTATGAACTTTTCTCCTGCATTACCTCATTTCTTATTGGGGAGGTGAACTTTTTCATGTTATATAATGTTCTCATAAGTTTTACCACTGACAAAAATACAGCAGGAGTGAAGCTGGTGGTTTGAAGCAAACTCCTGTGTTTTACTTTCACTCTCAAGCAGAAACAGCTCTTTAAAGTAATAAGTTTTATTTTAAAGAGACACAGTGTGAGGATTTCTGGCTGTTGCATACCTTGCCTTCCAATCTATGCAGAAAATAATGAAGTTCTAACATTCCTTAGAGGAGAAGCTTTTACTTGGTAAGATGGACACAGCTGTCCATCCTTGCCTTCAAACCATCCTTCATTCCCACCAAGGGTATGAGCAGAAGAAAAGTCACAGTTGTTGAAGATTGCAGTGCAAGATGTTTTCCATTACCATCTGTATGGCAGATTATCTTTTGTCAAGTGGGCAGTTTGCTTTATCTCTCTCTTTGAGTGACCATATTCACACCTCCCTGGGAGGGGACATCTGCTGATAACAGCTATTGGATGTCACTGCAGGGCTGATAAGAACTACGGCATCCCATTGGGAGATGCGAGCCCAGAGGGAGGAGCCAAGCATTCCTACCCAGATATAATCCAGAGGTTTTGAGACACCAGCACGGCTTTCTCCTCGGGATTCCCCAGAGGAACAGCAGCTGCCTCTTCTTCCACTGGATCTTCGGAGGTAGAATACACCCTTTTCTACAGGATCCCTGCTCCAACAGAACCACACCAGCCATTCCAGCAGGGCTGCAGCCACATTTCCAATGGGACTGTCACCAACACCCTGACCCACAGGGTGTCAGCTTGGGTTCTGACTCTGTCAGTGTTGTTGTGGTGTACTGCATTGTTTTATTTCATCCTTTAATATTTTTCCTTTTCCCTATTAAAGAACTGTTATTTCCTACTCCCATATTTTTGCCTGAGAGCCCCTTAATTTAAAATTTACAGCAATTCTCAGGGGTGAGGAGGGTTTTACATTCTCCATTTCAGGGGAGGCTCCTGCCTTCCTTAGTAGACTCCTGTCTTTCCAAACCAAGACAACAGTCCAAAGTAAACCAGTCACATCCAGACTGCAGCCAGCCAAACAATGTGGAACTCAGCTACTCCTGCCCATCACCACTGCAGAGGAAATACCAGCTGCAGCAGAACAATCTTGGATCCCATCCCTCAGTGTCCAAGAATGTGACATGTTTCCTCCAGTGCATGACTGAGAGAAAGTCAAGTAAATAATCATTGTGACTCAGGGAGAATTCACACAAAATGCCCATAGGGGAAGAAACACCTACTTGGCAGTCAGTGATTGTTTCTCAAAAGGGTCATTTCATCCTAATTCTTCAGTCTGGGCCCTCAGGGGAAACCTTCTGAGGATGAGTCTGGTAACTGTGGGCTCATTTATAACTCTGCACAATCCCAGAAATAAGAGGATTTTCAGAGATACATTTTTGACATTTATAAACTCTCATGTCCACTGCTAACCTCTCCATGCTGTAAGGTTATAGACTACAAGTCTCTCTGTTTTTTTGTCCCAGAAGGGAGCAAGCCTGAAATTTCTCCATATTTCATGCATCTTTCTCCTTCAGTGAGGAGCCCCATTCTGCACAGGGACCCATCACCGGCACTATTAAGCACTATCTATAACTAACCCAAGCCATCAAATTGGTTCATATCCATCTAAGCCCTGAGCCATCATCCTCCATTCATCTTTATCTTACAGACTGAAAGAATCATGGAATAGTTTGTGTTGGAAGGGATCTTTAAAGAACATCCAGTCCAACCCCCAGATTTTTGAAATCTGTTGCTTTTATTTCAGAACAATGCCTTTGTGTGTCTGAGATATTTTCTGAATTCTTCAGCTATGACAGTTGGCATGTTAGAAAATTATTTCCTCTCCCTACAAGCCTCAGAGCTGCAGCAAAATAACCCACACTACCTTTATCTGATATTCCAATATATCTATGCCTTGTTAAGGTGCTAGAAAAGCCGTACCATACTTTACAGTCATTTTTTGGTTTTTAATTAAACATGCACAATATGTCCATCATTTAACAATACACTGAATACACAAGCATGACAGGGAGGGACTGAAGACTGTGCGGGGTTTTTTCACATTTATTCCTATGTGAAGAGCTGTGTGGTTGTACCACTGCATTAAACACTTCTATATATTTATTTAATAATTCTAATAAAATTGACACTGATACCTCATATTTTGATTACCATAGGATAGATCTTTTTACTGTAATTTTCCTGTGTGGAATACATAAGGCAACACAAAAAGCAAAATTCAAAATATACAAAAGCAATATTCAATTTCTCATCTCCCCTTTTGGTCTCACTATGAGATTAAATAGTTAGGAAACAATATTCCTTCCAGAAAATAAAGAAACAGAGATTGAGAAAACTCTTTTCCAGAGGGTTTTGAATATATCTATGCCTTGTTAAGGTGCTAGAAAAGCCATACCATACTTCACAGTAATTTCTTGGTTTTTAATTAAGAATACACAATATGTCCATCATTTAACAATACACTGCATACACAAGCATGACAGGGAGGGACTAAAGGCTGTGTGGGTTTTTTTCACATCTATTCCTATGTGAAGAGCTGTGTGGTTGTACCACTGCATTAAACACTTCTATATATGTATTTAATACTTCTAATAAAATGGACACTGATACCTCATAGTTTGATTGCCATAGGATAGATCTTTTTACTGTAATTTTCCTGTGTGGAATGCCCATTTCTGCTGTACAAAGGAACAGAATTTACAGATGAGTTCATCTTGCAGTGCTAGGGATCTCTGTGAAGTCGAAGTTCTCTGCATCCATGGAAGGAATAGCAAGGCAAAGCTAATTAGTGCAGTGAGAATCTGGGAGGAGAAATTGCTTCCTGTCTTTGAAATTTTCCACATCTTGGGTGAGCTGATCAGGCAGTGAGTGCTTTGTGACAAGCTGCAAGGCTGATTGTACACCTTCCTTTGCTCTGAGATTTAAATGATATTTCCACGCTAATATGCAGTTGTTTCCTAAGTGAGTATGTGGTGTTTACTTAGGCAAGAAAAATACTCTTTTTTTTGTATGTACAAGACAGTTGGCTTTAAAATTTTGCATTCATAGAAGCTGAGTAATGCACTTAATGGCAAGTAATTTTTTTTCCTTTACTCCCCAGTAGGTTTTAGTGAGAGAAGCTTCCTAAAGAGATGTGTCAGAAGAGAGGGAAATATGCTGGTCTTTTACAGCTATGTGGGAAACAGTAATGTAGCAATTATAATATTTATTAAGCTTCAGATTTTATACAAGCTACAACTTTTAGCTTGTATTTTTCTTTCATCAGATAAAGAAATCAGGGATTTAGCAAGAATAACAGAGCTTTCTAGCACATTCAAAATTCAGTGTGTATGAAATTAGAGATATTCCAAACAATATTCATTGAAAACCAGCTACTTTTTCTTACTTCCCATTTTTGTATCCAGACAATGTGAGTGTAAATATTATTAATCAGAAATTGAGATGGTTTTTCATGAACACAAGAAAGGGAAATGAGAAAGACAAGAATGTTTTCCTTCTTGTTTCTCTGCTTCTGTTGCTGTCCCTGTATGATATGAAGACAGCATGAAGTCTGTAAATGTGCTCCAAGTTAACTTCAGTAGTGTCACAAAAGCAATATTCAATTTCTCATCTACCTTTTTGGTCTTTCACTATGAGATTAAATACTTAGGAAACAATATTCCTTCCAGAAAATAAAGAAATAGAGATTGAGAAAACTCTTTTCCAGAGGGTTTTGAATTGATCAGGCACGTATCCCAGATAGTAAGATATAGTGGCATAAATTAAAATACTTGATACTAAATTTTGCCATTAAGGCCATCTGTATAATTTTGAAGGATGACCTTTGCATCCTATTAAAGGCATGCAAAAACTGATCAGCCACATGTAGAAATTTAAAAAAAAATGCAGGTATGATCTTGATGAATTCTTCACATGCATGAGACAGAGCCAATCTAATTTCTTTGTTCTTGCAAGCACCATCAGCATCTAAATTTTGCATTCTTAGGGCAACTCCAAGATTCTACACCTGAAAAATGTATGCAGTGTGATAGGCCCTGAATTTCCAGAGTTCACATGAAAATTTTTAAGCAATTCTTTGAAGAATAAATTTATGTGTGGCTCCCAAGGAAAGTTGGACAAAGATTTTTCAATTTACACGTGAAGCAATGGTTGTCTTGTAATTTCTACTCCCTGATAAAATGAATGAAGCCTTTTAAGGAGGGAATGAACAACAGTGAAATCGAGCAGTGAGGATCTTCCTGTGCAAGACAGACAGAAGATCAGCCAGAAGAACAGCTGACCAAAGCTGGAATCACACAAGTGACCACAGACACTAAGCAGAGGGCATAAATGTGGTTCAAACAGCTGTTTGCTATTAGAATGAGGGTTTTCAAGTACTGTGTTGGTAATGCTTGGACAGTGTAGCCCATTGTTTAGGGTAAGTTAAAGAAACCATTCCTGGAAAGAATAGTTTGTGGTCAGACTCTCGTTATCAGAGCTCTTTTCTCACCCCATCCTTCTCTCTCACTGGCTGCCCTGGCACTTCATCTGTGTCTGGTGAACCAGATAAGTGGTTGTCTCAAAGCCAGGACAGGCAGCAGCCATTCCATCTGCCCCCTGAGCACCTCTGCTGCTGTGGGCAGCACATTTCTGTTCTGTGGCCCGGGCAGTTTGTGCCCCCCGTGCTGTGTGCTATGGGGGAACTGTGGTGGGCTCACCCTGCCTGGTGCCCACCAAAGCCACTCTGTCACTCCCCTCCTCAGCTGGGCAGGGCAGAGAAAATCCACCAGAAGGTTCATGTGTGAGGTGAGGACAGGGAGAGGTCACTCACCAGTCACTGTCATGGGCAAAAAAGGCTCAACTTCAGGAAATTACTTTAATTTATCACCAATCAAATCAGAGTAGGGTATTGAGAAATAAACCCAAAGCTTAAAAAGCATTTTCCCTCCAGCCCTCCCTTCTTCCTGGGCTCAGCTTCACTCCTGATCCTCTCTACCTCCTCCCCATGGCAGTGCAGAGGGATGGGAAATGGGGACTGCAGTCAGTTCACTGCACATTTTCTCTACCACTTCTTCCTCCTCAGAGGGAGGACTTCTCAAACTCTCCCCTGCTCCAACTTGTGTTCTTCCCACGGGCTGCAGTTCTTCATGAATTGCTGCAGTGTGAGACCCTCCCTCGGGGTGCAGTCCTTTGGGAACAGCCTGCTCCAGCATGGGTCCCCCATGTTCCAAAGTCCTGCCAGCAAACCTGCTCCAGCCTGCACTCCTCTCTCCATGGGTCACAGCTCCTGCCAGGAGCCTCCTCCAGTGCAGGGGTCTCAGCCTCCTCTGGGTATCCACCTGTTCCAGCATGGGGTCCTCCTTGGGCTGCAGGTAAACTCTGCATCCCTGAGCCCCATTCTGGGCTGAGGTGATCTCTGCATCCCTGTGCCCTCCATGGGCTGTGGGGGAATTTTGGCTCCAGCCCCTGGAGCAGCTCCTGCCCCTCCTCTGCCCAGGCCTTGGTGTCTGCAGGGCTGTTTCTCTCACATCTCCTCACTCCTCTCTTTGGCTGCTGTTGAGCTACAGGGTTTTTTCTCCCTCTGTTAACTAAGTTGTGCCAGAGGTGCCCCCACCATTGTTGATGGGCTCAGCCCTGGCCAGCTGGGCTGTCAGAGTTGGTTTTGACTCACAGGACGCAGGGGAAGCTTCCAGCAGCTCCTCACAGAAGCCACCCTTGTACCCCTCAGCACCAAAACCTGGCCCCACAAACACAGGGTTCTTCCTGGCTTCCTGAGCCAGTCCTCATCTTGCTTACAGGTGCAAAAACCACTTCTGGGCAGACACCCCGCTTGCTGAGAACCCAAATTTCATTTCACCTAACATTGCCAGACTGATAGTTATGTAGCCATTCACTTTTTCTCTGCAGCTACTGGGGAAGGGAAAGCAGCTGTGGAGGGCAAAGGAGGAATATAAATTCCAGCTTTGGGGCAAGCTGTGCTCAGGGAGCGCTGCCTTTCCCCATGGTCTGCCCAGAGGTGCCAGGGAGCCACCTCTGACTGCTGCCCCATTTGTAGGTGGCTACAACCCAGTGAGATGGATACAGCTGAAATGAGCATTATTTGCCATGTTGGGAGCCTCACCCTCCTTTGAAATAGAGACAGACTGATGATGGATTTAGCCCACTAAGTAGAGGCTGGAGCTGTGCAGTCTTTCAGCCATATGGTTTTGATACTCATTCCTCGAATTAAGGTTCAAGGAAAACTTCAAAGTCTACTATTACTTGGTGAAATTAATACTATTAGAGGCATTAATCTGTGGACTTCAGTTGGATTCTCCACCTGAGAAGAATAAGGAATTAGTCTTTTGTATTGATGTGTAGTCACAAAGTCCTTAAGAACTGTTGGCCATTTGGTCCATCTTATTCAGAGGAAAAAATAAAAAAGCACAAAATATGGGTGATTTTAGATTTTTTCCTGTCATTTCAGAAAGTAAAGAAATAATTACCTTGTCTCTGGGAAGTTAAAATACATCATTTTGTCCATTTTTGTTTTGTTTTATATTTCTATTAAATAGGTTAAAATTTTCTGTTATAGATTTAAAAAACAAGAAGTATGTCTAACCATGTCTTCCTATATGTACATCTAAAAGTACAAACACAAGGAAAAAGCAGATAATTAAAGTGATGTTATGATATGAAATTTGATTCTCATTTTAACCTAGGAAATAACTAGCAATAAGCTTAAAAGCAGAAGAACTCCAGAACTATAGTAGTAGATTTAGTAGTTTAGATTTAGATTTAGATTTTTAGTAGATGTAGTAGTTTAGATTTCAAAAAGAAAATTAACTTGTAGATATCAGATTTGTCCATTTGGTCTCAATTTGTAACTGAGAGCAGTGCAAACTACAGAAGTAGTGACAAGTCAATTGTACTTCTAAAGAGCTTTTTGCTTGATATTCAAAAAAGTCAAATCACAGAAATAATCCTCTGTTTACAGCATAAACTTTAGCTTTTGTCCGTTGATGTTATTTCCACATACTTAGATTCTGAATCACACTTACCTTCCCAAAATAATGGTACAGAAAAAGAATAAAAGGAAAAGAACTAGTATGCTGAAAAAAAGCAGATTGCCTGTGGATGATAAAAGATCTACTTAAATATTGTTTCAGTAGACCAACTGATATGTCTAGTAAAAACAGCCAAGCTTTGATGCATACAAGCCTGTTTTCAGATCTAATAAAAGATATTACCCTCTCTACAAGTTCTGGCTTGCTTAATGCCTTATTCCATCCTGGCTACAAAGACACAGCCATTGCTCAAACATTATTGCTACTGTGAACCTCCCAGCCAAAATATCACTGCTGCTGCAGAAGTCCTGCTCTGAGTTACTTCACATTTATCCAACATATTTTAATGTAATCTCTCAGAAAGGCTGCAGGGCTACATAAAATACAGCGTGGCATGCAGTTAATCTGCATTGTGTTCTGAAGTGACCTGTCACAGGCACAGGATGGAACAGCAATAGCAGATATCAAAATTCAGTCCTTGCAAATCATCCATGTAAACTGGCATTTGCTTACTGTACCATTTCATCAAAAGAGAAATAATTATTATTTTGGACAATGGGAATTATTTTTGTAGGTAACTGGCAATAAAATAGATAGTGGAGAAAAACTTCTGGACAAAGTTAAAAAAAGAAAGAGTGGAGTGAAAGCACATAACTAAATGTTCCAAAATCCAACTAGTCTGCATGCTACTGTATGAAATCCCTCTTTAGACTGAAGAAAGAAAATCTTTAGTCACATGAAAGGAAAAAATCCTAGCTTTACAAAATTGCAAACTTTCTTCCTGTAAATATTTTTAGATTTAAGCCTTTCTCAGAAGCTATTTTTATAAAGCTCAGACAAAACCATTGATACAAGATCTGAAATGGATCTGTGTTTCTGTTCAAATCATGTTTGTTTCAAAATCTGTGGTTTACTCTTAAATATTTTTTTCCTATTGTTTCTGATCACAGCTTTTTTCCCCCCTTTTTTCCATTCCAAATGTGTAGTGGCAACCCTTCTCCTTTCAGACTACCCCCTTTTGAAGTTTTGAAACTTCTCATGGTTTCTCAATGACACTGGTTTCACATGAGCCCATTGTCTGGCTCTGCCTCTGCCTGTTGGTTCCCCTTGATTCTTTCAGCCAATTTCAGTAAACCCTGATTGAGGAAAAAGGGCTTTTCAAAGAGATACTAATTCCTACAAAATTTTAGGAAGAGGAGGAAGAAATGCCAAAAAAATGCCCACTGTGGGAAAGGGAAAGGAAACTCAGTTGTTATTCTTCCTGCTTGCTATTAGCCACAAAATCTCCTGCCTAGCCCAGCATATCCAACATAAAGCAGGCACTCCAGCACATGAGGGATGTCATTTGGGGTTGAAGGGAGATCAGGGCTGGGAAGGTGGAGGATGCTCAGCCCTAGGAGAAGAAGCTGCTTCCCTTCTGCTGCACCCATGGCAACACTGGTGTTTACAAACCCTGCTGAGGAGGAGAAAATGGCCATGACTGTGGTGGATGGGGTTTGTGAACCACAGCTCCCTCAGATCCCCACCAGTGCCACGACAAACACTCTGTGTGCACAGGCATTCAGAAAAGATGAGGAAATTCACAAATCTACAGAATTTCTTGCTGTTTTTTTTTTTTAACAATGTCCTCATCTAGCACATTTAGGAACAATACTGACAAGTTTTAAGAACAGTTTCCCTTCTTCCCTCACTCTGCTTTTAAGGCTGGAAGGAAGTCAAACTTCTCCAAGGTTCATGTGGATGAAGGGGACCATATGGCTGTCAAATCCATTTTTTGAACTCTGTCCAAGTCCTACGAGATAGATGCTTTTCACATGGACACCACATGGATTATCTGAGGACAGTTCAGCTAGCAATGAACTAGTCAGGGAAAATATTTTGGATTGCTCCCTCTCCAAAAGATAGGGGAGATGATACTCTTTTAGGCCTATAAACAGACTTTTTGACAAATGCTCTCTGCAACATCTTCTGAGCATTTGGTTGGCACACAGAGAATTTCTGTTCATGCTGTTCATTTAACCCATAAGTGCACAACTAAATGAATAACATGAAAATGCCACACCATGTTTCTCCTATCGCAAGAATTGTTCCTAATCAGATAACATCCCTTAATGTGAGAGACCACAGAATCTTTTTCTTATAAAAATCTACTGAATCTTTTTCTAATAAAATTTCTATGCTTTCTGCCTAAGCAATCCTTTTTTTGCACCTGTAAGTATGGAGCACAAACTGGATTTATCTGCTTCCATGAGTCTTTTAAGAGTGACATAATGTCCATTCCAACATCACTGTTAATATCTCTCACAATCAGAAAACAGAAGTTGAAAGATGGAAAGTGAGTGACCACTATGGGAACAAGTCTTACACTGATGTGAGGAATGGTAATTAAAGCAGTCACCTCAGGAGAAACTAAAATGAAATGTCTGTATTTGACCTTTATTTGCAACAGAAAAGAGATAGAGCATCACTCCAGGAGAGTTTTTACAACTTTTTGAAACATCATTATCCTGGAATTTTTTTTCCTAATTTTGAATGTTAATTAATATGTAAAGTACTGTCACCCAACCTGTTGTTTTCTGAGTGTTGGTGGACAGTGTGTGATGCCACATCCAAGGGGCTGAACCAGAAAAAAAAGATCTTTTGTGGGTCTGTGGAAAAATTCTGCTTTCTCCATCTGTTATTCCTCCTTTTGCTACCCCACTGCAAAACTCCACAGCTTTACTCTGCATCAGCAGCACTGTAAATTTCATTTTTGTCTACTCATGGAGCTGCACAGCCTCAACCAGAGTTTAAGAGCTGGGGATAAACACACCCATTAACACAGAGATTTTCTAAATTCTGAGTAATTTCCTTACCAGAATGTTTTGGTTTTCATTTTCAGCTAGTTCACAACTGGTTTCACTTTTTGTTTGATGGGCTAGCTACAGTGCTGGAGCAGGGAAGCCTTCAGGGAAATGCTTCCCTTCCCCACATTTTCACACTGAATTAAAGATGTCACAAAAGCATTTCTAATAATATCAACAATTTCTAATCATACCAACAGTTGTGTACAGCAGGGAATTAACCAGAATTCTCTCACAAAGTTTGGAGCACTTAGTCAGATTTGTGAATTCCTACTGACTTCTGTCTTCATTTCATGGGTATTCTTTAATCAGCAATTTATCTTGCTTGTGTTCTTGTGTTTCCACAGCTGCTGCACAAAGACAAACTGGTAACTTTTATTTGCAATGCTGGGATGCGTGAACCTTTTCAGGCAGAAGAGTGTAGCACAAGGTGAGCCACAGCAAAGCCCTCAGAAGCCTGAGCAAAGAGGGGCAGGCATGGATTCCTGTCTGGGCAGGAAGAATTCCCCAGCCACAAGTCCATGTGCAGATTGCTGGTTCAGGAACCACACAGGGTGATTGCAGACCCAATACCTTTTCTATTTGGTGCCATAAATAGCTGTGTGCTTCAGCCTATTGTGACCTTTGATTAGCACAGCTTCAAGCTGCTGCTCTGTCAAGGCACTCCAGAATGCACCTTTAAACCAGGCAGGAGGGCACCTATAAACAATAGTTTTGGTTTCTTCCCCATGCAAAATTCCTCTGGTATTGCTGTGCTTCTGCAGATTGTACACAAAGTAGAATCTAAAACCTGCAAAGTACCAGCAAAGGTCCTGGGGAAGCTGAAGAGGAATCAGTTCTTCATCTCTTCCAAGTCTAAGGCTTCAATTAAAAGTTAATTGAATAATAACTTAATAATCCAAGTTCCTACTCCTTCTCTTGGCTGAACAAATGCTTTTTCACAAGAGGGAATTCTTGCCACAAGTTGTACCACCATTGTTTCCACAACTACTGTTCATATTTTTTGTTGTTGTTGTTGTTGACTTTTATGTGACCTGACAGTCAATTTCTTGGTGGACAATTGCCCACATTATAAAAATCCACTGATGTGTCACTCTTTGGCTCTGCCAAAATAAAGTCATGGCACTCAGAAGGAACACAGTATTTGGCCTGTCTTTTAAACAAGGGACTATTAAACAATAAAAGAAATTACCAGCAACAAACATAGCAGTTTATTTTTAAAGTTAAGTGTCAAAATACGGGCAGCTACAATTGTCTGAGGTGTCACCATGCTTCTGTAAGTTATCATAAACAGTGAAGGGCTTGAGAGAGAATACTGTGGTGGCAAGGGAAGGTACAAGCATTGTAGGTGCAGCTATTTTAAATGCTTTCCCTGGAAAACAAAGTGGATTAATGGGAAATAGGAGGAAAAGCTGAAAGTAGTTGATAAGGGACAAAAAAAGGAGGCTACAATAACATGCCCAGAAGCATGAAAATCCCACAGATAAAAGAGCTGTTTTGATATGATTACATGTATTTCTAACCCAAACACAAAACACAGACACTTGCAAACTTTCACCATGGTTATGGCTTGTTTTTATTGCTGAAGAAAATGCACATACAGCTATTCCTTCAGTAAACGAACTGTTGCATTTGTAGTGATGAAGCAGCTGCATCCCTTGTTTTGTTTACTGAGTGGCTAACACAGCAACATACTTCAGATTTCCATCCCAAATCCATCTAATGATCAGCAAAAAACCTAATAATTCTGCTAAATTAGGAAACATCAGAATCACCACCACTTGATTTTGAGCTCCAGCTTTTTACTGAACAACACCCACCCAATGTTGCTCCATCTCCTGCAATGAGCAATTAGTATTTCAGTTTTTTAGTCTTTTGTCACTGTGTGGTCCAAAAGATAAAACATTTTGCACTGGAGTTAAGGTTGTTGGCCTGAGCCTCTCAAGCAAACTCCGACACGGGGAGGCTAAATTCCTCCTGTGCTTTCAGCTCAATATCGTATCTTTCACCTCCTGCTCCGAAATTCTTGAATGATGTTGTTAAAATGAGACTGATCCTGGAACACAGACTAACAAAACTTTAAGCACTTCAGGTATTCCTGAAGTCCGAGTTCGCCACATCTGCCAAACTTCTGTCCTGCCCCAAGCATCCTTTCCCAGGTTTTAAATCCAGGCTTGAAGTCCTCCCGGTCGCTTTATAAAGCACGCACGGACCGGGGTTCTACTGATCTCCTACTGTAGCCATGTAAAGGCAGACGTATCAAAGAAAGGAAAAAGAACCAAAGAATCTCAGAATATTCAGAGCTGGAAGGACCCATGGAGATCATGGACTCCAACCCCAGGCCCTGCGCAGGACACCCTGAGAGCCACCCATGAGCGCCTTGTCCCTGAGCTCTGTCAGGCTCGGAGCTGCGCCCGCTGCCCCGGGGAGCCTGCAAGAGGAACAAAAGCTCCGTCTGGCTTTCGGGAAGCGCCGGTGTGCCCGAGCGGGGAGGGGGCTCTGCTCTGCGGGCCCTGAGGGCCGGAGCCGCCGCCGCCGCCCGCGCCCCCGTCCCCGTCCCGCTCCCGGCCCGGCCCCAGCGCGGCGGGAGGCGGCCGCGCTGACGTCACCATCGTCACCGCCCTGACGTCACCATCCGGGCCCCGGCGCGCGCCCGGCGGCGCGGGCCACAATGGAGAGCGCGCGCGCGCCCAACCGACGCCAAGCAGGCCCCGCGCGCGCCCGCGCGCCGCTGGCCGTGCGTGCGTGCGTGTGTGTGTTTGTGTGTGTCCCGCAGCCCTCGTCCTTCCCTCACCGCCGCCACCGCCCCGCACACCGACACACCGGGGGGGGGGGGGGGGGGGGGGCGGCCGGGACCGGCGGCCCCGGGCGGGCACACGGGCGGCGCGTCACTGCCGCGCTCGGGTGGCCGAACCGCCGCCGCGCTGGGCCGGGTGCGGAAGGCGCTGCCGGCGCCGCCATCTTGCCCACGGGGCCCCGCCAGACGCGGCTGCGCCGCCGCCGCCGGGAGCGCGAGGAGCCGCCGCCACTGCCGCCTCCCTCCGCGCTGCCACCCCCGCACCGCCGAGCCCTGAGCGAGGAGCTCCCGCCGCCCGGCCCGGCCCCGCCACCCCCGCCCGGCCGAGCCCCGGGCGCGCGTCCGCCCACCCCCCCCGCGTGCGCCCGGTGCCCGGACGGGGCGGAGCGGAGCGCGCAGGCCCCGGCCCAGCCCCAGCCCGAGCCCAGGCAGGGCCGCCGCCGCCGCCGCCGGGCAGCAGCTGGTGACGCAGGAAAAACGCCCCAGAGAGAGAGAAGCGCTCAGGGCCGGCACCCGGAGCGCGGGCAGCGGCGCCGGATTTGCCCTCCCGCTTCCCGCCGCAGCGCAGCCGAGTGGGAGCCGGGGGAACGGAGCCGCCCCCTCAGAGCCGCGGCCTGGCATGAGACCGTGCCCCGCCGGCCGCCGGGCATGAGGCAGCGCCCAGGAGGGCTCCGGGCCGCCGCAGCAGCCGCCGCGGGACGAGGGGAAGCGGTGCGGGGGTGAGTGCGGAGCGGTGCCCGGGCGGGGCCGGGCCGCTGTTTGTGCTCCCCGGGGATGGGGCTCCGCGGGCCGGGGCGCGGCTGGGGGCGAGCACGGAGCTCCCCGGGACCCGCGGGGCGTGAGGCGGCGGCAGCGCCTCCCTCGGAGCCCCGGCGTGTCGGCCCCGCACCGCCGTGTTTTGGAGGGCGAGGGAAAATGGCTGACGGCTCCTCATCCCCGGCTGCCGGCGGGGGGGAGCGCCCGGCGCCCTCGGGGGGCTTTGGCCGCCTCTCCGGGGCCCCCGTGGCCGGGCCCCCCCGGTGTGCAGGGCCCGGTGCGTCCCCGCAGCGCTGCACCGGCATCGCCTCCCCTGGCTCTCGCTTCCCTTCGCCCCGAACGCCATTACTGAGGTGGAGTGATTGGGGCCGCGTAGGCCCGGGCGACGCCTGGAAATCAGGCCCTGCCGAGGCGCTTTCCCGACGGTCTCAATGAAATCCAGCAGCAGCAGCTCGTTCACGCCCGCTGTAAACACTGTTAACACGTAGGCCACTCCTCTGGCCTCGGCTTCCAGCGCCCCGGCTTCCATGTACGAAAAGCGTTCGTGGCTTTTTCGTCTAATTCCTGCAGTTCACCGCGCCGCTTCTCCTCGGAGTTGTGTCTTAGGGCTTGTCTGTAGCGATTTATTTTAGGCAGGACAGCCCTCTTCCCTTGCCCGACGTGTACGGCAGAGGTAGTTGCGTGTAGTTTGGCCGCAGATACTCAGTGTTATTGTCCTCGAGAAAACGGGATTTCACCAGTTGGATGGGTTGTTGGGGTTTTTGTGTGTTAGTTACCACTGTCTTAACATGTGCCGTCCCACTTTGTGCAGCTTTGTTTGTATACAGTGGGAATAGCTTTTGAAAATTACTTATTTTGCTCTTGAGTGATTTTTTTTTTTTCTTGTAGAGGTATCCAAAAATGTTGTGATAGTTTTTAAGATGCCATATTTAATTTCCAGCTTGCTCCTTCAGAAGTCCAGTTAGGTATTTTGAAGATTTGTAGTAGCTCGCAGCTGTACAGGAAAAAAAGAACCTTTCAGAAAAGAATTGTTCTAATTAAATGTTCAAAGGACTCCCAGGCTGGCTGCAGACATATTGTGTCTGTCTCAGCTGTTTTCATGTTATCTGTACAACTGGGTTTATATTCGCAGTTTTGCAGCTGTGTTCATATCACTGGGCGTTTGTATCAGCCCAGAGACCCTCTGAAGTCGCGGGCTCAGAGCCAGCACCAGGCCTGCTTTTGCTGACCTACTTGCAGAACTGGGGCCTGTATTTTTTTAAAAAGTTGTTGAATTGAGATACTGTTATGCATTCTTCAGTATACAGTGGCAACACTTGCTGTGACAGATCACGTAACCTGGGGTTTTTGGCAGCTTCTCCGGGGCCTGACAAATGGCTGGTAAAATTGTTACATTTAGGAAGGGGCTATTGATGGTGTTTGGGGGATTTACCTTTATTGATTATGGAATAGAAACTGTGTCCCTAGTAAGAAGGGGTTAGGGGTGGCTGAGAGCTGTAGGCAGCTAACTTTATTATTCATATTGTACTTGGGAATTTTCTTTTTTCATATTTTACTTGAGAAATTGTCAGGCCTCCCCACCAAAAGTGTTGCTGATCAAGTTGCATATTTATTTCAGCAAAACCCAAGTCATACATGAGGGAGTTGGTTTGTTTGTTTGGGCTTTTTTGTTTTGTTTTGTTTTCTCAAACAATGCTTTTGATTCTTGGAGTTGAAGTAATGTTTATTCTTCGAACCAACAGACTACAGTAGTGATACCAAGAATTTCAGGGAGGCGTACAGAATACATGCATTGATTATTCTGTTGCAATCCACCAGACAACAGTGATGCTTAATGATAGCTGTGTACAAAACCCAAAAACATAATCATAAAGCTGCAGTGGAAGAAACTCAAATTATCAGCATGTTTATGGGGAGGGAGTTAACCAGAAATAAATGTAAGATTGTATCACAGTAACTTTTCCCTCTCCAGAGGGTCTTGTACTTTCCTTTTGTGTAGTTTTCTTCAGGGAGTTTCTTTTGGGAAGCTTCTGTCTGAATCTTGCCTGGCTGCTGCTTCATGTCTTGCAGAATTTGCCTTTGTGGTAATTTCTCTGCCCATGGAATTGACAGGAAGACACATCTGGAGGTGGTAATCAATAAAGATGGTGGTAGCAAAACTGTTTTCCCTCTCTGTGGAACACTGTCACCCTTACATAAACATTTTTTCCCCCACATTGTGGTGCCTTTGTGCTCAGACCTGTGCAACTACTCTGTGTACTAAAGGCACACTTTTAGGTTTCTGCATTTTATTAATGTGCTGAAATTCATAGATGAGAGACTCAAAATAAACTAAAATAGTTATTACTGTCTATTTTGCAAAATTAAAGAGACTTCTGAGAAAATAAAGGTACCTTTGTTCCAAGACATCTTACATTTGAAATTAAAATTAATTTAGGACCTTCCAGTATGAATACAGCCCTGGGTAAGAATGGATAGGAATTCATTTATTTATTAGTTTGAACAATTTATTTTTAAATGGCTTTGAAGTTCTGTTTCTGTCAGGTGTGTATTGAAAATATATTAAATTCCATGGAAAGTAATTCTGCCCTTCCTGCTATGGTTTAGCCAAGTTCAGAACTTAGTTCAGATATTTGAATGGAAAGTACTTTGGTGTTAGGCAGTACTCTGAGTGTAGAGATATATGTGTATATAAATATATATATGTGTGTGTGTGTATGTAAATATATATATACATATATATAATATATATAATTTATGTGCATATATATTTATATACTCATAAATTTATATGTGTATATAAATATATGTGTGTGTGTGTATGTATTTACTCACTTTTTAAAAAAGAAATACAGTTTTATCTATTCTAAGAGATCAAAAATAGGTATATTTTGAAAACATCCAGATCAAGACAGGCTCATTTGTGAAGTAAATGGATGAATGAATCAAAGGTGTCCCTTACTGTTTTTAACTTAAAGCAGAATTTTATATTTTTAAGGACAATCCAAACTCTGCAAAACCTTTGAAACTATAGTACTAAGTTTAATTCTTTCTCTTGTAATCACAGGAGCCTTGCTTTTCCAGCACTTGCAGAGAAAGAAACTTTGCAGGATTTTCTGTTCATTTGAAAAGTTGTAAATGTGAAGGCTTTTGTGTGCAGGTGTTTGCTGGGTGTGAGCATTAACAGTAGTCTGGATGTGGATTCTCTTGTGCAGATATCTTAAGTTTTCTTTACTTGGATGTGTCTTCTCTTCACCCTCTGCATAGTGCACCCGGTTTTATTGTCCACATCACCCATGTTTTAAATCAGAATTCCAAGTTTGAAGCTGGACTTCAGGGTGTGTTTTGGGAGCACAGCTTGGTAGTGTCTGTGTTTCATTGCAGTCCTTGTGTTTTGCACAGCTGGCAGCACTGTGTGCTGTTGCTGTGGACTTGTCTCACATCTCACTGGTTATCTGTGAATACACAGCATTACCTTTATTCTTTAACATAACTGAGCCTTGTTCTGATTCTGCAGAGCACGGCCCAAGGAGGTCTCCTGTTAGCACATACTTGCAGTGAGACTTGAAGTTTTCTGTCTGGGAAGTTGGAGCTACTTCTGATTCTGTGTTAGAAAAACACAATTACTTTTTCCATGTCTTAAATCGAGTTTATTGTTCTCTTAGTAATGTAGGAACATCTGAAAGTTGTCACACTAATTATGAAGGTTGTAATTCATTATGAGTTTCCTTTTTAGACAGTTATGTTGTATTGGCTAGTTCTCTTATGCTTAGGGCTAAAACATGACTTGGGAATGTGCAGAGGTGTCCTCTGCACTTGGGGATTTAGATATTTTGTTTAGAGTCTTCAGTAGACAGGGCAGAAAAATGTTCTGTCACTGCCTTGCACCCTCAAAATGTCACTGCTGCCTTTCTGATACATGGCAGGGCCCCCCCGAGCCCACTGGTGCATTGAATGTGTTCTCCAGATCTGGGTTGGTGATTTAAAATGGGCTGTTGTGACATTACAGGAGAGCTGTTAATGACTGTCCTCACTGCACAGGGTAGGAGGAAAGGAAGGAAGGTCTTAAAGTAGCCACTTGTGACTTGGTATTAAACTTTTTGCTTCTCTTTTGTTTTTTTTTTTTTTTTTTTTCCTTGAGGGAACTCAACAGCACAACTGGTTTCTTCTGCATTTTGTGTTGTGAATTTTCTAGTATTTGCTTTGTTTTATAAGAAGCCATTAGTTACTCATTTTATTGGAGAGTTGAATTCAGTCTGCTTGTTATTAAGGCTTTTGGGTTGACACTTTTTCAAATAGAAATTATAATGCTTGAAATGAAACCCACTGGGATATAGGTATGTTCCCAAGCTTGCTTTTTAAAAAAACATTGTTGAAATATGATTTTCTTAAAGAATTAATTACTCTTGACTGTGAGAATGATTACTTGCTTTTGGTTGACTTTGTGTCAGTACAGCTCTGAAAGGGATCCATGGGATGTAGATTTAAGGTCTAGGTAAATTTTGAATGCTGGTATTATCAACCATTTTCATGAAGTCAGATTGAAGATGCTTTGGAAGTTCTGGGTAACTATCAGGAGTGTTACTGTGGGAAGCTTGTATTTGTAGCATCCTGGATCTGCTTACAAAACCACTATGTAACCCTGTTTGGTGACTTTGTTTTCATTACACGTGTAACTGCTAAGAGAAAAATGTGATTTTCTTGCATTTGGATCTTTGCATGGACATTTCAGCAAATCCTCCTGTTAGGTTGTTAGCATTCAGCTGTGGATTTACTCAGAGGAGGGGAATTCCACATTGCATCATTCCTTAGAGATGTGCTTTTTTTCGAAATTCTGTTTTTAAGCTGGGATTCAGGACTGTGTGGAACGCAAGACATCCTTGTTGCCCGAGTTTCCTCATATCCTCTCTGTTACAAATTGCAAAAGACTTCTTTAACACAAGTGTTCAAGTGACTGCTTCAAAGTAATGAAAAGTACGTGGAGGGAATTTCAGGGCTGTCTTTTCATTAAGCTTTCATGTAAAATACCCAAAACTCAAGTAATAGAAAATTGTCCCTGGAAGAGCCTTTAAGACAAGTAGCAGTGTTTTGCAGCAGTCGAATGGCACATGGAATGACAGAAAAATGCACATTCCAAATTCCATAGGGTTCAGTCCTTAAGTCATGTACTTGCTGCTTAACCTTTTCTCCAGCTTCAGTGGGACTGGGTGCGGGAAGAGGAAAAGGTTTGGTTTGTCTTAGCTGTAGCAACATGAAATGGTGAGAGAAGGAAAAAAAGATTGTTTAGAAATGTGTTCAGTAAGAAACGTCAGCAGTGATGTGTGTCAGGTCTGATCGCTCTGCTACCAGAGAGGCTCCTTTGGTTGGAGGGGGTGTCCTCACTGCCACTGTGCTGTGGGACGGTGGGGACAGGCCTGTGCTGGCTCTGGGTGGAACTTCAGTTCTCTTGTCCAGAGATACATTTGGCAGTGGGGTGAAAAAAGTCTCATTTTAAATATAAGACAGGAATGAACATTGTTGTCAAAATGTTCTTGGTAAATTAGCCTTGAGTTGTTTATGGTTTATGTTTTTCTGTTGTTTTAGCAATCAAGTACTTCAGTGTGTTTTTTAGTACATTTCAACAGGACAAGTTCATGATTTTGAAAGTTAAATAAGAAAGATGTATCTGTTTAACTTAATTTATAAGTAAGTATGTTGATGTAGTGCTGAAATTCTGATAAACCAAAGCATTAAGCTGTAGTTTAACCTGTATTTTAGACTTTGTGAATTTCTGATTTAGAAATAGATATTAATTGTTTGATAATTTCTGATGTTTTCTTTTAATGTGTTTTCCTGAATCCTTTAGCTGTGAGGATTTCCTTTTTTTAAATCATAAATTGTGACATAAATCCTCTGGAGGTTGAAGATCTAACTCAGGTGGCAGGTTGTGCAGTTTCAGGTTCCAGTTTTGCACAGCTCTCCATGTGTGTTGTCCTGTCTTTCAGGCAGTGTTTTATTAACCACAGTGGGGCCTTAAAATCCCAGGTGCTGTCCCTGGAATACTCCTAGTGCTGTGTGTGTATATACAGACACACATGTGCAGACACTCATGCCATGGGACTGCTTCTGGGATGATGTACTGATGTTTTTCTTAGGTGAGGTGGTAATGTCACATTTCTGAAGTGCTTTTCAGTTCTCTTGCTGTGTCAGGATGTCTTTGTGATAGTTTTGGTAATTAGGCAGAAACACAGCCTGAAAATTCTTACAGTGTGTGTTCTTGTAGCAGTTCAGGAAGGTTCTGTGGCTGACAGTTTGTCACATGTCTGGTGAAGATGCAGCTGAGAACATGAATTCCCTTTGTGCCATTTGGGAAGCTTTTTTTTTCTTCCATGTATAGGATTGCAAAACTGAGGTTGTTTTTTGTTGTTGTTTGTTTGAATGGCTGCAGCAGCCATCAGTTGAGTGATGTTCAGTGAGTTCAGTGGGAGTGAAGCCTTGCTGTGAGCCAGTGTGTAATGAAAGAACCCCAGTCAGTCCCAGCTCTGGTTAGCAGGTGTATGGCTGGAATTTTCCACTTACCTGCACCATTCTGAGAGTTTTGACTAGATGAAGAAGGGTTTGGTAGTTCATCCTGTCATGAATGTTCCTGTTATCTTCTGTCACTTTCCTGAGAATGCTGTGAATATTTGGGAGCAGTAGAACTCGGGATGTGTTGCCTGGAGGCAGCTGGAGGAGGACAGTGGCTGGTTTGGTTTCATTGTTGGCAGGTGAGAGCCAATATAAGGGTTTAATTTGAAGGTTCCACTGCACTGTGTTGGTTGATCCTTAGATGGTACTTGAGAAGATCATCTTTGAGCATGAAATTGTAGCAGCACTCAGTGCTCTGTTTGTGTCACCTTTCCCCAGGTACAAGTGTCACCCTGGAGCTGAGATTTGTGCAGGTTATGGGCTCGTGTAGGCCAGCAGTGAGTAACTCAGCAGTTGAGAGCAGGAGATCAAACTCTCTCTGTGCTCTCAAGGATGTGCTTCCACTGTGCCACACCTGAAACACACTTTGAGGGCTTGGCAGTGTTGATGAGTCGCTGCAGTTCTTTGTGGGTGTGAAAATACAGTAAATAAGTCGTAGTTCACACTTAAAATGAAGACTAACCCTGTGGTTCTACTTTCAGTTTAACAGCAAATTTGCTTTAAATGTGAGTTTATCATTGATGTCACTTAAGTTCTAAATTGCAGTTGTCCACTAGAATTCTTTATTCCATATATTTGACATAATCAGTTTCTCTATTGTTTCATCAATTGAAGTTCTTGTCTAGAACTTCCTTCCAGAGATGAAGTGGGGGGAGAAGCCTGAACAACCATGTTGACATTTAAACAGTTCACTTGCAATGATTTTTTCTTTGATAAGAATTGTGAAGAAGTTATTTTGGGGATACATTTCTGTAGGTATAACAAAACTTTGCTTCTCACATAGGCTGCCAAAGTGTTTGTTTTCTCTTAAGCTATTTTCATGGGTTTTGTGATGATTTTCTCTTAATTAGAAATTATTATTAAAATCTTTGTAGTTTGCTCCTACCTGCCTGGTTGGTCAGGTGTCAGTAATCTGCTTTCAAGGAGAGTTGTCTTGTCTCTACTGAACAGCTGATGTTCTGTTTCCCAGAATTGGTGATGCTAGGGGTGTACTTTGGAGACACTTTCCAGCTGTGAATGAGAAAGTGTCTGCATTACACACAGCTTGTCACAGGGTGCATATAATCAGTTGAGTTTTTCTTTGCCTTGGTGCAGTTGTAAATATGAGGTTGATGTTTTAGGGGCCTTGTTCTTGTACAGATTCTTGATAAATGGAAGTGAAAAGTTTGTTTTCTTCATATTATTTCATCAGGACATGGGGTTTGTATTTCAGTGATTTTCTCTACAGAACTAAAAGCTTATTTTTTAAAATGTGTCCATTATTCATTTTTTAGGTAATTGTCAGATGGCTTAGTGAAGCTACTTTAAAATTGTGTGTGGTGAAAAACAAATGATGCAATGAGCCTTGGGAAAAAATTATGAATCATGGTCTATATAAGCATTTTATAATCATTTAAGAACCATTTAGGGGGATGGCAAATGGATCCTGGGATCCAGCCTGGCCTTGAACACTTCCAGCAATGTGACATCCACAACTCTGGGCAACCTGTT
The DNA here is from genome assembly GCF_027887145.1 of Ammospiza caudacuta. NCBI lineage: Eukaryota > Metazoa > Chordata > Aves > Passeriformes > Passerellidae > Ammospiza > Ammospiza caudacuta. The sequence continues at coordinate 113,715,491 of NC_080594.1, forward strand.
GGAGTTCTTCACCACCTTCAGAGTAAAGGTTTTGTTCCTGGCCCCTCATCTAAACCCACCCCTTCCAGCTTAAAGCCATCCCCCTTGTCCTGTCTCTACCTGCCCTGGTCAGAAGTCCCCTGTATGTGCTGGAAAGTGCTTTAATGCCTCCCCAGAGCCTTCTCCAGGCTGAGCAGCCCCAGCTCTCTCAGCCTGTCTTTTTGGCAGAGCTGCTCTGGCCCTCTGGTCCTTCTCCTGATCTCCTCTGGACCCGCTCCAGCAGGTCCTTGTCTGTCTTGTGCTGGGGACCCCAGCGCTGGACACAGCATGGGTGTGGGATGTCCCCAGAGCAGAGCAGGGAACAGAATCCCCTCCTTCTCCCTGCTGCCCACACAGCTCTGAGTGCAGCCCAGGGCACGTTTCCCTTTCTGGGCTGTGGGTGCACATTGCCTGGGTTGTGTTGAGCTTCCTGTCCCCCAGCACCCCCAAGTTCTTCTCCTCAAAGCTGCTCCCATTCCATCCTTTACCTGGCCTGTACTTGTGTTTGGGATTGCTCTGACCCATATGTAGGAGCTTGTGCTTGGTCTTGAGCTTCAGGTTCCTCTAAGTTTATATCAAATGGAAAATGGGGAAATAGGGGAATGAGGCTTGTCATTAAACTGGTGTTTGCCTCACACCCCTAATTAGGAGCTCTTCCTCCTGTTGGATGGACTCATTCAGTCAGATGGAATTGGATTTCATTCAGTATTTTATCTGTGGAATTCTCTCTGTAAATGCATGTGTGACATCAGTCTGAACACTGAGTAGAATTATTTCTCTGTTAATAAGGAAGCTTGATAAGCTTGATAGGTTCTTTGGGTTCTTTCCATTCTCCTCCTGTGTGTTACCCAATCATTAATCAGAGAGCTTGTGTTGTCTTTGTGTTACTAATGAAGAGCTGAGATTCAGAGGCTGTGAACTTCAAACCTACCTCCTGCCATAGCTTTTCAGTGGATTTTTGTTAGCTATTCAGCAGTTACACAGTTTTTTGGGCTTAAGTTTCTGCTGTGCCTCCTCACTCTTTCTCAGTTTTCTCTTTCTCTCAATATCAAGAAAAATGAGGGGAAGATGAAAAGGTGAATCTGAAAAAGACCGTGTGTTCTCCAACAATGTTTTTGAACAAGACATAGATTTAACTTTGGGGATTTCTATATAGCTGCCTTATAAGCCAGAGATTTCCCTTTCATTTCTGAAGTTCTGTTTCTTTCCTTATAAAACATCATTAAACTTCTGTGACAAATAAGGTACAGACAATTTTTCTTCCTGGTGCCTCAGTTGATTACTGTTTACCCAGGAGACTTAGTTCAATGGAAATGAAATTACAGTGGAAACCAGATTACTCTGAAAATTCCAATTAGGTAGGAGAAAAATGACAAATTCAGCCTTTGACAAATACAGAGAACATGTTGTGTCTGTCTCTCATGCAATTTTGTTAAATGAAAACTTGTGAAAAAGTCCTAAGATGTTGACTGTCACAGTGGATGTGGCTGTTGTGCTCAGCTACCCATGCTCTGTCATCTCTAGTTCCATTTTGTTTTTTACCTGATTTCCAGGTAGTGTTTGAATTGTAGGGTTTTGCTTACAGTTTCATAGCTCTGGCTTTTTTTTTTTTTGTTGTCATCAGAAGTAAAATTTTTGCCACCTTCTGCGTTTTACAACTTCTGTGTTACCTGCTGTGGCTTTGTCATTAAGTTGTCTGCTTGTAGTGAGAATATTCAAAGTATTACTGCCAAATAATTTTCCTGACTCACTGTGGTCTGCTGAGTGTTCCACTGGCTTTATCATAATTTCCAGGACAGTTTGTTGCCTTCACCTTCTCAGACTTCTTGCACTTGGCATTATTTGCTGTGGCTGCTTAATATTTCTTTCATGACTGAACTTGTGCTGTTGGTGGACTGACATTCCTGGCATTTATCATCTGCTAAACAGCTTTCTCTGTGTGCATTTTCCTGTGAGATCCATTGTGTGAAGAATTTTGCTCTTTATGACTTTTCTGTGTTGTAAAGGTTCATTTGTGCTATAATGTACATGAACCTTGATTATATATTAGTTGCATATGTGCTAATTCTAATTGACTGTGTTCTGTTTCCTTCCCTTTCCCTTCTCTTCTGGGGTGTAATTTCATGAGAGCTTTGCAGTGATGCTGAAAGGGTTGGTTCTATTCATGGTTATGTGTTCTTCCTGCTTCTCCTGCCATTGTTAGTGTTCATATGGCTTATGATGCAGCTGAAAACTAAAATGATTTTATTCCTGTCCTCCAGTTACCTTTCAGAGAGCTTGGCTTCTTGATCTGGCTGGTGATGTGGTGATGCAAGGGGTGAAAAAGTGGTTAGGATGGAAGCCAGCAGGATTTCCCTCCTTCCCTTCTTGTCACACTGGAGACTTCCCTGATTTCAGATGGACTGGGAGGCTTTACCCTGGCTGAAGGCTTGTCCACATGCACAAATACAATGAGACTTATTTTCTAAAATCAGGATACAGTGCTTGTCCTGGGGGATGAGGTTGCTGTTGCCCACTGAGATTCCAGTGGCAGAAGCAGAACAGATCCATGCACACACTGTGGTAGCAAAGCCACCTTACTGGAGTTGTGTCACCCTCACGTGGTGCTGGTTTAAGCACTGTCCCTGAGGAGAGCAGGTCCTGTGCTCCTCTTGTCTCTCCTGGCCTGTTGGTAGGCTCAGCTCAGAAATGGCAGCTTTGTAGGCTGGTTTGTGATGGAATGAGGGCTCGTTAGCCAGGGCGTTTATGGGATTGGCAGTTTATGGGATTATTTCAGTGCAGGGAGAACAGCAGCAGTGTGTGTTGTGGATTCTTTTATTTTGTGTGTGGTGGGCTGTGGTTTTTATGAATGACTTTCTGGTTTTCAGATAGCTGCAACAGAATTCTTAAACCCATCCTCAGCCCTTAGGATGATTGTTTTCTCCTGCATTTCTCTATAAAGAGGGTTATGACATGCTTTTTAATAGGCTTTATGGATACAGGAATACTGTGTTTCTGGGACAGGGGTGTCACTTCTTCATTCTGTGGGGGGGAGTGAACATAGTGGAAATAATTCTCCTATTCCAGCCCTGCTTTGTTCTTAGTGTACTTTCTAGGGGCTTCTTGTTCCTTTCCAACCTCCTCTGCTATGTATCTTTTTGCATTTATATCAAACTGCAGCCTTTTGTGTTGGCAGAAGGAACATGAAGACAGAAGACAAAACTGCTGTTCTGTTGCCACTTCTTACTTCCCTATAGAGGGGCCAAGATTTTAAAGGGGAGTTGTTACACAAGTTCTCTGGAGCAGGCCGATAGTTTTCAGGGGGTTCTGGAGCATTTTCAGGGGGTTCTGGAGCATTTTCAGGGGTTTCTGGAGCATTTTCAGGGGTTTCTGGAGCATTCAGCCTGCCTGGGAAGATGGGCTTGTATGAGTTGGGTTGGAATGGAGCACGTTTAAGACAGGCAATATTAAAAGACATGAGCTATCATCTTGTAACACCTCTAGGGAGCTTGTGCAAGGTTGATTTTTCAGGCTAAGTATCTTCTGACTGAGATGGTTGTAAGGCAGCAGAAAATGTCAAAATGTTTACTTGCATTATCTGGCATGGAGCAGCACAAAAACCACCAGGCTGAGCAGGCAGTTGGTACGTTGGAACTAGTTGGAAGTTTGGCTGAGTTTGTTAAATAGTTGTGAAGGAACTTATTGAAACACAAATTTTAATGCTGGTGTCACTTTCTTCTGTATTGGAGGTATTTGAATTACACTTGACAATGATGGTAGAGTTTGGGTTCTTGTGCTTACTTTGTGCTGATTAAACATTACGTAAAAAGTAGAGTTTAAAAAAAAAGTGAAATTATTGCTAGTACAGTAACAGGAATGCTTAGATATTTCAATTTAAAGCATTTAAAAATTCCCAGGTATTTCACAAAGTTGTTAGGATTCAAGAATGTAATCTGCTTCCAGCTTAATACCTGTGTTAGGTGTTGTATCATGCTTTAATTATTTACAATTAACCAAGCAGTAAGTTGTGTTGGTTTTATACATTGTGTGAAAATTTCCATAATGTGTTGATACTGTCACAGAATATTAGATGTAAAGACTGCTACAATTAATTGATTTTCTTTAGTACAGTGTTTAACATAGTTTAGAGAAGCCATTAAGTTTTCCATAGGGAACATGAAGTGAGGCAGAAGGGCTGAGCTTTAATTTTACAGACAGTTTTAAACTCCACTTTTCTCCCAGAATCTTTGCAGTCCAGTTGCAGTGTTGGCATTGGGTGCTGCACACCACAGTGACACATCAGGAGCTGGGCATAAGCAGGGTTTGAGAAACAGTGCACAGGTAACATGTAACAACAACATTGTAGTAATATCCCTAATTTACTGGCTGAGTGACTTCAGCCAAGATTTCAAATATTTATACCCTGAGTTTTGCAAAGCCTTGAGTGCAGTATATATACTATAAATAAGGCCATGTTTTAAAGCTGCAAGTGGGGCAAATCTGCAATGCCATTATCCTTCCCTGCAGATACTTGAGAAAGAATGAAGGTAGCAAAAGCTGTTCAGCACTTACCAGTGGCCTCATAAAATGCATGAATCTCATCAGAAATTACAGAATCCACAATGTGTTTATGTATCTGAGGAGGAAACCAAGGCCAGGGATGGCACTGAACATGAGTGAGGATTTGGACCTTGGTGTGGTTTGGCACAGTCTTCCAAGCATGGAATGTTGAAGAGTTATTTTGTTTTTTACTCTGTTTCATAGGAAGAATTAGAGTTGTGAACAGTATTAAATGGCTCTAGTACCTCAAAAAGAGTGTTTGATTTAAGCTTTTCTAATTAGCTTTTTTAGGTTTTTGTCTGCGGTTAGTATTGTCTGTAATCCTGAGGCAGTTGGACTGGATGATCATTGGAGGTCCAAATGAACAAAAGAATTCTATTCTTAAATATTCCTGTGATAGAAGGAGGAAGTAAATACCTTCATCAATCCTGCCTACGAAATTGTGTTTAAAAAAAAAATCTGAGCTTTCTTTGTGAGCCCTGCAGCAAAAGAAGGAAACAACATCCAAGGAAGTTTCAGAGGTTTATCCTCTGTTTATCTTCTGCTAGAGCTAGGGTACAAAAGTTCTTAACAATTATGAAGGGTTTGTGCCCCACTCATAAAAAGAAGTGAGATATTCTGTGGATGTCTTTTGGAATTTACAGGACCCATGTTCTCTACTTAACAGTAGGACCTGGCTTAGAGAGACATTCTAGAATCTAATGCAACCTAAAATAACAGCAAAACCTTCCTGCATAAATTGCAAGTTGAATTACTATCAGTGAGTGGCTTCACCACTACTCTCACAATATTTGATACAAACCCCAATGTTTTTAGCAAGTTAAAGGTCCAGGCATTTGATGATGAAAGGAGAAAGGAGCCTTGAGCATTGCCAGAGTTGGGCATCCACAACCTCCATGGGCAGTGTGCTCCAGTGTCCCACATCCTCAAACTGAAACATTTCCTCCTAATATTTAACCTAAATTTCCCATTCAGTTTGTGCCCATTACTCCTTTTCCTGTCACTGCCATTCCTGATGAAGAGTTGCTCTCCAGTTTCCCTGTAGAACCCCCTTCAGATATTGAGAAGTTGCTGTGAGGGCTCCACTCAACCTTCTCTTCTCCAGCCCAACTTTCTCAGCCTTTGTTAGGGAGATGCTCCTCTGCTTTTACCTTGTGGCCTCCTCTGGACTTGCTCCAGCAGTTCCATGTCCTTGTACTGGGGACACCAGAACTGTACACAGAACTCCCAAGTGGGGTCTCACCACAGCAGAGTAGAGGAGGAGAATCAAAAGACTTGAGAGACTACCTGAATTTCTGTGCTGAATTGTAGCACACTTGTCTGATTAAATTTACAGGAAAAAATAGTTTAAAAAAATCAACCTTTACTGTGTGAAACCAGAATTATTAACATGATTTTAACAAACAGGAACACATTCCTAGTCAAACCCTTCACCTAGCAATTCACAATTTCATACTGTTAATATATTACCAATTACATAGATAAAACTATAAAATTACTAATGAATATTGCACATGGCACCCACAGGAATGGGGTGACAAACAGTGAGAGCACATCACAGAGTAATGTGAGTTATCTGCTAATAAAATGTGCACTAACACAGCCAAGTGTCAGGTCATTTACCCCAACAAAGCACATACAGAAAACATTGTATATATTGGTGAATGTGACAAAAAACACAGTTATTTTACAAAAGCAACTGCCTGTGAACACCACAATTGTATGTTTGTAGCAAGAATGAACCTTAGCTCTGTTTTTTAAATATAAACATAATTTTGGTCACAGAACTGATAGGAAACTTGTGAATTACAGCCTTTTACATCTAGGAAAAAAAAAGAGTAGCCAAGAAGTTCTCCCTCCACACCAATTTGCTGCTCCAGTGAGATGAGAGTGCAGTGGGATGAATCAAATATCTGAGCCCATTACAGAACATGAGAGACCATGCACTGCCAAGGTAGCCTGGCTGTTCTGGGCTTTGCAACTATTTGTCTACTCCCTTGCAGTTAGGGAATAAAGATGTCCTTTTAAGATTGCTGTTTCTGTTCTCTCTGACTTTTGGGCTTATCAAAGAAGAAAAAGAACTGAGAAATCAGCAGACAAGAACTACACAAACTGTACTTTTAACTGGCACTGTCCTTTCAAAAAAATCAGAACTGCCAATCAGGCACACAGACAAAATCAGGAAGAGCAGAAGAACCTACCTTTTCCTCCAGCTTCTGAGAAGAGTTTGCAGCATTTCCTCCACATGACATGGCATCTCCTCCTTGGTTCTGAAGCCCCAAATTATAAATACAATAAGGCATTATTTAGAGCTAGGAGCTTTTAAGCTGTGGAGTTCAAGAACAGAACCAATACAAAATGTGTGTTTTGCAGGTCTTTTAGCTTGTGCTGCAGGAAAACACCTGACTGCTTGAATTAGCACAGAGAGCTAAGAAAAGCAGCTGATACCACTAGCACCTATTTATAGATACACTTTCAATTAAGAATAATGTACATACAGAGAAACCATCTCTAAACATAACTCCTAAAGCACAAATGATAAAGAGTAACACACTCAGTAAAAGTGTTCTTTGTGCAAGTGAGAAGGGAGGATGCCAGATGCATTCCCAGAACACTGGGACTGGTTTTGCTCAAGTGTGATTGACCTTTGATGATGAATTTTGCTCCATGGCTTGCAGAGGTGTAGCTGTCACATCCATTTTTGAATTGGCTGAATCCAGGACCAAACTGTGGCTTTAACAGTCAGAAGTAAGGGACCAAGACCATTTAATCAGTCTTCAGTGCAACTTTAGACATTCTATTCTCCTGAAGTAGTGACAGATGTAAGGATACAATAACAATTACTCCATAGATGATAGATTACCAACTGCTAATGTATTGCTTGTCCTTGCCTGAACTGTTCTGTGGCTGCCTGAGAAGGACTGGGTTTGATTTGGACCTGAAGCATCAGTTCAGTCCTGATTGGCTCTGTTGCCAAGAACACGTTTTTTGGGTTGCAGAAGGACAGTTTTGTGCATAAATAAACTGTAGCATAATTGGAAAAAATATAACAGTGTGAATTGGGTCTGACTGGAACAAATTATATTCTGAAGTTCTTTGATATTTTTGTTGTTTTAGTTTTGAAGGTATTTCCTATTGTAGCTCATTCTATTAATACTAAGGTGGAAGGAAGTCTTACCCACTTCTTTGCATGTTCATTGGGAATTCAAGAAAAGGGCTTTTTAGTAAGTGAAAGTCATGGTTCAAACAATTTAGGCATTTTAAGGTCGATTTTTGCATTCACTAGATAGAAGTCACTTAGTAAGTTTGCTTTTCTGATGTGCCAGTGTGTGCATTTTCCAGTGCTTTTTATATTTACTGGATTCTGTTCTTGAAAAGTCTGGGTTATTTTACTGTCACAACTAAAATTTTCATCTCCTATCATAAAACCCCATATTATTTAGCTACTTATCAGAATGTAATTTCTTCATTGCTGGGAAATGCTTAGACCAGTAGTTTAAATAATAGAATTTTAGGGGCTGAACATTTATGTCCCTGTTCCTTCTGTCACTGAGAGACCCTGAATGTCCTTGAGGATGTGTTTTGGTACCAGTTGAACCAGTGTGACTGCCATGGAAAGCTCCTGAGTGAAGGGGTGGCTGTACAGGATGAGGCCCAGTCTTGCTCAGCCCTTTGCCTGTGGCAGCAGCCAGGGACATGCACCTGTGGTGTGACAGCAGGGCCACAGCTCCCTGAGGGGAATCAGTTCATTGGCTCAACATTTGGGGGGGTTTTGTCTAAGGCATTGACTGAGTGCTGTATATTTGGATTTGTCTCTGTTCACTGTCACATGAGCTAAACACTTCAGAACAGGAGCTGGAAGTGTTTTTCCATCTGGTAGCCAGAATGAAGTGTGTGATCTGAAGGTCTGTCCTTCCAATACATTATTTGTGAAAAAGCATCATGTGCTGTAAGTAACCAGGGGTGCACTCTCTGACTGTTGCATGTCCCAGGAATTATTGGCAGATGAATGTGTCTTTCTCTTTTGGAGAAAGACACTTGCTGCTGCTCTCTAGTTCCCTTTGAACACCTGGCCTTCAGCAATTACTGCTTTGAAGCAAGACAGTCCTTTGATGTAAAGGCTTTCCTTTTTATTTAAGTCTTTTGGAAGTTACTCCATGTGGAAGGGTCTCTCCTCTGAAGTCACACTGACGTGCTTGGGAGTGTTGAGCCTGGAGAAGGCTCTGGGGAGACCATGGAGCCCCTCCTGGTATGGGGAGGGTACTTACAGGACAGGCATGCAGTGGTAGGACAGGGAGAAGGGCTTTATACTGGGAGTAGGTTTAGAATAGATGTTAGGAAGAAATTATTTCCTGTAGTGAAACACTGGTGCAGGTTGCCCAGAGGAGTTGTGGGTGCCCCATCCTTGAAAGCATTGAAGGACAGGTTGGATCAAAGGAACAGCCTGGTCTAGTGGAAGGTGTCCTGTGCATGGCAGGGGGTTGGAGCTGGGTGATCACTGCAGTCCCTTCCAACCCAAACCATTCTGTGATGCTGTGAAATGAGTTAATACATTTTGAGTATATTGGCTTTGTTGCCTTGGTGTGCAGAGCCCAATCCTGTTGTCAGCCTTGGCTTGAATAGAGTTTGTTTTGATTAGAATTTCTTGGACTTCAGGTTTGGAAGTTCACTTTCTGTGCTCTTACTGCTTGCCTAAACTCATGTGAGTGCTGCATGTAGGAGCACCTTGAACAAGGGGAAGTTGGATACTGTTAAGTAGCTGTATCTTAGCTGAGCTTAGCCCCAACACCAAGTTTTGAAATTAAAAAGAAAAGAATCCTGAAAGAACTGAAGATTTCAGGATAATTCCCCTTTATTTTGTTACCTGAATTTGAGGACAAATAGAATTGTATGTTTACATCAATGTTCTCAGTGTTTCAAAAACTTATGCTGCAAATGATTTAATTTCAGGTGTATTATATGGAATGATCACCAAAAAAGTTTATTTGAAGTAACGTGGTTTTCAGTGAGAATAGTTTCATTTGTAACCATCACAGTTACTCAAATTCTCTCTTGTACTGTACCATTAAGACATTTATTGCTTTGAACTTTGTTGGAACCTGATGCAGTTGACTATGTCTCATATACACTCACTTCTTTAGGAGGAGAAGGAGCTTAAAGGGTTTTTTTCTGTAATATTTGCTATTTGAGATAACATTTTCTGACTGCTGCTTATCAGGTATTTTTAAATGTTGATAGTTAGACACTTCTTGCTCTTCTGAATAGTAGCTTAATGACAGGTTTTGTATTAATCATTGAATGCATTTCACTTTCACTGCATGTCAGTGTTAATGAGTGAAGTGCTGTGACCTCCAGTTCTCTATTCTGATTATGTAAATAATTTCCTCCTTCCTGAAAGATACAAGGCACAGGGAAGAAAGAAAATGGAAAATGTGTGGGGGTGTCTGTATGTTGTAACTACTGAATTAGGTCAGTGTTACAGATTTGGGGGAGGTGTTTCTGGTTGAAAAGTCGTTCTGGTTGAAATAAAGGCATGGGGTAGAAGTCTAGAATTTTTAAACTAGAATCACATCATAATCCTTGTGATGAGTCAGTACTTATTAAGGATTTAAGAAGGCAGTTCCTAGAATCCTGTATGAAACAAATCCGTGATACCTTTCAACCCCAAATTTGTATTGCTGCTGTTAAGCCTTTTTGCAGTACACATCACACTTGTAATGAAGCACATCTGTGAGCTCCCATTTCATGGGAACATCATTCTGTAAATAAATTGCTGTATGGTTGTTAGAAAGCTCTGTTGTTGCATGTTAAGCAAGTCTTACTCTGGCATTCATTGTTACCGCATGGCAAAGTAGATTTTGTGACATATGTCCTCACTTGTGTATAACCAGAATACTTTAGTTAAAGGAAAAATAGTTCTGTTCCCCTAGATAGGGCTTAGGTAATGCTCATGGATAGTAAAATGTATTTTGAGGTCTGCCTCTGTCATCTGGTACCTTGCATTTGCTTTTTTCTGAGACTCTGTATTTTAATTCAGGGAAAAGGGATGGATGTAGTGGGGTATTTCAGTTACTTTTGATGAGGAGACTTTGAGAAACTCAAATGAAGGCCATTCTAGAAGTCAGCTGTATTAGAAAAATATATTTGTTCCTTTATCATTGCATGCTGAGATGCCATCCTTTGTGTCATGCTATAACAGAGTATTGTGTACATGTTTGCTTCTTACCTAGCACTTATCCAGGAACCCACATCTGATTTTTTTTTCCCCTGGCTTTTGAAAAGCTTGATTTCTCCCCAGAACAAAATGAACCTATTCTGCCATGTAGGCATGAGACTGCAGCCTGTGGAAGCTGAGGTTCAGGTGTGCAGCTGTACTGGGTGGTTGAGCCTGGAAGTAGAGGCCCCTCCTGGAGAGCAGTGCTGTGCCTGGTGTCCTCTCTGTGGGCTCCTCTCGTGGGGCTCCTGGGTGGTGCCTTGAGAATGGGGACTATAGGGAATCAGAAAATCTATAGTTGCCTTTTTCTGGGGCTGCTGAAATTCCAGGGAGTCAGGTGGAGCAATAACTGGCTTTCACTTGTGCTTTGGTGGTCGATCAGGGTGACAAAAGGAGATGGGAAAAACATGTCAAATAGGAATTTTCTCAGTTGACATCAAAAGCAAGAGTCAGTGGGATTGATTTGACTCGGTCTTCATAGCCTCATAAACTGCTTGATTAGCGGTAGAGGAGTGAGTTTGTCACTTAGCAGGGTTCTGTCTCTATCTTGACCCTGTGTTAAAACATCCATTCAGAGCTTTGGGTAAAGGTAATTTTTTTTAATGTGACTTGTACCTGTGGTGTAGGGCAACCCTGGGTGTATGGGCAGACTGGGCAGTGAGGTACTGGAAGGCAGTGCTGCAGAAAGGGACCTGGGAGCCCTGGTCAATGGAGAGAGGAAGGTGGGTCAGCAGTGCCCTGGCAGCCAGGAGGGACATCTGTGTCCTGAGGGACATCAGGGACAGCATCACCAGCTGGGTGAGGGAGGGGATTGTCCTGCTCTGTGGTGGCCTTGCCCTAAGCTGGTGCTCAGTGATGTGAGAAAGACATGAAGTTCTTGGAGAATATCCAAAGGAGGGCCATGAGGATGGTGAGGGGAAGCTGAGTGAGGAGGGGCTGAGGTCCCTTGGTCTGTTCAGCCTGGAGGAGACTGAGGGGAGACCTCAGTGCAGTCACAGCTTCTTGTGAGGGGAACAGGAGGGGCAGGCACTGATCTCTGCTCTGTGGGGACAGTGACAGGACCCGAGGGAATGGCCTGGAGCTGTGTCAGGGCAGGTTTAGGTGGATATCAGGAAAAGGTTCTTCCCCAGAGGATGGCTGGGCACTGAACAGGCTCCCCAGGGCAGTGCTCACAGCACCAGCCTGGCAGAGCTCCAGAAACGTTTGGTGAATGTTCTTGGGCACATGGTGTGACTGGGGATGGTTCTGTGCAGGGCCAGGAGTTGGACTGGCTGATCCTTGTGGGGCCCTTCAATTCAGTGTGTTCTGTTGATTCTAGGATAGTGTGCTGAATCCAAAATCAGAAATAGTAGAAATGAGATGTATGTAAAAACTAACAGGGTACTCATTAGAGTTCAGCTGGATTGTTGAATTCAGCTGAATTGTTCTATTGGGCTATCTGTACACTTACATATACATATATGTCACTGCATCAGTTTACATTTGTTTATAAATTATCAAATTCATTATAGATAGGTATAAAGGCAATTCTTGAGCTGAGCCAAACTTGAGCTGACCCTGATGCGTTGTAACTAAAAAATTGAATTGAATAGTCTGAATTAAAGAAGTGATGGGAATTCAAAGTTTCATGCTTTATTAGTTCTAGAGAGGTTAAAGCAGTGGTGTGTTCTCTGTGGGCCTGCAGTTTGATGTTTTCTCTGAAACAGAAATGGTGAATGAGTGGCTGAAAACAGGACTGGTCAACCACTGCCTTCTAATACTGTTTAAATTACATGAATTGGATTTTAACTGCATTTACGAAAGTATGTTTGTATATTCTGTAATTAAAAGGAAAATACCTGAACAAGGATCTCTCTGCAATTGAGAGCATTCCTCTGACTACAAGAACCACTCAGATGATTTATTTGAAATGGAATGTTTTTAGTTAGCTGCAGCATAACTTGAAGTTACTATTGTGTGTCTTGAGGACATCTCATAAACTTGGAGGGAGAAGTGATGGACTCACTTAGAAAGCTGGCCTTGTCTAATGCACATGACTAAGACAAGTGAAACTCTGTGTAAGCCCTGAAATACACTTTCCTGAGAATGTAATTTAAGTAATGTCAATGGAGAATCATCATTAGACTCCAAAGCAAACAATCCCTAAATAAGGGGAAGAAAAAAATAGATGAGTCCTTCATGTAAATATTTTGTATTTACTGGCATCTACTGGCATTTCTTAGATTTTATTTCATTCTATGAATTTGTAAGATTTCGAGTAAATTGGTTATTTCAGTGGTAGCATTCTTGAATCTTTTTAAGTTGCACTGCTTGCCTTGAGCAGAATGGAGTTTACGAGAATGCTTTGCCCACATCCTTCAGCTGAGCACAGAGGCAAATCTGAGGGTAAGTTCACACTGATGTCAGTCAGTCTGGCAGGAGAGCTGCAGTTTGTCCTGGTTCCCTGGCTGGCATTAAGGTGAGTACTCTCTGGCCTTGCAGTGCACTACTTCACATAATTAAAGAAACTGAAAAATAATCAGTCTTTGTACATTTGGTGGGCTTTTGGTGTTATTTCCTTTAGGAGTCTGAACCAGCTCACTTCATGAGAATTCAGCCCAAAGCATTAGGATAGGGAAGAGCTGAAATCAAGCAGCTTGCCCTTGGCATCAGCTATTTTGGAACCACAGCTGCTGGTGGACACCTCTGGCTGCAGTTTAAGGCAGCCTGGAGCAGGACTGCTGCTGAAATGAGCTGTTTTACCATTTTCCTGCTTTGCTGCCTCGCTCCTTGTGCCAGCACAAGTGTTTTATGTGGCTGTTCTGTGACCCAGCCCTGTTAAGGAAGAGTGGTGGTGATTAAAGGAGGTTTATTGTGGTGGGGTTGGCTTAGGGCTGCGGAACAGTGCAGTGGGAGCTGGCAGCAGTTTGATTTCACTGGTTTGTGTGAGTAGCTCCAAACCTCCATCAGGTAGTGCAGAACTGACTGCATTGAACTGCAGTAGACTGCAGTGTGTGTGTTTGTGTATATCTGTGTGGCAGAAAACTTACTCTTGCTGGTACTTTCTACTTAGTGATCTTTATAAACATCAGTGAAAAACAATTAAATACTCAGGAGGGCATTTTTAAAAAAGCACAAATTAAATACCGAATACATTCATTTCAAAAATTGCATTTCAAAAATCAGTTTCTTCCTAAAGAAAGCTTTGAGTTGGTAATGCATTTGTTCTGGACTTAGTAGGCTTACTAAGCCTTATGAATATGAATTATGAAAGCTAGAGATGGATAACAGTTGAGTGTTTTGAAACAGTACAATTTTACTGAAAAGTGAACATTATTCTAATGGCATTATTAGAGATGTCTAAGTTTGTTGGCGCTGTTAGTACTAGAGACTAGGCAGAGGAGTTAGAGTGTATTCAGTCAATTTTTATTGTATATGTCATGCCTTGCAAATTCACACAATATAAGAAAAGATTTTAAAGTGTCTTGGAGAAAGATAACAGCATTGAAACTTAACTTGAGATGAGACATCATAATAAAACACTTAGGAATATGCATAGTGTTACAACAGAAATTTCACTCCAGTTGTTAACTTGAGGTTTTGGTGATTGGATCAGGAGCACAGCACTGCCAAATGCATCTTCCTGGAAACTCATACAACTCTTTGTATCACCTTACTTGGCTCTTTAACTTCCTGGGAACTGTTTTTGTTTTATGTGGTGCTTCGAAGTCTGAGTTGCTCTGGGAAATTACATTTCAGCTTCCGTGGTTATACAATGCCTGGTGCTATCGAGTGGAATTGCTGTTATAACTTGATGCAGCTCTTTTTGTCTCTGTATAACACAGTGAAGTTGAAACACAGTGAATATGGAACTGTTGGTATAGCATTGTAACTTCAACAAATCTGATGTCACAATTTTCTTCATATAATCTGCTAAACCACGTGGTGGGGATGTGATGGGCTTCATAGTGGGGCTGAAAGGCCAGTGGACCCAGGCTTTCATAGGCACATGCTGGGTAAAGGGAATGCAAGTCCAATTCCCTGGGTGAATACTGATGTGCTAAGAGGAATTCAGCTGCAGGGTCTCTATTAGTCTCAGCTGATGTAGAATCAGTCTCTCAACTCCCTCTGACATCTGCAGTTAGACACTGTCAGGAGGAGAGTATTGCAAAGATTACAAATTTGGCTTTTTAGGCTCTTAACCAAGTCATTTCTACATAGACCTTGAGCAGCACCGTGAATTCAGATGAGAATCTACTCTAGGAATTCAGGCACAAAAGAGTCAGAGCAAAGAGCTGCACACATTTACTCTGAACACAGAGTAAACAGACACACATTTGGAAGGTGTGTCAGTGCCTCAATGCTATAAAGGTGATTGTAAGTGTAATTTTTACTTAGAACATGAAAATAATGTTAAATATTTCAAATGTGACTTTGTCAGTTCTATTCAATAAGAAGAAATAATATGTCTAAAATAAAAGATTCTCTATAGCAATGTATTTGTTTCTGTAATGTTCTTTTCCAGGTGTGGATTGAGTTTCCTGTATATGTTAATACAGCATGTTGTCTTTTTTTTTCCTCTCCAGATTATGCAATGGTCTCTGCAAGATGGCATGTTCTTGAGTTGGAGATTTTTAAGGCAAGCATATGCTGGTACTTCAACTTTACTAAGTGGACTATAATTTCTTCTCTCACATCAACTACATAAGCAGACAAAATTGCAAAGATCTGCCCTGTGTCGAGTATGACAGCCACGACTCGTGGCTCTCCGGTAGGAGGGAATGACAGCCAGGGCCAGGCTCCTGATGGACAGTCCCAGCCTCCCCTCCAGCAGAATCAGGTATGGTATTAACAATCAATTCATCTCAAAATAAAGGACTTTGTTCTTTAGAAATAGTGTTCCTGAATTATTTGAATCTGTACATTTCTCGAGATCTCAAGTTAGACATTTCTGTGTGCGTGTCTGGAAGTACAACAATATTTTGAGGGGTGAAGGCAGTGGTATTGGCAAAGTAAATATGGTTAAAGATCTTGGCATTGTAAAAACGCTGCCTTTTCAGGCAATGGCATGGTTCTTTCAAGAATACCTGTTTTGGATCAAAAGGCTTCTTGGATTAATACCAGAAGCTTCCTCAGAACCACATTGCAGAACCTGCCACAGATTGGTAAAACCACACTACATCTGTGAGTTCAGTTTCTGCTCAGTTTTGCAAAAGCACTTTCTGGCTAAAGCAGCTTACTCAGGTATCAGCCCTTCCAGAGCAGCTGCATCCGGGCCTCTGTTCATTGTACTGCACTTCCTGAACAGCTTCTCATGTTCCTTGCTTTCAAAAGAAAAGCAGAAGCTTTCATATATTACATCACAGTGTAATGATTCTTTTTTGTTAGGCAAAAAAATACCAGAGAAGATGCAGTATCATGTCAAGCCAAAACCATTTAGGAGAAGAACTATGCTTTGTTATTTAATTCAGTGTGAAGATGGCATTTTTTTAATACCATAAGGTTTAGTGGTTGCTCCTTCCTGACAGTGAATTGTACTTTGATACGTGGGGAGGCCTGGCCCTGAACTGCCAAGGAAGTCTCCACTGTCTGACTCCCTCTGCCTCAGTGGGATGGGGAATTGGAAGGAAAAAGTGAGAAACTCTTTGGGCTGAGATAAATGCAGTTTAATAAATGAAAGGGGTAGGGGGAAACAAGTGATGCAAGTGCCATCACTCACTACCAGCTGATGATGCCCAACCAGTCCCCAAGCAACAGCTGCCTTGGGAAAAAAACCCCTTTGTTTTATTGCCAAGTGTGATGCTCTGTGGCATGGAGTGTCTTTTGGGTCATTTCAGGTCAGCTCTCCCGGCTGTGTCCCCTCCCAGCCTCTTGCCCTGCTGACTGTGGGGGGCAAAGTGAGAATCACGGGATGGGTAAGGTTCGAAGGGACAACTGGTGGTCATCTAATCCAGGTTGCCTGCTCAAGCAGGGTTCCCTAGACCACCCTACTGGGGATTGTGACCAGACAGTATATCTCCAGAGAAGGAGACCCCACAGCCTGTCAGGGCAATCCATTCCAGTGCTTAGTCAGCCTCCCTGTTAAGTTCTTCCTTATGTTCAGGGGGAACTTCTGTGTTTCAGTTTTTGCCTGTTACCTCTTGTCCTGTTGCTGGGCATCACTGGGCAGAGTCTGGCCCATCCTCTGACACCTTTCTGCAGATATTGATGAGATCCTCTCTAAGCCATCTCCAGGTTAAATAGGCCCAGCTCCCTCAGCCTTTCCTCAGTGAGATGCTCCAATTCCTTCATCATTTTTGCCATTCTCTGCTGGACCTGCTCCAGGAGCTCCACCTCTCTCCTGTCCTGATGAGCCCCAAATTGGACACAGCACTCCAGGTGATCCTCACAGGGCTGAGCAGAGGGGCAGCATCACCTCCCTGACCTGCTGGCAGTTCTCTTCCTAATGCACCCCAGGATCCCATTGACCCTCTTGGCCACAGGGACAAGGTGCTGGCTCAGGGGCAGCTCATTGTCCACCAGGAGCCCCAGGTCCTTCTCCCCAGAGCAGCTTCCCAGCAGGTCAGTCCCAGCCTGTCCTGGTGCCTGGGGTTGTTCTTCCCCAGGGCAGGACCCTGCATTTGCCCTTGCTGGGTTCCAGGAGGTTCTCTGCCCATCTCTCCATGCTGTTGAGGTCCTTCCCAAGGGCTGCAGGGCTCTCTGGGGTACTGGCTCCTCCTGCCAGCCTTGTGTCACCAGAGAACTCACTGAGGAGCCATCTGCCCTCAGCCAGGCCATTGATGAATAAGCAAAACAGTCCTGGGCCAAGTATTGAACCCTGGGGGCCACCAGTGGTGCCAGGCCTCCAACTGGACCCTGTGCCACCAAGTAGCAACCTCTGAGATCTGCCATCCAGGCACTTCTCAGTCCACCTCAGTGTCCACTCACCCTGTCCTCGCTTCTTGAGTTTGTGGATGCAGAGGCTGTGAGAGACAGCGCCAGAGCCTTGCTGAAGTTGAGGCAGAACAACATCCCCTGCTCTCCCCTCATCCATCCAGGTTGTTTCATCATAGAAAGCAATCAGGCTGCTCAGACATGATTTACCTCTGGTGAATCCATGCTGACCTCTCCTGATTTCCTTCTTGACTTCCATGTGGGTAGAGGTGGACTCCAGAGTCACCTCTCCAGGCGTTGAAGTGAGGCTGACTGGCCAGTAGTTCCCTAGGTCCTCCATCTTGCCCTTATTGAAGACTGGGGTGACATTTGCTTTCTTCCAGCCCTCAGGCACCTCTCCTGCCTCCCTATGATTCCAGCAGTTCTCAGCACTTGTGGGTGCATCCCATCAGGGCCCATGGACCTGTGGATTTGAAGTTTAATTACATGGTCTCCATCCAGTCTTCTCAGCCAAAGGAAACTTCTTTCCTCTAGACCATCTCCCCAGTCTCCAGGCTGAGGCAGCCACAGGACCACATCTTCCCATGTATTTATTTTGGTTGTGCTGTATTTGAAGAAGCCCTTGTTGGTACCTTTGACATCCTTAGCCAGGTTTAATTCCAAGTGGGCCTTGGCTTGCTTCATTGCTTGTATTCATACTCTGACAACATCCCAGGTGGCATTTCCTGCTTCCACCTCATGGTATCTCCTGCCTGTGTCTGAGTTCTGACAGGAGCTATCAAAGAGAAAAACAGGCCTTGAATCTGTGATAGCACAGTTCACCAACAGACAAAACACTGATGTGTTCCCAGTGCTGTTTTGGTCCCAAATCCAAAACCTAGCACCCTACAGGCTGCTGTGAAGAAAATAACACTTCCTGCCAAACAGATGTGGCACAGCAGGTGAAAAATGTTCTTGAGGTTTTGTCTTCCTAAGTCTTGCTCTTATTGTCAGTTCTTACTATTTCTGTGTATGAATAATAAGAGACATCTGCATAACGTGTTGTATTTTGCATGGCCCATCAGAGAGGATTTAACTTTGTTGTTCAAGGTTGATTAGTAGATGGTTATTGTAGTGAGTCACTCATGTTTAGCAAACTCTTTAAGAAAGTGTTTTTCATTGTTGTTTTCTTCTGTGCTTTTGTTGAAGACAGTCTCTCTACTTAAAGTGATCAACTTTTCTGGACAAGATTTATAAAAACTGGAGCTTCAGTGTATTTATTTCACCTTCTGGAAAAATGATCTGCTGAAAGTAGAAGCTGTTACCAAAAAAACCGCACTTTCCTCGCTGGGAAAGTAGCTTGATTTTTAAACTGCCATGATAGAAAAATATAGCACATTTTATGCTCTATTTTTATTAATAAATCTGAAATAAAACTATTTTATATTGATACGTACTTGAGCTGATTCTTTGGAATACATTATGACAGAAAATTGCCAAAACAAGTGGAACACAAGTGCAGGTAGTACTTGAAGTATTTTCCATCTTCATTTTAGACTTCTTCACCTGATTCTTCAAATGAGAACTCCCCAGCTACCCCGCCTGATGAGCAGGGCCAAGCTGATGCTCCACCCCAGCTTGAAGATGAGGAGCCTGCATTTCCACACACAGACCTGGCAAAGTTGGATGACATGATCAACAGGTATTTTCACACTTTTTTAAAAAGGTGTTGATAATTTGTGCAAACATCTTGATAGAGGAATCAGAATTTTTATATCTTTGTTTCACTGGACTTCATGAAATGCTTTTTTTGTTGGGTTAAAGTTGTAAAGAGAAAGAAGCTTGAAGCAGAATGTGGTTTCCTTTGCGTTGGTTAGTGTAATACTTGTCAGGGCATTTAAAAATCTGTGTACTGAGCCTATATTTAAAAGCATTACAATGGGGCAAGAATTCTTGATTTTTCAGAAGCAGAATTGAAATTGGGTTTGTTTGTTTTTGAATATAGGCCTCGATGGGTTGTTCCTGTATTGCCGAAGGGGGAATTAGAAGTTCTTCTAGAAGCTGCTATTGACCTAAGTAAAAAAGGTAACTGCAAGACCTTTGATTATTGGACTGGTGTGCAAAGTTCTTTTTTGTCTTTTGACTCCCTGGTGAAGGCTTAAAAATTGTTAATAATTTCTGTTACAACCCTGGTCTTGAAGATTGTATCAGAGTGCTATGCAAAATCTTATGAGAACTTTAAAAAAGCCATGAATGTAGTTAGGAATAGGTGCCTAAGCATGAGTTGGGAAGTTCAATAAGCTCAGAGACATAAAAATCCTGTCATTCCCTGTCACACCTGTTTTCTGTATTCACTTTGATATCAGACCTAGTGGGTTTGGTCTTTATAACAGATGCTAAAATGCAAAGAATTCTAGTTGTTTTTATTTTTTAATAAGTTTCTAGTCTACCTTTCAAATATCTTGCCAGAAATTTTTGTTCAGTTTTGGCACTCTTATGCTTCTAAGAATATCAGAGAAAAGTTAGAATTTTAAACAGCATATCTTAGACTAATTGTCCTACCAGTGTTTGCTGGTGTCTGACTTGGGAGTGAGAGGGTTCCATATCAGGACAGTGTATGTGCCTGTTAAATTGTACTGGTCAGATTGACAGCTTTGCCATGTGTTCTGCAAAGTTCTGTTCTCCTGGGAGATTGCTTGTGTTTGAGTAATAGCAAGAGTCACAGCAAAATAATTTTTTAGGATATCTGTGCTTACCAGCTCTTTGTGTTTTGAATACCGCATTACACAAAGTGCCTGCTCTTTCTTCTGCATAGGTGCTGGCCCAGGACAACTTCATTTCCATGTTAATAAATGTTATTTTTAGGCAGCTTTAAGACTAAAGCTGCTTGTGGTCATGATATTCTGGATTGTCTTGATTGCTTAGTCTCTTTTGCTTTGGAGCACTCTGTGGAGAAACAGAAGTTAGGGTGCATCCTTGTGATCCAGCAAGGATAATGACATATTGTTGCCTACACTGATTTATCAGCTCTAGTTGTGCTTGGAATTGGTGGCTTTGTGTGTAGCTGGGTCTGGCAGGAATCCTCAAGCAAGTGTAGGATGTTCAAGGGATCACATCTGTTCTGAAGGGAAAAGAATGCCAGCTTCTCAAGAGAAAGTGCAGCCACCTTTGTGTCTGTGTTGTTGGAACAGTGCAGTAAGAAGAAATTATCTGCTTGTGATTTGTGAGAGAGAAGTATATTCTACCAGCTGTTAAGTCATCTTTAAAAAGAAAAACAACCCAAAACCTGAAAGCTGTCAATGCAATGAAGTAATAAGAGCAGAATAAGATTTCTAACTACTCCTGACATCAACATACTTCCCCAAAGCATCAGGCTTAGTTGAAAGTTCCCCAAAAGAAAAGCTTATTTTTCCTGTTGAAGTTGTGAAAAACAGTGGAAACATATTCATATGCTTTTGCACTTTGATTTAATTAAGTTGTTGGTGTGCAATTCTAAAAAGTACTTCTGTGTTGCTGCTTAATTATGTTTCCTCTTGCCCTCTAGATGAATTGCTGTGTGTAAATGCTAGGATTATTGGATAAGGAGAAAACAAGTAAAGCTCTTAATATTAGTTGTTTACTGTGTTATCTTAACAGCTTCATCCTGGATTTTTGGAGGGTTTTTTGCTACTTGAAGTTACATGATGGTTAATGTGGTTCCTTTTAAATAACTTCCAGTTCCCAAGGAATATGATAGGGTGTAACTGACACTGTTTTGGTAGCTCAGAGCTTGGCAGACACTGTTTGAGAGTGGGGTATATATAGAGAAGCAATAGAAATGGTTTGGTTGTGTCTATTTCTTAATAGATTAAACTACTCCATTATCTCAGTAACATCTATAATTCAACCCTTTGCTACCTGTCTGTGGGAATTTTTCATATTCTGACAAGATCTGTTTCCAAAAGGAGGAACTGAAAGGATATACTGAGAAATAATCAGCTTTTGAATTACATAAACTCTGTATTTCTGACTGTATCCTATTTAAATGGTGAATCAACAGAAACTAGAAAGACCCTTCTACATGTTTTTGCGGGCACTATTTTCTTGTGGTTAGGGCTCTTAAAAACCTTTTATTCCTAACACAGCCCATGGCCATCAGCATTCTAGAGTGACTTCAGGGTAGCTACTTCTTTGTGACCCTGGCTGTAAAATAGGAGTGGTATTTGCATTATCTTTAAATCTTTTCAGGAACTACAATTGGACATAACTAAACTAATTGAAAGTGCTTATATGAATGAAATGTCAGCATTACCACCTTCAAGGGAAAGGAGTGAATTTGACAGAGTAGTGTGAATCCTGCTAGACTGTGACTTGCATTATTCCTGGCAGATGCACCCATTTATGGAAAATTCTCTTTTTATGTGTGGGCATCAATGTATTATTCTTTGTTAAACAATGAGCCATGAAACTATCAACAGATAGTCTGGAGTTACTTGCTAATAGAAGAAAACCTATTTGAAAAATTGCATTTAATAGCTAGACTGTTTATCTTCACAATAAGTCTGGAATACTTATGGAGTATTTTCAGTAGTGAGATTTGCTCCAGAAGTAAATGCCGTGGCGAACTGGATCCTATAAATTTAAAAAAAAAAATTGTTTCTTTTAAGGTTTTAGATTTTATAGGCAAGAATATTCTCCACCCTTTCTTCAGAAGGATTTTATTGCTCCTGACATTTACACTCAGTTTTTAACATGCTGCCAGAACTTTATGTGTCACACGCAAGCAAGATGCAAGGCAACTTCTGGAACGTATAACTAACTTAAACTGAAATTAGATTTCACTACACAATGTGAACCTTCAGACTTGACTCCAAATATGTGTTTTTGATTAATTGCATGGAATGAGAGAGGGAGGCCCTAGGGACAAAAAAATTTAAATCTGTTTATGCATGGGTGCGTGTGCATCCAAAAGCTAGGCCAGTCCAGCAATGGGAGTTGTTTCCAGCACCCTTTAAAGACCATCTCCATCTTTCTCAGGATGATTCATCTGCATTTCTGTGGGACCACTACTGAGTTCCTTACTGAAGCTCTATCTTCTGCATTTCCTTGAAATGGGTATTTTTACCTCTCTTCTCTCACTGGTTTTGCTGTTAGCAAGTAGATAAGAGAGAACATAAAGAAGAATTGTACTTACTCTTATTTTTGCTAGTATATCTATTGAAATATGTTGTAAACGTGGGGGAAAAAACCAACCCAAATCAAATTATTTTAAAAACAATTTAAAAATTATGTAAAGGAGTAATTTTTGAGGTGGTTTTGCTAGAACATTAATTCAACGAGTAGTCCATTTAAGCTTGTGTAAGTTTGTTTTCATCCAAGACTTGTTTAGAATCAATTCTGAAACTTTAAACACCAAACCTTTGAAGTCCAAATGTTGTGATTTAACCCCAGCCAGCAGCTAAGCACCACACAGCCACTTGCTCACTGCCCCTTCGCTGGGATGGGGGAGAGAATCAGAAAGGGAAAAGTTAAAAAACTCATGGGTAGGGATAAATACAGTTTAAGAGGTAAAACAAAAGCCTTCTGTGCCAGCAAAGCAAACCAAGGAATTCATGCACCACTTCCCATGGCTGGGCAGGTGTTCAGCCATCCCCAGGGCAGCAGAGCTCCATCACATGTGACAGTGACTTGGGGAGACAAACAGCATCACTTCAAACATCTCCCCCTTCCTTCTTTCTCAGCTCTGCAGGCTGATCATGACCCCATATGGTCTGGGACATCCCTGTGTTCCTTTAGGCTCAGCTGGCCCGACTGTGTCCCCTCCCAAATCCTTGTGCACCCTCAGCTTACTGCCTGGCAGGGTGGTGTGAGGAGCAGGAAAACCTTGGATCTGAGAGCCCTGGTCAGCAGTAAGGAAAACATCCCTGTGTTACCAACACTGTTTCCAGCCCAAATCAAACACAGCCCTATATCAGCTACTGAGAAGAACTTATCAACACCATCACACCAAATCTCTGCTTTCAGCATGTAAAATGTTCATGTAACAACTAATGAAATTCTATGTCTAATAGTTTGTTGTTCTTTCTTGTTTTAAATAGGCCTTGATGTCAAAAGTGAAGCATGCCAGCGATTTTTTCGGGATGGGTTAACAATATCCTTCACAAAAATCCTTACAGATGAGGCAGTGAGCGGCTGGAAGTTTGAAATTCATGTGAGTTTTTCAAGTTGTGTTTCTGATGAGTCTGGTAATTGAAAAAGGAAGGAAACTGCCATTGTGATTAGGGGGAGACTGTAAAAGCTGGAGCTAATCTTTGAAACTCAGTAGTGAGTTGTGAGAAAACTCTTGTATGCGTGGATCTGAACAGGCAGTGGGGAGTCATCTTTCTGTCAGTGTTTCACTTTATTGCCTCCAGAGTTTTGGAAGGAAATAAAACATGAGAGATGATTTGGGGGAGAACTAGAACCATGTATGTTACAAGTTTATAGTTCATATTCGTTGTACAGTCCCCTGCCACATTCTTACTTGTTCTTTTTTTTATTAACAGAGATGTATTATTAACAACACTCATAGACTAGTGGAACTCTGTGTGGCCAAGCTGTCCCAAGATTGGTTTCCCCTTCTTGAACTTCTTGCCATGGCCTTAAATCCTCACTGCAAATTCCACCTCTACAATGGTACTCGTCCCTCAGAAACAGTTCCTGCGGGGGTCCAGCTCGCTGAAGATGAACTTTATGCCCGTCCTCCTGACCCACGATCACCAAAGGTGTGAGGGCCTTTCCAGAGCCCTGTGTTTTACTCTGTGCAGTGTTACCTAATGGCACAGCAGCTGTAGAGAAGTGTTCTTAGAGTGGGGGCAAAAGCCTTCTTCATTCTTCTATCACTAAGATGTTCTGTTGCTTATGACTCCTGATTTAGTGTTCATTTCCCCTTCTTACTCCTGTCTTTGGTCCACCATCAAACTGTGTCACCTGCTTCTGTGGTAAGTTGGCACAACTCTGCTGGAATGCCATTCCTGCTGTGTTAACTGGCTTGCTTGTATTTGCCAGTTGATGCATTTACCTTCTCCCTTAACATGAAATTTTGTAGGTGACACACTTTGAGGAGGAGATTATGTGATAAATTGGGAATTTTCTCTTCCTTGCAGTTTCCAGTGGTGGAAGAAATGTTTTTTAATTGGACATGAGATACCAATGTCAGTGTGGTTTTTTCAGTGGCTTTGGTTTGGTTTTGTTTTGGGAGGATGTTGAAGGTTTGCGTTTTTTGGTTGTTTGTGTTCTGTAGTTGTGGTTTCTCAGGGTTTTGTTTTTGTTGTTTTATTTTTTTAACTGGAAGTGGAGATTAGCAATCTGTCCTGGTTCTTGAGTCTGAAATTTTCAGAATTGATCTCCAAATGGCATTGATAAGACTTCAGGAGTTAACTGAATTTTATTTATTTATTTATTTTTCATTCATTCATATATATATATATATAGATAGATAGATAGATATAGGTATATAGATCTATAGATATATAGATATATGTATACACACACACACAACTTTTTTTTTTATGGTGGGTTTTTTGTTTTAGTTGTTTGAATTTTTTTTTCTTTAGTGGAACTGCTGACTATTTACTTGTAAGAACCAAGGATAAAACACTCCAGTGTCCTTTGACTTCCCTTGCATTACTAGTTGTGTTTAGAGGAACGCTACTTTGCATTCTTAACATTTTTATATGTGACATTATCACATCCAGGACAAAGGAAAAATACCAGAACTGTCAGACTTTCTGTAATAATCTAACAGCTAAAGCTGGACCTAAATTATAGTAAACTTTATTCCTAAATAAATTTCTTGAGTAGCTCATCTGCAGCATCTGCTCTTTGACATGATAACAGAAAAGATCCTGTTGCCTGTTTCTGAGCATTTCCTTAAAACTGAATATGTAAACTGTGTAAAGACTGTTTTAAAACAAATGTTGTCATTAAAAGGTGCTTGAAAGTATTTCTAGATGGTACTTTGTGAATACCAGAAAATAACTATTTGTTTTATTACAGGGTTGGCTAGTAGATCTTATCAACAAGTTTGGCACATTAAATGGATTTCAGGTCTTGCATGATCGATTCATGAGTGGATCAGCATTGAATGTTCAGATCATTGCAGCTCTCATCAAGTAAGTTTTTTTCTAAATAATGATTTATGCATTTGCAAAAGTTGGACTCAGTATAAGATACTGTGTTAGCAGAAAGCTTAAGACTTTTATTGAAGCACTTCCTTTCACTCCATCTCTTCATTCAGCTGGTTGTGTCTGCCTTCAGCATTTCATGTGCTTCTAAGTAGATATGAGTTTCTTTAATTAATTGCACCTTATTTTCATAATGTTGCATGACAATTGATTATGACACTTCCCTTTTTTTCTTTGTTTTTTAGGCCATTTGGACAATGTTTTGAATTTTTAACATTACATACAGTGAAGAAATACTTCCTTCCAATTATAGAAATGGTTCCACAGTTTTTAGAAAATTTAACAGATGATGAACTGAAAAAAGAAGCAAAGAATGAAGCCAAAAATGATGCTCTGTCAATGATAATCAAATCTCTAAAGAACTTAGCTTCAAGAGTTCCAGGACAAGAAGAAACTGTAAAAAATTTAGAAATATTTAGGTTAAAAATGATTCTTAGGTAAGATGCTAGTCCTAATATAATATGTCACTGGTGATATTTTTTTCCACACTTCTTACATTAAATTTTTCTCACAGGTTGTTACAAATTTCCTCTTTCAATGGTAAAATGAATGCACTAAATGAAGTTAACAAAGTAATATCCAGTGTGTCATACTACACTCATCGACATGGTAATCCTGAAGAGGAAGAGTGGCTCACAGCTGAAAGAATGGCAGTAAGTGCTCCTTTTCAGTGAACTTCATTGCATAAATTTGGTTTCTCCTTTGTACTTTAACTGTAGAGGTAGCTCTGTATTGTGAATCCAGCACACATTGTTTATTTTCATATATAGTGTTAGAAACATTAGGCATCATGTCCTGGTAATAAAGCACTTTAGAGTAGCCTTTCTGTGAAAAAAAGCTGCATTTGTGTCAAAGCTGCTGTTGAGAATTACTTTTCAGTGCTGCTAAAATCATGGCTCAAAAATGGATCATTGGATAGTGTGTTTTTCATATAGAGTTTTAAAAACCCAGAGAAATCTAGATAAAACAAATGTGTTCATTTGCAACTGCAGTGTTGCAGTAACTAGAAATGTAATGGTCATTTAATTAAATATATAGTCTGGGTTTGGTGCTTCAACTTTTTCTCATCAGAGTTCTAAGTCCTCTGTTTCTCACATTTCAGAAGCTGGATGCTTCAGTACAGAAAGCTCTATAGATACCACATTTTTGTTTTAATCAATACTTTTGTATTATGAATACTGTTGCTTGAATGTATGTATAGGGAGGTATGAAAATGAGCAATTATAAAACTAAAATAAGAACTATTTTCTCTCAATTTTTGTGAAATCTAGCTGTGTTAAGTGATTTTTACACTGTTCTGCCCCATCTTTATGACTGGCCACCTGTTGTGAGGTTCGTAATCTACAAAAGGACATCTGACAAGAAAAAATAACTGCAGTTTTGACTTTTTAAAGCAGTAGGAGGAAATAGGTCTCTTTTTTACACATTTTCTACAGTTTGGCATCTCATACAAGACCTGTGTTTTTAACTGCAATTGCCTAGATTTCATTATTTCATGAGACCAGCTTGAATATTGTAAGTCTGATCAAGGACAGTGTTGGAGGTGATGATGCTGTGGGTGTTTGTTTTCTCTGTCAGTGCTCAGAGCACATCTTGCTTTGCTTCACTTGGAACAAAATGGTCTGACTGTGTCAGTGACACCACTGAGAAAATTGCATCTCCTTAAATATGACTTGAATATTTGCCTCTGGTTCAGTTAGAAACATTTAAAAACCCTAAAAGTGGCAGTACTTAAATAATCTTTTTATATTTCAGACCTTGCTTAAGTCCTTTTTATGGGATCTGCTGTAGGTGTACCAGTAGAGTACATGTCATAAACAATTTGGTTTTGATACTTAGTGACTGTGAATTGGAAAATAAAAATTTTGTTGCTTGAATAGAAGAGTTTACTCTTCTTCACATTGGCTTCTTATGTCTGAAATTGTTTAAACATTATCCAGTAATATATTGGATTATTTTAAATGGTGATTTTTTTTGAGAGAGAGGAAATTAAAGATAAAAGCCTTTCTGTTGTGCTGCATCTTTTTTAATCTGTAACAGGTTGGATTTTTGTTTTGTAGTTTAAATATTAATGATGGCACCTGAATAATTTGAGATGGCACTACTTTCTTTTTATATTCAGGAATGGATCCAGCAGAACAACATTTTATCAATTGTATTAAGAGATAGTCTTCATCAACCTCAATATGTAGAAAAACTTGAGAAAATTCTCCGGTTTGTCATCAAAGAGAAAGCTCTCACTTTGCAGGATCTTGACAACATTTGGGCTGCACAGGTAAATAATTCAGCTGCTTGTCTGCTGCTGCACGGGAGGCATCTCCTTGTGTGTTGTGTGGGGAAGAGAACCTGGGCTGCTTCTGCTCTGTGTTAGACAAAGCCACAGAAAATTTGAGGTGAAATGGTGTTTGCTTTTGGGGTCTTGGAGTTTAAAATTGTCATCTGAATTGTCTCTAGTGGAAGGGATCAGCCACAGGTATATATAAAGCCTGAGGGAACAGTTCAGAACATGGTGCAGAGATGATCTTTTTTAAGTATTAACAAACCTTCAGCATTGAGCAGAGGCATGATACAGAATAGCTTAGTATTTAAAATGCATGGAGAAATATATGTTGCTAATCTCTGAGTTCCATGCAGTTGTGTAAGATTTTCCTGGGCAGAGTGTGATTAGTAAGGCTTATTAATGATGACTGTTCTAGAAGTTATTTAGCTGCAAGTTCTTTTCCTTGTGTTGCAATAATGATTTTTGAAAAGTTACCAATTTTGCAATATTGATTTTTTTACGTACATGACTGGGAAGATGGATTTCCCTAGCTGTGGGCTGCATGATTCTAATACACAGACTAGGCAGCTGGAGAGACAAAATCATTGAGAATTATCAAGTATACAGAAAATTTAAAAAAAGAGGATTGAAACATAAATGAAGGGTAGTGAAACTCTGGTTGTACAAAAAAGTCTTCAGGCCAGTCCTTCAAGTGTGGGAAGGCCAGCTCTGGTTTCCAAGGCAGGGAGGGAGGGCTGTGCTGGTTTGGGCAGGGACAGAGTTACATTTCTCCATAGCAGCTTCTGTACTAACTATGTTATCTGAACTCTGAGTTTTCCCACTTTCCCCCTTGTCACTCTCTTCCCCCATGGAACTGTGGGGTGGAGAGCTGAGTGAGCAGCTCTGTGGTGCTCCTTTGCCAGCTGGGTTATACCCTGACAAAGGCCAATACAAGTTTGGTTATTTTGGTAACACAGTTTACATGTGTTCATGCTGTTCTGAGACCAGAACAGTTTGGCTTAAATGGACTTAATTTCAGGTTATATTTATATAAGGGAGATCCCTGGTGTTGCAAGTAATTTCATCATGCCTAGGCTTGAGTTCCAGCATGGCAGTAACTGCACAGGCTGAAGCTCAATACAGTCTTTTCTTATTATCCCAAAGTCCTGTTAAGAAAATTTCATCATGTAGCAGAGCAATACACAGATTACTTGAATTAAGGTCTGGGATCATACTCTTAGTATTTAGCTTGCAGTCTGTAGATCTTTTCACACTACAAAATACCTGTGAGGGGAAAAAAAAACCCGAAAACCACAAAACTTTGAGAGGTTAGTTTGCTTTTAGTAGGCCTCTTTTACCTGTTTTAGAGCCTCACTTTTAATAAGATGAGAAAAAGTCTGAAATTTGGGAAGAAAAGTCTTCCAAGCAATTACCTTGCTCCTAGTGCTATCCAGTAGGACATGTGG
This sequence comes from Ammospiza caudacuta, assembly GCF_027887145.1. Classification (NCBI taxonomy): domain Eukaryota; kingdom Metazoa; phylum Chordata; class Aves; order Passeriformes; family Passerellidae; genus Ammospiza; species Ammospiza caudacuta. Next base: position 113,745,023 of record NC_080594.1, read on the forward strand.
ATAAACTAGTGTCAGTCAAGCTTTCTACCCTTCCAGAAAAATGTGAATACATTGTGCAACTCCTAAAAAATGGGGATAGTCCACCTTAGCAGTTGAAAAAAAAAACTAGGAGTAATTTCAGAAGGAATGTTCCATGCCCTTAAATTCCCAGCTTGCTCTGCTCGCTTCTTATGCTATGAAGTAGGTGGCTGTGCAGTGCTCTGGCTGTAATTTTGCCCTGTCCTTTTTTTGTGTGAAAGTAACTCTTATTCAGGTGGATGGTTTCACTGTGGCTTCAGCCATGGGATTATAATGGACTAAAAAATTAGGAATACTAAAATTTGCTAATACAGAATGATTTTCACCTACTTCACTACTCCCTGTGTATAGTAGTTTTTAGAAGTTCTTATTAAATGACTGCTCCTGAGAGCAGCTGGGGCATGAAATTCAGTAGTGAGGAGTTGATTTACTGTGTAGCTTTATATAACAAGCTATTTTAGCTTGGCCTCAGTGCAGCAGTGGGGGGGTTTTGCTTTCAGGCTCAAGCACTTGTGTTGCTGCCTGACTTTGGAGGCTCAGCCTGCACCTGAGACACTTTAGTATTACTAAAAGTAATGCAATTATGCTGCTTTTGCCTTTCAAAGGCAACCTAAGTTCTAATTTTATTGAAGTGTTTTCATGTCTTACAAAGGCAGTGCTCACAATATAGGAGTGCATTTGATTAAAGGAATAATGTTTTAAGTTTCTAAATGCAGGCATTAAGTTGCAGGGGAAGATCCAGCTGTACAAAATACAGAATGGCAGAGGCTGAGGTCTCATGACTTGTGTTCTGGAGTGTTTAACTGGAACTTCACAGGCATTTCCCTGTTCCTGTGCAGCAAGCTGGCAGGTCACACACCAGGTTCCTGACCTCCTCCCACTGCCTGGTTTTGCTTCCCCAGACCCTTCAGTGCTTCACAGCTTCCCCAGATCTGTTAAAAACCTCCCAAATCAGGGTTTTTACCTGCTTAATTCTTGCTTCCCCCAGGAGTTGGCCATATTTCTGTATTATAGATGCCCTTTCTGCCTTGCATGCATTCAGTTTTTCTTCCTATCCAGGAAATGGTCTGGTAGGAGGAAAAAAATTACATGATGTTTTCCAAAGTCAAGTGGAATTATGGTTTTAGTAATTTCCCCTCTTGTAATCTGACCCATAATGTGAAAACAAACATTGCTGCTTAAAATGACTTTTTTTAAAACAAAAATTTATGACACCTTATAAAGAATTTAAGGCACAGCATGTAACAAAGCTATTAGTCTGGGTTTGGTTTTTAGTTTTGGTTTTAAATTACTGATGGAAGCTTTTAGTAGGAATTGAATTTCAAAAGTGCTTATACATGTATTTTAAATAGTGTACAAGATTAATTACATCAGAATGTGTATTCTAGGTATTTGTTTTTTATTTCTCACTTACAACAAAAATTTCTACAGTATATCAGCTATTGGTTCTCATAGTCGATATTTGTTGGTTTTGACTGCAGATGTGAAGTACAGGATGTGTTTTCCAGCCTGGGCAGAAAATTTTCTTCATGCTTGGAGTTAAATGGAACTAGCTTTTTTTGCCCTCATTGTCTTCCTCCTTAAATGTCAAAATTGTGATGTACACCACACTCTTAGTTAAAACTGTGTCTAGTGTAAAACTCAGCATCTTGTCCTTAGTTGTTTCATTGCTGGATTTGTAACTTTAAAAGATGCTGGACTTCAAAACATTGTCTGGTAACGAGTTGTTTGTAATAAAAGGCTTTAGTTGTCTGTGAAACCACTAACACAAAGGAGGTACTTCAGCCTGAGAAACTGGTGAAATACTAAAAATTGATTTACACCTTAAAATACCTCAGTGAAATTCAGAAGTGGATTTTGAGTAATTTGTTATAAAAAAACCCCCAAACCATAAAAACCCACACAAAGCAACATAAAAATACCAGTTTGCAAGTTAAAATACCCTTTTAGATTTTACTGTCCTCTGTCCCAGTTTGATTTTGTAGCAGGAACAAAAAAAATAAATATTTTGATGTTGCAGTATTTATGGTCTAAATAAATACTTGTGTGCACACATACAAAGCACACTTAAATACTTACACTTAAAAGGGAAATCTAAATATTGTGAATTCCCAGTGAAGTATTCAGTTTGCTGTGATGCTCCCACAGCATCAGCTTTTTTGCTGGTCACTTCTAATAGTCTTCCTTATAAAAATTATGTAGAATGTTTTGCTGCTTGACTTAATATGTATTTTTGGTGGATTCTTTTTCTTTTCTTCCTGACAGGCAGGAAAACATGAAGCCATTGTAAAAAATGTACATGATCTCCTTGCAAAATTAGCTTGGGATTTCTCTCCTGAACAGCTTGATCACCTGTTTGATTGTTTTAAGGTAATTTTGTGTTTTGACTGTATTCAGGAAATGGGTTGTGAGGGTGTGTGTAAATTTGTGGCTTTTTCACTGTTTTTCTCCTCTTTTAAGATTTGCTCAGTTTCTGTGTGTTAAAACACATCTTAATGTGTAGAAACAGTTTGAAATATTTAATTCTAGAAAGGCTGTTCTTTAATGAGCACTCTTTGTGAGATTTTCTGTTTACTTCCTGTCTAAAACAAAGGCCTCTTATTTTTGTTTAGGAGACAGTTTTGTTTTCTGGTTTGAACACTTCAGGATAATGCAGGTCTGTGAAGCCTGTAGTATTAAAGTTACATTTAGCAATCTGAGGAATATAGAATTTTCCAAATAAAATAAGTTACTTGTCTTAGATACCTTTCTGCATTTGTTCCAAATTAAGAAGTGTTGGTGATTTAGTAAATTATGTTTTTCTCCTGGCATTAGAGTAGGTTTTGTCAGGTTTACTGGGCAGTGCTACTTTTGATCTTTTAAGTAGAGGAGATCAAGGACTTCCGTTCCCTGCTCCCCCAACTTCCTCTTTATCATGTAATAACTTTTCTCTATTTAGCTTACATACAAAATGAAACAGTCTCAGGAAGATAAAGTTGAATGTTTATAAACACACAGTGATTTGTTTGAAATGACAAAACAACTTGTTTCTGAAAGTTTATGTTATTCACTGGCTTTTATTTGCAGCTTCCAGTAGTGGTGCTCTCTGGCTTGTTTTACTGTTTCACTTTCTGGACATGATCTGCTTGAAAATGCAAGCCAGCTTTGTGGACTCTATTTTCTCTTTTTAGATAAATGCATTATAGTCATATATTGGCTTACATGCAATCTGTGCTTTGTTTAGTGTGGTCCTGTAGTTTGGTGAATGTGGGTCTAATGTTCAGCTACTTAACCCAGTGCTCAGAAGTGCTGTGTGTAAACTGTTGTGTCTGACCTCGAGATGGATATGAAGTGATGGCATATTGAAAACTTCTTCAGGGGTTAATGGAATGCAGGGGCCATGTGTTTCAGTCTGATTCAGAGGCATGAATGATACTAAAGTTTTACTTATGTAGTGATTATAAGTTACTTAAGAAATCTTTTAAGTGTAAGCACTTTTGTAAAAGCATTTAAAAGAAACAGCTGAGCCCACTCTGATTGTTGGTGCAGTTGTCAATGGTAATGTTAACTTTTACAAACACATCTGTGATGTTTGAATAAAGAGTCCTCTCTTTTTAAGCTTCAAGGTGAATATGCTGTAGATGTAAATATAATACTGAAGAGAAGAGCTCTTCAGTTGTGTCTGGCTTATGTATTGCTCTAATTTGCTATTCATTATTAATGACAGGAATTAATGGGAAAGTTCTTTATGTAGTTGCATCACTTTATTGTTGCATTGTTTGTTAACAGCGCTGGTTATGTGTGGAATTTTTAAAAAAAGACTTTTATAATATTTTTTTTAAATCCTGCCTTAGGCAAGTTGGACGAATGCCAGCAAGAAACAGCGTGAGAAGCTGCTGGAGTTAATTCGTCGCCTTGCAGAGGATGACAAGGATGGAGTGATGGCACACAAAGTGCTGAACCTTTTGTGGAATTTGGCTCACAGTGATGATGTGCCAGTTGATATCATGGACCAGGCTCTCAGTGCCCATATAAAAATCTTAGATTACAGCTGTTCACAGGTGAGTAAACCAGTATGAAATCAGTCTCTGAGTTTCCTTCCACTCCCCACAAAAATTTCAAGCTATTTGGTAATTTAACAAAAGTGTTACTTATATAAATGTGGATGGTTCTATCAACGTCCTAGTACTTTTAAAATGTTGCAGGACATATTTTAATCAACACCATTGGTGCTTTAATGGGAGAGAGAGAGTGTAATACATCAGTTTGCCTGTCTTGTTGTAGTTGGTGATATACTGTAATTAGCACACTGGAAGAATTGGAAAAGAACCCTACCTAGGGAGAAAGGAAAAGCAACCTCCCTCCCCACCCCCTTTGCTTTTTCCCAAACTTCATGCTAATTTGTTTCAGTGGGTTTTGTTGTTGTTTTTTTTTGTGCCAGTAAGTCCTTATCTGTTGTGTATGTTAGAAAGGACCTAGCAAGATCCTTTTTATACTATTATACACTCTCCTTCCCTCCCCAAACTTCTGTGAAAGTCTGTCAGAGTAGTAATTAATTGTGGTTTGAAATGAATCCATTATTCATCTTGTTAAGAAACAGTTTCTCATTGTTTTATGACAGTGAGTAGAAATAAATGGAAGAAGAAAGGAAATTATTTAAACACTTGTTAAATAAGTAGTGCTTGAGTGCAGGGAGTTGGTAACACACTGGTAGCTTCTGCCAGCGTGTAGTGCTGCTCAGACACCTCTGTTATGCTTTCATGCTTCAAAACTCAGGTGATCCAGTATTTGTTTGACCTTTGAGTGCTCCATGTTGGACACAAAGAAAGGGAATTGGGACAGTTGTGCAATATGCTTGATTTTGATGATAAACTGCTGTTCTCTAAGGATCGAGACACACAGAAGATCCAGTGGATAGATCGCTTTATAGAAGAGCTTCGCACAAACGACAAATGGGTCATTCCTGCACTGAAACAAATTAGAGAAATTTGCAGTTTGTTTGGTGAAGCACCACAGAACTTGAGGTAAGAATGGGATTCAGACAAAATTTTGTCTGTTGAAAGTTGGATGGGCTGAAATCAAATTTTTTTTTGCAAGAGGTTTGGAAAGTCTAGGTAAAACCATAACCTGTGTTGGAAGATGGTCTTGAGTTTGTTCTAGTGTGTATAAATAGTGTCTAAAAAATCAGACACCTAAGTTTGGTAAGAGAGCATTAACTGCATCTTCATACATGTTTTTAATAATTTTTATGGTAATCTAGTGGAAAATCTGGATTTCTTTTACTGTTATTAATGGAATTTCCTGCCTAACAATGGAATTAGCTTACAAAGCATAAATATGTTTTATGTGCCTGTGTGGCTGCATGCACACACATACATACACAAACATAGCTACCCATGCTTGTTCTTTGATGATAAATTCTTGCAGGTCATCTAGTTCAAATGCTTAAAATCAAAGGTAGCTTTCTGATCTGGCTGAAATTCTCTACAGATTTTCTCTCCGAAATGGAATAGATTAGAAATAAATTAGAAATTAGAAATTTTTTTTATGGGGGTGAGGGGGTTTGTTTGTTTATTTTGTCGGGGGTTGATTTGATGTTTGTTTCTGAAAGGAAGAAATAATGAGAAGCCATTATCAGTTTGAACTTGTTGAAGTATACATGATTATTTTAATTATTTTTAATGTCTTCTCAGTAAAAAGACTGAGCCCCTAGGAGTATTCGTATTCACATCAGAATTTTTACATACTCGTGAAAAACATTGTTGGCTTATCAGTGCTGCACAATTGCTTTGTTTTAATTCTTGTAAGCAGATAAAGTGTTCAAGTCAATGTTGCTATTACAGTCAGCTCACAAAAAGGATCAAATCAGGGAAAGCTGAGGAAAATAAGCTGCAGTTTGCACAACACTCTCGTCTTACTGATAGCATTTTCAGGAGCTGTGATAATGTTGCATTCCTGGCTTCTGGAGTTCTGTATATTCATTTGGTTTGCAGCATACTTTTCAAAATTTTAATATATTTTAATTCCTTGCAGTTTTTCATTAATGAATGTTTGAAGTTTATCCAAAAAAGTCACAGTTACCTGTCAATTAGCAGAAAAGTCTGTTTTCTGTGTTGTGGATTCCTTAACCTTTTTCATGCTCTAAGATCTAGGCAGACCAAGCTACCTACTTATTCAAGTTGAATACTTTTAGCACAGTGCCTTAACAAAGATATTTCCTTTAAGTAATTAATTACTGAGGCACTTCAAGCATTCAAGGCTCTGATTTAGGTTTCTGCTCCAAAGTAATCTTGGGAGGAACTAAACTTCTTTTGATTGTGGAAGTGTAGGTTTCCTGTATGGTCTATGTACAATTAAATGGTTTGAATGTCTCTCCTCTTTTTTTTTTTTATCTGACCATATCTTCCTCAGATTTCACAGCAGTCTGCATTGCAGTACGTAATAGCACCTTATTTTTATGCTGAATTTGAAAACAAATATGTCAGGAAAGTGAACTTATAATTAAAAGATTCAATCAAGGAACTTAACTTAAAATGCTTTGTTAGCAAGATACTGTTGAAGGAGTTGTTTTAGTCAGGTGGTGTTACTGCCCAGGTGACTGGGAAATGTGCAAACACAGCTTTGAAATAATCAGTGACTTTCCACTCGTCTGAGTTTTCTCATAACTCTTAATATTGATACAGTTTGGAAACTGTAATGCATGCATACAATACCTCTTCCTATCAGCTTCCCTTATTTGACTTAAAACTTTAACATCCTTCTAGAATTTGGAGTGAAAATAAGTCCAAACAGGTATTTGTGACAGCTGCCTCAAAAACATGTCACAGAGCACATATTCTTTATGCTACTCTTTTGAGGTGGGTCAGCTGACTGCCACTGCCAATGGAAAGTTCAGTCCAGATCAGGAAGTGCTGCTGATTCTTGGCAAAAATCTGTATAAATTATCTTATGCCATTGGCACTGTAGAAATTCTTTTGAGGGGGAGGTTTTAATTGTTGCTAGTTATTCATGCAGTTGAACAAAGTGATGAATTGGTTATACAATTGCTGTGGCAAAATTTAGCTCCCTGATCACAAAGAAATGCTACATGTATCAGGAAGTTCAGCTTAACCAGAATTGCAACAGAAAATAATATTTATGTAAGTACAAGGACTCTTATTGGTGCAATGATGCTTATTAATACTTAGGAATAGTCACCTTTATTACTCATAATATTGACCTTTAGTTTACAAATAATCATCATAATTCTCTCTGTGTTGGGTGGTAGAGCCTCCTGTAGACCAATATCAAATGCTTAAGTTTGACCTGTATCTACCTGAGCAGTAGAAGACCAATCTCTTAAATTACTTGCCCAGAGAATTAACTGAACACTGACAGTTCAGTGGTTTCAGAGTGCTTTAGGGCAACAATGATGCTTCAAGTCACTTTTTACCCTAAGTAGTGGAATTTGTGGGAATTGGTTGCTGCAATTTAGATTTTTCATCTGAATAATCTGCACTCTTTTAGTGGTACATAGCATTTGTTCAGTTGGCACAACTGTCATCTTCAAAAGCTGAGTTACATATGTAGTATTATATTGGGTGAGTTATATGTGTAGATAAATAATTCTTTTTATTCCATTTAAATTGTTTGGAATTTTGCCTTTGCCAGTTTGCCAGTATTTTTCTAACAAATAAGCATTCTAGCTATGTCCTTTCTCATAATCCAAAATACTTTGTTATCTCTTTAAAAATGTTATTTTCTTTTTTACACATTGACTTTTGGTATGCATTGAGTATAACACAATGAAAATACGAGTTCTGCTGTTAACTTCAGTTTTTCAAGCTCCTCAGTTATTGCTCATTAATGAATGTCTAGTAACTAATGTGTAATAATATTAAAGGTTAAATTATTGTGTCCCAGGGACAATGTCATATTAGTCTAATCTTAGATGCATAAGGAAAATTTTAATTGCATGTAGACTTTGTCTTAATGCTAGGAAATATTCTAGAAGCTCTTGTCAATCAGCTTTTTTCCTGTGCATAAAGACAGTCATTTTGCCTTTGAGTCCATCCTAGCAATGGATCAAAATAATGTTGGAAGTGTTGCTCACAATCACTGTTAAAACTCAGAGCACATAATTCTAGTTATTTCAATCATTCAGCTTTTCAAAGTCATTGCTAACCAAGATGGATCCTTGTGCATGTACTCTTTGTGCATGTGGCTGAGAAAGGAGAGAAATAAAAAATACCTAACACAGAACATTGTAGTCTTGTGCTGATAAAGCTTTGGTTTTGCTGTGCTGTGTGAGATTGATACAAATGCATAATATTATGAATATAAATACACACTCTAATATCTTTGATTCCACAAAGCACCCCAATCTTGGTTCTGTTTGTTCCTTTAGTTGTTTGCTCATATGTATTTCCCAAATAATCAGTGTTTCTCTTTTCTGTTACCCTTTGTGAATACAGTTCCCTGTCTAGAGGTAACATCTTGGGTAACCACTAAAATAAACTTCCAGCCTTTTGCTGGATTTGCTGCTGCTTTATTCTCATAAGGAGGTTGGTGGAGATGGAATGAAACACAATTAGAAAGTTTCTTAAAGTGAAAACAGAATATTTTGAATCTATGAAGTCCTCTATGTTTTCTTTTTTCATGCTTCCATCCATTTTGTTTTCTGTCTGAGAAATGTCTGGGTATTTGAGTGTTTTTCAAACTATTTTAGAAAATTTTGCATGTTATGAAATTTAATCTTCTGAAAACCACAGTGCTTAGCAGCCCAAAGTCTGTTGGTTGCAGATAACAAAATTACTGGCAGGGTGTTGCTGGCTTCTGTCTTTTAAACCCAGATGGACATTGATCTTTGGCCAATAAATCAGTTTATCTGTGCTGTTACATCTACAATGAAATGTGGTTATCAGCTGCAGAGATCACTGTCAGCTGATGCTGGAGCTGGGATTTCTTGCCTTCCCCACTGTTCTCTGAAGGTGTGGAAGTGCTGTGGGGTGCTGTAGGCCATGTGGTATGGACACCTCTTTCCCAGGAAGGGTGGAATTCCTACCTGTAATCCACTCAGCTCATTCTGAGGTCTGCTTGTTTAAGTGTTGAAAGAAAGGAGAACAGGTTGGAAATCAGATCTTTGTTTCTTTAGGGCAGGCTGTGGGATCAGCTGAACGGGAATGAGAAATGCTGCTCTTCCCCCTGACACCCACTTGTTTTCTGTTTTTCTCTCTTTGCTGTGGAAGAGCAGTTCTGGTTTATGCAGCCAAGATCAGTGCTCTGATCTACAGCTACAGCAGTTGAGAAATTGGAGAGTGTTCTGCAGAGGTGATGAGTCCTCAGGCTCTAGAATCTGGTAGTGTTCATGGCATGTGGGTCTTGGACACAAGCTCTGTACTTTGCTTCTGTCATCTGAATATTTCTAGTGTTGTTTAAGAGAAGCATTTTTGGTCAGGTCTTTATAATACACTCAAATATCAATCTAATTATTTATTTGGGATATTTCCTTTCTTGAATTTTTCTAGGGGCTTTTAGGTTATATGCTCTGTGTAACAGGTGTTTTTGCTTGTACCAACATTTTCCCATAGTTATTGTTAGGAAAAAATCAATACTATTTTTAGGGGTTTTTAAAGTATTGAAATAATTTGTTGGGTTATTGGCTAGTGTACTTTAACTATGGTAATGAGTTTTGCTTGGTGTTTTAATGTTAAATGTAGAAAATAATATCAGATGGCTGTGGGAGAAACCAGGGTTATGCATATTGTAGTTATACTGTAGTTGAAGGTCTACTGTGCATTTTGAGCAGTTGTTTATTTATCTTCTGTCTTGCTGCAGATATTCTCCCTCCAGCAGGCTGAGCTGCTCCCATTGCTCTGATGCTTTCCATACATTTTGTAACCATAAAATCCTCATAAATGACCTGCTTTAGTAACTCCTAAGAACTGGTGATACATCAGAAGATACAAAAATATTGTCAGAAACTTAATCTGTGTTCTGTTTGAGATATTGTAGGAAAATTTGGATCTTGCATCAAAGATTTGTCTCTTAAATTGATTTCTGAGCTATTTGATGCAAAGCTTTCTCTTCCTCTAACACTTGTATTTTAATTCCAGTCAAACTCAGAGAAGTCCCCACGTGTTTTACCGACATGACTTAATCAATCAACTTCAGCACAATCACGCCCTCGTCACACTGGTTGCAGAAAACCTCTCTGCCTATATGGAAAGCATGAGGCAGTATGCTAAAGGTGAGTTTGAACATCAAAGTTGCTTTGTGGAGTATAGGAGAACTCCAGTTGAAAATGGAGTTAAAAGTAAACTCCCATAATAAAATAACGATTGAGTTTATTTATTTAATTTTCAAGCATCTGTGGGGTTAATAGCCTTTGCGTTGACTGGGTAAGAAAAGCTTAAATACTAATATTTTTCTTTTTTATAATTGAAAATGTGTGTATTACAGCAGAATATGAGAACATGGCAGCCATTGTTTGTGTGTGGATTGATAAAAATCATCTTGCCCTACTTAGTTTTTTTTGTGGAAGGTTCTAGTAGTAAACTTGTAGTTTTGAATTTTGAAGGCTCCTTTGACAAGTTTTTTAATCACCTCATTTTGCAGCCAATATTTGGAATTTGGCAGGGAGAAGGACTTCAAACCACAGGGATACCATTTCATTTTCCTGTGTAACTCCCACGTCTGTTCAGGCTCTCTCACTATGTTTGTTATTGGCAGCACATTGTGTCAGTATTTTTGTATTTTAGGCTACATCCAGCTCTTTGCTGGTGAATTTACCCTCTTACTCTGGATTAACTTTTAGCTGCTGAGGTAGAAGCATGGAAATTAAGGAGAATAGTGGGCCAGGAAACTTGGTACACTGGACCACAGTTCTTGAAATATAAAATTACACCAACAGAAGTGAAAGGAGGAGATTTACACTCCTCCTTCCCCACCACTGACTTTACTGACTGGAACCAAGGACTGTTCTACCCTGGCCTCATATCAGCCTGGCAGCCTTTCTGTTGCAACTCAGAAATAACACAGGATGTTCTGCAGGGATTCAATGTAGGTCATTCAGGGAGGACAGGATATTTGCACATGGGAGAGCTTGTAGCTACCAGTGCACAGGAAAGTGGCCTTTCTGGAATTCATGTGTTTTGGAGTAATTTTTATAAATATACATATATATATATAATGTATTTTCTATAGGAGTTATCCAAAATACATGCATACATGGACTTGTGTAAATAATGGTGCTCTGTGAAGATGGTCACTTCAGCAAGGTGTAGGCCAGTGAGAATAACATTCAGTTAAATCTACATACTACTATATTTCTCCATTCAGGAGTACATGGAGTGGTTTACCCTAATTTAAGTACCTTAACTAATTATAACATTGCACTAATAATGTTAAAATAATACTAAATTATTTGGTCTGTTTTCAGTATTAGTGTAGGAACTATTTTTAATTTATCTTATTTTTTAATTTTCAAGCCAAAAGGTTGTTGAAAATACTGTTTACATATCAAATTGTTGAGGGCAGAAGAATTAGGCTGATGACTTGCATGATTCTTTTCCTTTCCCAAAAACCCACATTGCCTTGCCCCTCCCCAGCTGTAGTGACTCAGTTAAGCAGTGATACAAACATCTTCAATGCAGTAGGAATTACAAGTGTGTAAAGGGTTTAAATTTAATCTAATTACAAAGCAATTAAAATGCTCTTTCTTGAGATGAAGCTGCTGTAGAACTTCTCATTTGTATCAGAGTACAGAAGCAGAAGAATAATAGTGTGGGTTTTTTTATTAGGCACTTTATTACGTTATTAAGGGCAACCAGGAGATCTTCCTCATGTTCCAGATAACTGTGCTCAGACTGTAATCCACAGCTCCTGTGCAAAAACTCTTTAATTTTCAGTTTTATATACTAAATAGAGCAGAACATAGAATACTGTGATGTTTGTCTTCCATGCCTTCATGGAAGGGGAGAAAATATATCAGGGGGCTACATAAATGAAAGGGAATAAATGAAAAGGGAAGAAAGAAGATTATGCATGTGAAATCAGAAGGAACTGGAAGCTGTAGAATTAAGCTTGGCTGGAGAAGGTGAATGAGACAGAGGGGGAAAATTCAAGGCAAAGATACAAACAGCACAGGTCATACAAATGCCATAGAAATAAAAAATCCAGTTGTAGACAGATATTCTTGGCACTTAACACTGCAATTGCTATGTAATTTGGATATTTTAAAATTCATTTTGAATTTGCCATATGTTTGTTTTCCTTGAAGTCTTCCCTAGTTGTGTTTGGTGATGGAAAGCAGTGTTTCTAGTCTGTTATTCACTAATGCATAGTGTTTTCTGGGATACTCCCCTTTAATATGTTTGCCCTTTTAGGATTAAAGGGAAGCCTATTCTATATTTCTGAATTTTTTCCATGCTCTGTGGTTTTTCCTTCTCTTGAACTCATCCTTTCCTTCAGCTCTGCAAAGTCCTCCATGAGATGAGACAACTGCTTGTGGATTTTGTAGTCCTGAAGGAGGTCACAGTTTCATCTTTTCAAAGATGTATCAAAGATCTTTTGAAAATTTTAATTCTCCTTTATCTCTCTTTTTCTGCAGTAATAAAAAGTCCAAAGTGTTAATGAAATGGTTTTGTAGAAAGTGTATCATATGATCTTCTGTGTGTGTTTATCACTAATTATACTTAAATTTTCAACCAGCTGTTTTCTGCTCCAGTGTATAAGAGCAATTTTTAAGGAGATTACACTTTGACTTGCTGTGGGATGTACAGAGTGGAAAATAAATCTGGGAGATGTAGAAAGAATGTGATAGAGAAAATATTTAGGGAAGTAGAATTTTTTTGTAGTTCAGAGTTTTTCAGAATTCTGAAGTACATCTGCACTCCCTGTCTGCAGCTGGCTGGATTTGAGTTCTCTTGTCATTGCCACTATTGATGTTGTGTCTGTGAATTAAACTTTAGTCAGGAAGAAAAAGCCCAGGTAGTTCCCACTGTGAAAATAAACCAACACCAGCACCTCCCCCTCAACAAATGAAAATCAAACAAAAAACCCACCCTCAGCACCCAACACTTCAAGTAGTCTATTTTAATTTCTCTGCAATATGCTTATTTACTCTGATTTTTTTTATGCTGGAGACACAGCATAATTTTTCTGATGGAGACACAGCATATTTTACTTATTCTTAAATAATTTTTGTTTACATACTTTTATATTATTTCTTCAGATTCTTTTCCACATTTCTCCTTTTGCTAATTGCTCATTTAAGATCATTTCATGGAAATTATGATTTAATTTTTAAGGATTTCTGAGGAACATAATATCTTCAGTTTTGCAGACATTAATTAACTACTGGTCTTCTGTTTCCCCTGCCACTCAATATTTAAGGTAGTGTAGCTTTTACACTTGGATATAGAGAGGAGTATTTATCACAATTATTTTTCTCTTTATTTTGAAGCACTGATGTATTTATTTTTGCCCCTGCCTGATGTAATAAGAGATACTAATTTTCAGCTCTGAAGATAAATTTTAGTGTTAGTCTTGATGTTGTCATGAGATGGTCTGCCATGGCTGGGTCACCTTAGTTAAAGGCAATCTGTACATCTTTGCAAATAAAAATAAAGCATTAATTTGTTTATAATGGAGCTGTCACAATGAATGTGTCATGATGAAATACTGCTGATACAGATGAAGGTAATGCAAGTGCAGATCTAGATTGTATCCCTTTAAATAAAAAAATCTAAACAACAGCCAACCACCAAACAAAACCACACCAAAATTTTGTTCTTGTGAACAAAATTGCTGTTTGTTAAGAAAATATTATTATGAACTTTGACAAAATGCAGGTAAAAATTTGACTTCATGCCTTACTTTCAAAAGATGACTTCCGTTTCGAGCTTGTCAGTATTACAAGCATTTGGGGTTTATGTTTGGAAACTTGCAGGACATAAAGTTGTCTTATACTTTATTCCTCTGAGTGATGTTGTGTGCATAGCTGTGTATAAAGGTGGTAAAGAAATGGAGTAATGATTTCCTCTGGAGTGGAAAAAGCCTGAAAACAGAGAAATGAAATTTTGGACAAGATGCTGTTTAACAAAACTAAAGCATCCTCAGGAAAAAAGCACTGGATAATTGAGTTATATGCTTGGTATATTTCTATTTTCAACTGACTTCTGACTTCAAACTGACTACTTGAAAATAGGAAAAAATTATATGAATAAGTAGAGTGCAAGGTCATAATTGTTCTGTAGCACTTTCACTCTTCTGAACAATGAGCACATAATTGTTGATTTGATTATAGACCTCAGGAGTCTTTGCCTGTGTTTAGCATAGGAGAAGCATTAACTGGGGGCTGACTGCTGAAAACTCTTTTCACACACCTCACTGAAAATGTTCTGGGCTTGGATTATATTCAGAGTACCAAGTCTTCAAACACCCCCTGTCTTCTGGAGCCAGCATCACTTTTCTGGGTGTGTTGTCTAATGAAGTGTTGTATTTGCAGAGCATGGTGAGTATGATCCTCAGACTGTGAGACCAGGAAGCCGCTACAGCCACGTGCAGGAGGTGCAGGAGCGACTGAACTTTTTACGGTGAGCTTTACCTTGAACGTTTCTTTAACTTCTTTAGGAATATTTTGAATGCTTTTTGAAGAAATACAATTTGCATTTCTCTCTCTTCTATAGCTTTAATTTGTTTTGTTAACTTCTTTCAAAACTCAGATGCAAAAATACATAGAATGTTTTTGGTTTGGTTTGTTTCTTTTCCTGGAGGGCTTTTATGCTGCTGTTGGATATATGAAATAAAGTTTATTAGACTATTTGGAATCCAAGGCTCTTATTCTGCACTAAGATTTGTATTTTTCCCTGTCTGTGTGCAGAACCTTACTGACTGAAATACAGTGTGTGATGGATACAGTTACATTCCTCTTGGGGTAACTTAGTTTAAAATTTAAAGTATTCCAAGTAGGGATGTGGCCCTGTGTCCTTACTTGTATCACACCAGAATTAAATCCATGATCATAAACTGACACATACTTTCCTCAGTCAGTGATGATGTGTTGGCAGCAACTGAGCCCCAGAAAGAAAGCACAATAAAAAAATTATTTGGATGATTTTGGCCAGCTCCTGTTGGAGTAAAATGACAAAGCCTAAAAAGCATCAGGAAATCTGTGCTCATCATAGAGCTGCAGAATGCTGATACTTTTTAGGCTGAGTCTCTCTCAACTTTTTCCTGCTTGGTTTTAACTTTGTATTAAATGAGTAAAAATACTTGAATTGTTATGTTTGAATTATTTCTTCCTTATTTTGTAAAGGAGATTTTCTTTTACTTTTTAAAATTTTACTGAGAATTTTCATTAACTAAACTGAAGTGTTAACTGTTTAATGAAATTATACAATAGCACATGG